>NW_024065929.1:0-722723 GCF_011947395.1 Colletotrichum karsti
GAGAATTATTCGAACCGAAGCCTCTGGCTAATGGCTACCTCAGACTGCGACCTTGAAGAGACTGGTAGACTTTGACAATAGTATTTGGAATCAGTCCACGGCGTGGTGGATTTTTCGGGTTCGACGTTACCGTTGCGCTGGTGCAACTGCAGACGGCTTAAGAGTTGAGCACCGCATATGATCGTCAGATCGTGGACCTCAAAGACAAAGACGTCATTTGATCAGATAAGATGAGATAACAACGCCCCTATTTAGCATGCAGGATGCAACACACCCTTGGACGTCACAGCCTGCACTGAGAGTCGGTTCCTGAATTGAAAACTTGTCTAATTTAATTTATGGAGACGCTAGGAGCTTATGCATCCGATCGACCGGGACTGGTCCCGGGACTGACGGGCTGAAAATTGCAGTCCCCTGCATCGACAAATGACAACCTACAGATCGTCAACGACTGCCAGGACGTTGCAGGGTCAAACTCTTTCGGACTCGCGGAAATCCGACAAGCTGACTCGGCGGATCCAAGTTGCGCCAGCGCTTGGTCATGCTTAGCGTGCGGCCATCGTGTCTGTGAAGCAGTTTCCACGAGGAGTCTATCTCTCCACGTTACCATGCAACTTGCTTTAACTCTCAGATAAAGCTCGGCTAAAATGGAAGGAGGCAACGTAAAAGCCTTGTAAGAAGGCGCTGGCCATGGTGACAGCGGTCTCGACCTTCTTCAGAGTCCTGGGAGACCCCCGTAAATCCCTCATCCGGGCCGATAGCCCCACTGCGGTGCCGGTGGTTCCTCCGGCCCTTTCCCGGAGGGTTAGACAGCCGCGCGCGAGATTGACTTGCCAAAATTTGTTGTTGGGCAACTCGGACGGCCGAACTATTCATCCCGTTATTCAAAACATGCGAAAGACCGGTCAGGGACGGTCCTCGATCGGCCCGTGATGGTAGGCGGTCGCTCTGGCAACTGCAGTCCTGACTTCCTGGTGCCTTCCAAATCTACTCAGACGGTTCCCAGATTCGACGGGTTCTCGTTCTTCACTTGTTCTCTGGGTTAAATCTCATCGGATGACTTCTGCATAAGCCCTTCCATTACGATTACATAGCGATAATAGTGACTTCAACTCTTGAGCCATTTGAAACAGGTGTCTACAACCCGTTGACGCGCACAGCAAGCATTAGTCATGGAAAGCAAGGCTTCCGCATTTAAACTTACCTTGCTTTGGTCTTCAGATGATAATAGTGACCAGCGGACACTCCAAATGAAGCTTGAGGAGGTTTATGATAACCAACCTAAGAATGCCGACCTCGTACAAGAACGCACCCACTGCATGATGGATATCCGTGGTATCCTTGAATGCCGTTAGAACTCCAGAACCATCTGCACGTGTATACGTGAGACAACTTGATAAGGCGCAATCCATCACCCTGGTCATGGTAATGCATTAGTGACAACCCGAAGATGCCGAAAACGGTCTTGTGGAGTTGTGATACCCTGGATTATATCGGCAATCTTCTTGCTAAGCATTTGGAGACCCACCTGTAAGGTAAACAGCTATGGAGCCCAGATTCTTGTTTCTCGCGGTTGGCGAAAACAGAAGATTCAGGAACCGCAAATCACTGACTCGTGGGCGGCTCGTTCTCGCCTTCACAGAGTCGTATCATATGGAAAATCGGCTTCGCCTTGTCAGATTCCAAGACCACGACTTACGTCATTTAGAAAATTTCCCGCTACAGTTTCCCTCGTTTATCGAACAAGAGCTTGCAAGAGTTGCACCGTTCCGAGAGTCTGGATTTAACCGACTCCACGGACTTACGGGCGAGCGCCGAGATCCAGAAAACGCCCACCTCGCCGGTGGAGAGAGCGGATCATAACTCAGCAAAAGCAAACCTGGATGGAAATTTCGAATAATTCCTAAGCATGACATAAGTTGGCTTCAGCGTCCCGCGCGGGACTTGTTGGGGGCAGGTTGCTAGGCGAGGTGTTTGTTGGATATAAACTCGAGGGATCGTCACCACGTGTTTCCTTCGTTTCGTCCCATCTCAGCACCGTCAAGCCATCCGAACTCGTCCTTCACAATGCTGGGCTCCATCGTCTCTCTCCCGCTCCTTGCGGCCACTGCGCTCGCTTATCCCGCCGCTTCTTCCCAGCGATTCGACTATGTCATTATCGGTGGTGGTACCAGCGGTCTCGTCGTTGCCAACCGTCTGTCCGAGTTGAAGAACGTCACTATTGCCGTCATCGAGGCTGGTGACTCTGTCTACGACAACGCCAACGTTACCGATCTGGGTGGCTACGGCAACGCTTTCGGTACCAACATCGACTACGCCTACCAGACTACTCCCCAGAAGTATGGCGGCAACAAGACCCAGACCCTCCGCGCCGGCAAAGCCCTCGGCGGTACTAGCACCATCAATGGTATGTTCACCGTATCGCTCACGGTGACTCACTTCTAACAGATCAAACAGGTATGGCCTACACCCGTGCCCAGGATGTCCAGATTGACATCTGGGAGCGCCTCGGAAACGAGGGCTGGAACTGGGAGAACTTGCTGAAGTACTACAAGAAGTCCGAGACCCTCCAGCCCCCTTCTGCCGCTCAGGTTGCCGACGGTGTCACCTACGTGCCTGAGCAGCACGGTTCCGATGGCCCTCTCAAGGTCGGCTGGAAGCCTGGTATGGTCGACATGTCCTTCGTCGAAGTCCTGAACCAGACCTACGGCGCTGTCGGTGTTCCTGCTCTCCAGGACATTGCCGGTGGCGACATGGTCGGCTGGAACATCTACCCCGCCACCGTCGACACTGCTCTGCAGGTTCGCGAGGATGCCGCCCGCGCCTACTACTTCCCCTACCAGAACCGCACCAACTTCCGCGTCTTCCTCAACACCGAGGCCCAGAAGCTGGTTTGGTCCAACAGCACTGGAGCTGATGCTACTGCTTCCGGTGTTCTCGTCAAGGACAAGACTGGCGCCACCCGCACCATCTTCGCCAACAAGGAGATCATCCTCTCCGCCGGTTCTCTCCGCTCTCCTCTCCTCCTCGAGCAGTCCGGTGTTGGTAACTCGGAGATTCTCAAGGCTGCTGGCATCCAGACCAAGGTCGAGCTCCCCACTGTTGGTGAGAACCTCCAGGACCAGATGAACAACGGCCTGGCTCAGACTAGCTCCAAGAACTTCACCGGCGTCACTACCTTCGTCGCTTACCCCAACGTCGAGGACGTTTTCGCCAACCAGACCGCTTCTCTTGCTGCCGACATCAAGAAGCAGCTGTCTCAGTGGGCTGCCCAGGTCTCCGAGTACACCAACGGCGTCGTCACCAAGGAGCAGCTCGACAAGTTCTTCGACATCCAGTACGACCTGATCTTCACCGACAAGGTTCCCCTCGCCGAGATTCTCATCACTCCCGCCGGATCTTCCTTCTCTACTGAGTACTGGGCTCTCCTTCCCTTCGCTCGCGGCAACATCCACGTCACCAGCGCCGGCTCTTCCGCTTCCAAGATCAACCCCAACTACTTCATGATGGACTGGGACATGACCGAGCAGATCGGCACTGCCAAGTTCATCCGTCAGCTCTACAAGACCGCTCCTCTGAGCCAGTACTTCGCCAGCGAGACCAAGCCTGGTCTTGCCGCCATCCCCGAGGACGCTTCCGACGCCGTCTGGTCCAAGTGGGTTCTTGACAACTGTAAGTCTCTTAAAGCCATTTTTCGCACACGAGTAACTAATTGTTTTCCGACAGACCGTTCCAACTTCCACCCCGTTGGTACTACTGCCATGATGTCCAAGGAGCTTGGAGGTGTTGTTGATGCCAACCTCAAGGTCTACGGTACTACCAACGTCCGTGTCGTTGATGCTGGTATCCTTCCCTTCCAGGTCTGCGGTCACCTTGTGTCCACTCTCTACGCCATTGCCGAGAAGGCCTCCGACATCATCAAGGCTTCCGCCTAGATGACGACGGTTTTCCACTTCTTCAAAACTTATAGAATTTCCACAATCACAAGATAGACATACCCTATAGATGGACGATGGTAGCGCGGCGACTTTATTCACCTGTAAATATTGGACTCTCCTGTACATAGCATACTTCACTGAATGAAATTCACGTCGTCATTTTCAACTACTTGAGCTTTCCTCGGTCCGGATCTTTTTGAAAAAAATTAAAGAAAATTGAATGCACCCTGGTTACTCATACGATGATGAGCCGAGAAACTCAACCACCTCAACTTGAAGGTCTTCGTTTGGTAAGTGACGTTGTCGAACTCGTCCGATCGACAATGCACCTGATCGCCATAATACTGCCCAAAGAGGGATTTAGTGGGACAATTGGCACCATCTGATTGGTCAGAGCGCGAAATCTCACGGCGCAGCAATAGTAGCGCCAACTCCACCACATCAACTTGACCACTTCCTGAGCACTCATTACCTGCAATAATTACTCCCCATTTCATCATTGCCATTTCAAAAAGAAGTGCAAAAACTCTTTCAATTTGATCTGCTTATATAATAGATTTAGTACGTACCTTGCAGTGTTGCCTAGAGCTGCTGCCTAATGTTGACTCAATTGCTGCCTTCAAAGACAGCCCAAAGAATTCTTCCAAGTTCACCTCAGATAGCAAGGACTGAAAACTATATAAGACGCGAGTCTTTAACTCTTCCATCATCGAACTCTCTATGGACTCACAATCATACCTTAGGATCACCACTTTCAAGCTGAAAAACATTGAGCACGACCTCTCATTCTCAGACTTCTTATCCTGCGCTGAAGTCCACCGTGGACTGTCACAAGATGTCGACGTCCGGATCTTCCGAAGAGAACACTCTGAGATTCTTGAGAGATGTTCGAAACTCGTTCGATGAGGATTCTGGAGATCTGGCCACCGCAGAAGACACGCTCGATCAGCTGGTTTCGATCCGAAGCTTCGCGTTCAAGTTCATCAAAGATGCGGCGACCCAGCCGCCCGATGGCCACCACTCCACGCAGGAAGGGCTGAACCTTCTGTGGCATATGTTCTGCATCACTGCTCAGGCCCTGGACAGCGACGATCCATTTCAAGACAAGCTCGTCTCCTTGCTGCAGTGGACAATCGAATACGACGCTCTTTACAAGAGCGTCCATCATATCGAGAACACGACTCCTTGGGAAAAGTACGGCTTTGCTGAAAGCCTGCAGAACGCCTGGGAGTCTCTTGTGCGGGATGAAAACGTGTCCCAGATGCGCAATTTGGCGAGGTTCTCCGCCAAGGTCTTAGCCTTGGGCATCTGTCGCGGGGTTGACTCCACGGCTCTCTGGTTCCTACGCGAAGCTCTCGAAACTCAACGCGACCCAAGCACACTGGCTATGCTTCCTGCTGTAGCCGTGTGGTTGGATGAATCCAACTACTGTCTCATGGCTTTGTCTCTGGGCCGCCATCCACACCACCCTGAAACAAGCAAAGCTCACCTGCAGGGACCAGGCCCTCTGGCAGTTGCAGCAGGCGTCTTAGAGCCCGGCTTCAGTGTTCAAAGATGGTTGTTCTGGCGGACTCAGCTCCAGGAGCTCAGCAAGCATGCTGACTTGGTGGTTGCCAAGGCGGCGAAGAAGGGATTCATGGACATGATCTCATGCGGGCGAATCATGGAGATGGATGTGCCCGGCGAAGCCAGATTTGCGGGAAAGCTTCAGAAGGCTATGTGGGAAGAGCTTGTTCGCAGTGGGAAGAAGAGTGTGGATGGTGACGACATTGATATCGACGTGAACTGGGTCAATTAGCTCTCGCGATTGGAAGCATTCTCGGTATTTGTCAACAGGTTCCTCTCATTTATTTGTCCAGCTCAACGAATAAACTAAATAACCCGTGCTCTTCATCACTAAGTTCCTGTGTTGTCGCGTCTAAGTTGAACACTCAAAGCCTTGAGGTTCGTTGATGTTGCTGCACCTGTACCCGGTCGCTGCTGTTGGAGGATCAACGCTGATGTTTGTGAGGTTCATATTTTCGATACGGACCCCATCGCAACCGCCGTGGGATCGACTACATTGTAGATAAGCCACTCGACTCCCTTGGAGCGTACCGCGAAAGTTTGTGAAGCTGATGTTGGAGATGTCGAATAAAGACGTGCTGCAGTTACCCTGTTGACCGTTGTAAGTAATGCATTGCATCACGTATATGGGCGCCTGCTCAGCATCATAGATGGTGACGTTATCCCAGCCTGTAACACTGGTGTTAGAGTAAAGAATTTGACTTCTCGGAGCCTGGGGCTCCTGTCATCACCAAGCTGTAACTTACTGAGGTTCTTAGCATCTACAAAAATGTTAATGTTCATCTTGACGCATTCACCGGAGATCATGGCTTACATCCTAATCCAGCACCACCTCCGTTCGGAGGGTATCCCAGTTGTTCACCAGTCCAAGTCTTGATACGACCAGCATAACGCGAGCCATAAGCTACAACGTTTCTGACTGTGACGTTCTCAATAGTCTCGAAGTTGCCCGCGTACTGGCCAATACTCCCAATGGCAACACCCTGACCATCATGGAACTCCATGTCTTCAATGAGGATGTTGGTCGAATTAGCCTTCGTAGCGATGCAGTCATCGCCGTTCTGAATGGTCCACCGTCGAAAGTGAATGTCATCCGAAAACATGGTGTTGGCGCCGTCAGTGTTTCGCGCAGGGTTTCTGTTGGAGCTTGTGTTGTTGACGTAGATGTCCTGGAGGAGGACACGCTTGGATCGCGTGATTGTGACCGTCCTAAGAAGAGACATTATCAGCCTTGGACGAACCTTTAACCCACACCATAAGGTAAGATCGAAATTCATTGTCGACTTACCACATCTGCGCTTGGACAAATCGGAGGCCCTCGAATACAGAGTCTTCGGCACCATCGAGCAAAAGAGCATGGGGGCGATCTGTGAGACTTGAGATGGGTTTCTATATCATATTCAACTTGAGTGAAACTTACTGGGGTAGTTCGATTCTCCTTTAACCAAGTCATACCAAGTCTGGCCATTCCCATTGAAGGTCCCATACCCGAAGCCATTCACTTGAAGGTGTTTACCACCAAGGACCCAGGCAGCAGTTTGGTTCTGATAACCAATAGGAAGCGAGGTTTCGAGCCAGTAGGTGGTATTCTTGCTCCACTGCGTGATCTTTCAGTCAATGCCCATACGTGCAGCGACGAGACGCGATGAACAGGTAGAGTAGTGACTTACTAGAAGAGTTCCCTTGATATCGATCTTGACATTGTCGAGATTGGTCGTCTTCATCACTTGGTCGATGTGGTATGTGGTGTTCTCGAAAACGATGTGCCCGTTGGACTTGCACTTTTCGAAAGCCTCGAGAACGTGAGGCGTATCGTCCGATCCGTCGCCATTAGCAGGCACAACACACTTGATCGCCTTCAACTGTCGTTGATCGAGGTCTTTCACAGGTCCAAGGTCATAAGAAGCTGTCGCTAGCCCAATCGCAAGTTGAGCTACTGCGATGAGATGGATCGGAAACATTGTCTCGGCTTGCAATGTGATGATGAGACGATCGAGAACTATGCGAAAGAAAGATTGTACATCCGGTTCAACAATGCCTTATATAGATTCTGATGGCATCATGGAACATAGGTCCGGCTTGAAGCATGTCGACGACAATACTCTGAATGCTGGTAGCTCCGATAGTCTACCCAAAAGGGCAATTCGCTCTTACTTGGCTCTATGTAACCATTCCCTAGTCTCTTTTGTAATCTACATTCGGTGATGATCCATATACCCGAATGATGCAGCTCGTCAAATCTTTCAGGTTTTCAGCTGGGCCAGACTTCCCAGCATTGCGTATATCCATGGATCCCAAAGAACTCAAAGTAAGAGCCAAGCATACAGCGCAATGTCGTCAAGTTCTGCCACTCGGAGCATCAAAGAGCGATCCGGTCGAATGGATGAGACTATTCGGTCCAAGTGTTGTACAGCCACGACGTGAATGATGTTGTCCAAGGAGCGGGGTCAAGCTTTTAAAGCTGATTGATTCTCAAAAGGGCAAGATGAGATGACGTGCTCATGCCAAACTGAGACTGTAGTCCGAATAGATACGAAATTATCCAGAAAACACCGTTGACGGCCACTCAAAGCCAACCGGAATACGAAAAGTCCAATGACGGATTAAACTCCGGCCTTCTAGGGTAGCTGCATGTTTCCTAGCGACGAAAATGGAGATTATTCCGTTGACCTAGTCATAGTATCATCTGGTTCGCGGAATAATTGTGGTTGAGATTGGATGGCTCTGAAAGAGGGCTTGCTTAAATCTTTGATATTACAGAAGATAGGCTTTGGAATTGAACGTACTCGTCCAACATTGCGCCGAGTTTTGATTCAACCCGGCGAAGTTCGATCAGCCCTCGACAAAGCCCACGAAAGAGAGACATATTTCGGGGTTTTATTGCGAAGCCCATGCGGGGTTGAGCTGTAACTGGTTCAAGACTTGCCCTTTGAAGTTCTTTTCGGCAAGAATCAAGATATCCCTGATCTCTTGGCATGCATACGTACAGATCAGCGTGTGCGTCGATATGTGCTAGCCCGAGGAAAGCGAGACCGAGCTGCATATGCCAAGATCTGTCAACTCTTAACGGCCAATCGTATCTGCTTCGCGAGCGGCACGTATGGACTTCTATTGCACTAAGACTCGGTCAAACAACATCTCCAATACCGAAAATCTTGGGTTTTCCGTGCATCAAGTTGTCAATGTCAGAGTAAACTTGACAGTACTTGACTGCTGCGATGAGCCTTTCAAAAGTCAATATGAAGAGCGAGCATAAGAAGTCTCGACCCATCTACTTCATCACCCTGTTTTAATCGCATGAACTCGAATAGAAGTACATCCTGCAGCCTTTCACAAACCTAACGAGACAGAACACTACGAGTTGAGACGATGCGCATTGTGTGTTTCGTTCATCTGCTTTGGCTTACAGCCTTCACCACAGCAAAATGGATTGTGCCCGCTGCTCGCTGGCATGATACCGACGGCAACATCTTCAACGCCCACGCCGGGGGCTTGGCAGTTGATAAAGAAACCGGCAAGTTTTACTGGTTTGGAGAATACAAAATCGAAGGGCAGGTTGAGGGCGGCGGAGTATCCGTCTACAGCTCCGATGACCTGGCAACGTGGACTTCCCATGGACTAGCGCTAAGTAAGTAACCATCACTTTCTGTAATCTTATGAACTACTGCTAATCTCACCATTAGAGCCGGTGGATGATCACCCTTACGTCTCCTCGCATAATCGCATTCAGCGACCTAAAGTTATCTACAGCAACGATACTGGCCTTTACCACGTAAGTTGACGGCACGTTGCAATTTGATTTGAAGAAGGTTCGCTGATGAATACGACGTGTTTCCTAGATGTGGTGGCACGTGGATGACTCCAAGTACAGTCTTCTACTGCAAGGACTCGCTACCTCAGACAACATTGCGGGCCCATACACGTTCCAAAATGCCATCTCACCACTCAGTAATTGGTCACAGGACTTTGGCGCATTTACAGACTACAAAACTGGAAATTCATACGCGCTCTACTCGAATGGCGATCGCCCAGAAGGACGCGACGTATATGTCAGCAAGTTCAACAGCAACTTGACGGATGTTAAAGAGGTTACCTTTCGATTCAACAAGTACGACTTTGAGGCACCCACGATCTTACAAACGGAGAAGAGCTACTATGCTCTATTAAGCCACAAGACTGGATATCGCCCTAACAGTAAGTTCTCGTCTACTGCTTTCGTGATTGGAGATTGTGGACAATCAGCTAATGTCGAACAACAGATGTCGTGGCCATGCGCGCCGATAAGCTCGAAGGGCCCTGGTCGCAGCCATTCTTCGTATCGCCGGCCTACACCAGAACGTTCAGCACCCAGTCGGGCTTTTCATGGAGGATAAAAGGAAGTAAGGCTACGACATATTTGTATATGGCAGACCAGTGGGATATGCTCTCGCTTTGGGAGAGTCGCAACGTGTGGCTTCCTATCGAGATCGACGAGAAGCAAGGCAGTTTGAAAGTCGTCTGGCACGACATCTACGATCTTGACGTGTAAGCAACTTTAATGGCATCCGTGCGCCGTGGCTTCGTACTAATCCTACACCAGAAAAACAGGTGTTTGGAAACCGGTCCGCGGAAAGACGTACACCTCCAAGTACGCAAAAACGTCAGGAGATGCTCACCTCCAAGAGGCTGTAAGCTATGTCATCGCGCATCTCTAATCATCTACTAAGGACGCTCTCGTGCAGACTTTCGGCAGCCACAATGTCATTGCGACTGGAATCTACGGCAATGACAGCACCATCACCTTCGAAGTTGAAGGAGATGGTCAAGACCAGTGGGTTTCATTCTACCACCAGAGTGAGTTTGACTTCACATCCGTGACAGCGGAAAGGCTGCTGATATATAGTCAGACACGGACGACATGGGCTTTGGCGATCAGCCTTTCGGACAGCCCGATCGTATCAACGGCACGTGGCAGCTACGTCGCATCAGCAGTGTTGTCGTCAACGGGGACAACAGCACAGTCCATACTCTGTACCAGAAAGACACTCACAAGGGCATCATCTTGTCCACTCCTCTGCTTCTTCCTCTGCAGAAGGGAAGAAACACTATATCAGTCGGCGGGCTTTACAACGGCTTCGACTACAAGGGCGCTGACCTGGATCGAATCGTTGTATATCCCCCTGAAGATAAGTGGCAGAAGAGGTCGTTCTTCGGTGCGCTTAAGCTTTGGTAAGGAGAGTTTTGGTGTGACCTTCGAGGATCGTTCGGTGGTGCGAAGAAGCAGAAGAATCAAAGTCGTTGGTGATTCAGGCAGTCCTAGTTGTAGACATATATTCGAATATGGAAGCAAAAGTCTGTCTATCGTTCAATTTGTCAGTCATTACTGCTCTCAAAGCTGCAAATTCCATCTCTAAAAAATTAGAATGAAGATAGCAAAGGATGACCTGCACTCACCAAATCATAAGAGTAGTTTCCAAGGTATTCATTTATGCCACTTCGAAGATTCGCAGCATGATCACTACACAAAGATGTCGCAAAAGATAGGTGACAGGAGGCGGAAAACATAGAACGATCATCTCACAAGAACAGCATGGTGACCATTGATGTCAGTCTCTCAACTTTGACAGGGCAACTGCGGTAGACACTAAAGGATTTACCCTAGATTCGTAATCGTCGCGCCCGGGATCCGCTAGAAAGCCCTTTCAATCGCTCGAGTGTTTCTCGGTCGCATCTAAGAGTCCGACAAAGACCAGAAGAGTCTGTAGTGAGTGATGTTTCCGCTAATGTTGATATTCGTAGCCTGATGACGGAGTCCGCGGACGAAAGAGCTCAAGATAGCTCGGCTTGACAAGCATATCTCCCAAGCGATGAGGGTACGATATCATTTGATGGCTTCCATGAATGTGAAAATCGACAATTCTTAGATCCATGGATATTAAGGGCGGCGGTGAACCTGGGTCCCTGGGAAAAGGCGCTTCGATGCCCGGAAATAGACCGCAGTTACACAGTTAGAGCGACACGCGTCGGGTGACGACTCAGGGAGTATCTGTCAAATGGTCTCGACCCCGGAGTGGAATGGACTAGTGCAGTAGCCAATTACAGGTCCACGGATTCATTGAACTTATTCAGATAGGTTGGTTATGTTCCCCGAAAATTAGGGATCCCGGCCGGTCGGGTTGTTTTCCAACTCTATGTCGGGCATCCCGGGCGTTCCCCGGGAGATTCTTGTTTCCTCGCCGCGGGAACATCGACACCAGACGAACTCTATTGCACAAGGTTGGCTCAAAGCTTCTGCGAATGTTGTTTTCAAACAAGAAGCGATCAGCATTGCGTTCGTCTTAATAAGGCGTATGAGAATGGCCGTTTCCTAAAAGAGTTTCTTTGGTCGATCGAAATTACTAGGCTGCTCCCACCGGCAGCAGGCTGGCGACTTGAATTTTTCTTAATCTCCATTCATGCTGTTGAGATTCCAAAGGCCGTGGCCATTCTGGTCCGCGCCTGTCCCGCCCCTTTTCAAAGCCCTCCCACAGACCGAGGCACCATGAATCAACATGGCCCTGTCCCCTCGATATGTTATTGTCAGCAAAATTTGGCCCAATCTCATTGAAGCTGCGCGTCTGCACAGCGGCGCCACCCGCGATGTGGGAAGGGCCTCGTCATCGGGAGCCCCTAAAAGAAAGCTTTTGCCAACGTCCATCTCCACAAGTCGCGGGATGTGGGAGACCGATTGCAGTTCATCCCGAGAATGCCCCACCCCGGATCGACCCCGGGTTCCGCTTTAGAACCATTTTCCTTCCTTCCTCGGAATGCTTGATGTCTCTTGGTCGCTTGGCGTACGCCGTGAGGCTGAGTTAAGGACAACCGCGTGGGGACGCATTGACTCGAAAATGCGCCCGGCGGAGAAGAAGTCGTGTATGTGAGGCTCAGAACCCCTGCGAGCCACGACGGCAACGGGTTGTGGATGACCTTTTGCACGGCGCTGGTTGGGTGAATGTTCAGATAGCAGTTCCCGACATTGGATGGAAACGGTCGAAAATAGCAAGCGGGACGGGGAGGTGACGAGGGCTCTCCATGTAGGGAATCGGACGAAGGCGATGAGCCCCATCTTCCGTCCACTTCACGTACGCGGCGACAGCGACTGCCAAGATGAAGACGATGAAGATCGACGTTGTATAAAGACGGTCGTGGGAGCCGGCCATCTCACTCTCGAATTCACCTCACCAGCCGCAACCACCGCAGCAACATTCGCTTCAGCATCAACACAAGAACACAATCGTTTCGACATTCGCTACAACAACTTGTCTTACTACCCAAGTCTTCGACACGATGGTCCGCATTTCCGCCCTCTCGGCCGCCGGCCTTGCCCTCGTCGGCCTCACCTCCGCCCACCCCGGCGAGAAGCACGACCACAACAAGCTGAAGCGCGACATCCAGCTCCGTGACGGCATTGCCAACATCGGCCAGCGCTCCCTTAGCCAGTGCTCCAACTCCGCCGGTGCCCAGAAGCGCCAGGCCCGCGCCGTCGAGCGCCGTGCCGCGAAGGTCGAGGAGATCCGCAAGAAGAGGGGCCTCACTGCCCGTGAGTAACCTTCCACTTCCGAACCGCCGGAAACCAATACTGACATATCAACAGCCGGCAAGAAGTACCGCCGCGATCTCGACCAGCTCACCGCCTGGGAGGCCAAGAACCACAACATGACCGGCCTGTCTGATAACGGCATCTTCTCTTCCATCGAGGACGTCTTCGGCGCCAACACCAGCTGTGTCCTCTCTCCCGAGATCACCGGCGGCCCCTACTACGTCGTCGGCGAGTACATGCGATCCAACGTCATCGAGTCCGAGTTCTGCGACGGTGTCCCCCTCTTCCTTGAGGTCCAGTACGTCGACGTCAACACCTGCGACGGTGTTCCCCAGGTCGCGGTCGATGTCTGGAACTGCAACGCCACCGGTGTCTACTCCGGCGTCGAGTCTGGCCAGGCCGGTCTGGACACCACCTTCCTCCGCGGTATTCAGCTTTCCGACCACGATGGTGTCGTCCAGTTCGAGACCATCTTCCCTGGTCACTACGAGGGCCGTGCCGCCCACACCCATCTTCTGTCGCACACCAACGCGACCCTGATGCCCAACGGCACCATCTCTGTCTGGAACACTCCCGTCTCTCACATCGGCCAGCTCTTCTGGCCCGAGAGCCTCCGTGAGAAGGTTGAGGAGCTCGCTCCCTACAACACCAACACGGTCGAGGTCACCACCAACGAGGAGGACATGTGGTCCGTCCTCCAGGCCGACGAGTCCTACGACCCCTTCCCCCAGTTCGTCTACCTCTCCGACAACCTCCAGGACGGTCTCTTCGCCTGGATCCAGATCGGTATCAACGCTTCTGCCGACTACCAGACCGACGACTACTACGGTGTTGCTGCCTACCTTGCTGAGGACGGCGGTCACTCTACTGGCTACACTGTCGGCGGCGGTGGTGGTGGCGGTGCTCCCGGCAACGGAACCGGCAACGGTACCATGTCCGGCACTCCCCCCTCCGGCACCGGTGCTCCCCCCTCTTAAGTAGTGATCTTGGGTCGCGGGTCCCATGCACGGATCGGTACCAGCCGTGTCAATTTTCCTTTTTGTATGATATTAGAGATACCTATAGACACAGTGAACATACAAGCCGCGACGGAAGCGCAAATTTCTTATTCTTCATACATCCTTTCCTGATCGCCACTGTGAACGCATGAATTTGAGGTTTCGGCGGGTTTCCGGGCCCGGACCCGATCATGGACCCATAGTACGGATGGTGGGGTACGTTGTGGGACCGAACCACTCCGAGACCGGTACCGCCGATTCGCCGATTCCCCGGCATCACCAAACGGAGGTGAATGTTTGGCTTTGTCTATTACCGACTCGACGATCGCAACGAGCTTTAAAAGAAGAATTCAAAGGTTCTTGGGATGGACCCCGGAAACAAGCAAACGGTTCAGGGTCCGAAAACTAGATTAAACATTCGGCCACACTGCTGGGAAACAAGTTGAGCCGAACACTCAATAGAACATGTTCTCAAGTGATTAGATAAATACCATTTAAACTTGTACCATAGTGCTCAGACATGGATGTTTTCTTGTGCGGTTTGAAAAGAAGACCAGTGCACATTTTGAGGGAAAATCATCGCGTCATGGCACGGGCCAATTACATACATAACTGGACAGGGAAGTGGATGAGATGCTCGCAACACCTTGGACGATCGGAATGCGCCCCGATGTCACCGCATAATTTAAAGAAACAATAGAGTTGCGGATGTCGCAGTTTGGATCAGCCGGATAGAGCACCATTGATTTTTGGACTGTCGAACCACTCTTCTATTCATTCGGAATCCTTCTCATCTTCACCCCTGAATGCAACACGTGCCGATGCCAAGACGGACGACTCCAAAAGTGGAAGCTCCATTTTCTTCGTCAAACGGCGTCCACCAATTGTTTCTTCCGTTTCCTCCACGCGTTTCACCTCCCACTTTCAATCCGTACTGGTGCTACCATCTTAATTCTCACTGACGCATCCTCTGCCTGACAAAATCACATTTCAGACGAGGGGAATTCGGAAAAGGTCATGGTCTAGCGGTATTGGCGTGCATGGTACGTAAAAAGGCTGACGCTGCGTTGCGATCCCGGAGCTGTGGCGTGGGGCATTGCTACCGTCGGATTCGTGCCAGACGCGGGCCGCTGCGCTGCGCGTGGGCATGAGGCGACATGATAAATGGACTGCTCTTCCTCCTCGCCCTCCGGCGAACCCTTTCGTTGCCGGTTCTGCCATGTCAAGTTGCGTTACTTCGACTTGACTCAATTGCAATGGGCCTCACGTACCTCTCTTTCGGTGCAGCCCTGGTCGCCTTCGTGGCCCAGCCATGGCTCGCTGCCGCCGTCGATCTTGAGCTCAATGTCACGGCCTTGACTGGTGGCGAGCTCGAGTCGGACTGGACCAATGTTTACTACTCCAAGTCGAACCCTCTGCTGCTGGGGAACGACGGCGGGGCTGCGACCGGCGGGTTTCATGTCTTTGACTTGAACAGCGACTCACCTCTCTCCGAGGTCAAGTCGCTGACCACGGGTCGGACGAAGCTCGTCACGACTGTCTACAATGTGACGGAGAAGGACTTGGCTATCACCATCGCGATGCCCGACTCTGTTATCCGAGTGTTTGAGGTTCCGTCCTTTACCGAGATCGAGTCTGCCCAGGCCACCGCCCTCGGCGATTGGTCTGCTCTGTGCTCGTGGCGCAGCAAAAGCCTCAACGACTACGTCTTTCTCTTTGGTAAAGGCCAAGCCATTGAGTATCTTGTACGCAAAGGCAAGACTGATGTTGAATTGGTCGAGGTTTGTTTTTAATAAGAGTACCGCTGTCTTTTTTTACTGAACCCGTCAGGTCCAAAGATTCTCGACGCCGACTGAGTTCTCTGGTTGCGCCGTCTCCAGCTCTCAATCCAAGATGCTTCTGTCCGCCGACGATGACAAGGATGTATATGTATTCGATCTTGCGGAGTCGACCGCCGCTCCTCAGATCACCAAGATCGGCGAAGCGGAAGAAGACGTGACCGGAATTGCTGTCTACACATCCAGCTCCAACTCGACTGGCCAAGACTACCTCTTCGTGGCGCAGGAGAACGCCATCGCGGTTTACGAGTACCCGTTCGAGCTTCTTGGCACGATCAAGTTGACTGGTCTGGAAGACATCGAGGTTCAGGGTCTGAGCCTGTACCAGGGATCGACCACCAAGTACCCCGAAGGCGCCCTTACTTTCGCGATCGAGGCCGACGACGTCGCGGGATTCGGTCTCATTTCATTAGAAGGCACTCTTGACCAGCTCAAGATCTCTGTCAACAAGGAATACGACCCCCGTGTCCCAGTCGGCTGCCGCTCGCGCTCGAAGATTTGCGACGCTTGCTCCGGCAACGGATACTGCCAGGAGAATGCTCTCGGCTGCGCGTGCTTTGCAGGTCTCACCGGTGACAAGTGCGATCAATTCCAGTGTACAGACAACTGCTCTGGACGCGGCGAGTGTATTGGCCCTAACCAGTGCAAGTGTGAAGCTGGATGGGGAGGACTTCACTGCTCGTTCCTTCTTGTTCAACCCACCTACGAAACCGATCAGAACGGCGCTGACGGAGACGATCCCGCCATCTGGATTTCTCCCGAATCAGCCGACAAGTCTCGCATTATCACCACGACTAAGTCAACGGTGGGCGCTGGTTTGGGCGTCTTTGATCTGACCGGCAAGCTTCTCCAAACCATCTACGCTGGCGAGCCGAACAACGTCGACATGATTTACGGATTCCAAGCCGGCAACCGCACGGTCGACCTCGCTTTTGCTGCCTGCCGTGCAGATGATACTCTTTGGTAAGCTGTCTCCTGTCTAGCTGAGATCAACTAGCTAACACCAAGATTAGCCTGTTTGAGACGACTTCAAACGGCACCTTGAAGAACATCGAAGGTGGCGTCCATCCTGTCGTAGACGACTACAGCGTGTACGGATCATGCGTCTACCGCTCACCGAAGACCGGCAAGCAGTACCTCTTCGTCAATGAGAAATCTGCACGTTACCTCCAGTACGAACTCACCGCGACCTCGAACGGCACTCTCCAAACCACCCTTGTTCGCGACTTCCAGGGTGGATCGGGAGGCCAGGTTGAAGGATGCGTGACCGATGAGGAGAATGGCTGGATCTTCTTGGGTGAAGAACCGTCGGCTCTTTGGCGCTACGGCGCCGAGCCCGATTCCACGGAGGAGGGCTTGCGGATTGCCTACGTTGGCGATGGCAAAACCTATGCCGACGTCGAGGGTGTCACTCTTGTCTACGGCGCTACCCCTGAACAGGGTTACGTGCTCGTTTCTAACCAGGGCGTGAGCTCTTACAACGTCTACCGCCGCGCCGCTCCTCATGAATACGTCACGACCTTCACTGTCACCAAGTCTGAGGACGGGCAGGTTGATGCGGTGTCCAACACTGATGGCATCACCGCGGTTGGGAACAGCCTGGGCAAGGACTTCCCACATGGTCTTGTTGTGGTTCATGATGACGCGAACCAGTTGCCTGATGGCAGTACGAGCACGGAAGCGAGCTTCAAGCTGGTTAGCTTGGAGAAGATTCTGGGTGCGGATGCGCTCAAGTCGCTGAACCTGCTCGACAACGTGGACGCCAACTGGGATCCCAGGAAGATGCTCAGGCAGTAAAGCTGATCAACATGACTTTAGACTCTTAAATATAATGAATTTCACTGAGGAAAGGCCATGCTCGAGAGACAAAATATGCACGTATATGCGCAACTTGTATGTTGAAGCTAGCCTATGTACATACTCCAAGAGACATTCCATCGCCAACCCCAGTATAGTATGTTACCGTTTCCATCAACCATGCCCGTGAGGAGTGACTATCTACTCCACACAAGCCCAGGCGTTCTCGTCCTTGTAATCTCCACCTTGGAAGGCATTACGGCGCGGCCAACGGCAGTGCTTGCGCTTGAAGTCAACTCCTGCGCTCTTGGTTCCGTTGATGTAAGCAGTGCCCAGAATAGTGTCGGGAGCTACGCCCTCTTCAACCCAACGGACGATCGCCATCAGGACATTCTCATCGGGGTTCAGACTGGCGACGCTCTGAGCCTGGTTACCGATGAAGGTCGCGCCGGGACCTCCTCCGCAGTGAGCCATGCCGGAAATACGGAAGAAGCGGTAGAACTCATCAAGTGCCGCTGGCTCGAGGCCCATGGTCTTGGACACGTGCTCGTAGTATCTCGGGGAGTTATCGCTCGAAATCGTGCCGTCGACGAGGCCGTGGTAGTGCAGAACCTTGCCGCCGCGGTTCTGGAAAGGAGAGAGATCGCCGTCGAATGTTTCGATGTTGAACAGGTTCAGAGACGAGGACAGGACGTAGTCCTCGGACTTGACGGTGAGAGGATCCCAGTTGGAGTCGTTGAAAATGGCGTACTTGAACCAGTCCGCAGCACCGAAGGGTTGGCCGTTGAAGTAAGTCTGCGGGGCGCCCGTGATCTCGGCGCCGGGCTGCATACGAGGGTAGATCAGGCTGCCGGACGCATCGAGAAGTGGTGAGTAGATGCCCTTCAGCGTTTCGATTTGCTTCTGGGTCAAGCAGCTGGTGGCATTCGCGCTGCCGCAGAGCAAGCCGTCCGGCTTGTAGTCGCACAGATCAGGAGCCTCGATGATACCGTCAGCCGCTCCATCGAGCTCGTCGCACTGCTTCATGATGTCTTCGTGAATGGTAGGCCACATCGACATGGGAATGAAGGTGTCAGAGCCCTCGAGGCCGGTCAGGGGAAGGAAGTGGCAACTCCATGAAGTCAAATTGTTAAACGAGAACGCGGGCGCGCCAGCGACAACGCCATCGAAATCTTCGGGGAAAGACTGCACCTCCTTGAAACCCTGGCGGCCGCCGGTGGAACAGCCGAGATAGTAGCTCTTGGTGTGAGCCTTACCGTAGAACGACTTGCTCACGTCCTTGCCGACCACGACTCCCGTATGAAGAGCGCGGTACGCGAAATCCTCGATAACGTCGGGGTTGTTCAGGAAAGAGGCACCGCTCATGCCATCGTGGCCGTTGTTAGTCGCGACGGTGGCGAAGCCGAGGGAGCTGGCGTAGTCGAGGTCTTCGTATTGGATACAGCCACCGAGACCGCCGTTGCCGGTGCTGAGAAAGCGCCCGGTCCAGTTCTGCGGAAGCCAAGCTTCGAACTTGAGCCCGGAACGGGCCGAAGTAGCGATCTGGGCGGTGACACGGCAGAGATCGGCTGTTACGGCTTGAGAGGTACGGCCGCAGCTGGAGTCTGCGCCGGGGAACTGCAGCGTGGTACCTGCGGGGACGAACTCAGTCGCGTAGGACGCGGCACCAGGGATGGTGGTTGAGTTGGCGAAGGAAAGGCATTGCTGCTGGAAGCTGGCGGTAGTGTTGAGAGGGCTGGCCAAGACAGTCTGCGCTACGGCGCCAAGTAAAACGAGTGAAAGCATCCTTGATTAAAGGACTAGTAGTAAATGAGTGAATGAGTGAGAGACGATGATGTGGCTAAAGATTAGACTGGGAGATTGCGGCGAGATCAGCGAGTCTATATAATTCAGTTTGGATACTATTCTCGGTATTAGGTGCCACTGTCAGTTGTCATTGCCTGACGACAATGTGAAGATATTGCGCCCCTGTTATAAAAAAACCCCTTTCTCTCGGAGCCACCGATCCTCGAATGAGAAGGTGGTCGTACCACCGTTGAGTGGTGTCCGCGCATTACCCTTGTCCTGCACTCCAGCTAATGCCGGGGAAGATCAGCGAGCAACCCCACGAGTGAAAGCACCAATTCTTTGCTGCTTGCAGTCTCTGCAAGTGTGCTCGAGATTTGTCAGCCCAGTTGATAAATGGTGTTCCGAGACTCCCCGGAGACTCGTCGCGCATGGTGAACGGCATCGAGAAACGGTTCGAGGCTAGGCACATATAATTCAACTGTTTAGTCTGTAAAGACTCAGCAGCCACGACTTTGTATTCGCTTATGAGCTGATACTCAAAAACAAGTCTACCTTCTTTCTCAAGAAACTCAAAGATCGGAACCTAAACAGAAAGCCAGGGGAGGAAGGGGCGGACCCATCGTCATCTAGGATGATGTGCGTTCGGATCTTTTTTACAGCCGCAGGCTGACGACCCGGACTTAGCGTCATGTACCCCAGTTGAATCGGCAGGGAGTGACGGCATCAGGTCTTCAAGCTTAAATAAACACGCGTATATCAACCCTGGCAGAGTGCTCATGGCGCGGAAGTTGCCGCCCTCACTTTACTTCGGAACTCTCAACCTGGTTCCGAGCTTTGAGGCACAGCTTCAACAGAAATTACCGTACCACGATAGCTGGGTCATGGCTGTAGGGAATATATTGATGCTTGGCTACTTGTAGTAGTCTGTCAGCCACCTGCATATGATCGCCATTGACGTGTGTCATGTCGAGGTCCCGGCTCAATTTCGGTCTCGCATTTCCATCCCATTGGACACTACAGTTTGTAGTCACCTCTCCTACGGCAGAGAGTATCAGAGCCAAGGCATTTGCCTGATAACAGAAGATTCCTACCATGACAAAGGGTTAATGATTCAATCTTCCGTGGGGAATAACGAGATTTAGGGCGAAGTATTCCATATTTCGTTTCCGACTGATTGACTTTCTCTTTTCAATAATCATTTTTATTTTAACAGGTGTAGAAGGTAATTACTTTACCAATAAAGCTACTGCGTATCCTGTTTTCTGTCTTCACTAGGCCTGTCGACCTTGCATCTTAGACCTTCATTTCCAGGATGACAACTGCACCAAGAAATTTGTTACGATAATGCATGTGTGTAAGAACTAACACATCGGTTATGCCAGTGGGATTCAAATCGCCCAAGTGCCATCTTGTTTTGCTGCGTAACCAGATCGAGAGGCTGCCAAGCCGATGTCTGGAACCCTCGGTCAACCTCCGAAATATTCCGGGAGAATCCGTAGTCCGGGCGACATTCGTTTCGTCCACGAGCAACAATCAGAGTAGGCCTCTTCGGAATCAGCGAATCGAATCCTTTTGTAAAGTTTGAAAAATTTGAGGCTCAGTTGTAGCCCCATTTTCTACGTGTAAGCTGGCTTTAAATAGCACAGAATGTACGTACACTTCAGCGACCGCCGGCTTGGCATCAATGTCATGTCACTCGTCAACGTGAGGTATGCCTTATGGGTGAAGACCACATCACTGCAGTGAAACATACAAGGGAAAACTTGTATCAAATAACTCGGGAAAGAATTGAAAGCATTATGAGAAAATATTGAAGCCCATACCTCATTTCTGATTCGATCACCCATCTCACTTGGAGTTGAGGTATGCCATGAGCAATTAACTCAGCCTTACCGTTGCCAACGTTGTCATGACGACGAATTTCTGATATATAATGGTATGAAGATGTATGGACTTGTAGTTTAGATCCAAGATATGTAAACATTCTTCCACTACAATTGCGCACATACACTGAGTCGACACAAACGGACCAAAGACTGGCCAGCTTGGATTTCTACTGACTGGAGTGTGTAGCCACTTGGTCTACAACGATCATATTAAACGTTGTCAAGTGATTGCGTACTATGTAAGTCATCACGGCAGGCGCGTTGATCCAGCCGAAGATGGCCACCGCAGGTAACTAAGCTGCAATGGCTTTGTCTTCATCGGCGAGCTGGGCTCATGGCCCACTTACTTTATGCAAACAACATTGTATAGTGCAGTGCATTAGCTTCATTATTTTGTGGTCTTGTGAGGTGGACAGTGCATGTGAAAAGCAATTGCTCATGGGTCTAAAGTGTCGGAATTTCACAATCAAATGTTCTTGTATGGCCTACCAATGACTTTAGATTGATTAGCAAGTCGCTTCGACAAGATTATCTCATGACGGCAATACACCTCCCCGCTGAGCTTGTACATTCAAGATTGAATCCCGCTCCGTATTGAAGCGGTCTGGATGGTGGCCTTCCTCCCGACGTGGAGCATGTGTCCAACATAGGTACGCAATTGTGCATCACACAACACCAATCACTCAGCAGCAATTAACGCTCAGCCATGCTAATGGCAAATTGTAGAGGGGTCCGGCCGTGCTCCGCAGCTCGCGAACGTCAATGACAAGAACTGCCGGCTGCAAGACGGCATAGAAGTGCCGCAATCGAGATCCCGAGTGGGGCGGGATGGGCCGGAGGCGGGCCAAGCCGGACGATTTATGCACGAAATGTGCAAATCGCGGGGGACGGAGACGTGCTGGCAGCCGGTTTATGCGCGGAGTTTGAGACTCTCCCCACAGAGATGCAACCGTGCTCTGCAGCGACTTCTGAGATCGTCGTTTCACCGGGGCTTCGGCCTCGAATTCCTGAGCCGAAGTCCGCACTCACTGTGGGTTGAAGGAATTCCATTCTAGGGCAATGTTGCTTAAAACGACCTCATCGACAGCCTGAACCGTACCGGTAGATAGTCTCGAGTATCTCTTTGGCAACAATTGTTTGCAAGAACACATTAAGCATGATAAGCCATCTTTCTGATGCCGGCTCTCGGCTCCTTGACCCTCGCGCCATGCTGTGGGGAGTCGTAGGAGTCGTCTGTCTCGTAAGTTTGCCCCTGAAGGACAGGTCATCACGCGACCCTTGCGAGTTGAGCCAACCAACTATGTTGAACAACTTCACGTTGAATAGGACCAAAAAAGCTCCTAATATCTGATAACTTTACTAGGGTTTCTTCTCCCTCGTCGCAGTTGTAACATACAACGTCTTCTTTCATCCACTACGAGCGTACCCTGGCCCCAAGTCATGGGCTGCCACCCGCCTCCCTTACACGAGGTCTTACCTATCCGGCCAAGTTCATCGCAGGATCCTAGAACTTCATCAGGAGTACGGACCGATAGTTCGAGTCGCCCCCAACGAGCTCGCGTACAGCCACCCCGACGCTTGGAAGGACTTGCACGGACACCTTAAGAACGGCACTGGAGACCACGGCAGAGACCCCATCTTCACTCGCGACAGCAGGGAAAGTATTATCGGAGGAAACCGCGAAGATCATTCTCGATACCGACGAGCCCTATCGCACGGATTTTCAGCTCAGTCTATGTTCGATCAGCAGCCGATTATCAGGAAATATGTGGACTTACTCTTCCAACGGCTTCACGAAAACTGTGCCGGAGGATCCAAGCCGTTGAACATGGTCGCGTGGTACAACTGGACTACGTTTGATGTCATTGGAGATCTAGCATTCGGGGAACCTTTCGGCTGTCTGGATAACAGTGACTACCACCCATGGGTCAAGATCCTGTTCGACGGCATCAAGCAAGGCGCTTTCAAGAACAACATCAGGCGCTACCCCCTTATTGAGAGCATCCTGATGAAGTTCATCCCGGCTGGCCTCAAGAACAAGCGAGAACAACATCTTCAACTTACCCAAGAAAAGTTTTCCAAGAGACTTTCCGCACAGACAGAACGACCGGACTTCATGGACTCAATGACACGGAAGAAGGGAGATCAGGTTTGTTGCACCACGAACAGAGCAGAGAACTTCTGCTAACAGCTTTCAGGGACTCACATTTGACGAGTTGCGCGCGAACTCCTCGACACTCATCATTGCCGGCTCTGAGACCACCGCGACGGCACTCTCGGCCATTACCTACTACCTCACGACCAATACCAACGCGCTCAAGAAGCTGAACGATGAAGTTCGCTCTGCATTCGGATCGGAGGACGAAATCGACATGGTTAGTGTGCAGAAGCTTCAATACATGCAGGCCGTCATCAACGAGGGTCTTCGTATGTATCCTCCAGTCCCAACTGGCATCATGCGCAGAGTGTCTGAGGGTGATGGTTTCTTCCTGGGCCAATATGTGCCGAAAGGCGTAAGTCTCTCGATCTCTTTCCAGCGCTTGGCTTATCGCTAATGGGAGCAACATAGTCTCTGGTCCAGGTTTGGCACTGGCCTACCTTCCACAATCCTGCCCATTTCACGCTGCCCGACTCTTTCATCCCTGAAAGATGGCTTGACGACCCTCGATTCGCTGGAGACAAGAAAACCTCTTTTGAACCGTTCTCCGTAGGACCGAGAAACTGTATTGGACGAAAGTACGTTTCCCTCATCTTCTTTCCAATGGCAGGCGCATCATACTAATTACATCTTCTCATGTTACAGCCTCGCATACGCGGAGATGCGCCTGATTCTGGCGAGAATGGTCTGGAACTTTGACTTGAGAATCTCTGAGGAGAGCAGAGGTTGGGACGAGAAGAGTCAAGTATATCTTCTCTGGGAGAAGGGACCCGTCAACATGTACCTCACACCGAGAAAAACAGGCTGAGCCTGGCTGCTGGTACACATTCGTCATTGAGCATCTCTTTTGGCTCCATAGCCAGCTTCTTCATTCATTGTAAACCTTGACTTGTACAAATAAACTCCACGTCTGCACCTTGTTGGCACACATCCCCCCTGATAGCCAATTTCATTAAGTCACGACTTGAATCAAGAGTCGGTGGCCTTGACGCCCACACCATCCCCGACCACGACTCTGCTGATTTGCTTGCTTCGCTTGACTGGCTTGGGGTCGTTGAAGATTTCCTCCAGCTCCTCCAATGATCGCCCCTTTGTCTCCACCGTGACGAAGTACATGAGTACTAAGTGAACGAAGTGCAGGACGAGAAAGATAGTGTACGTTTTCCACCCAATATTCTTCAACGCTATTGGTGTTGCGTATAGGTTGATAAAGCTTGCAATGCCGGAAACGAACTTATCGGCTGCGATGCCTTTGGCGCGGATATCTGTGCTGAGAATCTCGGCGGGATACAAGGCCTGAAGTGGCGTCCAAGTGAATGACATGACAATGCCGTAGAGGAATATCATAGCGATGAATGCGTACCCCGAGGCTGTGTCGATATGGCCGTTGGAAAGTGCAGCGAGAACGTTGATGGGGATGTATACCAATCCAGACAGGAAGACTCCCCACAATAGAAGAGGGCGACGTCCAGCCTTATCGACAAAGAAAGCGCCGACTATGCCACCACTGAAGGAAAAGACGGTATTCAATGCGTTCATGAGAAGCTGTTGCGACGATGAAGTGATACCAACAGTCTCAAGGATAGATGGGAGGTAGTATGAGATGACAGAACCTCCAGTGAACATCGAGAATACCGTGATGAGAACGAGAATCCACATTCGGTACCGGTTGGCGCGGGTTTTGACGAGAATCTTGTAATCCCACCACCTGCCTCTGCTGAGCTCTGCCTCGGCTTCCAGGGAGTACTTTATCTCTTCGCACTCTAGCTTCACCACGGCGGAGTCTGGATTGCCGTTTCCATGGTATTTGACGAGGATAGCTGTTGCGGCCTCAACCTTTTGGTGTGCAAACAGCCACCGGGGGCTTTCCGGGATGAACCATACTACGCATATGATAACCGCAGCCGGGACGATTTGTATGATGTATGGAATCCGCCAGGACATGTTTCCGCCAATATTCGCCGTCCCGTAGCAAGTCCAGCTTGCCGCTGTGATTCCACTATCAGCACTTATAGTATATGGGATATGGGATCATGCAGCTGAAACTTACTCATAGAACCTATATACCACCCAAGTACATTGTAGAGACCACCGGCTAAGCCTCTCCAGGTCGGGTACGAGACCTCAACGATATATGTAGGTGCCGCTATTGTGCACATAGGCACACCGAAACCCACAAGGAATCTTCCACCGATAAAAGCTGAAAGGGTCTGGCTTGTGGCTTGGACAACGGACCCAATGATAATGAAGCCAGAGCCAACGGCCATTCCGTATTTCCGTCCGAAGGTGTCAATGATGCCGGCCGAGAAAATGCTTCCACATATCTGGCCTGCAGTGTAAATGGCCATGACCAAACCAATCTTAGGTCCGGTTTTGCCAACATCGAAGTAGTCGTGGAATTGGTCCATAGCATTGATAGAGCTTGCAACGGAACCATCGTATCCGTTCATGATTCCATCTGAGCAAATTCAATGTTAGGTAAAGAGCTTGTGCATGAAGACGTAACTTGTAAGAAGTAGAGTACTAACTGAGCGTAACAAATAGTATTATTGCCCGGAGAGTGATTTGGGAGCGAGACCAGTAATTCGGCTTGTCTTTCGCTACTGCGTCGGTCAACTCTACCGAAAGCACGTTGACTTCTTTAACATCCATGGTCTTGAGAGGAATATCGTTGGCTCCTTCTGTCTGGGGTGGTCTGACAGAAGGAGATATCTCAGGCGTGTTACGAGGAGCCATAGCGCTGATTTTGTCTGCGCTCAAGGCCAGCAGAAGCTGTGACTAGACGAACATGTAACAGAGCATTCAGTCTTCGAGCATGCTGAGGTGTATTTAAACAGTGCGCAGCTACTAAGAAGCAGCCAAGATCAAGGGCACTTGGGTGCCGCTTTGGTATTCGAACCGAGCTACCAAAACTAACATATTGAACGAATGATCCTATGAGCTGACATAGGACCCCGGTTAGGTCGTCTAGATGCGGGGGTGGACACCTCCACCTCCGGATGCCTCACCCACATCACCAGACAGCTGGGACAAGGTTCTAGACCACTGAAGGTATGGCTCGCATGGCTGGAGTATGGGGAAAGTGATAGATTCTGTGATGTTCACCATAGAGAACGTCCGATATTACCTCATTTACTGGTTCGTGCATGTGTCTTGATGTCTTTCTCGCGTATCTAGAGACTAGAATACAGCCAAATTGAAAACATATTCCATGAGATATGTTCATCAACAAGCCTTGTCTTCGAGTATGAAAGCGAGGGTTTCACAAAAACCAAACAGACATCTTCGAATAGGCATGTCGGCTAATGCGAAGCAGAAGCGACATTTCACTGCCGAAAGCACTTGTGGCCAATGATTCTTTTTCAAAGCCGCTGTTCAATGTCTGGCTTCTTCTCTTCCTCGCTTGGGTAAAGTCTCATCCTCATCGGGCCAGGATCTTTTTCAAAAAGTGACCGAAATGCCGTTGAATCAGCCAGCAAACAAACAGCATGGTAGGAAATCCTTCATGAGCGTCCTCCTATTGCCCTTGATCTCGCGTTTTGTTTTTGAGAGGCCTTTCAGCAAGTTTTCTGCATCTCGGTTTCGGGAAGAAGCATTTCTGGAGGAATGAAGCTTAGGCTAAGTAAATAGGTGCTTCAGATGCACTAGAAATCCGGGATGTGGATGAGGTTGAGGGGAGAAGTCAGACCGGCCGCATATGCAAACCCCGCGTTGTTGGTCACGCATGGCCGAAGATCTCGGAGTCCACGCAAAGCGCGGCATGCGTCCATCCAACAAATGCATGCATGTTGATAGGGTCGGATGTATCTGGACGCAGACGTGCATCTAGTTGGCTCAGAATGAAGATCAGGTGACCTTTGACCTCATAATTTGCAAGCGATGCATGCAAAACAATTGAGATTCCAATTGGAGCGCTTGTCTCAACTCGTTTGGAGACCGGTGTAACGTGTTTGTGACGACACAATAAAGACTTTCTTTTGCAAGCCCAGTTTGTTGAAAATTTGCCAAACCTCGCTTCCTCTGGTTATTCATGACACCGTTAAACATGGAAATTCCGATTCGAAGGGTCGAACCGTTAAACACGGAAGTTCCGATTCGAAACGTCGAAATCACGTCCCCGTTTTGGTCGCAGGTGATAGATAATGGCAGATTGAAAACCATACCTGCCCTCGTAAAGGCGCAAAGAGAATCAGGTCACTGGGACTGTTTGAAATGGAAGGAAGGCCATCATCCTCAACCACATGTAAGCGCATATCATCCAAGGATACAAGCTCGTTCGAGCCCAGACTAACCGATGCTTTGCAGCCATTCTGGGACAGTGACGTCTACAAAGCGACTGAAGCAGCCTGCTACTTCCTGATGAGACATCCTGATGACGAGATGATGAGAATAGTTGAAGAGGCGGTCGACAATATTCGAGAAGCCCAGCATCCCGATGGCTACATCAATTCGTACTACACTGTCCGCGGAATCAAGGATCGATGGACAAATCTGCGCGACATGCACGAGCTCTACTGCATCGGCCATCTTATCGAGGCTTGTGTTGCTTATGAGACATTGACTAACAGCGGCCGGTTGTTGGAGCCAGTCATGAAAGTTGTGCACCACATCGATTCTGTCTTTGGATCCGAGCCAGGGAAAAAGCGCGGGTATCCTGGCCACCAAGAGATCGAGATTGGGTTACTGAGACTGTACGAATTCACGAAACATCCTATTCTGCTCAAGGTCGCCGAATATTTCATCCTTGAGCGAGGGAAACGAGACTCGAAAGGGGAGATCTACTTCGACAAGGAGGCATGGGCTCGTGGGAATGACCCAGCAGACTGGGATAGCTTCGAGATGAGACCAACATACCGGATGCCCAGGGATTACGGATATCATCAAGCCGACCGTCCACTTGTCGAGACTACGGAATTGGTTGGCCATTCAGTGAGAGCCATGTACTTCATGACTGCGGCAACGGACTTGGTGCGTCTGACAAAGAACCAAGGCATCGAAAGCTCTCTAAAGAAGTTATGGAGAGATATGGTCGACAAGAAGATGTACATCACAGGTGGCCTCGGATCAGTCCGACAGTGGGAGGGTTTTGGACATCCGTACGTTCTTGGAGACACTGAAGAAGGGAGTGTCTGCTATGCCGAGACTTGCGCGACTTTCGGTCTGACCGGTTGGTGCCAGAGAATGCTTCGACTTCATCTGAACTCTGAGTATGCCGACATCATGGAAATCGGTCTCTACAACGGCTTTCTTGGCGCTGTTGGCTTAGACGGAGAGTCCTTCTACTACGAGAATCCACTTCGCACATTCACAGGCAGCCCGAAGGAACGGAGTCGGTGGTTTCAAGTTGCCTGTTGCCCTCCGAACGTGGCAAAACTGCTTGGCAACCTCGGAGCGTTCATCTTCACGATGCATGGCCGGTATGTCGCTATCCATTTGTACATTGGTAGCGTACTCGAGGTGCCTTCCAGCGATGCAGTTGTAACCGTGAAGACGAAGGCACCGTGGGATTGGGAGGTCGAGATTACCTGGACAGGTACTCTGTCCCTGGCCTTGCGCATTCCAGGATGGGCAGAGAACTACACGGTCAACGGTGCAATGGCAGGCAGCCACGTCAAAGACGGATATCTCTATCTAGCTGAGAGAAGCGATGGAAGGTTTAAGATCACCTTTAACCCTCGACCACGTTTTATGTACGCCAACACGAAAGTCGGAAAGAACGAAGTTTGTATCATGCGGGGCCCGCTGGTATACTGCATTGAAGATGTTGACAACGATGTTGACATTGACAATGTTACTCTCTCGGAAGGTCTACTTCAAGATGGTGCCCAACTGAGGATCTTAGACCACGAAGTTACCACGGTAGAAGCGAGGGGGAGAGAGCTGAAGAACGCCGACAACTCGAAGCTTTACGACAGCAGGCCTTGGAAGCGGGGAGAGAAGAAGTACTTGACCTTCATACCCTACTATGCTCGGGCTAACCGTGGTGGCAACGGCGGAATGAGGGTTTGGTGCTTTCGAGATTGAGAATTCTGTGGCAGCGCTATTGTCAACGCACGGCCGCCCACCCATATGCTCATGTTTTTTTCAAACAATGCACAATGTTTCAGTAAATGGGAGATCAATTCATAATGACTAAGTGAGCATGAGCGTCTCCCCAGTTTCATCAATAATACTCATCCACAAACTAGTAATCCGAGCATCGTTCGGTGGTCCTCTTTTCCAAGCTTCATAGACAACCCGGGTCCCGGTTCGTACTGCCTTGATACCATATACCGCTACTCTTTCATACCATTGACGAAATCGATCTTGTTGTTTTGCATCGAATGCTTCAGACGCGGCGACGAAGGCTGGCCAGAAAATTGGTGCAGCCAAGATTTTGTTCGCCACCTTGATCGACTCAATGGCTTCGATGCTGTCCAGCACATTTCCGATATTCTGTTGGAGATAGCGGAAACTGACTAAACGCACGTTTTGCGCGAAGTAAATGATGAGAGCGTTGTGGAATGACTTAGTCTGGTGGTAAATGATGTCAAAACTTGTTCCTTTGCCGATCTGATTGCAATGAGCCAGTTGGTCTTCCGCAGACCACTCAAAGATGGCTTTCTCTAGAATGTCACACCGGCTTTCCAAAGATTCTGGGACTGTCGCACGGCCATTTTCTTCCCTGAGACTTTCGATTGCATTGACCAAGTTGGTAGCATCCTTTAAAAGGTCTAGAAGGCTTTGAGGTATGCCGTAGATGCATTCAAAGCTGGCCATCTCAGTCATTTCCTGCTCCCTAACTCGGCTTCCAGGTGTGCCAGCCGTGGGATTGTCACATGGGAAAACCTGAGGTGGTCTGGATGCTGACTCTGTAGGCGAATCTTCCGTCGACGGATAGCCAGGATTCTTGTTACGACGCTTTCTAGAGGTGCTCTCGTAGATAACTCGAAGATAATAGTAAATGCGATGTAAAGCTTGTGTCTTTCCGGAAGCTCTTGATTTCCGGTTGAACTTGATAAGCCTCTGCGCCCCGTCCAGGTGAATGCCGCATGTGCTAGTGTCTCCCGACATCACCTATTGAAGCTATTAGCTACCGATCGGAAGTTCCACTTTGATCAAACTACTGAGACTTACATTTATCGTTATCATTGATAACATTGTGGCAAGATACTCTTTGTATTTTGGCCTTACCCCTGAGTAGAGATCGCACTCTACCGCTTGCTTTAGTAGAACGATAGCTTGATAGCGATATCGCATAGCCTCGTTCACCCACTTTGAAGCTTCGTCATGACGAGAGTGAGAGGCTTGAACATTGGAGAGGAAAAAAGCGCTGATAGACAGCAGAGCGTTCCTCAACGCGCTACGGATTCTGGATGTTGAGCCCATAATGCTCAACTCACCAGCTCCTTCGATCGCTCTCGGAATATGAATTGTTTTCCAAGGGCTCTTGGTATTATCAATGACACAAAAGATGTTGACGACTTTGTGTACATAATGATGCATCAACCATCTCTCCTGATCCGGCAGGATTGAGGCCGGAAGGCTCCTGGGTACTTCGGTAGAACTGACAACAAGATGTTTTGCTTCTGCGGGAAATTGCTGGTTGATACTGCCACTTGAGTGTTCAAAGGTATCTGCGCCGATTTCTTGAAGTTCGGCTTGGTTGAGCAATGGGTCTACAAGCGCTTGATGTTCATAAAGATTGCATAACTCCCAAGCAACGGCCAGCTCGGAGTTGGAAGGGGACCCGAGACTTGGCTGAGAGCTCGGTATCTCTGCATCATGACGGACACATTCATGTTGCGTCGGGCCTGATGTGAGATGACAATCTGGTGCGTCGGTTTCCAAAAATCGCGCCGGCGAAGTGGTGATATGCCGCACAGCATCAGAGATGACATGCTCTTGATGCAGGGAGAAGACACCGAAGTTCTGAATGTTGAGGCTCCTGTTGTGATGTTCTTTCGTTGGGACATTCAACTCAAATGCGTCAACTAGTTTGAGGATGTCTTCAACCTGATCCCATGACAGGGTCAATTTGACAGGTTCTACCGTCGAAGTCAGTACAAATCTCTGCAAAATAAACTGGCAAAAGACATACCCAGAGGAAGCTCCCGTCTCGATGGTGTCCCCGCATTAGTTGTTGGTCCGAGACGCGAAGATGCCCTGCCGGAAGGAAGACCAGTCTCTGGACTCAGCCATTGCAGGCGCGCACCATATCCCTCACACCTCAGCCTCTTGCTGTGACATTCGTTGCAGTGGGGTCTTATCTCATCGCACTTCACCTTGCGCTCGCGACATGTCCAGCACCCTGTAAACGTTTTCGTTCTCTTCCGATATGATGGCATGGGACGAACCAAAAACTCCATTAAACAGAATCTCTAGAACCGTAAGTTGTGCAAAGTACTACGAGTCAACGTCCAGTCATTAGAAATGGAAGTTCGGAGCGAGAGCAGATCGATGACGAGCTATCACCCAAGCGTTTGGTTTATTGCATGGCACCCAGCTTCCAATCAAATGACCCTGAACGCCGTCGCGGGGAAAGACTGGGTCGAGATAAGCCTATCTTTCATTCTTACCAGGAACGCGAAGCCAGTGATAACTCATGGTGGATCCGGACAGGGGTTCATTGAAGTGGAAGTCGACAGCGAAGACGTCGCTATCAGCTTCTAGACCGGACCCAAGGGGACAGCTTGCAAGGAGCAGCACTTTGAAGTGATCCTAAAAAGCCGGGTTCATCCGTGGTATCGGATCATGAAGTGAGGCTGACTTGCATAGATAAGGTTGTAGCTCTCAAGAGTCTTCTTTGCTGCTTGTTTCTCGACTATTCGAACTCGCACGTTCATCTTTACGCCAAGATGTCGACCACAACCCTGACAGAGATAGCTTCCCATGCGACAGCTACACAACCCATGGCATTAGAAGCCACCCCAGAGCCATCTGAACAAAAGGCCGGTGTATCAGCGCTAGCAACAGGGGGCTATACGTTCGCTGGTATACCGGCAATTGATGACCCTTACAAGAAGCGACAATGGCAACTTGAGCACATGGCTGGAGCCTTCAGAGTCTTCGCTCGGAAAGGGTTCACAGAGGGGACAAGCGGTCACATAAGTGTTCGTGATCCAGTAGACCCCAGTACATTCTGGATCAACCCGTACGTTCTCACAGGCTCCTTGGACTCTGTGTCCCTGAGCACAAGTTTCTAATCCATCGGCAGACTCGGCAAGCATTTCGGCATGCTAAAGGCCAGCGATATGGTTCACATCGATGAAGATGGCCAAGTTATAGGAGGCAACAGAGTAGCCGTGAACTCAGCAGGCTTCGTGATTCACAGCGCCATCCACAAAGCGCGTCCTGATATTCATGCTGCCTGTCACACACACTCACCGGCCGGCAAGGCATGGTCCACGTTCGGAAGACCGCTGGACATTATCAACCAAGACAGCTGTAATTTCTGGGGAACGCAAGGTGTCTACAGGTCTTTCGGAGGTGTTGTACTGGATGCCGAGGAGAGCGCAAACATCATAGCTGCTCTGGGGGACAAGGGCCGTGTGCTAGTTCTCCAGAATCATGGCCTCCTTACCACTGGCGGGACGGTAGATGAAGCGGCCTACCTCTTCACGCTTATGGAGAAGTCATGTGAGGTTCAGATTATGGTGGAAAGCACTGGGCTTCCTAAGAGCTACATTGGCGATGCGGAGGCCAGATTCACAGCAAAGGTTAATGCAGATCCGGTATGTTTCAATTTCACCCATTCAGCAGATTCATATTGACCAGTTTTCTCAGGAAACCCTGTATACTGAATTTCAACCAGATTTCGAATATGAGATTTGGAAATCAAAGGGCGAGTTGTCAAAAGGAGAATGAGAGAAAAATGATGAAGCAATTCAATGGCTTTGTACCAATATTGAAACGCTGAGGTCTATGGTGGTGGTTGAGACGAACACAAAAGATCGCATCGACATCGCTGGAAGAAACGCCAAGAGCCGCTGTATGTTAGCCAAGCAGTTTTTATCAGCTTACCTATCTATTCCGCCAAATGAAATTGAGGCTCATTGATAACACCTTGAATTTTGAACTACATTGTTGCATTCCAAATATCTCCAGTCAATCTGAACAATCAGTTGGCTTCGTAGGTTCACCAAACTGCTCTCGCTTGTCTCTTACTCGTCCACCATCGAGCTCAACTTCCGTATTGAGACATGATGAGAACGGCGCCATCATGCTAGCCGTTATCACACCTAGAGCACCTCAATTCAGTGGGAATCAGGATGAAGTATTGAGACTCTGCTGAAGCTTCTTCACAAATTCATACAAGCAATTGGGTTCTTTTTATGGCTATTGTCTGGTATTCTAAATCTGATCTTTCAAAACCCGATCCACAAGTGCAGCTGCCTGCAACACTTCTTCATCTTCGAAGTGCTTTCCCACCAACTGCAAACAGACGGGTACGCCATCAAAGGTTTCGGGGTCATCTATAGCGCCTCGGTGTTAGTTCCATACCCACCAATTCAAGGATCTACGTCCAGTGTGGTATAACTTACATTCTTTCCATTCCTTCTCATCCTCTGAACTTCTGGGCTCGTAAGATGCATCAAACACATCAATGTTCTTGTTCACTCGCAGTCCGCTAGGCAAAATTGCTGCGGGCTGGTCAAGAATGTTCCATATGGCCGTGTAGTTCCAGTACTTGGCGCCACCCTGCAAAACGCCGGCACCGACGTATGCCGGACATAGGATGAAGTCAACGCCCTTCTGTTTCATCAAAGCGTGGTACTCGCGTCTATACAACTCTCTTTCGGCATTCAAAGACCAGTTTTCGGCTACGGTGAGCGGCCGAGACTTTGAAAACTGGAAGGCATGTTCGGTAAGAGGGAGGGTCGGCTCGCCCCCTTCCGCGAAGGTGTCAAGGTAGGGCTTGGGTCCCTGAGGGAAGTATAGCGCAGACTGTAAGTCGATCATTAGCTGGATGTTGGAAACTGGTGTTGCGGTCACTCAGAGCAGCCGGAGTCTCATGAACTTACAACAATGTTCCAACCAAGAGCGTGATCAAAAGGCTCCCACTTAACAACATTCACCCCAGAGCTTTTCAGCTTTTCCGCCGCAAGATTCAGAGCTCGGAGAACTGGTGGGTGAGGCCTAACGCATCTGTTTGCGGAATCGGATGTCAGCATGTGTACTCCCACACAGATCATCTTGACTGACGTCAAGTGGCATTAGCTTACCCATCATCAAGCATGACTCCAATCGTGATGTGTTTTTTAGCGGCGAGCTGTCGCCAATGCAGTGGAACCAAAGATGTCTCGGTTTGCCACGGCTCTGCCCCCAACATTGCGCCCATGAATCTGTCCAAGTCACTCACACTCTGGCCCAATGGACCTGCCACGCCTCGGATGCTTTCCTGACCGGACGTGATCCCAAAGTTTCCCAGGCATGGAACTCTCAAAGCGGTCGGCCGGAACCCATAGCAACCGTTGAAAGCAGCCGGGATTCGGATGCTGCCGCCAATGTCTGTACCTACACCGATCACCGAACACTTGGCTCCGACAGAAACGCCCTCGCCTCCCGAAGAGCCTCCAGGAGAAAGCAACAGGTTGTTGGGGTTTAAAGTAAGGCCTGTAATGTTGTTGTTGCAGTCCAAGTGCTGGTCATTTTGCGTCAGCAAAGCCAATCTTGCTGCTCTGACAGCAACTCAATCTTCTCACCATTAATGACTGGGGCTGATTCGTTCTAACGTGTATAACTGCTCCCGCCTGCTTTAAAATTTGAATGGAAAGGGCATCCTCAAGCGGAACATTGGAGATCTTCGACACAAAACCGGCATGGGTGATGCGTCCGCCCATGCCAATGTGCTCCTAGTTTGTCATAAACGTCAGCAAGCTGAATTTCAATGGCATGGGGCCCCGGCTGTTGTTGCGATCTCTTACCTTTACTGAGGTTGGGATACCATGCAAAGGTCCAAACAATTGGCCTGTCTTCTTGAAATGAGCATCAAGCTCATCAGCCCTTTTCAAGGCAGATTCGGCCAAAATCTCAGTGGCAAAATTAGTCTATAAACGTGGAAATACTGATTAGTAAACACGTTGCACAACCTCGAAGCACTTTTCGTACCAGCTGGTGGATGATGGTGGTCCTCTTCAAGAACGCCACAATGACCTCTCGTACAGTCCATTGCCCAGACTTGTATTTCTCCAACAAGCCCGAGGCATCTTGTTCTGTCATCTCCAGCTCCTCAGTCGTGAGGATTCCTGATTCGTATGGAATACCTTGAACATCGCGTCGTTCCTTGGGCGGCAACTGGCTATCCGGAAGAAGGTAGTCTTTGGGGATCGATCTCTGCTGTATGTCGATACAGATTTGAGCAAGCTCTCTCCAGTTTTGAGTGATCTTTTTGATAACCATGATGACGTGAAAGGCGCAGCGATAATGATGGTGGTGGTAATTTTCTTTTACGTCGTGACGTGCGTATGTAACGTGAGCCGGTCGACCGGGTAGATCTCTGCAAGTTGTCGATTGGCGAAGGGCATCATCGTTCTTCTCTTTTGGACGCCTTTGCACTTTGTACAGTTTCACAGACAATGCAATCCTCTGTTATCAGCTGCACCTATCTTGGCCGGTGTTGGTTGCTTTCCTGCCTATCGCTGTCAACTTCCCCGGCTGGATATCGCAGCGGGTCCATTCTCCACGCAGGTTGCATTGCGTATCCCATCAAATGCTCCCGCTTGTCAGCTCCGCATGCACATCCACCTCCACATTGAAAAGCAAGGAACGGTACTGGGTGAAGATATCCGAGCTTCAAATCAAGTATATCTTTGCCCCTCTGAAGACCTCTTGATCGTTATCGGATCATGTCCGATCGATATCTCTTGGAGCTTACCCTAGACGCCGAGGTCGTGTTGTTATCAGCTCGCCCCGCGTTAGCTCCCTGTAAGAGCTCTCCCTGTCAAACGCAGCTTATCAGCACCCCGACAAATGTTGTGGTTGGTGGCGTCTGTGTTACACCTCGGTGAGCCAAGACCGCATCAAAAGCTTGAGACGGCGTTGTCGTACTCAGCGTCATAAGTAGGGAGAAACCCATCGTTGAAACCAAACGCAACGGCTTCGCCCTTTTGCCTTTCCATCCTCAACTGAGGCTTTACCGGATTTCGTCTAAACCCCAACCATATCGTCTTTGCTCATCAGCTTCCTCTAGCAGGTATAGATCGGCAATATGGCCTCCGGCGACCATGGAAAGCCTGAAGGCGAGATCCTGCCTCCTGGCACTACCAGACTCATCGACTTAGACGGCTCTGTCATCGGTCAACATGCAACCGGTTCAGATGAGGCAGATATCATCCTCGTTCCCCGGCCATCTGAGGACCCGGAAGATCCGCTCAATTGGACCAGAAAGCGAAAGCTTCTTGCTACGTCTTGTGTCGTCCTGTACACTATCATGATCGCTATTCCCAGTAGTGCGGTGTACTCCGTTGTTACTCCAATTCGAAAGGCGACTGGTCTGTCTCTTGAAGACATTAACAACGGAACGGGCATCATGGTAAGAACCAACGAGGGCTTCCTCCTCATACTCGACATTTGCTGATAAAATGGGCGAGTAGTTCCTATTCTACGGCTGGGGATGCATTATTTGGCAACCTCTCGCTCTTCAATACGGCAAAAGACCAGCCTATCTAGCGTCTTTAGTCGCGAATATTGTGAGTACCAGTGAACACTATATTTATCATGCATGCTGATAGTTGTGTCGTTTAGATTATTCTTGCTACTGCGCCAATGTGCACGACGAAACACACCTACCTCGCGAATCGAATCCTACTGGGTCTATTTGGAGCACCAGTGGAATCTCTGTGTGAGATATCCATCACCGATATTGTACGCATACATGACATCATTCAATGACGAGTCCCATAAGACTAATCCGGTCGCAGTGGTTCGCCCATCAGCGCCCGAAGTATCTTGCGCTCTACGGCTGGGGTCTCTCGTTGACCGGCAAGCTCGCCCCGATGCTTTCGGGCTTCATCAACGTCGGCATGGGATGGAAATGGACACTGGTAAGATTCGTCCTTGGAGACATACTTTCATCATGCTGATCATATTGTTACCAACGCAGTGGTGGTGCTCGATCTTCAACGGCATAGCTCTTGTTTATTGTTTCTTGTTCATGGAAGAGACCAACTATGACAGAGCTCCAAGGCCAGCGGACCATGGTGAAGCTTTGGTAACTGAGAGTCGAGCAACCGAGTCGCCTACTGGCGAGAGTGAAACAAAGGTCGCGAACGTGACCGACAAGCAGGATCTCTCGACCGCCAATCCTACTGATAGCGAGACTGGGCAAGTCATCTACCCCCGAAAAACTTTCATTCAAAAGCTCGGCATCAAGGACAAGCGTAGGCCCAACCGGATGTTGGATATTGCGCTCGGCTCTATGAGAGGTTTCACCTACCCTTCTGTGGTCTATGCTGGGTATGTTACCATCATGTTCTATCAATATGATGCAGTGCTAACCTTTCCAGACTGATGTACGGGGCAAACAACCTGGTATGGTCAGGTGTTCAAAATGCAACTGCCGGAACGGTGTACACCACCATGTATGGCTTTTCCACTGCTGGCGTTGCTGCTGCGTACGCAGGTGGTGTTCTAGGCACGATCGTCGGGTGAGTCCTACAACAGAAAGAAGCTCTTTGAGGCTTGGTGGCTAATTCAACTCACGAACAGAGGCTACTACTGCGGCAAGGTTGGCAAGATCCTCACCATCAAGCTTGCTCGCCGCAACAACGGAATCTCGGAGTCGGAACACTCGCTGTGGCTATTCGCCGCTTCAATGTTTCTCGTGCCTTTCAGCATGATTCTTTACGGTCTGGGTGTGGCTTACCATATTCATTGGATTGGTCTCGTTATCTCTCAGTTCACCCTCGCCATCAACAATGCACTGTCAGTCGCGGGTTCTCTGGGCTACGCCATTGCCTCGTATCCGCAGCTGTCTGGTGACATGATCACCACCTGCGTCATCATCCGCAACACGATGAGCTTCGCGATCAACTACGGTATCACTCCCTGGCTGAACCACATGGGCTATCGCAATACATACATCATTGTTGGTGTCATTGGCTTTGTTTGGAATGCTAGCATTTTTATCATGGCGAAATATGGTAGAACTATGAGAGAGAAGAGCGCGAAGAGATACTGGGAACACGTTGCCAAGGCACATGCGAAGGGTTTGAGTCACTGAGTCTGTACGTATTCCTCGGTTTTCAACCGGAAAGGACGCATCTCGAATGTGAGTCGGCAACACTACGTTGCCTCGACTCGTTTAGTGACAGTGTGCAGTAAATTTAACAGGACATGGAGAGTTGTTGTGATTGACAGTTCTATTTGTCGCTGAACTTGTATATCTCATCAGAAATACGTCATGTTTACGATTTATGATTTTCCAGCTCGTACATATGTGTGTCTCTGGGGAGGTTCCCGGGTATTCGGTGTAAGTAGCAAAAGAGAAACGCCATAACAAATGAATGTCTATCTTTGAATAAAGATTCAAACATGGGCCGCTATATGATACATCGCTGTTGCAAGACGACATGAGAACAACGTCTATTTAGAAGATAGACCGAATGAAACCTGAAAAGGTGCTTGACACTTTACTCAGTATTGACGTTTCTGAGTTTGCTGTGACAACGCTTCGGTCTGTCTCACTAGACCGCCGTCTTTGATGCATCTCCTTGACAAACTTGGGCCAAGTATTGGTCAATACGAGATACTTGATGTGTTTCTGGGCGCTGTCGAAAGCCGTCGCATCAAATCCGGCAGGGATTTCACCGGTGTACCGGACTTGACGCCGAATGTCCGGTTCGCTGTCTGTCCTTGACCCATCGCGAACTTGATGAGTATGGTCGAATGGCGTGATCGGGTTGATGGAAGTTTCGTCGCCGAACAGAATCCGAGCCGATTTCTCAAACATAGCCTCGAGATGCTTGAGCTCGGTTGATGGGAGGTTGAGAGGAAACTCGGCTAGCGTCAGGGAGATGAAGTCGGCGTAGATATCGAGGGCGCGGTTGTATGCGTTGAGCATGGTTTCGTTATTGACTGACAAGCTTTCGGGCGATGCCGGTCGCGCCGGCCAAGCAGAAGACTTCCATGCCACCACTCGAGTGATGAAGGCGATGTTCTCGCCTGAAAAGTCGCTTAGAGCTGAGAACTCCTGCAATGAGCCTCGGTTCTCGCGCAAAGCGTAGTCAAGAGCGCTCATGGTAAGTAGGCGACAGTCCGGTTCAGGGCCAAGCTCGCTCGAGTCGAGTTTGTAGGCCGAAGGAAAACCTTTTTCCAGCAGACTGGCCGAGGTCACACGTTTGCACTTTCCGTAGTTCGAGAAAGCAGTGGATGTAGGTCTGACGGTGCTTGCCTGGCTTGAAGTATCCCATTTGGCGTTCGACTCTACTGTGTGTTTGCTGAGCATTCGAAGTCGTATGACTTGGATTGCTGGGACAAAAATGGCGAAGATTTCGAAGGCCATCGATGAAAGGTGAAGCCTAGTAGTATCTTGTTAGCTAAGATGTCTTCCACATATGAAGGCCTACAACGTGGGCACACTAACCATTGGCTTGGTGGAAAATAGGGGTTGATTTTGGCAAAAGCGGGTGCGTATGATGCAGCAAGAAACATCGGCGTGGCATGAAGACTGACAACGGAAAGATTAGCTTATGAAATGCTCCAGCAGAAGAATCAAAGACACCAACCTTGCTAGACAGCAGCCAACGGTTTGCGTTCGCCATCCCATTGTGTCACGGATGGACCATGCTTTCCAGAGCATAGTCGGAGCGACCTGTTACGATTTTTGTTAGAGAAGGCATCGGTCTCCATTGAGCATTGAAGAACTTACGATCCAAGCCCAAACAAATTGCCACAGCACCGTTGGCCACCACTCCCACCCTCTTCCCAAGTCTTCCATCTGCTCCATAATATTTGATCCTCGGATTTCCGTTCCCGGGATACCGAAAGTAGGATGATACTTCTTGCAGGAAACCCACATGGCGATAGTGAGAAGCACCTGAACCAGAGAGATCAGTATCTCTGGAAACTCAATGAGATAAACGGGGATGCTTACTTGAACGATCATGCAAATACCAATCGGAACCATAATTCTCTTCGTATAACTAGCGTTTCTCAGCCGACAGAGCCAAGAAGTTCGTGAACCATCGCAGCCAGCCCTGCCTCGTCTGCTTCCTTCCCCAGTTCCAGTGAAGTGTAGTTTCTGAAGCTTTGCGACGTGGAGAAACCGGCTGTTGGAAGCATGGAACAAAGCAATGCCGAGCGGAAACCACGTCCCCATGACGACGTACTGAACGTCATACGCCAGAACCACCGGCATAGTTCCCCCAATCGGATACGTGATCTGGGCGAGAATCCAGTATAGGTGGAGGCAAATGATGGCTGCGAATGACAGGGGCAGACCGCGGAGCCTGAGAATTGGGCTTCGACGATTCACCCAGCAGAAGACCATACCCGCAATGACAAGCGCTGTCCATGTTGCGCAGAAGGTGAGGTAGAAGATACCTAAGCTGTCGAAGTTTGGTGGCGATGGCGGAAGATTGTAAATAGTAAGACTTGCCAGTGCAGCAGGGTCCATGGTGTCGGGTTGGATGACGAGAGAGATGTTTTCCCAGTTCTTTTGTTTTTAGCAGGAAGCGAGACGGGAATTCGTTTGCTTTTCAAACATGGAGATCTTGAAGATGCTCGGGGGAAAGGGAAGGGCAAAAGTGAAGTCTAGAAGGCAGTCAAATCGTAGACCATTGGCATCGGCAACATTTGATCGAACATTCAAGATCTTTAGGGGCCGTCAAACAATAGCGTGCTTGGCAATCTAATACGGAAGTGATGCAGCCGCACGCACAGCTTCGCCTGGAGCAGCAAATCCACTTGTTTATGCCGAGTATCGAACCCCCCCTCCACTTGCGTAACGCCTCCTTGTCATAGTGAGAAACTTCTCGCAAGGCACAACTCCGACAAGTTTAGGGGTCCCGAATCATGTTGCTATCTCATTCTTTGTCGATCTTAAGGGCGTTCGTCCGTGCCCTCGGCACCCCGGATCAAACCGCCTTCGACTAGACGTTATAGTCAGCCGCGCTAGACGCTTGTTGCCCAATCAAACGATTACCGTGGCTCTACGTGCCGACCCTCTTGCCAATGGTTTTGAGATCTTCGTGAGTTAACATTTTCGAGGCAAGGCGATGTGGAGAGCTTCAAGTGCGCCACAATTCATGAATGACCAATGAATAGCTGGAAACCTCACACAAAGGTATTGAAAGACAGGTACGCGAGAGACGCCGCGCCTCTCAAGTCCAGTCCTTTTGTAGCGACCGAGACGACGTCGTGATCGACAGTGACAGATACAAGTAAACCAAACGAAACATCCAATCTCTAGCGGACAAATTTGAACGGTTCAAAGCCATCCCGAGCTGCGGCACTTGTGTGGACGGATCGTGTGGACGAATCGCAAGAAGGGAGACACCTGTCATTTCTTTCCCCACAAGGTCCCTTTGGTAGGTATGGGGGTGCTAGGTGCTGTGAATACCGAAAAGCCTTCAACGGGATTGGTGTCACATACGATATTATTCCCGCGAGCTCCCATGCTCAGTTGGTGCTAGATCTTGTGCTAAGCATCGAGTACGATTGAGTCCAGGTGCGACTAATCTTATGTAGTGCTGCAGGGTTCCCCTGAGCTAGATGATCTGCTCAGTGTCTTGGCTTGCCTATGAACTGCTTGACTTCGGATAAGAAGCTTCGCCTCCGTGAGCTCGCGGGAGATCTTCGATAACATGAATCAATGTGACAAATCATAATCGGATTACTGAACGCTAAAGTGCATCTATCATGATCAGCAGTGTGCTGAGATGTCCGGCAGTGAGGGTTGTTCCAAATATGCCTGCTTCTTTCATGTGTTGGTGATAGTAATCCAGAATGCCAAATGGCGTCAAATGTTTATAGATCGATAAGTGTGATGTTGAATTCCAAGAGTTAGTTCCACATCTGGACCTTTTGCCAAAAATGGTTCTGACGAAAAGGGAAGTTCATCTCATGTTCGGGACACGCATGACCCGAACGGGCTCCACTCTAACGGCAGACTCGGCCCCGCATCTCCGACTCCATGCTCGGGCTTACGCTCGCCGTCATTCGTTTGGTTCACAGCAAGCTCACCGTGGCCTAAAAGCGGTAATATTTCTCAACTTAGAATATTCGACAACGAAGCACTGTTCTCGAAACACTGAGTGGACTAAGCCACAACCATGCATTGCTTTTCTTCCTAACGATTGGCCTTCCTTCCTGGCACTGATGTGATCTAATTAACCTTGCTCATTCGTTGCAACATTCAGGGTTAAGATGAAGATGCGGCGCCTAGCAGTTTATTCTAAGACTACGCTGCACTCCCAATATAAATCGTTGAATTCACCTAGGATATATGGTTTTGTGGTCAAGTTCATGTCGAACTCAAACTATTATTGAAGCATCTTGAGAAGAGCATTGCTTTCCTACGCCCGACACTCAATATGTCACCATCCTTCTCGACGCCTCCATACCCTTCTTCATCCGTCACCCCTTTCACAGTCGACATTCCCTCATCATTCCTCGCGTCTCTCCGGTCTCTCCTTCAATTATCCAAGATCGGTCCCGCCACGTGGGAAAACACTCAACCAGCCTTTGGGACGACTCACAAATGGCTATCCGAGGCCAGAGAGGCATGGCTAGACCCGTCCGTATTCTTGTGGCATTCTCACCAATTACGCATCAACGCGATACCCAACTTCATCTCAACCCAGTCGCTCTCGGATCTGGATTTTAAGTGGACGCAAGGCATTGACTACAATCTTCACTTTCTTGGCCTCTTCTCCAGCCGTAAAGATGCTCTGCCAGTCGTCGTCCTTCATGGATTTCCGGGCAGCTTCATGGAGTATCTGCCCGTTCTTGAACTTCTGAAAAGGAAGTACACCCCGGAGACATTGCCCTATCACATCATCGTCCCTTCCCTACCGGGCTACGGTTTCTCGTCATTCTCGGCGGCCTCTGAGGAAGATGTTTTTGTGAAGGCAGAGTTCGACTTCTACGATGCGGCGAACATTCTCAACCAATTGATGGTCCAACTGGGTTTTGGCGAGAGGTACATAGCTCACGGCGGCGACGTTGGCACCCTGCTTTCCAGAATCTTAGCGGAGACGTTTGATGGATGTAAAGCTTTTCACAGTATGTCGATTCCCCTCTCTCCCTCTTTGCCCGTCTTGATATTCGCAGGCTTAAATGTGAATTGCTTCAGTGAATGGTCTCTTCGCCACTAAAGAAACCCCTCCAAACGACATGGAAGGCTACACCGAGGAAGATAAGCAACGCATTGCCAATGCCCAAGCCTTCTTCGCCACAGGGACTGGATACTCTGTTATGCACCAGACCAAGCCCGGCACTGTTGGATTCACTGTCGCATCCAACCCGTTGTCTCTGTTAGCATGGTCAGCGAGTCCTACATTAATCCTTCCCCAACTCTCACGTTGTGATTCTAAACCTCAACCAAGCTGACCAGCTTTTAATAGGATTGGCGAGAAACTCTGTGACTGGGCGGAAGATCCCCCGCCAATTGACACCATCCTCGCGAACGTGACCCTTTACTGGGCCACGGACACCTATCCACGTTGCATCTACTCGAACCGCTTTCCAGCCAGCATTCCCTTCCCCGCAGAAAAGCCGTTCGGAGTGTCCAACTACCCCTTCGAACTGGTGCCAGCCCCAAAGGCTTGGGTCGAGAAGACCTTCCCCAACCTGATCTTCTACAAGGATTATGAAAGGGTAACTAAAGAAACCCGCTCCATCATATGTTTTTTGCGACTGACTAGCTTCATAGGGAGGACACTTTCCGGCTCTAGAAGAGCCCGAGGCAATGCTAGCCGGGCTGGAGGAGTTTCTCGCCAAAGTTCGACCCATGATTCACGAAGACACAGATCGAGGCGTCTCGAAGTGATGTTGAGTGCCGAAGTCGTGCAGACCTTGAAGCCCTCAGCCGTAGAGCTGAGCTCTTTTCTCGGAACACCCGTCGGCCCCTCGAACCCGTCAAATTTCGGTAAAAGCTTCTCTCGAGGAGGACAACAACGTAGAAGCATTCCAGCTCGCTTCGATTGTCTCGTGGTTCAGGCATTGCGAGGGGCCGTCACGAACGCCTCTGCCAGAAAACCATGTGTTTCTGGTAACACCGCACGTGGGAGCTGGCCGCTAGGGCGCCTCTTTCCCAGGGGAGTCTTATGTGAAAAGCCAGCTGATGCTCAAGAGTATGGCGATTTCCACCAGGGGCTGGATCTTTTGCGCAACTGTGGCTGGAAGGTAATGACCTGACAGGTGATTTCCATGGCTGTCGGTTTCTTCGTGATACACTGACATGGCGTACGACGCGCGATGTCTCAGTTGAATTAGGGCTGGTGGATACGTAAAGGGGGCGTCGGCGACGGATTCGAGAACACATTTTGATCTACGTATCTCCGTATCTTTAGTCTTCAAATGTTTCTGATCTCTGAGCTTTCATGTCGGCCTCTCCGATTGGGGGATATACTGTGATGAGAAGTCAAATATCCGTCATCGTCACGTCCAGCAATTGCAGTCCAGTAGCACAGCATGTGCCACGATTGCTTCAAACTCCCATCTTTCCAAGGCATGCCTTGCCGATCCATTTAATCGACGTATGCAAATCAACCCATCTCGTCCCTGGCATGTCGTAGGGGCTGAAGGGCTTGAAGCCTTTCAAGTATGGTATTGATTGAACGGGTAGACGCCGTGCCACGCGACGTGCAACCTCATCGCTCAGCGGTTGATTTCCTACCACGTGGGAACTTGATCTTCAGGGGCGGGTATCATCTCTGAGGTGTCCGTTCGAGATATATCGACTCGTATCCCGACTTGACACTTCCTCACCCTCATCGTCGTGACGTCGGTTCCTCTCAGGTATCCCAACATCATAAAGCAACCCTCGAGGGTCACCCAATTTCACAGCGTACAGACTCTGAGAAAGTTGAAACGGGGACTCGTTCCAAGAGGGGGGCGCTCTGTGACTCCGTATCGATGCAATCGCCCTTTCGGCTGGGTCCCAGGTCATGCAATCATATGCGCGCAGCCGTCGCGAGATTAGGTCGGCCCCGGCAGCGGCCGTGGCGAAAATCTTCCGCGGATGGGCTACATGTGGCCATGTTTATTGAACCCTCGTGCCCCTCGTGCCCCTCGTGCCACATGTATTTCTCGCGAGGTAGTCAGACGCAAGTCTGCCCGAGAGGCTCGCTGCCGAGCGTGCATCATGTCTCGGGCGGGCGGAGCGGATTCAATATCTTTGTCGAACGGCAGCAATACGGGTTCTGCATTTTCCCGTCGGAGGAGGAAGGTTAATGTTGACCAGCAGACGGTGTCAAACCTCCTTCGGCGTGGGAGTAGTGGAACAGGGACTACTCTCCCGCAGCAAGATGTCACTGCCAAAAGACCACATGTGCCTCTCCGGTGACGATTCCGACTTGCTGATATGCTTCGTGTCCACATTGTACATGCAATGATCTTCTGGGCTTCGGAATACCGACCCCAAATCTCAATAACTTTGGCTTGACAGATATTATTTATCGTCTGACCTTTCGTCCGCTAGAAGCAACTAGCGCAGTACGACAGAAGCTGTGTTCATCGATGTTGATGTTCCATGGGTCCAGGGTGGCAGCACAGAACGCCATGTGAAACTTGCATTATGTGCGGGTTCCTGAATACATCGGGTGTTGAAGAGCACATGTGAAACTATCCCGTTGTCGAGAACTCCTCGGAAGTCCTTTGTGTAGGATCGTGTAGCTGAGCTGAAGTCTTGATCGTCAGAGCATTTTAGAATCGCAATAATGAACTGGTATAAATGGTGACCAAGTTCTCGCTTCAGGAGGATGAGAGGAACATCATCATCAACAACCACAGTACAAACCTGACTACAATACCACAACGAACACAGAAACCAGCTACAAAATACGGTTCCAATTCCAACAATCTAACAAACACCCAAAACTCCAACTCGATTCCCCACCACTCAACCGCCAAAATGGTCAAATCTTCCTCCAAGCAATCTTCCTCCAAGTCCAAGAGTATGTGACATCTCCCCATCCAAAACCCACCCAAAATCCCAAACTGACATGAAAACCAGGCTCCGGCAGCAAGTCCTCCAGCTCCAAGAGCAAGAGCACCGTCCCAGTCGACCGGTCCTGGCAAGACCCCACGCTCGACCGCGGCCAACGCTCAGCCCAGGGCTCGAACGGCAACTACCCCGTCGGCCGGTGGCTCACGGAGCCGGCGTGGCAGGAGCCGTTCAACAACATCGGAGAGGTCCCCGCGGCCGGTTCGGCTGCGGGTTACGCCGGGGCGAGCCAGGGCTCGGGGGCCGCTGCTACGTATGCTACATCTCAGCACCGCCGCTGAGAGAGGTGCGGGTTGAGGAGCGGGGAGGGGAATCATGTGGGGATATGGAGGATGTCAAAATGTGTCGAGTGTTTTCTTTGGTTTTTAGATTTCTTGATTCGTAGATTAGACGGTTCTTTCAATAGACTTTCTCTGGGCCCACGATTTTTAGTCGCTCGCCGGTAACAGTGACGGTTGTGTCTGGACGCAATGCCTGCATACAATCTGGAGAAATCCTCGCCCATGAGATGGATATTCTGCAGTTGTGAATTGGCTCATCGGCTTGTCATCCTTTTTCCAAACTGATGGCGGCTCTATTGCTAATGTTTGGTGTGAGGAAAGAAACCAAAGAAAACTGTTCAAGTAAATCAGATTCACACAAGACCTCAAAAATATCGAGCTCCTTGCTAAGATCATCCATTACATTCCCTTCCGAATGCGACAAGTAGCGGCTTACACCAGCCGTACACTTACATGGAAATATTGAATCCAGCGAATTGGAAATACCACTCCAACCTATCTCACTTCATCGAATTTTAGTCGACTAAGGAAACAACTCAAGGCCTGTTAAGCTCGGCCAAGTGTTTTGAGGCTGCCACCACTCGAGTCATCTGGGAGGAAAGAGTCTCCAGTCGTCTTGGCCCTCCCTCCTTCCACACGACTGAAGTTCGAGCTAACTTCTCATCATGGAAGAAACAAGCTTCACAGGCTTCAGTCTAAGATCGATTTGACGCTAAGTGTGATAAACATGGTTTAAAAGTCAATATCACACGCCCCCGTCTGCGTTCCTGTCTTCTTCCCTAAACTTGCTCCGGTAGTGTGACAATGTGAATGGGCAAAGACTGCATCGACCACACCACACGCACACACGGTGAAGCCACCAAGACCTTCTCGATCCCACTGCGAATCCCACCCGTCGACTTAACAGTCTGAGTATTAGGCTGCTCATACTCGACGACGAGTATCGGACAACAGTGATACGACACTGTGCGATCAATGAGCAAGACTGCAGCAAGCGCACTGCATTGGTCTTCTTCATCTCAGAGTCTGGTGATAAGACAAATAAAACCCGGAAAACCCGTCTATGGCAAGATTGTATTTGTTCGTATGGACAGCAGTCTCCCGGGAGACGGTCAATATATAGAGATCTGCGGACACGATACGATAGGCTTGCACGTCAATCTGATGCCCACATCGCTGAAGGACCTCTCAGCGCGATTATGATGCTGCTTTGGGGAGTCTATCACAATTCGCATACACAATTTCAAGCAATTCACCATGATCGTCCCGACTCATAGCCGTGGTCAGTCCCGGGCTCACCTGACACCCGGAGACCCGGCCGCGTTTCGGGCCTAGCCCCACAGAAGCCCGGGGTTCGCGCCCGGTGTTGTGCCGGGAACGGGGCAGGCGCAAGAATGTTGGGTTCTACGGTGTCGGGTTCTCGTGATTGCGACGCACACTTACTTCCAGACTAATATCCGCGCATTCGCGGCGGAGGCTGGCCAAAATTGAATGACAAGTGCCAAGAGAGCCAGTCGAACCTTCAGCTAAGCCACGACTTGGCAGGTTAAGTACCTGTGGCTTGCAATGTGGTGTGGGAAATTTCGATGACTGCATAAGGAGCTGAGGGAGGATTTGACGTGTCGGAGAACGCAGTCTGAGCCAGCTGTCTTCGAGATGATGGTGCCTGGCCTGGCTGGCGGCCACGTCTCTCATAGGCACAGCGCGGGCCGAATGATGATGGTGAATGAGCCAAGGGCCCATCTTCATTCTTTTTTGCAATCTTTCCTTATCCGACCCCCGGGCTGGGATCAAGAAAATCAAACACAGCATTTTGTTTCTTTCGGGATCGACTGCATGTGCAAGGAAAGTCAAGCCCGTATTCCTTGCTGATTCTCTCGGCTATCGAGTCCGGACGCGCCCCCAAGCGGCGCCGAGCACGACCGCTCACCTTGGCGACGTCTTGGTAACTGCCAAAGCAGCTGTGGCAGCGTCATCAATTTGTTGTTATGGTTCCCCGCGAAAGCCAAGACCTTCGGGGAAGATGGAATGTCCGGGGGGTTGGTTGCGATTTAGATGTCCGGTAAACGGACGCGGCCGAGACGTGAATGGTCGATGATTATGATCTCGGTCGACAATGTGTGAATTGACTTTGGCTCGGACACGGGCGTTGGCGAGATTGACAAGTTGTGTGCGTTCGTAATCTGGCTGACTTTGGAGTGTATTTTTGGGATGATTCATCCCTCCCTGGCCATGCCGTTTCCAGATTGAGATGTTGGTGTGTAGGTTCTTAGATAAGCGGCGTGGTTCGCTGCAGAAGAACGAAGGTTTTTCGTTCCGTCCACTCGTCCAAGATTCGTCCAATTGAACGCGTCTTCATCAAGTGTTCCCTGCGCTTGTTTTTGATTTTTGCCCTGCAGCCAGGAAGGCAAAAAGCATAAGCATAAAGGCAGAAATGAGCACGTTCACTACTGTTGGTGTGTGGTGTGCATGACGTCAGCAAATCAGAGGCCGCCATTCGCTCAGACGGAAGGGAAATTGAGTAGCAGCGCGGGAGAACAGAGTTTACGGCACAAATGATGTGCCTGGCTGCTCCGAACTGCTGGGCTCTTGTTTTCCCTCCAGCTCCAGCAAGCTCTGGTTCCTCTTTTAGCGCTCCGGCTGGAGTTGGTGGCACAGTGGTGATACCTCGTCCTCAGTTAGCAGCTTAGCATCCTCCAGGGAACGAGAGGAAGACCCATTGGGCAATCAAGAGTCGATAGTGCCATCTGGCCGTCGTGTTTTGTCTTGAGAAGTCTGCCCTTGCCCTCTGGCCTTTTCTTAGTGTTTTCGTTAAGCCCCTTCTCCACGTGGAACCGCCTCCGTTCCCCGTCGAGGGATCCCCTTTGCAGTTTTACGCCTCAGTTTCAGTGTTTTGTCCGACAAGGAGGTCGAGCGGGAGTTGGAAACGGTGGGGAATGAAGGGGTGCGGCTTGCCTTATCGTGTCGGGACTGAATGAATGAAGGGCGAAAGAGTGGCCCAGGACGACGGAAAGTGTTTGCAGCTCCAGCGTCAGATCCAGCGTGTCCTCCCTTCTCCCTCGCTGATCTCTGGCTGCATTCTCTGCAGGGCGCTGAGACAGAGAGACGAGCGTTTGGGACCCAAGACACAATGGAAGACACGACTCCTCCGTTTTTTTGCGGATTCTGACCCCCGTCGTATTCATTTGTTCTCGACCCGAAGGTCCCTGGGAGCGAAATTCCCACAATAATTGCTGCAGGAATATTGGAGAAGAAATGCCCAGGAAGGGTAAGGCGGCATCCACATCAGCACCAGCCACCCCCCTGTACCAATGGACGCTTCCGTTTTCCGTCTGGTCCGTTGCATCACTGGATGGATGCTATTGCCTGTCCAGCTGGGCGGTTGACATGGGGAGAGCGGTTGATGGAAGGCGCCGATTGCGTTGCTGAAGAGAATAGTCGCTGTTGAGTGTTTTACGGGATGATAGTCTTCGTCTCTGGCGTCGTCGTTTGGTAGAGTCTTTAGCTTGGTGCCTCTTAACCACGTGTGGCACGTTTGGCCCTTCTCGGCTGGATCTCAGCAGTTGGACGGGTACCTTTTTGCCCAGATTTTCTCACAAAGAAGTGACAGAAGAAGGTTGCAAGCCCAAGTGTAGTTGTCGACAATGTTGACAGGACAGCAAGCCATGGCGAACGCCCTGCGCCGCAGAGGTGCCTTGATGGCGTGTTCGATAGCCAAGGCCAGGGCCATTCTCACCACCAGCGAGGCATCGGATGCAGATGTAGAGGTGGTCGAAGAAAAGGTGGCTGGCTTCGTCCCGTCTTGGAGGTTTCCCAGTCTGGTCTGTTGGCGTTGGCAGTGTTGTTGTCGTGCGTCTTCATTCCATCAAGCCGGCCGCTGCAACAGCACAGGCACTGCTGCACATGCACAGCCCGGTTCGTGCGACTTGTTGGTTGGCGTCTGCCAGCCAGTCCGATGGATTGCCGCAGTCAGAGCGAAGAGCAAGAGTTGTTTGGATGACGGACGAAACTTGAAGAGGAAGTGAAGAATTTGACGATGTCCTTCCTAAGTTGAACATGAGGGAAAGAAGGCCGTAGTGAGTCGCGACTTCCTTCCCAGCAGCAATGGAAGATGAGAGAAGGAATAGAAGGTACGTACTTCCCTCAGAGTCCCGCCTTCCCCAACCCGAGCTGTAAACCTGGCGGGAAGATCCAGCGGTCGTCGATGCCCCCGGGACGGCGCTAAACTGGTATTGGGACCCCGGACGCTGAATTGTCGCCAGCCACTGGTTGAATCAAGGCCTAAGAGCCCGTTGTTGCCGCAGCGCTTCCCTTGTCTCCCACGCAGCCGACCTCCCCTGCTGACCCTCCTTTCCCCCTCCTCTTTTTCAGGGCAGTCTCCTGCTGTTTTGCTGGCGCTTCGCAAGTACTCTCCCATACTAAATAACCGTGAAGGGTACTTGATCAGGTTTGGGTCGTACCATCCGATCCATCGGCGGTCCTTGGCTTTGGCCCGGCTGCCATTTGCCTGCTGTCTTACCGTGATTTCTTGCTTTTTGCCTGTCGATTCCCATCAATTCAGTCATCACTACCCGATTTCCTTCCTTTCTCTCCGCTCCCTCTTGTCTCTCAAAACTCTTCTTCCTCACCCCATCTTCAATACCGACCACCGCCAAGCACGAACAAGACGTCTTCTGACTCTCCCGATCAATCCGGTCCCTCCGATCCGCCTCCTTCTTCCCTCCACACACTCGCTTTGTCACCAAACGACGAGGTCCAAGAGGAACAACCGACACCACGTCACGCTCGCTGCCGACCGACATCTACACATTTCCGACATTCTATCGACATCTCCAGCTTCGCCGACCGACGCTTACGGACAAATCCCAAAATATCATCGCTGTCGACGGCCACCCTTTCCCGCCTCAACTGTGCATTTCCGGACGAAGGATCAATCATACCGTATTCGGGGCGCCGCCTGACACGAAATCTCGCTTCACTATTCACGATCCCACCCTCCCGAAGACCGAGCCGAACGAAACACCCCTGGTGACGAGTAACCGCCGCCCCTTCGAATTTACATCGCACTCGAAATCGCGACCCCGAAGTCAATCCAAAAACACAGCAGTCGCGACCTGTATACACATCCTCGAAATTCCGCCCGCGGAAACGAAGGAACTTGGCTTTCTCTGCCGCCTGCATCAAACAACCGGAAAGCAACGCTTTGAAGCACTCTGCGTGGCAGAAAGCTGGGACGGCAGCTGCACAGAGCAATACTGCAAGACATTCCCAGGGCTTCGGACGAAAACATAACGCTGCCGCGCATCGGCCAATTCGTCAGTGCATATCTCGAAAGCATCTTCTCGCCTCGACTCATTCCACACAAAAACCGAACCCCCAAGAAGGGTCTCGCTTCTTCCTACCTCGCAGCCAATAATCCGTCCCCGACTCGCTGGATTGTGGCTCAATATTGCCTTCGTGCCACTTGCGGTGTTTTGCTGCAATTGAGAGCTATTTTATTCTATTGCTCCCATTGTCTCCGCATTCCATTGTCTTGTTTGGCCATTTCGGTTGAACACCTACCTTTAAATCCCTACGAAGCCTCCTTTTCCATCTTCAACTTTCGACTCTAACAAACTTGACGCCTTGTCATCGTCGCCAAAATGTGTAAGTTTTCGCTAATGGAGCCTCGTGTGATGGACGAATCTTAACGCAATGCAGCTACTCCTACGACAACGATAATGCCCTTTGCGCAGCTGCCGTCTTGTGCACAGCAATGCGGTGTGCTTTTCGATGCCAACGGCGCTTGCGTCCCTCCCGCTGCCGCACAGGCCGACGAAACGACGTACGAGAAGTGCTTCTGCAGTTTCGGGGCTCTGCAGCCGTGGAAGACCGCTGCCACCGGTGTGTGTGAATACGCTGGCTGTGACGCCGCGGGATTCAGCAGTATTCAAGGATGGTTCACCGGCATGTGTAATGCTGTCGACGGCGCCGTCCAGACGTCGTCGTCAGCTTCTGCTACCAGCACGAGTAGCGGATCCAAAGGTTCTAGCAATAGTGGAAACGGAGGAGACTGGTGAGTGTATTGCTGCTAGGTCATCTTCATTCGCTGACCATTTTCACAGGCTCTCCAACCACTGGAGATGGGTAGTCATGCTCGTCATTCTCGTCGTCGCCATCGCCGGTATCTGGGTTGGTGCCTGCATCTGGCGCCGCCGCTACCTCAGGAGAAAGGACCGCATGTATGAGCTTGGTAAGCACGCTCACAAGGGCCCCAGCGGCATCATTGCTGGCTCCGGCGTCGACGTCAACAACGCTGGTCTGGCTACTGGTCCCGGATCATTCATGCCCGGGCCTGCAGCTGCCCCGTACGAGGAGAAGCCCAAGGAGAAGAAGAAGTGGACTGTCACTCAAAGGACGTGATGGACCCATCTCCGGACTGTGTAGGACTACTCTTCAACACTATCCCTCAACGGCTTACGAGACGGCGTTTCTATCATTTTCGGCATTCGGTGTTTGGACATTCATCTACGTTACTCTGGGCAAGACTCGTGTTTTTTTTCTTTATCATTATCGGCGTACGGTAGGGAACACGGGAGGACTGTTCGTTGGATACAAATCATTGGTGGTCCTTGGACCTCACCACACACAAAAGGGGGGTTTGCGACCGAGAAGTCGTTGGACATTTGCAAGGAGACTCAGCATCCGCATATCATGAGCGGCCCGAGTCCACCAACTTCGCATGCAATTCTTAGAATTTTGCCATGGACCGCGGGCGGTGGACTTGCGGCCAGCTCGGCAGTCAGAAATGATAATTTTTATATCTGTTCATTCACACACACGCACACCGTCCTGTTTCCATTCGCATTGTTTTGTTTTGAGCTGACTCGACAGTTGTTTGTGGTCGCGTTGCGTGCGTCATTTTACGACGGGGGCCACGGGGCGGGGGACCCTCCCGAACGTCCGAGCGGGCCGATCAAACGGATCAGACTGACCTGTCGATGTGGGTTTCGCACACCCTGCGCCGTGATTGACATCTGCAGGGTCACGTTGGAGGGTTTTGTCGCGGTGGAGGACGACGACCTGTCGCGAGGTCTGGACTTTGTGTCCTTTGGCCGGGGTTTTGAGCCTCAGCTTTGTCGGAGCTGACGACTGCCTCGCGGAAATGCGGTTATTTGAGGTTGTGCGCGTTGGAGGATCGACTTGTGGTGTTACTCTGCGACCGTTTGGTGGGGGCGAGGTTCTGGAGGATCAAGTCGAGATGGGAGTTCGTGATTGGGGAGGGAGATGGTGTTGGTCTTGGGATGATCTGCGCATGGGTGGAAGTCTCTGAATAGATGTCTAGGGCAGGAGATAATCTCCTCGACGACAACCTGAGTGCTCGGCTTTTCACTGTATTTGGCGCGCTTGCTCGTCGGGCTCGTGTACGAACGTAACCCATGGGGAGGTTGATGGAAGTATGAGCGTGGTGTATTTAAGAAGACTGCCTCATGCGCCTCTTGAAGAGTGTTCAAGCAAGCAGTTCAACTTGTTGTACTCAGCAGTGTCAAGTTTCAATCCGAATCCGAGTCTCTTTACATGTACTCAATCCCACACGGGGTCGAAAGTTTTCATGGTGATGTGAGATGGCACAGTGTTTGTAGCGTTTCGTCGTCTGGTGTTTCTTCTGTTCTTGCAGTATTACATAGTATTCTACTGGGTGTTTGATTGTGCGGTTGGTGATTGCGGTCTGTTCGTAAGACTATGGATATTGTCGCGGAGGGATGGAGAGGTGTGGTGGTACGCAGGTAGCACCGGAATCACCAGCAACAACACTAGCAATTTTTGAAAACTGCAAGTATGGCCACAGGATTGCTTCTTTTGAGTTTTTCATAGTGATTAGCAGTCTATTTTATATTCGAGCTTGAGATAGTTTAGTCCCACCAGACGTAACCTGATGACGGGGAGATGGAGACTCTTGACGGAGGCAAAGGGTTTGTCGAGTTAGCGGTTCTGTTGTTTGCGAAAAGATGTGGCTTTCCTGATCTTGACTTGAGATATAAATATCGTCTGCATAGTCCTAGATCCGATTTGGTCTTCCAACAGAACCGGACACCCTGACGCAACCTGTGGCTTCTTCTGTTGTTGGTCTTAACATACCCAGGACTATGTCTTCAGTCTGGCATTGAATCTTCATTTTGATCTGTGTACGAAGACATCGTGTCAACCGTGTCCCGTCTCTTTGGATCTTCTCTCTTGTCTTTGGTTTATTCAAGTATATACGTTGATGGTGTATGACTGCGCTGGCGTTGATCGAGTCGTCACAATGTGGTTTGCTGCGTTGATAAATATGCAGCTAGCCACTGCAAGAGAAGCCGTGGTAGCAACACCTCCAAACATCGCACACTCGAAGACAAAGCCGGCAACCTGGAGAAGTCGGAAATTGAAAACACCGAGCAGCTCACTTATAGTCGTGATGAATGCTAGGCGAAGAGCAGGATCTGGAGTACGCACGGCGTTCCACGGCCAGCCAACGTATATATGTGAAGTGGGCGTGTGCTTGCGAACTCGAGTCAACTGGTGGATTATCAAACATGGAATTCTTGTTCCGTCCTACTTCTAGTACACGCGTCATGATACCTCTCAGAATGCGCTCGAAGATGAGACGCTCGTTAAAGGCTATTTAAAGGGTGACGATACGCGGATCTAAAGACTCTCCCTACAACAGTGAGCACAAGCTCGCACCGCAAGGATTCCTTTGGCGCTTGGCCGGTAGTAATGGATGTCATTAGGCCACAGAGAGAGGCGACCTACCGCCGGGCAAATCAAGTCTGGAGGATATTGGATCTTGGTTAGTCCGGCGACTCGTACATCTCGCTCATAGTCCTTCATCTTCGTCTCGAAAGTATTCATTACAGACTGCTAGAACCGCAATCCCGCTGTCCCAAAGTCGCCGCATTACCCACGAGTTGCATGATATCTGCATGTGGTTTCAGTCGTCAACTGTTTCATGCGGAACATGACGGCGTTCATTAGACTCGTGCTCTCTGTCAAGTGAATGACCGGATTGCCATATTCATAAGTCATGGGCCGCATTCGCATGAGAGGAGCTAACACTTAGATGCCTTGGGATATCTACAATGAACAATCGAGCTTGCAGCCTAGTCCATCGGAGCAGAACCCCTGGCAACTGATGCAGCTTTCGGTAATGACACAGAGCCCATAAACTCCAAAGTTTCGAGCAGTTCGTGCGCAACGACGGCATTTCTGTCTTGCGGGAATAATGCCAGCCCTTTGAGACTTAACATTGCTTACATACGTCAACTCATGCCGACGCCAGAGCGACAGCCGAGCTGCCGCTGCCTGTCTGCAAAGCACGCAGCTCCTCGTCGGGCCGGCGCGGCGTGGACTGCGGCGGAACATCCTCCCAGGCCTCCTCGAACCCGGCGGAGCGCGCGTATAGCGGCCCCGGCGCCTGGAGAGCGTCGACAACCATATGCTGGATTTTCCGCCAGACCTCATCCCCCTTCAACACAGCCCACGGCTTGTCCTCGTACCGCTTCATCAGTTCGTGACACAGTGCCGTCGCGCGCGCCTGTTTGATTCCGTGGCCGTCGTCGCCAAAGTCGTGGAGGCGGTTCCCGATCTCTGTCACGTCACAAATCAGCGATGAATTGGCGTCTGTCTTCCGACGGGCGACTTACTCTTGATCGAGCTTTCGCCGGTCACCTTGGGGCTGTAGGAGGTGATGCGGCCAAGATCAATGGCGGTCCGGCCGCGAGCGGTGTACTCAATGAGATCCATACGGATCTTCCATTCCAGCAGGCGCCTCTTGTCCTCCCGTGATAGCCACGACTGCGTGAGCGTCGTCAGGTACATGACTGCGGCGTTGATGTGGTGCCTGCTGAGCATTAGGGTACGGTAGCGAAACGACGGAAAGACATGAGCTGGAGACCTACATGAGGAAGAAGTCGAATTTGACATGGTGAGGCGGATGTACGGCCGCACTGGACGCAACGAGGATCGCAGCGTGAAACATCTCAGCTGTTCTTTCCTCCAACTCGTCGTCCTGGACGCGCACCCTTCGTAACAGGGCAAGCATGGGCGCCTTGGCCCTCTGCAGGATGCCGTCTCTTATCTTGCTCTCATCTCGAAACCGAGCCGCGCCTTCAAAAGCAGAAGAGGTCCGAATCTCCTCGTAAAGATCGATCACGGCCGGCATTCGCGAACCCTGCGGGCTGCCCTCGGCGTCGCGCTCGCTGGGCAGCAGCAGCTCGTCGAGCGACTCAACCTCGTGGACGGATGCTTGCGCGAGTGCCTCGGCGACGATGGCCGGTTGCTTCCACTCAAGACCATACATGAGCTGGATCAACGGGTGCAGCACGCCTGCGTGGAGGCGGAGCAGCATGTCGTCGGACGCGGCATCGCGTCTCAGCAACGTGTCGCGCACGACTTGTTCGTAACCGCCAGCATCGATCTTGTGCTGGAAGTATGCGAGGAAGTCCGGGTAATACTTCTCATCACCTAGGTACTTCGAAGCAGCGCTCTCGTCTCTCAGCATGTCTCTTATAATCTCGTCATGACGAGGTTCGACGGGGCGCTGTAGGTCGTGTCGCAAGTCGAAAGCCCTCTCAATCTGCTTCGCGTTGGCCCCTGTGCCGTAGAGTGCTAATACGTGATGGAGCACCTGTTTCCATGTCAGCCGGAGATGCTCCCTACGTACCATGACACCCACACAAGAGGGGTTGACAAACATGATCGTGAAAACCGACTCGGTTCAGGAATACGTGATGAAGCTAGTCAATCTCATCAAGGTCAGACTGCGTTGTCAGCGGAAGCGCTATTGGGGAGTTTCTTACGTTTAAATCCTTCTTGAGAACCTCCTCTGTACGACGAGCAGCGTCTTCATCCTGGTCAATCGCCCAGAGACCGGTGTTCTTGGGGGAGATGACGATCCGGGAAGACGATGTGTGAGTATATGACATGGTTTGTATATCTCAGAATGCCTCGCAGCGACAGAACTCGATGTCTGTTCGAAGTTGGCGTGCGGACGCTTGTTTAACAACCAACAACATTCGATTGGTCATAAAGCCCTATGTTATGTTCACCACTCCACTGTTTGAGGCCAGCTCTATGACATACTTTTTCTTGGCAAAATGCTTTTGCTTCGCTTTTTTTCTCGCGTCGCGAGAGGTCCAGAACCAAGAAAACGAGAAAACGAAGTGTAAGGATCCACTGGTTGACGGGAAATTGACCAACCAAGGAAGGCGACGAAGTTGTTTATGGACATTGGCGGCAATTCTCCAGTTTCATTACTCGCGAAAGCCAATTTGCAAATGCCGTGTGCATAGGTAATGAAGTCGGTTCAAATCCCGGCCTGACTGCCCATTATTCGGGGGCCATTCTTTAGGGTTTCCAAAAGTACCTCAAATAAACATGTGATGAACATCCAGTTTAGTACTCCTGCAGACGGACAAATTCCACTTCACTGCGTTCTGTTAATTCTTCTAACTTTTCTGTGGTTGAGATAGAGTTTCGAGGTATCGGTGCTGATTTTGCGTCATGACTGATGTTGGATATCCTACGCTAAACATTATGAGAATAAAACCTCACCATGTCTCATCCAACCCGGAACGGCTCTTAGAGACTTCACGGAGAAATTGAATGTGCCCGGCTGCTTTATTGGCATTGAAAACAGCCGATTTTCACCTTTTAGTCTTCAAGAGTATGACCACGTTTCGGCAGACCTGCCAAGCCATGACTCGGTTCTCTCGTATCGATGACGCAGCGGAGCAGCCGCAGAGCGTAAAGAAGCTTCACCATCGTACTTCCGATGTGGGAAGTGAGTCGGGCTGGCTTCTCCCACATGCTATGCGCTGCCTGGAACTTGTCCAAACCGCACTTCGCCTATCGTCATCTTCTCTGGCTCTGGGTATTCTTTACTGAAGGGCTAGAAGGACGCGGATCTGAGCAAATTGCCTCAGCATGCCATCAACTGTCTATGATGGGCGCCTTTAGAACATCAACGACGTCTTGAATGTGTTCTTCAAACGACCATGTTATCGACCAGGACGTTGGCCAGATAAGACGACTTCGTCGCCTTTACAGCACAAGCACGCGAGTGAGAATGGTGTCTGGAAATATGGCCTACTTTTTACAGTTGACATAGTCATTCGACTGCAATCGCTCCCAGATGTAGCAAGAAGCGGCTATTGCGGGCCCAAGTTCAACCACCGCGACGAACCGTGTTCATACAGGCTCAGATGAGTCTGCAGCGATACTGAAATCAAGCTGCACATGTTGTCATGGTTTATGGGTGATTGTTGTCCAATTCAAGACGGAACTAACAGTTCGGAACTATATACATGAATTCCCTCTCGTGAGACCTGAAAATCTTCCCACACCACGAATTTCACTGACATTTTCTACACGCACTGGGAGTAGAAGTCGTTCAACTTCGAGCAAGTTGATCCCGAAGCGCACACCGTACCGCCAGTCCAGCCCTGACCACCACACTGGCCGTACTTGGGAACGGTGGCGCCAGAGCCACCGCCAGCAGCCGTGGTAGTCGCAGTTCCCGCCCGAGTCGTTGTAGCCGGCGCTGCAGCGGTCGTGGTGCGCAGAGTAGTCGGGCTGCTCCCGCTGTCTCCTCCGGGAGCAGTCGCGCTTGAGGTAGCGGTGATACGGGCGGTGCTTTGGGCGACAGTCGAGGGAAGACCAGCAACCAGCGTCGGTCCCGGCATGGGGTAGTCAAGGGGCGAGGTGTAGAGGTTGAAGAGAATGCCGGGGTCGGTGGACTTGTATAGCGCCGTGCCCTTGACACCAGCCGGAGCAAGGGAGCCACCGCCAGTGACCTGGATGTTGAAGCACTGAGGGTATGACTGAGCGCCGTTGGCGTTGCCGCCGGAGTGCAGCGCAATAATCTCATGGCGCAGAACGTAGTTTCCTGCGGCCAGATCCGAGGGAATCTGAACGGTCCAGGTGAAGTTGTTCGCCATCAGGACATCGTCAGCCCACTTGCCGTTCTGGAGCGACATGTCAATGAGGCCGCCGGCGCCAATCTTGAAGAAGTTCAACGACGTCTTGTCGACGGTCTCGCAGTTGCCGCTGCACTTTGCGAGGTAGTCGATCACGGGGCCCTTGTGAGACTCGGGCCATGTGTTCCACATGAGCTGAATCTTGGTTCCCGCGGCGACGGTGACGTGGCCGCCGGCGGGAGATCCGTTCTTGTGGCAGATGACGTCCCCGGTGCCGAAGTTGACGGGCTCGACGAAGCCGTTGTCCGGGGCGTCGATCTTCCACCCGACGACCGGGCCGCTGGGAGGCGAGTAGGTGAAGGCTGGGGAGTCCCAACCGCGGTAGGCGACGCCGTTGGCTACCAGCCAGTCCACGTGGCCGTGGGCTGCTACCGTGGCCGCCAAGGCCAGGAGGAGGGAAGAAGGGGTGAGATTGCCCATGATCAACAGGTTCAGAGTCTTGGGAAGATAGATTAGGTGCGTCTTGAGTTGATCAACGAGGAGCCCGGCGCCTTGGGTGATGAGCAGTGACTAGTTCAGGCAAAATGCACTCCAGGAGACGAGCGGCGCGGCATATATAGTGCTTCATCTGGAGCCGAAGAGGCGCGTCGATTCAACCAGACCGGGAAAGGCGGCAGCTGATATTGACCAGACACCCAATGAGGCAGTCTGGATGATTACGAATGCCTGAGTCGGACATCGCACCATCGTGAAAAGAGTCAGGACGACACGCCGGCGTAGCAAGCTAGGGCCGGATTCCGAGTCTGGATCACATCGAAGCAGGGAAAACTTTTCATTTCCCCGCGGTTTCCTCATATCACCCCCTTGCCTCCACGCGAGCGGCAGCTGTCACGAGCGCATGGGGTCGCGGCGCCATGGTGGGAGGCATTCATCCGGAGTGCCTGAATCGGATTGCTGGGCGTGTCTGGTGTTGTGCTGGCCCATTATTGATTGGGAGCCACGATCCTTGCGTCCGTGGTTGCGGTGAGAGGGACTGGAGGGAGGGCACGTGTGGCCCTGAAACGTCGGCAGCGAGGCGGCGGCGGCGAAGAAGAAAGGTGCAGAATTAGGAAATCTCGGGCGGCTTGCACCGAGAAATGTGACGGCTCGCAGGAGCCGGGGTTGCATCGGAGGACCGGGGATGTGGAGATCGTGATGATTGGTGGGTGAGAGACATTGAACCACTCGGGAGATGGAATTATGTGTAACCTGATGGCTGCCTCTTCATGAAGCGGTTTCTCGTTCTGGAAAGTAGTTTTCGACGACGTTGACGGTTGGCCGCAGTGAAGGGGGGCAATTAATACATAAAGACAGCAGACTCTCGCAGTCTGACACGATATCACTGCCACACAATTCCTGCTTGGAGTTCCGACTGGATATTCCAGTCTGTTCCAGTCGCGGTCGATGGCGTCTGCCTTGGCCGAACTAACGTTTGACTGTGGACTCGCGCCGAAAATGTGATACCCCTTCATTCGATGGTTAAGCGATTTGAAATCTAAGACGCTTGGCGACGTCGAAGTCATGTCTCGTCACATCGACTTTTCTCAGTCGGCGGCTCCAGGGCTGTATTTATATTAAGGCTAGTTAATACATGAGAATTTGAACCAGAAGAGAGAGAAAAAAAATACAGATGAATACCACCATCTCCTGTTCAGTGATTACTAGTCGAGGATTAGGCAGAGTATTGTAGCATCAAGCCCCCAGACGATACGGACGTTGAGGGGTGTTTGAGAGAATCACACCTAGACGAGCGAATGAAATTGCAGAAGAGTTCTCTATTGGACTCAATCAAGATTTCATTGCCGGAGATACCGGGCTTCGAAAAGTCCCGAAGCCGCGCGTTGGGAACCGCTGACCTGAATGAAAGCCTCCTGCATCAACTCAAGTGAACCCCAGATCTACCAGACCTCAAGCACTTGTGCTTCGTTGATTTCCCCGTCTCTCAAGACAAAACAGACTGTCACATCTTCGACTATGAGACTTGGCAAATGCGGCGATGGTCCCCGGGATCGAATAATACTTTACCAATAGTAAGTCTTTGGATGGAAAAGATCTGACAGATTTTTCGATGGCAACCTGCTCTCCCGTACTGTGTACACTCAGATCAGTTCATCTTGCCTGTGCCTAGTCAAACCTCTCGACTACTGGCCTCAATAAGACAGACCAGGGCGACCAAACTGTTGTCAAACTACCAGAGATGGCGGTAGATCAGTGAGGAACATATCGTTCTTCAAGGAGAGTAGTCGGGCGGCCCCTAAGCTGTATCGGATCCAAGAAGGGTTGGGCGCGTGTGAGTGCGGTTTGGTGTAGATCCCGGGCTTCTAGACCTAATATGAGAAAGGCTTATCCCAAAAGCTGAAATGCAGAATGAATTCCAGGGAATAGAGTCAACAACAACTTTTGGGGAAGGACCCCCAGGAGATAACATTTAAATGATGATATGTATTATTTACCGCTACCAATACTTCAAACGTTAAGAATTCTCCTCGCGTGGCTGTTCCATTATTTTGGGCCCTTATGAGTTTTGCGCGTCATGGAGGGGCGGCCTTACTTATAAGCAAAGCATTTTGACCGAGGGCATGCACCAACATCCCGAGTTCCACACCTGTACCTCTGCGTTGGTGTAATCGACAGGACCGAACCACGAGCGATGTTGTATCGGAATACAGCTCGGAGGGCGTTCGTTCCGAGCATGCAACGGCTCGCGGACCGAACCGGAAGGCCGGGGGATATGGGGCCGCAAGCCGTTCTAACGCCTACATGCCGACACCGGCAGCTGTACAGCCACCTCTCGAGACAGCATAGAAACAGGCGAAATAATATGGCTTTGAGATAGCAAGTCCGAAGACTGCGAGTTCTTACACGTTGCTTTGCGAGACTATGTCATTGTTTCGACGCGATCCGGTCCTTTACTTGACTGGAGATAATGTACGCCCAGCCGGTTGTCAGATATCAGATGCCGACTGAGGAGAGAAGCTAGCGAGTCTAGAGAATAAATCCGATGACTCAATGTCCTAAGTCTCAAGAAATCTGAAAGAAATCTGAGTGGCATAATCGAGAGTAAACTTACCATCAGCTTCACGGTACGGCAATAAACATACTCATCATAGCTTTGTTATTGCCGTATTGCTTCCCGTAGACAAAGGCGGTAATTGGGTACGGAAATCCTTAGGCTATTATGACGGCTGGATAGCTCCATTTTCCACACTGGGCTAAGCCCGTGTCTGATACCCTGTCGTCGGACTTCTCCTGTTCTTGGCATCAGCGCACTGTCTCGGTCTTCGCGGCAATTTCAAGCGAAGAAGGTTCGTGTCAATTACTAAATGGCAAAGGGCAGAAAGAAACTGATTCTTGGATGATATCATATGATGGCCGTTTATAGTGTTAATCTGTAGAACGTTCAACATAAGTTTGCGGGCTACGGCTTCGTTCACCCAACTATCTATCTTCAAGCTTGTTTGCTAGAAGTCCATACCTCGCTTGGTAGCTATGATGCTGATATTATTCTCGTTGGGAAGCTTTGTCTCAAGTGTTCTTGCAGCATCTTGCTGGAGGGACACCACCTGTTTAGGACCATCCGAGCCTTCATTTCCTGGACCCTGGGAGAGCAACATATACTCTCCTTCTTCGCGACAAGTGCATCCCGTATCTGTACTCTCCTACACGGATGGAAAGTTCATGTCCGACTACGATAACGATGCCTATCTCAAGCTTAACCGCACGACAGACGAACCCCCGGCTTTTGTTCTAGACTTCGGTATCGAAGTCGGAGGCATAATCAGCTTTTCCTATGATCTCCAAGGAGTCGAGAATGCGTCTGTTGGCCTGGCTTTCACAGAAGCCAAAGACTTCATTGGCCGTAATTCAGATAGCTCGAGAGGTGGTAGCGGTGGCAGACCCGGTGACGGACCATGGCTTGCAAACATGTCTGCGTCCACGAATGGTTACTATGTCATGCCCGATGAGAGGATTCGTGGTGGCTTCCGGTATTTGACAATATTTCTCGAAACTCCAGGAACCGTTGTTTCTCTCGGCATCACCAACGTTACCCTCGATATCAGCTTCCAACCGACATGGTCGAACCTGCGAGCTTATAAAGGTTATTTCCACTCAGAAGACGAGTTGCTGAACAAGATCTGGTATAGCGGTGCGTATACGGTGCAAACGAACTCTGTACCAGGCAACACCGGCCAGAACGCCCTGGGCAATAGTGTTCGAGGTTGGAGAAACAATGCTGTGATTACCACGGCAGACACCGTGCTGCTAGACGGAGCTAAACGAGACCGATTCGTGTGGATTGGTGATATGGGCACAGCCGTTCCTTCGGCCTTCGTCGGAACTGGCGAGCTCGAAAGCACCAAGCATGCTCTTCTAGCGATCTTTGATAACCAGGCAAGTTTTCCCGCAATCATTTTTACTCGTCATATCCGCGGCACATGGGGCTAAGTATTTTCATACTTTAGAGGTCTGATGGCATGTTTCCGAAGGCAGGCCCACCTTATGTTGTCTATGACAGTGATAGTACGTCAAGATGGCCTCTCCGAACTTCATGCAGTGGTGCTGAGTACATGGAATTTAGCCTACCATTTGTGGGCTCTCATCGGCGCCTACAATTACTACCTGTACTCGGGTGACACTGAGCTGGCTGAAGAGCTCTGGCCGAAGTACCAGACGGCTATGAACTACAGTCTGGCTACTATCACGTCTGCGGGCATAGTCAGTGTTCGTGGCACGCGCGACTGGGGACGCATTGAATCTACTACAGAACGTTGCTCTGCCAGCTTTTTGTGTGTCAATCCCCTCCTTTCATGCAACATACTCAGGAATTATGATTCTGATGTGTTGGTGAACTTCAACTTAGGCTGTGGTATGCCCTTACAACTGGCGCTAAGATGGCGTCCTGGTTGCCGAGCTCTTCGACCTCAGACTCAAATCTGACTGAAGACTACCTCAATCAAGCTGCAAACTTACGGGAGGCAATCCTCAAACAGTTCTGGAACGAGGAATTGGGAGCATTCACCGAGGCTCCCAAAGACAGAAGTCTTCACCCGCAAGACGCCAACAGCATAGCTCTTGCTTATGAATTCGTGAATACGAGTTCTCAAGAGGCGGAGAGCATCTCTAATTATCTTTCATCGAGATGGACGTCAATTGGTCCATCATGCCCGGAACTTCCAAACAACGTGTCGCCGTTCATCTCAAGCATAGAGCTCCAAGCGCATTATCGCGCAGGGCGGCCAGACCGTGCGTTGGAGCTCACGAGAGCTCTTTGGGGCTGGTATCTCAACCATGAAAACGGCACGCAGTCGACGACTCCGGAAGGCTTTCTCATCGACGGCACATGGGGATACAGGTACAACAATGGGTATTCCAACGGCCCAGCGTACATGTCTCATGCCCACTGCTGGAGCAGCGGTCCGACCTCAACGCTCACCGAACACCTGGTCGGACTACGCGTAACGGAGCCTGCTGGAAAGACCTGGACTCTTCAACCAGCCACGTTTGACGAACTCAGCTCGGCGCAAGCTGGTTTCACAACCGCTTTAGGGAAGTTCTCGGCCAAGTTCGAAGTTAGCGACTGCATGTCCGCGATTGAATGGAACACTCCTGAAGGTACACATGGCTCGGTCATTCTACCCGCAAAGAATGCAATAGACGTCCCAGGTGGGACAGGAAACTATACATTCAAATTGGCCACATGTAGATGAGTTGTTTTGCAACGAAGTACTACTGCGATCTACTTATTGGTCTACAACATGATTCTCAATAGTCAATTTTCTGAGCATGCTTCTAAAAGCGGTCTCACGTCTAATGTAATGATCGTCCTTTTGATGCTGGGTGAACTGATGACAGTCTCCGTGGATGTGAGCGGTTATGTCGTTATTTACAGTTGCTTCTGCATACTATGCAATGGAAATCGAAGCGGGATGAGAAGAGCCCTAGGCTAGTTCAATTCACAGAACATAGCTGTCACCTGGATGTTTCCAACTCTAGCCTGTCCTTCCCCGCATCTCTCTTTAACCTATTATGGAAGCCAAGTTGCACTAACTCTGGGGGTTGGCGGATCGAATGTGTGTCCCTCGGTTGAAATAGAAACGAGATGGGTGGTATTACATCAGGACCATCCTACGCACACGAGCCGGCTCGTGTATCTCGACTTGATGGCGGAGCATATACGCAGGCAAAAAAAGGTTATGTCGAGGGTTGCGGTGCAGGAGCATAGTCCACATAGCCCGGAAGCTAGGTCATTCGCTACAAGATGTTGGCAGTCAGACTCTACTGATTCCTCCGCCAATGGGCCTCTACAAACTGTATGGTGCCATATGTAAAGCAACACGTTATATACTACCAGTTGAGCTAGTACCTAGCCGGCTCTTCTCTACTGAAAAGTGACGTGAACATGGGGCTTCCGTGTCATGCCTAGTTCGTCCTCTCTTGACGCGAAGCATTGACACGAAGTCGAACAGCTTGTCGATTCATCTGGGAATCGATGGGAATTATCCGATAGGACCGCTTGTTACATCAGACTAGAAGTCTGAGATACTTCACATGGATATCTAGTTGCAGAAACTCATAATGTGTTCCGACATGAAATCTATTTACGCTATAAAGTGTCACGAGGAGTAGTAGTGAACTTCGAAATATTTATTGAACGGATTTCCCACCATCTCCGACTAGGAGTGTTATCAAGCTCGCACCGCAATCCCGCTTGTCACGATGCCCCGCCTTACTTTAAACGTTTTTGTTCTTGGAGCCCTCTTGCTTACTTCCCTAACACCTGGTCGGTCATTCCATGTGGAAGCTGTGAACACCACTGAGGGTCCTCTGCAGCAAGATCCTCGTGGCAGAACACGAACTCGACTTCGCGACCAGTGGCGTTTCAAGCACTGGGACACCATCCAAGACGGGGTTGTGTATGACATCCGGCCAGACACGGGCAGCGACGGACTCCAAGTTCTGAAGCCTTGGATCCTACCCTCTGGCAACAAATTCATCAAGGATATCGGGAGTCGCTTCCCAGTCCCATCTGAAGTCCCAGATCTGGATGTTCCATATACAAAAGACGACTTCAATGACAGCGACTGGGCGGCTGTGAACGTCCCCCACGACTGGGCCATCAATGGACCATTCTACGAGCCTAACGATAGTGCCGGCTCAACTGACATGGGCAGTCTCCCTGTTGGCGGAGTCGGGTGGTACCGCCGCAACCTGCTTATTGATAGGAAGGATCTCGACAATAAGCGTGTGTTCTTGGATATCGACGGTGCCATGTCGTACCCGATGGTCTGGCTCAACAATCATCTTGTTGGTGGTTGGCCGTACGGATACAACTCCTTTCAACTGGACCTGACACCCTACCTTCGCAACGATACTGACGACAACCTGCTTGCCATCCGTGTGGAGAATCCCACAGAGGACTTCTCTCGATGGTATCCCGGAGCTGGTATCTATCGAAACGTATGGGTCACGGTCACCAATGCCATTCACGTCGCTCATTGGGGGACAGTTATTGCGACCAACGTGTCCCAGACGACCGCGAATCTCGACCTCAAGGTGAGCGTCGAGAACTTGGGAGATTCAGATCGCAACATCACATTGGAGACTGAAGTTTTCGAATACAACTCAGATACTGGCGCCTCGAACGTCAAGCCTGTTGCCAAGTTTCCTTCAAGAACATTCGAGTTGCGGAGTCAACACAACGAGTCGATTGCTACCACCACGGAGTTGGAGAACCCGCGACTTTGGGGGCCGCCTCCCTCGCAGTCCCCGAACCTTTATGTGGCTGTCACACAGATCATCGATAAAGATACCGGCGATATCCTCGACAAATACGACACGCGGTTTGGGATCAGAAGTCTAGTCTTCGACGCCGACAACGGACTTGTGGTGAATGGCGAGCATGTGCGAATTCAGGGAGCCAACATGCATCATGATCTGGGAGCTTTGGGTGCTGCATTCAACGTTCGCGCGGCTAGACGACAGCTTGATGCCCTACGCGAAGTTGGCGTCAATGCCATCAGATCAGCTCATAACCCACCAGCCCCAGAGCTTCTCCAGCTTACAGATGAGATGGGTTTTATCGTCGTGAATGAGATCTTTGATAGTTGGATGAAGAGCAAGAGGGATTGTGATTTTCATCTGATTTTCGAAGATTGGAGGGAGCAGGATCTACGAGCCCTCATCCGACGAGATCGCAATTATCCTTCCGTTATTATGTGGAGTTACGGAAACGAGGTTCCGGAACAGAACGGAAACGACGAGGTCGCAGCCGAGATGGCACGGTATCTCAGGCAGATTGTGCAAGAGGAAGACAGTTCTCGCCCATCAACGACGTCTCTTCATACGGCCTGGGCTGGACAAGAACTTCCCGGTGTCACCGATGTCATATCCCTCAACTACCAAGGTGAGGGTAAACGATACGGTCCTGCCTATGAGCACATCACAAAAGGAGACATCAGACCACCCCAATACCAAGCATTTCACGACACCTACCCCGAGAAAATGATATTTGGGAGCGAGGTGGCCTGGTCGCTGAGTAGTCGGGGCAAGTTCATGTTTCCTGTGTGTCCGTATGACAGCTGCCCCGTCAACTCCAGTTCGGGTGGGAACTCCAAGACCCGCGAAATCAGTGCTTACGAGCTTTACTCGGCCGAAGCCGGGTCCTCCCCGGACAGAGTCTTCAGAACGCACGAAACGTACCCCTTCGTCGCAGGCGGGTTCGTATGGGCAGGCTGGGACTATCTCGGGGAGTCGTACCCTTATAGTGACGCTGCGCGTAGCGCGTACTCTGGCATCTTCGACATGGCAGGTTTCAGAAAAGAACGTTTCTACCAGTATCAAGCATACTGGCGACCCGGCGTGCAGATGGCGCATATTGTGCCGCACTGGACGTGGCCAGAGGATCGTGTCGGCAAGGTCACTCCCGTCCACGTCTTCTCGTCCGCGGATGAAGCAGAGCTGTTCCTCAACGATACAAGCCTGGGTCGACTGGTCAAGGAGCCCATGGCCCATCGCTTCCGATGGGATAACGTAACCTACACACCAGGCGTCCTGCGCGTGGAGACGTACAAGGACGGCAAGAGCTGGGCCACCGATACTGTCCAGACGGTGGGAGATCCCGAAGCCCTGAATCTGAAAGCGGACCGGATGTCCCTGAAGGCAGATGGTGAGGATCTCATATTCGTCACAGTCATGGTTGTCGACAAGGAAGGCAATACGGTCCCCACGGCAGACAACCTCGTGAAATTCTCGATCGTGTCTGGTCCCGGGGAAATCGTCGCTACCGACAACGGTCTACCTACCGACTTCACAGCTTTTCCGTCTACGCAACGGAATGTTAGCAGTGGTCTAGCTTTGTGCATCGTTCGTGCCGGGGATGGAAAGAGTGGGAGGACCGTTTTGAGAGCTGTTAGTGATGCACTCAAGAGCGCGGAGATTAGCCTTGAGGTAGTAAGGCCCTAGCTATGGTGCGTGTCAACTGAGAAAGGACGGTAATATCTTGCCCGAGAACTCTTCCTTGGACAGTTTTCTGGGTGTCAGAGGTCGAGGCGTGGAAGAGCAAGTGCTGTGTCGAATTGACTTGGCCAGACAGGCGAACCACTCGTAACCTGCCACTTTAGATCGCGCTTCTGCACGTCTAAATACAAAATCAGCCTCCCAAAATATTACAAAGCTGTATGAACACACTGAACTACACAGAATTAGAAACCAGTTACCGCAAGATCTAGTCTAACTTTGCTACTTTGCTTCGACATCTACATCGCCAATCTTCCTATACTCACTGCCTCTGATCCATTCCCATTCCACGATCTTGACCGTGCCGTCCTTGTTTGCCGTAGTTCCGTACACTCTGCCCGACTGACATGCGTCTATGGCCAGAAGCTCTTCATCCTCAATTCCTTTCGCTTCGACCAATTCTGTTGCAGTCCCTTCCGTAAATGTCAGGGTCTTCACAGACTTTCCAGGCTCCAGTATCAAAACCTGTACGCCCATATCATCTCCAGATCCAGACCCCGCATCCCCATTATTACTAAGTCTGTACGAGAACGCAGCAATTGTTGTCGAGGAGCCAAGTTCGGTTTTGCCAGAAACTCCCGTGTCTTTCCACTTATTCTGTTGATCGAGGCTTGCGTATCTTGGGGACCCGGCCCCGGAAACAATGTCGAAAACCGCCAGAGATTTGTTCGCTTTCTGATCGCCAAGTATCGGCGCCAGTGCGAGGCCAGAACCAAGAATGGGCTGATTGATATTCGCAGGTTCTGAGTTTCCGAGTGCTGAATCTAACACATGAACCTTTCCGCCAGCATCTTGGTATATGATGATATTTTGAAGTGAGAAATTTCCATTTTCTCTCCCGTAAGACACAATTCTTGAAACATTAGACGGGGTGAAAACGCCGAAACGATTCATTTTGCCCCAGTCGCCAACTTTCTGTAGTTGGTCATCTATGTTACGCGTTTGGCCGACTATGCTTCCGCCATCATCTATTGCGTACACGTGCATATTTCGTTTCTGCAGAGGACAGTCCATATTAGCAAAACTACTTTGAATGGAGTTTTTAAAGCTTGTTAAGATGATTACCGTTTCATTGAACCAGTAGATGTTGGAAGCGAGAGGTGTTCCCTCCCGCAATGTGATGTTGTTTACTTGAGACACAGTCCACTTCTTCCCAGACGAGTTGTACGCAGATTGATACAACTGCTTAGAGTTTCTCTGATAGTAAACAAAGTAGTTGTTGTGGCCGTATCCGTCGGTAAAGCTTGTCGCCGCGAGTTGAGTATTTGAGAGGATATCCATGGAATTGAGCTGCGGCGGTGGGGAGGACGGTGATGATTCGGATGAACTATTTTGTCGTTTACTTGCAGCGACTCCTCCACCGACACCAGCGCCAACAATAATCACGAGAATGACTGCGACTATGATCCGGAACAGCCGCTTCGGGATACCACAAATTACGACGGTGGATCTGGTCAGAGGCTTGGCTGTTGCTGAACGCATCTCGGGCTCGCTTTTGCCAGGGTGTTGGTGAGCCTCGGGTAGGGCGTCATTGTAGACTTCGGGAAAATCATTGCGATTCGGCATCGAGTACTTTGTTGTATGTAAGAGACTCGTGTCCACCTCAAGACGACTGTACTCGTCCCGGTCGGGGTCTTGGGCAGACCTGATTGTGGTGGTCATGATACTCAGCGTTGCGCAGTGAGTAATTTAGCCGAAAAGAAGGGCAGTGCGTGGAAGAGGAAGCCAAATACATGGAAGCCAAAGACATGGGGACAATTCGAGCTTCCGGGTCTTATACGGGGCATCAGTCAAGTTAAATCTTCCATTTCATAATATTCGCGAATCGCCCTGATGTTAGTTGGGCACTGGTTGGGAGGATCGATCTATGCAGGAGACAAAATAGATGTTCTGTTGCCTAATTACCATCAGGCTGGAGGATTCCAGGCAAACTTCTACTTTCCTTGTAATCATAGTATGCGGCGACCAACATCATCACAGCTTTTCAATGTCCGCGCTTATCCTATTGGTTGATTTTACGCCTTGCCGTATCTACCTGCCCAACCAACAAAGTACGTACAACCTGTCAGACGCCAAGAATCGTCCTACGTATCTCATTAGTCCGTTCGGATGAATGAAATGTGCCTAGACGACTGAGGTGGTTTGTTGGGCACGCACCAAATCGTCTCTTCAGGTTTGAGATAAGGTGCTGAGTGAACAGGACTATTGACAGGCAATCATGGACCCCTTACTCAACTTCAGATCTTTCATGGGCCTCATGTAACAAAAGTGTCTGCGACAAGATTTGTCGGCCGGTAATTACTCACAATTGAGTGTTGAGCATCTTTGGATTCATATTTGCAATGACCTGGGGTAATAGATGATTTCCAAAGTCATCGTCCCGTCACAGTATGATGTGGGTAAAGTCATATATCATGGTGGCTTTAGCCTAGTATTAACCTCTCCCGTGCTTGATGAGCCAACTCCCACGCAGCGCAGCATTCATCTAACGAATTCAGAAGATACTGTGCCTCATCAGGCGTCCCGAAATGTGACAATGTTCTAGCAGCTTGCATGACTCCGTAAATCATGATCAGAGGACTATGTCTCAGACCATACTGGCTTCGATACTTTCTCAAAATATGTGTGATATCTTGTGCTGACGAAAGGCAGTCTTTCTGGGCATTCTCGGTTGCCGCCCCGGCGTGATCGGAGGTGGCGTGATCAAAGTTGAGGGCAATTCGAGTACCATGAAAAAGAAGACTGTTATCAACCAAGTTAAAGCCGTTCAGCCAACCGAACGGACAATGACTCACTGAAGGGCAGCCACACTTGGTATGAGAGGGCTGCTTGGAGGTTCCCACTTATTCCATTTCGCGCACGCGGGCAACGCTTCATACCAGCGGCACAAGTCGAAGTTCAGGCTGTCGAGGCATGACTGACGCCCAATCCCTTCCAGACTGGACTTGGTGGAGAACAGTTTTGAGAGCATTCTCTCGATGATTTTCGAAAGCTTGATCTGCTCATTGAAGCAGGGAACTAGGGGTAGTGGGTTGATGTCTCCAAACCGTTCATCGTAGTCCTTAATACCAGCAGACAGCCATGGCGTCATTTCAGGAAAGTCCCTGCTTCATATTAGCATGTTTGATCGGGAAAACATGAGAAAATAATCTCACGGAAGTCGTTCAGTTGTCTCAACCTCGGTGTCATCATAGAAGAGGTATACAGGTCTTCCAAGAATCAGGCTGATTAACTTGTCGGAAGTGTAGCATCCCCAGAAGATGCGCCTACGAATCTCCAGATCTTCATCCGTGGCTAGCGAGGCATCGTGAGATATCCAATGCTTTGGGTCTCTCTGGAAGCCTAGATCCTGAGCCATCCGAAAAGCAATTCCTATGGTACGCAGTTAATGTGGTGATCATCGTTCATGAGACTTCATAAGTCACCTGAAAAGCCCCATCCTTTTGACAAATTTCCTCTTCCTATTTCATAGAACGCCAAGCACAGAAACCCTTGAACAGCAACAATCGAAGGCTTAGTTAGGCCGGAGACGATAAGAATACTTTCAGCTGCCGAGAAGAACTGTTCACTAGCTTGTCGATGGCGCTTGTCAGGAGACATCAACGTTCCAAGAGCACATATTGAGAGCAACAAGGGCGAAGACCAATACTTGCAGTTGGCCCTGTCGCTGAAGTGGTCTCTCAGAAATGCCTCGCGGTAAATAAACATGAAGTGAGGGTACTGCCACTTGAAGAATTGGAGCAAAGCATCTGACACCAATTCATCATGGAGGCTGATACCGAAATGCTCAGCAACATGCTCGAAATTTGACTCGGATCCAGATTGATGTGATGAATCAAATGCGGCGTTGCCAAATAACACGCCTCCTGAGAGGGATCTGGATTTAGCCCCATAAATGCTCGTAGCGCCGTGGTAAATGAGCGATCCTTCAAGATCAACCTGCAAGTTGGCAGTGCTGCTCTGATCATGATTTGGTTGTCTGCCGTCGGCTTTTGTGGTGGCTCCGGTTGCGTGTGAGCCGCTTGCTTGCAGATGATCGCCGAAGGAGACGTTTTTCAGCATGGCGTCCCGTTCTTGCGCTGACGCCGTCTGCAGACTCCCAATGAAAGACTCAAGCGATGCTACCCGATTTTCCAGGCTAGTGACATATTCATGAGTAGCGGGTCGTCGTTTCCGATCAACTTCGCGGTATTCGCAGGCTTGCTTTGCAGTGACACAATTCTGACACGGCTCAGTGCGAGAGCATTTCAGCTTCGGGAGGGGGCAGTCAATTGTCAGCGATATCGGCAACTGGAGTTGAGGAGTGCGTGGGTACCTTTCGGTACTGGCATCGCTTGCAACTGCGAAACGGTCAGTGACAACATCAAAATCAATGAAAGAAAACTCACGATATTCTTTTAGTTGGTTCGGGCATCTCAGATTATGTGACTTGTATGCGTTGAATTAGAGGAGTTCAGAGTTTATCTAATGGCCTGACAGCTCTGTAAATTCAGTGAGTTGCTTAGTCACACCCACGCTTACGTCACTCGACTCACTGAGAGCTGGAAGCTGGACCGACAAAATGGTACTTTTTGTATAGAAATCTCAGCTAAATTTCATATTCACCCTAAGAAACTGGTTTATTCATCCATTATTACTTTGGTACGATATTAATACTGCTATTTTACATGAAGCCTTTGAGGAGCCTCGGTAGCTAGCTTCGGATCTGTCTCAACTATCAATTATGCACTCAGACATATTTGAGCCACAAACTGATATCCTCGTCAAAAAGATTGCATTCGAGAAAACGGCTCATAAGATGATTTCTGATCCCATAATTACACCTTTATCCTGAAAACTGGCACAGGTTTGACTTCGTGGAGTCGTACGGGTTACTCATGTGTATCAGGCGTCAACCCAACTCAAGGTATTTGTCGAAATCAAAAGGAAAACCTCAAATTGGCAGCTTGGCTTCTTAGCCAAGACTCCAAAAAAAAAATCATATCGAATTTCGGTCTGCAAACCCCTCAGAAATAGAAGATAAGTTAGCTGGAAAATCGTCACGACTGGTAGAAAGTAAATCAAGCCTCATGTATCCTTTAACATATAGGCTCCCATAAGTACTTGATGCCACTCAGTTATTGAAATTTGGGAACGACCGGCCTTCCAAGGACTTAGGTAACGTTGGTACCAATTCTTGAACAGACAATTCATGCAGCGAAAAGGTCTGTACACCGGTGTTCCGGTGGGATGCTGCTGACTCGGGCTCTATCATTCCGGCCAGAGTTGATCCAATGCGGAAGGTCAACAGAAGCTACTGACCGAGCATCAGTTGTGTTGACCAATCGGTAAGACGCCGTGTAGCCTCCCAAAGATCATCCGCTTAGCTGGCAACCTCTGGAGCGTTGCCGAATCCCACGCCGATACGCATGCAAACTCGTCTAATACCGCACCGAATAGAGATGGACTAGGATGAGACAGTATAGTAAGCCATTCAATAACACAAAAGACTGGAAACTTGCTCTATCTTTCTGAACAACGAGCCGACCACTGGCCTTTTTCCCTATGTCCACATTCGTTCCTTGACAGCCACATTTCCAATGCGTGCACCGCTCCGCGTCATCAGCTCTGCGGCAAACATCTATTTCTCTCCAATAAGACGGCATTTTCGGCATATTAGTGCCTTGGTTTTGGTAGAGGCGCTCTGCACCCCGGATTGTGCCGGTACCTGCACGGGGAACCAGGGCGAAACGCTGATTTGAGGAAATTTCTCCAACACGACCCCGGACGCCCCTTGACCTAATTCGAGATCTCGACTCTACATGACACAGACACTTCCCCACTGAATAGACAAGGTGGGAACGACAAAAAAGCTTGTCAACAAGCTTGATTCTAGGTATTTCAAAGAATCCGTTTCCCGAGCCTAGATGTGATGGCGTTAGCGTGAGCAATCCCACGGTTGTTAGTTCGTCATTTGTCGAAACAGGGGCCTTCCGGAGGATGCTCACACACAAGTGGAGGAAACACTCGAGGAAGAGCCGCGTAGTCCTGGCAGACGGCCCGCTGTTATTCGCGGAATGAAGATGTTTATCTGCTCCGTCCATCAATGCTACCCTTCAATTCTTCCAGCCTCGCCAGAATCCACTGCACGGAAATAATGGTGCAGTCAGTGAGGCGATGTCGCAATTCCATGGCGGCCCAAGGTGATCTCGTGAGATGTGAGGCCCTGGTTGATGGACGGAAAAGCGTCCGATCGTGTACTATGTCGATCATGTATATAAAGGAACAACCGGCAACGTGGTTCATGGGTTTCTTGAAACGCTCGGCAGCACCAGACTCAACCCATCGATCCTAGATCCTCTTGGCAGATCACGACTCTTCTCCAACATGAAGTTCACTACCGCCTTGGCAACCGTCTTTGCCGGCCTCGCCGCTGCAACCCCGACTCCCACCGTTGACAACGTCGCGGACAAGCCTCACCTCGTCAAGAGAGCTTCTATCTCCGACAAGGCAACTCTGGGATATGCTACCCTCAACGGAGGGTAAGTCTTGGCCAAATTCCACAAGCCTTGTTGATCGCAACTGACAAATTTGAAGAACTTCCGGTGGTGCTGGCGGCACGGTCACCACTGTTTCCACCCTCGCCCAGTTCACCGCTGCCGTGAACGAGAAGGACACCGCCGCTAAGATCGTTGTTGTCAAGGGCGTCATCTCAGGCGCCGTCAACGTCCGCATTGGCAGCAACAAGTCCGTCATCGGTCTTGCTGGAGCTGGTTAGTGATGAGTCATGACGATGGCAACGTTTCCGAGCCAGATTCACTGACTATGATAGGATTCAATGGTGTTGCTCTCCACGCTCGTCGTCAGAGCAACATTATTGTGCGAAACATCAAGTCTACCAACGTCCTCGCCAGCACTGGTGATGGCCTGAAAATCGAGGTGAGAGTGCTCGGAGCCCTCAAAAACAAAGTAACAAGCACTGAAATCAACATGACACATAGGAGAGCACCAACGTCTGGGTTGACCACTGCGAGTTCAGCTCGGCTCTCGTTTCCGACAAGGACTACTACGACGGTCTTGTGGATGCTTCCCACGCCGCTGACTACTTGACCATCTCCTAGTAAGGACTCTCAAATCGCTTATGTGGCATGTGTAAGGCTAACAAAAGAAGCACTTACTTCCACGACCACTGGAAGACTTCTCTCATTGGGCACAGCGAGAACAACGGCGCTGAAGACAAGGGACACCTCAGGAGTAAGTTGCTCGTCTTGGAGATACGTTGGATTGATACTAAGTACTACTCGACAGTCACATACGCCAACAACTACTGGGCTAACGTCGGCTCCCGTGGCCCTTCTCTGCGCTTTGGCACTGGCCACGTCTACAACTCTTACTACCTGAAGTATGAACCCTTCTCAAATACCAACAAGGTGACAATCACTGACTCAAAGCAGCGTCAACTCCGCAATCAACACTCGCCAGGGCGCCCAGGTCCTCGTACAGAGCAACGTCTTCAGGAATGTTACTGCCCCCATCGAGACCAAGGACTCCGACATCGTCGGCTACGCCAACGCTATTGACAACGATCTCGGAGGTGCTGCCAACACCGCCCCGGTCGGCACCCTCAACGCCAACTCGCCGCCTTACTCCTACAGCCTCCTCGGCTCTGCCAACGTCGTCGGAACTGTTCCTGGCCAGGCTGGCCAGAAGCTCACCTTCTAAATCAATCTCGCGTTACCGATGTTGCGTAGACCCTACGAAGATAGGGACACGAGAGAGACCTTTGTAAATATTGACTTGGTCATGGAATGATGGTCCATATTACTTTCGCACATATCTTATGTATGTACATATATTCTTCAACAGATGTTATTGCCTTTCGGTCTGCGAAGTATGCATGTACCCAACTTCCAAATGCAGATCACTCACTTTGATCGTTCCAAGCCACCATGAAAGGATGTTTGCACGTTCCAGAACTCCGGAATTCCAAAAGGATCTCACTAAGTCGAAGCCAAAGTCGTGGCACCAATTATAAATCATAAACAGGAAGCAGTTTGCTACGTCTTAGCGGTCAAGGTCTTAATCATTACTCGAGCAACGTCGCACGACGACGTGGTGTCTACCAAATTCACTGCGCAGCCAAATGTATGTACAGGTAATTGAAGGGTATTCCCGCCCCGGTTTCCGTGTATGTCATCCTCAGCTGTATATCTATACGTCCATGCTAATGTTCATCAAGGCTTGCACCGGACAGAACGAGACCATTGGCTCATTCTGAAGAGCCTCCAGGGCTTCAAAGTGACTTCAAAGCAACTGTAACCAACTCATGCAGACGGTATGCTCAAGGCATTCGCTCCGGGCAATCGCCATCAACTAATTCGATACGCAATGATGTGTTTTGCACTCATAGTTCTTGTATCTGCCGCGCGGTGTTGCGTGACGGTGAAAGTGAATTGCACAACATCTTTGGCGTCTCCGCGAGGCAAATACGGTGTGGCAGAAACTTTTGGTGGAACTTTTCAATCGAACTTTTCGGGCCGTCGATGTTTCCAAGGCTTGCCTCACTTCAACTTCAATTCCTGCTGGGGTGCAGGCGGCTGGATAGCTATTTGAGGCGGGAATTGGAGCGGCAATGCGCCTGGTTTCTGCTCGGCTTGCTTTTGTTGGACCTGGAACTTCTGCAGGTTCTCGTGCTCCTCGATCTTCTGCTTCTGCTCCTCGGGGGATAGCGCGTTGAAGGCGGCAATGTCTTGGTCCCACTTCATGACGCACTCGATGTTCCAGTTGCAGCGCTCGACTTCGCCAAAGATCGGGTGCCTGAATCTCGGGTGACGGCTAGGCCAGTTCGATGCGTGGTAGTGGTGCTTGACGAGGGCTCCTCTAGAATTGTGGTTTCCCGAGTCCGAGTGGCCTTGGCCAGCAGCGTAAGATTCAACGTCGCGAACCAGAATGCCACTGACGACCTTGGACTCGTCGATGTCGTGGAAGTCGTCCCATGTAATTGCCCCGGAGCGGGACCTGGACGACATGACTTCTAGAACCGCTTTGGTGAAGGCCGAAGGACCGGTTCCACTAATGACTTCATCGAAGTCAAGCTTGATTTCGGAGATTGAGACTCCCTGCGTCTTGGCGACATCAGTGAGCCATGCCATGATGTTCTCGACCAGCTTGAGCATAACTGGGTGTCGGGGCCGCGACATGAAGGTCCATTGGCAGAAGGACATGGACTTCTTGCCAAGAATAGGATGGTCTTTGAAATGAGGTTGGTCAATCTCGACGCCAATGACCAGATCGATGTCTTCTTCCTTGTATCTCTCAGGGATCCACCTGCTGATGGGTCGGAGATCTTCGACGTCGATGTCAGCGTAGACGCCACCCTCCGCGTACATGATCATGTACCGAAGCAAGTCTGCTTTGATGATAGTTGCGTTCACATGGCGATACACGTCGACAATATCTGGGCGGTCGAAGCCGTCGGGCCCGTAATGCTCCTCAACGTACTCCATGTCGTTAGTGTCGGTAAGGACTTCATAACGGAAGCCGGGATTTTTGTCCGTCCATGTTCTGGCAGTGAGGATTTGTTCGCCCTCAAAGGAGAACGGCGCGACCTTCCAGCTCTGCCAGATCTTCTTGGGAAAGCCTCGAGTTGTGGTCGACGACCGACCGTTGCGTTTTGAAAGGTGAACGGGCTTGGGAACGGAGCCGACCAGGTCAACGTTGAGCAGAAGAAGAACTAGACAGACGCAAGCGATGTAGAGAGGAATGCATCTGCGCAGTTGTGTTGGAACTCTGTTTCTGAAGAAGTTGGCCTTGGAGCCCGTCGGGCTCAATGGACTCAGCGGACTCATGATGGGTGATGACATCTCTGCTGAAGTCGTCCAAAGTTGGAGATCGATGGAGGTGTTCGAGCAAAGAAGCTTTTGGACCAAGCTTTGGGCGAAGATGCGACGAGCATAAGAGCAAGACAAGCGGGATGCATGTAGAGATTTGAGGAACTTTCTACATGCAGGCACGCGACCTTAGGCTGTACTAGTCGCCGAGGCGGGGATGGCCCTACTCACGCCCGGCACACTTGTCCCCCACTCGCCGCCTATCAGTTGTGCATCATTATCACGAGCCGGGATCCAAGGGCCAAGACGTGGGAGGCAGCGCCGAGGTCGTTTGGCCGAAGTCGCATCGTGTTCATCCCTACTATCTAGCAAGTGATATGAGTCGTCAAAGCTGACTGACGCCACCGTTGCTCCGATTTGTGTAACTCACTCTGCTGTAGTTCTTTTGGTGTCTTTCAATACGAGAGAGGCTAGAAGCTGATCTCAACGGTGCTCCCTCTCATTCGTTCTGCCACAAGAACCCCCGAAAGCCACCATCTCTGAGCGTAGAAAGTAGAGGGGACGGCGGATCGAAGCCACCCAGATTGCGGGGAGGAAATGAGAACCACTCGTTTGTGGACGCCCGCATTTGGCGCCATAATAGCGCCGGGAGGTTGAGCTTGTTCGAGCTTCGATTGGGTCGATCAAGACCACCGGCAACAACGGCTGTGATAGTCAGGGGACAGGGCGCGGTGGAACCTTCCCAATGAGGAGGGAAGGTTGCAATATTTCTCGTCTGTCAAAGGATTCGAGCCGGCCGAGAGCTTGAGTTGCGGCGAAGTCATTCACATGTCCGGCTTACACTTCCCAGCTGGACCGAGTAATGCGACGCCTCCCGCGATGGAGATGCCAGGGACGCCTGGTCCCAAAGCAACTGGCGAATGGCATGTACGTCACAATGAATGAAATCGTGTGATATCCATCCCACGCCAACTAGAATAATCAAATCTGATGTTGGCCGAAAGTTGGCTCTCCGCATTTTCACCCCGGCCTATCCCCCGCATGCTAGACCAGGGCCCCCCAGCTCTCTGATTGACCAACCATCCAACACTCAACCCGCCACCCCGCATCCTTCATGTCATTGACCTCGGAGTCTTTTCATGGTTCAGCTGGCTATTTGACTTTCGTTCTGGCTCGTGATACACTGGATGAACAGTCGACTGACAAGAGTCTTTTCTCTGAGCCAATCAGCGAAAACGATCTACGCCAAGCCGGGCTAACACCGTAGTCTAGTATCCTTCTCGCGAATGCCGGCCGCTGACACTCAAAAGAGCTGTGCCTCTTTTCCCAAATCCAGTCTTCCGCAGACAAGACAAGGGTTTGGAGACTCTTCCTGCAACTTCACGCACACACGGGAAGCAGCACACGACCGTAAGCACGCATCGTCGACCGGTTGAGGCTGAAGGCACCTCTTTGCAACACAACTCCTCATCCACGATCCCATCAGTCGTTGTTGAAGATGTCTCCCAGAAACGAAGGACTTCTTGACAGCAAAGACTGGGACGAAGTCAAGCCTGCTTGGTACGAGAAGTCTAAATGGCTCACAGAAGAGTCAGACTGGAAGCCCGCCACGTTGATTCGCACCAGACGACCTTCACGGCTTAACCTCGCCAGCCTTGGTACCTTCTTTTGGCCCATCAAAGACACAAAACAGTCAGAGACATTGCGGCCAACTGCTTACCTCGACGGTCTAAGAGGATTTGCTGCGTTCCTGGTTTACTGGCATCACAACGAGCTATGGGCACACGAGCCAAAGGTCCAGAATCGAATCTTCGAAAACGCCTTTGGTTATGAGAACAAATTTCACTTCGTCGCCTTCCCTGGTATCCGACATCTTTTCACCGGCGGTCACTTCGCGGTATCCGTCTTCTTCGTCATCTCCGGCTACGTCCTCACGGCTAAGCCATTAAGCCTGATTCAATCTGGGGACCACGCGAAGTTGGCAGAGAATGTCGGCTCGGCTCTCTTCAGAAGATGGCTTCGGCTTTATCTCCCGCTTCTCACGACGACCTTTATTTTCATGAGCTTTCTCCACATGTTCGACATCTGGGTTGACAACATCGACCGCGCCTCCAGCTGGAGAGACGACGTGTGGCTTTGGTACTGCGAAGCGAAGAACTTCAGCTTCGTTTTCACGGCCGGTGGTAGTCCCTTCTTCAGTTGGAATCCCCATCTGTGGTCGATCCCAGTCGAGATGAAAGGCTCCGTCATCGTCTACACGGCAGCTCTCGCCTTCTCTCGATGTACCAGAAACGCGAGACTCTGGTGCGAAGCCGGGCTGATCTTCTACTTCATGTACATCGCTGATGGCTGGTACGGAGCTATGTTCGTGATGGGCATGATGCTCTGCGACCTCGACATGCTGGCCAAGAAAGACGACTTGCCGGCCATCTTTAAGAAGCTTCAGCCGGCCAAGCTCTTCATCTACTATCACCTTTTCGCAATCTCGATGTACTTGGGAGGAGTGCCATCGTACACGGGCGACGTTAACAGAATGCGAGAGAACCGCGGGTGGTATTACCTCTCGTTGCTCAAACCGCAAGCTGTCTACGACTACAAGTGGTTTTACCTGTTCTGGGCTGCTACCTTTCTCGTCGCCTGTGTCCCACGGATCTGGTGGTTGAAGCGGTTCTTCGAGACACGTTTCTGCCAGTATCTTGGACGCATTTCCTTCGCCCTGTATCTTGTTCACGGACCTGTTCTTGGAACACTGGGCGATCGTATTTACACAGCAGTCGGCTGGTACAAGGACTCGGAGAAGCAGCATCTGGCGCATCTGGTCGACAAGTTCCCTTTGCCAAAGGCCGGGCCACTGGGCTTGGAACCCGCGTTCTTACTTCCTCATCTGGTTCTTTTGCCCCTCACTTTGTGGCTGGCGGAGATTGTCACGAGATTCGTCGATGAGCCAAGCGTGAAGTTTTCGCAATGGCTTTACAGGAAAACCCTCAACACGGCAACCCCTCCCGCGAGGGCTTGAGATGAAAAGGCACACTACGGCGTTGGCGCGGATATTTTTGGGTAATAGGTGGCGGCAGGTCCGAAACATACGGGTTTATGGCAAAGAACCTCATGCTAGTAGTAAATAATCGACATGAGCAATTGGATTATAACCAATTATAAACTATGAATTCTTAATGAAGTGCTTCAAAAAAAAGTTCGATGTTAGCTCGTCTGATCTCCAAAGTGGTCCACATCGTCGGATTGGCCGACTAAAATCATCCAACTGAGACCATCTTCTAGACGAACTTTAGGACGTCCAATACACAGACACAACATGCTTGCCACGCGGGCCGAAGTGCTCGCCCGGTGCGCCTCTCAACCCAGAATACAGATTTCTCATTGGAAGACTGAACTGTGCTGAATTTCACACCAGAAGATTCCGCTCCCATACACGAGCGTAACGAACACCACCAACGCAACGCCAAACTTCCCGTGTGCACAGCTTTCCGTTCGTCCTGCAGCGATGGCAGCACCATCACACCCAATGACGCTGCAGGGACGGACTCATGCCCTATTTGGGGTGATGGTGTGGGATGATTGTGAGGGGAAGCCATTCCAACTTGAACAGGGGCCTGCGCCGCTCACCGAGGCTCTCACATGCTCACATGCTTCTAAAGTTCAAGTAACGAGTTCGTTCCTCCAATTCGGGCCAGGAACAAGCCTAGACAGCATTCTTTTCCCTCAGTGAGCCAGTTACCTGACCCTCCCGCGCTAGCAAAGTGGGTGGCTGGGGGTACTCAAGCGAGAGACACAAGCTCTCAAGTGAGGGGAAACTCCAAGGTCCAAGGTCGTATTCATTTGCTTGTCCGCCGATCCCCATCACGCGATGCGTTCGCCTCTGAGAACTTGCCTGTGATTTTCACACTAGCTCAATCACTCAAAGGCCTTGATCCTCGTCACCCCCACATTCCCCGGAGTTCCTATCAGTGATGCAATCGTGAACCGCGGGGTAGAAACTGGGCCCTAACGACGACGTTGTGGAAAGAGAAACAGTTTGCTTCTGCGGTTATTTCGGCATCTTTCTTCTCCGTACGTACCCCTTCGTCGAGCACAGCTCCATCAGAGAAGCAGCTGCTCAGACGTTCTGACCTGTCGCGCTGCAACCCGAGCATCCGGACGGCTCCAAGTCCCAGTCAAATGAGTGTCGCAACGTCGGCGTACGCAGACAAGCCCTCGCAATGCTAGCCCGGGACTTCAAGCGCGTCATTCTCGTCGTAGGACCCTTTCTGCTTCTCGTCTACGTTGGGATACGGCGCCTTGAATTCAAAGACTCGGCATCAGAGCTCAACTCCTGGTTTCATCACATTTTTGCGCCCAACTGGAAACAGGCCGATGAGCTGAAGCCGCACTCCGGCTCCCGGCCGGCGCCGTCAGGTTCCACACCTGTCCCCGAGTCAACTCAAACACTACCTGTCGTCGCGGTTCCCCCTCCGATCGCGACGGAGCCAACACATCATGAAGTCTTCTCAAAAACCACCTTGGACAAGAAGTTCTTCGTCATCCGCTTCGGCGACGATGATACAATCAACCCTAATATCATTCCACACCCCACCCTCGACAATACCTTCATCATCATCGCACAGAAGCGGAAAAAAGAAGAAGACAAATCATCCGAGCACTTTGAGCTTGTTTGCAACGCGGTGTTCACGTCAGAAGGTCTTTCATGTCTGGATACCCCAACGACTCTTCCGATCCCTGCTACCAAGACTGGCGATGGAAAATGTCCGCCGAAGCTAGCATACATCGCTATGAACATCGGGCCTCACGACGCTCGCGTCTTCCACGGCCCCAAAGCACCATTTATCGTCTACGGCTCCAACTCTCTGTACGCCTGCTTCGGACAGTTCATGCAAGACTTCCGCAAGCTGGGAAACTGGGGCTTTCAACCGTCGCTCGACGAAGGCTTCGGCACCGGCACAGAGCTGCAGCGGCCGCCGCCATGGGGAACCATGGAAAAGAATTGGTTCCCGTTCTGGGACCTGGACGGAGAGATCTACGTCCACCACGACGTGTCGCCGAAACGTGTGTTCTCGAAACCGAGCTTGGACGGTTCCGTTGGTCCAGACCTGGCGCCCATGGCGGCCGGAGATGAAGCCTGTTTGGCGAAGTACCTGCCGAAGCTGCCACCGGATCTAGAGTCCATCCACCAAGCAACCAACTCCTTGAGCATTACGTTCTGCAAGAGAATGGATGTGAACTGCAAGCCGAGTCCCGAAAACACATTCATCTTCACGATATTCCAACACAAGACGTTTTATCGATTTCACAGCGAGTACGAACCATACGTCATGGTATTTAGACAGAGAGCGCCGTTCGAAGTATTCGCCATCTCGAAAAGGCCGATATGGATTCATGGACGCAAAAGAAAAGAGAATGGTGCCTCCGATATGTTCTACGTCACGTCAATGAGTTGGAAGACGAAGGGGCAAAGATATCATGGGTATATGGATGATGTCCTCTTTGTTTCATTTGGCATTGAGGATCAGAAGACGGGAGCCATTGATGTCACGGCGGAAGATCTTTTGACTGGTCTCGTGACATGTCTCGAGACCTAAGCTGAGTGGTAGATAATACATGTAGACATGGGCTGGTGGTAATGATGTTTGGAGTTACGGAATACCACAGGTGATTCAAGCAACCAACATACGCGTGCAGGAACATATCACTCTGCAATTAAAATGATGCAGCTCCTTTCTCGCAGGTGGCAATTCGCACATCTAAGTGCTTGAACATAACGCTAGTCTTCCTGAAGCTATGATACTACAGCCGCCTGGCTAATGGAGCTAGAATCATTGACCGAAGGGCCTTCGAAGACGGATAGAACTCGCATCAAAGCTGGTTCCAGACCAATCAAAACATAGTATATAAATGCCGAGCGTTCCAACCGCGCAGAAGGACGTCGGACTGCGTTTCCTTGGTCTAGACCATTCCTTCTGCTGGCAAGTTGAAAGGCTTCGGCCGAGTACCGATCTTCTGTGGCGTTGTCTCAGACACTTCCACTTGCGGGATCACCCATCCCCGCAAGCCTAATTCATCACTATCGTCGGTATTGACATTCCTCGCCGACTGAGCGAGAACTCGAAGCTTTTCTGACACATCTTCAGCCATAGGATAATGAAAATTGCCGAGATAACATTGGCGATCTAGACGGCCGGTACTTGACGTTGAACTACTGAAAACTAAGAGCTTTGCGAATTCCCATTCAGGGAGGTGTTTGATTGTAATTGGCATATGTCCCGCTCCAGATTGGGAGTCTAGGACTGGATCAAAGAAAACCTGAACGCTGGAGGAGCACAGAACATTTCCAGTTGTGATCAGCATTCCAAATAAAAGAGGCGGAAAATCTCTATCAGATCGGATCTCCAAATCCCCGGATGCTGGGGATGGAAGATTGTCTGACCGCATCCGGACAACCTCCTAGCATCCTCCCCGGAAATGGCAATGATGGCATCCAGGTTCCCATTTCTACCGCAAACCGAGCCGCCGTGCGCAGGGCGAGGATAAGCCACTCGAACGTCACCGAACGCCAATAAGGGTCTGGTCTAGATGAATGCGGCACTTGGCCACAGAGAATGACAATTATTGGCGGAGAAGCAGGTCCGGCGAGACTTTCGAAAAGCCAACAAATTCATCGACATGTCTCTGCTCCATGCGTACAGGAATCCTCAGTAAATTCGCCCATTCTTCCGTCGCCGACCGAGCCGAGCGATCACTTTATTTCCCGGCCCCAGAAAACCTTCGCCAACTTAGAACTTTCCTCACACCACCACACCTTATGCATCCTCACCCGCCAGGCGTCAGAATGATTACGCCGGATCACTCGCTCACTTTCTCGAACCTCGCTTCGGTGAACTTCACCCTGTCGGAGCACACATTACCGACGGCTCCCGATGTCCGAATGATACAAGATATCCAGAACAACACGCTACCGGCGAGAAACGGGGAACAACTGATGTCGTGGACGAAGGGGTGCTATTTCGGGAAGAGTGGCCAGGATGATGTCGCGCTATGCTGGCAGGACATGGAAGCACTCCAGTCATTCTGCGTTGGCATCGAGTCGCCCGAACGAGGATTCTTCAAGCCAATCCAGTCACATTACAAGACCAAATACAACGACGGCACGACGAATTCCCCGTGGGCTTTCCCATCAGATAACCCATCAGACCCCTACACATTTCCGAGCAGTATGAATTACCACATTACGGTAACAAGCCATGCTGTGAAAGATCAGTTGGAGCTGCACATCACGATAGAGGATAAGTCTGCTGCACCAAAAGGAGACGAAAAGCGGAAATAGGTGTGTAACATGTTGCAAGGCCCATAGAATTGCAAGAGCTGTGACTGAAATTATTGTTCTTAGGCTTCAAAGAGATTGATTGTTGTCGACAGTGGTCTTCTTATTGGGTTGACCATTCAGATCAGTTTCTGACACAAAACACAATTGGGCAATAATGCATGACGGAGTTATCAGGGAGCATTGTAAAAGCTGATGGGTGTTGTTTGATTGGAACACTTGAATATAGAAAGTTTTCGATGGGATATGAAAATACGTATGAAGTAGCTTTTGGTGGCTGCCGATAAGATTCTTGTTCCTCATGGCAGCAGATAACCGCGTTGCACGTGCTCGATCCGATTTTGTATCCGCTCACAGGCAACAGGAAACTCATATGTTTGATGCGCGAGGATGTACTTGTTTCTACATTTGCGTGACTGGATACCGTAATAATATTCGATCCTCAAGGTTGGACTCAAATCCTAGCCACTTAATTTGACAAAGGCGCATTTGACGTTTTCTTCTGTAGAAAGATTGGCTTCATTTGAAGTCGCTCGTTGCTTGTTTATCTACTACATCGAACATAAAAGTTCACATGTTCTAGTAACCTACCTAGGTAAACCCCATTTTATGGCCTTGAGCATGGAGGTGAGACAGGTATGCCAAGCCGCAACAACATGCCAAGTGATATATCCAGATTGCACTGCCCTTCTAGCTGCTAGGTTCGGATGATGTGAGATTTAGGATGGCTTGCTTATGATTTAATCTCTATCATGAAGGTACTAGTGGGGTTTCTCTATTCCATGTCCCCATGTTCAACCCTGACAGACTAAGACCCTTGACATCGCAGGGTTTGTGGGCAACCGGGGTTGAAGACAACGCTCCACCGGGACTCACCCAACCAGCGCCTCGGTTTTACGATTGCCTGCATTCCAGCCCTGAGGGTTGCACATGAAGCGATCCGCATGCACCGGTATCAACAACCTAACCTGGTCTGGTGGTGTAGTTGGTTATCACGTCAGTCTCACAGTTTGAAGCATCTCGACAGCCTCATCCTGATTCACTGAAGGTCTCCGGTTCAAGTCCGGGCTAGATCATGTCATGGGAGATTAATTTAGTGGTATTATCCGTACTCGCTTAGCATGTTCTGTGCTCTTGAAGTTGAGGTTCGGTTCCCTGATCGTCCAGCTTTTTGGCATGGCGATGCGTGGGGGGAAAGTTGACATATATGCACTGTCGACAAAGAAGTGTGTATTCATTTTGTCAGTAACGCTTCAATATTAATAATACTTGGGCATGCAGTTAAAGATCTTTTGCTCTGGTGTTCTGATAACTTGTGGGGCGCATGATTCTTGATATCCTGAACCGGAACGCACGAAGGAGCCGGCTAATACAGTGGTGCCTGGTATCGTTCAATTACACTGCGATACTTACGGACTTCCTATTTAGTCAGTGGCTGCTTACATGCGCCAAGTAATCGACTAAGGACTAGTTCTAAGCGAGCGAACTCTTGTGTGAAATGGTAGCATGGCGATAGCTTCACGTCGCTCAGTTTCTCCGATGTATGAGCACAATCTTCTCAAACCAAGTGGCGTTTCCAACAAATAGTACTTCACTAACTTTACCATTAGCTGATCATCGCATCTTATAGCGGTGGCGCCATTTTCAAAGCATCCGGAAATCATCCCGCTCCTACTATGTTACACGCGGATTATGATGTGCCTGGCTCTACCACAATACTCGCCTGGATTCATGGAGTCCGCAACAAGGACAAGCCAGATGCCAAATGCACAGCCTCTGACAGGACGGCTTGGAAAACCTTACGACCGGGTTAGTGATCCCTGGGATTAGGCGGGCGCGCTACGGAGGATCATCCTTGCTAGTCTCGACGTTGGGCCCAACTCTCCGGCTCCCAGCTCCCACCGGGGTGTCCGCTATCCAAGAGATGGGACGGACTTTGTAAGCACGAAGACGAGTTTAAAACCCCTAGAGCTTCCCCTCATAATGAGGGCGGAGTTTTCGGGATTCTGAGTCTGGAGCTGCTTCTTCTGATGCTCTTCTGTCAAATCCTCGCAACTCGACGCAGAGGTTACGCCGACTCCTCCAGCCAACTTCGTGCCCGTGGCCTATCATGGCACCCACGTCCCTTCTCTTCCCAGAGCTCTCCAGCTGGTCAGGCATCGGCCTTCTAGCATTGGGAAGCACTGTCATCTTGTTTCTGATCAGCCGACTCTTTTACAAAGTTCCATACCCCAAGGGAATCCCGCTCATTGGGGAACCAGAGGGGGCGACGCGATTCAGTTTTCGGACAGTAGCGCGCTACTACACCGATTGCCCAGGCCTCTTCCGGGACGCCTACGACAACGTCCGTTGAATTCTCCTTGACTCCCAGACAAAAGACCTGCTGTAAGCTAACCGTTTTCGCCAAGACAGTATGTCAAGAAAGGCAAAGCCGTAGTCCTCCCCGGCCTGGGTTTCCGACACGAAGTCATCATGCCGACGAGCTCAATGCGATGGGTCCAGACACAGCCCGAAGACATGCTTAGCCCTACCGAAGCCTTTGCGGAGGTTGACCAAGTTCACTATGCACTTGGAGATTCGCGATACGTCACCGACGCCTGGCAGGGGCATCTGGTTAAGACAGACCTCAATGCAGTGCTCGAGAACATCTGCGCTGCGATGAACAACGAGCTTGGCGCTGCATTTGACAAGTGGTTTGGCACAAGTACAGATTGGAAGGAGATCGATCTTTTTGCTTCCATAAGAATGGTGGTAGCTCAGGCAGCAGGGCGCTTTACCATTGGTTTGCCAATGTGTAAGTTGAATACAATTGAGTCTATGTCAGCATCTAACTCGTAACAGGCCGCAACGAGGAGTACATCAACGTGAACTACCAGATCATTGATCAACTCATTACGAACGCGGGAGCCTGCGGCGGAAGTCCCAGAATACTGCGGCCGCTCATGGGGGTTCTGGTCAACCTGCCTATTCACAACAGGATCAGGAAACTGCGGAACATGTTCGAACCCATCTGGAATGAGCGCGTCGAGAGCTTGAAGTACGACAAGGACGACCCGGTACATCCTCAGCCTCAAGACCATTTGCAAATGATGGCAAGATACGCCCAAAAGTATCGGGTTGAGGAGTTCAACAGTCTCGACTGCATGACCAAGCGTCTCATCGCCGCAAACTTCGGCTCGATGCACCAAACCAGCATCCAGGCTACGAATATGCTACTCAACATTATCGCATCCGACTCGGAGTTCAACACTGTTGCCATCTTACGAGACGAAGTCAGCCGGATTCTGTACGAAGACGGTGGCGACAGCTGGACAAAGGCGAAGGTCAGCAAGATGGTCAAAGCAGACAGCGTTGCCCGCGAGACTCTCCGCCTCAACTCATTCGGTGGGCGCGCGCTATTCCGTAAGGTCATGGTCGACGGCTTCAAGGGACCGGATGGTACGCACTTGCCCAAGAATACTCTGATCTCCTTCTTGGGCCAGCCGGCTGCCACCGATGGCGAGACTTTCGAAGATCCCCTCAAGTACGACCCGTTTCGGTTTTCCCGGATACGTGAGGATGCGGCTGCCAAGGACGAGAAGGCTCCTCCAATCAGCTTCGTCACGACCGGCCCCGAGTATCTTCCCTTTGGTCACGGGAAGCATGCGTGTCCAGGTCGGTTCCTGATTGACTTTGAGCTGAAGATGATCATTGCCTACGTTCTGGGGCACTACGACATTGAGTTTCCACCCGAATACAACGGCCAGCGACCACCGAACTATTGGCTGACGGAAGCTTTGTTCCCGCCCGATAATGCGAAGATTAGGATTAGGAGGAAAACGAAGGCATAATTGAGTATGTGCTTGGGCAGTTCTCCCACTGGCATGTCAGGGTCTTGAAATGATATTCAGATTCTGCCGGTGGGATTCCAATATCTGCTTCGGGCAGAAATGAACTGTATATAGGAGAGAATATGAACATTGAATAATCCCATCTATGCCGGGCCTGTCAAAAAGAAGTCCGTCTCCTTGCCGTCCAGGGGATCCTGGTGGATGATCACCAGCTTTGCCTTTTCCAAAAAGAGTGACGTTGCCGACGAACGGTTTTCATTGGTCAAAACCTGCGCGTTGCGTTGAGCTGCCGCATACCAAAATTCTCAATCACGATTGATTATTAACCAATCTACCAGACTTAATCACCAGAGGAAGCTGTTGTTGATACTGATCTGACTTGTTAAAACCATGTCATGACATGCTTAAGTCTTTTCCTCATTTCGACCTCGCGCAGAGTTCGACGTAAAGACAAACGGACATAAACTAGACCCATGTAATGTCTGTGGCCTGCCGCGACATGGCGTCGCTCTTCTGGCGCAGATGTTGTAGCCGACCCAGATGCCCATACAAACCAAGCCACTAATTTGTGCTCAGGTCTCAACAGCTGGTGGTCGTTGATGTGATTTTAGCGATATAAGCAATCGCAAATTCGACATGCCTGAATGTAATGGCGCAGGCATCTGCAAGCCGTTGCTCTGGCTGAGCGTGCCGACTGTTGTGGGGCCGGGGCCGGTTGCGGTCGCCGACAGACAGCCTCTACGGCTTTCAAAGTAAGTCTCCAGTGAATATAGCTAGATTTCCAAGGTTCAGTTCGATCACAGCGAGTACCAATCTATTGCAATGACCCTCAGCCTTAGACGCATTCGTTCCGCTCTCCTTGCGCCCACATAAAGCCGCAATATTCTGCTAGGTCGCCTCCTCAGCTACAATCCCACTATTTTCCTGCCCGTTTTCCCCAAAGTATTTGCAGATTTTCGAGGCCAGCCAGTGAGTTTTCTTCCTAAATATTTGCTTGAGCGCGAAAGCCATGGAGTGGTGCCCCGAAGTTCTCAACCCATTGCCAGGCTAGGCCGCTAGCTGTTTACCTGGGTTGAACATTGCGACGCCGACTACCTTACTTACGATTAGGTGTTACAAAACATAATAAAAACGTCTCGCAACTTTCAGTGGCAACAGAATACAGAGAGCGTATTGACCTCAAGAAGAAAAGTGCAAACTCCAGGAGATGCTGCATGCTGGACGTTGTGGATCTTAGTCGCGCTGGCGAGCTCGGTACGCTTGATAGGACCCGCTCCGGCGCCTACCTTCAACAACAAGGCAGATCACCTGATCTGCCCGGCTAGCTCAATCGGTAGAGCGTGAGACTCTTAATCTCAAGGTTGTGGGTTCGACCCCCACGTCGGGCTCAATTCCCGTCCGCGATTGCGCGCACTTCTCTTTTGCCATTTTTCGTGACAACGTTTTTGTTTTCGACGTTAAGCTCATTGCGTGCGTGAAAGCTTCATGGAGGGCCGGGTTGACGTAATAAGCTGATTTAACCTCATCTTTATGCTTTCGTCCTTTTAAATTTGGGAGGTGAGGTGTATGTTCACCATATCCATTTGTGCCAAGACTCAACGATTGGTTAATGGCTGGGATGCTGCTCCCTCGTGCAACTCAACTTTCGCATCCTGGCCAACCTACTTGCAGGGTTAGAGAAGCTTTCCAGTAAGTCTACCATCGGCGGACAGAATGGTGTTCCTGGTCATGAAGTTGACATTTCAAGCCATCGCTGCTGCTCCGTTAGGTGCGTCTCTACTGGCATGATCGGAGGTTTCAGTTGAAGACATTTAGCCAAGTTCAAAGGTTGCACTAGTCACAACTTTCAGCATGGGTTTTCTTCATGGCAGAGGTTGCATCAACCAAGAAAGGTAGTCGGCAAGAAATTTTTGCAAGTGTATTTGGGCTTGACTTCGTAAATCCGACCTTACGTCGTGAAGGGATTATACACAGTACCAGTCTCATCCGCCGCAATCCTCAACTTCTTGTTCTGCCTCTTGAGGTACGTCTTCGACGTGAACGCCATGCAGAAAGTCAGGCCCGCGAAGACTATCTGAAGAATCATAGCCATCGTGTAACGCGGCGAATGATCATCGGGAAAGAAGTAAGGCGAGATGACGTTGCCCAGATGGCCCATGATGTTCACGATAGCACCGCCAGCTGCACGTTTCTCGGGCGTTTGGTTCAGCGACGAGACGGCCCACGTGTAGACTAGCGCGTTCGCCGAGAAACTTCCTGTTGTGTAGAGGAAGGCTGCAGTATACCTGGCGGGAGTGTTCAGAGTCGCGACTGAAATGACGAAGCCCGTGATGGACAGACAGTTGTTCGTCATGATGTGGTATCCTCTCTCTTTCTTACGATCCGAGGACCATGCAACGCAAAAGGACACAATGGTTCCGACGATGTAAGGCGGTGCGGTCAAGACTAAAGCCATTGTGCTGCTCCCTAGGCCGAAACCGCGGACCATGGTTGGGAAGAAGTTGTTGAAGCCATAAGAAGACGTCATGAAGATGTTCATGAAGATCTACATACCGAATTAGCAAAGCTCGAGATAGATCGTTCGACTGGTGACTCACAAAGATGTAAGTCTTGACATCCGTCAACGCAAGACGCAATCCGTGCCACACGGTAGACTCAGTGGCTTGCTCCACTCGGTCATCTTCGATACGAGCTATCGCGATTCTCCGCATCTCTTCGGTCATTGACCACATAGCGCCTCCGGTTTTGGAATTCGGATAGTTGGGCAAGATGAAGAAGGCAGTCAAGGCAAAGAAAGCGCTGAGAGCTGCTTCCAGAATGAAGAGCCACTTCCAGCCGGCGATGCCAGCGGCTCCTGACATTCCTGAAAAGACCCCGGCGGCAATCAGGCCGGAGAATGCCTGGGCGAGAACCAAACCAGAGTAGAGAAGAGCGGTTCTGAGGGCCAGTTCTCTGCGAGTGTACCAACAAGACATGAGATAGACGGCCCTGCAAATATCAGCATTGAATGTATCATGGATGCGACAGATGCCGTTGACCTACCCAGGAAACAGGGGCGCTTCGATGATTCCTAGTACAAATTGTACCGCGAAGAGCTCACCGGGGCTCGACACGCCGGCAGTAGCAGCCGAAACCCCGGACCATAGAATGGCGCAGATGGGTAGGTATACGGCCGGACGAACTCGGGTGATGATCATGTTGGAAGGAAGCTGGGCGAGCATGTAGCTGCACAAAGTCAGCTTTACCCGTATCGCGAGACAATCAAACTGACCCGACAGTGAGAAGAGCGACTGCGGTGCTGTAGTCAGTATTGCCGAGCTTCAGAGTCGCCTCGAAATCATCGTCGAGACGTGCTTGCCTATCCAGATTGTCAGTCACAGGAACGCCTTCCCTTCCAAGTTCGAGAGTCTCTTACGCGATGTTCGTGCGGTTCAGGTAGTTGAACATGTACAGAATCCACAGTTGAGGAAGCAAAGTCATGTCCAGAGTTCGGACGATTTTCTTCTGCTGGGCTTCCCAATCGGGGATTCCAAGAGCCTCAACCGCAGTCAGCGTCCGAGTTTCTTTGGCAACCCCGGATTGCTGCGTCGGGACGTTTTCGAGGTGGAGGGATCCATCGCGGTTGACCTTTTCGGAGGCGACATGATCTCCCGTTTGTCCCATGTTGCTTCCTCGCACGGTAGAGTCTTGTCCAGAAGGAGATTCGGGGAGTCTGCCTGATGCCATCACGTCGGTCTGGATAAAAGAGAGAAACTCGACGATCTATGGTGTTCCACAGAGGCAGCTTTTTATTCTCTTGCCCTTGACCCCCACCTCCCCCAGCTTACCTCCGCATCTTACTCCGCGTTGTTTGTGATCACTGGAGATGCATGTCTGGGGTACCGAAGAGCCCATTCGCCATTCAACATTGGCGATGCAGTAGGATTGCTTGGTAGCTTGGTATGCGGAGGAGTTGCACGGTCAGCCGGCACACCAAGACGCGGCAAGTGCGCAGAATACAGCAAAGATGACATCACGTATATCGCTTAATTCCGTCGTATTCTCGCCCAGCGGAAGACAAGAGTTGGCAGAGGAGGTTTGTGGACACCGAATAAAACTGGATGTGGAGTGTTCGTGTTGTTGTTTGGCCAGCCAAGAGACCAAGACTCGGAGGTCCCATTCAAAGTAAGCTTGGTGACGGGGGTGTTCACCAACAGCCTCATGTCAGCCGCTGACGCATGAATCGCTGTAGATGCGAGGGTCAAGCGTGCCCAGTCACATCTCATCTTTGAAAGCAAATGGTATCGGTGAAACTAGATAAACAAGGCCAATGCCTCCGTTCTCCCAGCCGATGGTGAAGTCTTTTCGGCAAGGATTAAGTGGAGTTGCTTAGCTGTCTTGTTGTATCTTCGTGCTTTAGGAGGCGAAGATGTTAGTGCAGATGGGCTTGAACATGGACAACCCTCGAATGCTAATCACGCAGATTCGCCAGGGGCATATCTCGCCATAGCCCAAGTCTTCGGTCCACAATTGTAATGTCGGAAGCTGTATGTACGTATAGAAGGTTTATACATTGATTGTTCTTGAATCGATTCCAAAGTCGAATACATACATCGACGAATAATACGGGGAAAAGGCCGCTACTCTCACGCCGTTGCGTTGTATCCAATACCCAAGCCAACCGGGCAGTTAGGCACGTCGGCCTGCCATGATGCAGTGATCTTGGCGTATTCCGGAAGATACGAATTGGTTGTGAACGTCTATACCGGAAATTAGCGTTGAGATCACATAGCTTATGGGTAAAACACAGCAAGAAAGCCTGGAATGACTGCCAAAGTAGCAGGCCTGTGAAGCAAAGACTTGATGCAGTCTGTGTTCGGAGTGTTTATCAAAATGACTTACGCTGGGAAGATAGTAGGACACGTCTTCCGAAGTGTAGTTGGCTCCCAACGAGCGCAGGACGGAGACAACAGAACCGGCGACGTAGTCCAAGAAGATCAAGTCAACCTTGTCGTCGTCTGCGAGAGTACCGCTGCTGGGGAAACTGCCGTTCGCCTGGAAGAAGTTTGGGTAATCGTAGTATGGTATCTCGGTGTGAACTGTGTCGTCACCATCCGTGCCAAAGTCGTCGGTGGTGGTGTAACCTGGAGTGACGGCCTGGCGGCGGACGATACGGCCTCCGGCGTATGAGCGTCTCGACAAGTGGTCATGGGACACGGGCGGGTCGACGCACTTGTCGACGGTGGACAGGGCCGGGTTCACCGTGCTGAATCCGAACGAGTCGGACGTCAAAGAGCGCTTTCTCTTCGAAGGAAAGTTGCCTGATTCCAAGCCTTCAGTCACTTGTTTGGCAAGAGACCATGCGACATCGGGGATGTACTGGAAACCATCAGTGAAGGGGGAGACGATGAAAGAGGAGTCATAGTCGAATGGTCCCTGGGCAAGATCGAAACGAATGTGACCTGTGTTGGCAATAATGATTCTGGGTGTTGCTTCTCTCTCCTTGGTGACGATGGTAGCTGCCAAAGCTGTCGTGGTCAAGTTAAACATGGATCCCTCTGACATGAAAGGAGCGCAGCTGATGCACCATGTCTGAGGGGCGCATCCGTAAAGAGAAGTCAGATTCAAGTTCTTCCGGGCGGCCGTGATCTCCTTTGACACGCTGACTCCCTTGGTAGTGTTGAACGTCTTGACCTGGCTACCGACTGCATGATATTCGAAGGTGAGGGTGTTCCTAAGATGTCGTTAGATTTGTGTCCGAGACGTAAGGGCTATGCAGAGTTTACATACCAATCCAGGTAGCGGCGGAAGTACGTCATGTTGGATGCACTGGTAGCGGACGCAAGACTAGAAGAAGCACTTTTCGTAGCCACGTCGACCGCCTTTTGAGTAGGGTTGGGAACGCCCTCCGGGTAGAGCGCGCCCTTGTAGTTGCTCGACTTGACGCCAGTCAAAGACAGCCAACCCAGCGTCTCGCAGTATCTGCCGGACTCCAGGGCGGTGGACTTTTCATCATAAACGGCGAAGTCACGAATGTGAGTGTGACCGCCGAAGAATTGAACCGGGGTGTCGGGCTTGATTGCGCGAATGGCGTCGAAAACAGTCTTCAACGTGCTGCTGCTTTGCGTCGGACGGACAGGGTTGTGGCCAACCACCAAGAACAGATCAATGGGCTCCGGGTGGTTGACGGCATCAAGGAACCATGATTGTTTTACCATGGTGGCAGCTTTAGTGACAGCCGAAGCATTCGAGTTGCCAGTGAAGTCAAACAGAACTCCGAAAGCCATGATTCGAAGACCTTCGCAAATGTCAGTAGCCGCAAAGACATAGACCAGGATGAGTTTACGTACCCTTCGGAGTAGTGAAATATCTGTATTGCTTGCCGATATATTCAAGCTCCCCAGTGCTCGGGTTACGGATTTGGACATTGCTTGTGAGATATCTGTCGCCGTAGGTCTTGGCAAACTGGCTGAATGTCTCGTAAGCGATCGTGGAGATGTACAACTCGTGGTTCCCGATAGCCAGAACATCGTAATCCAGCTTCTCGAAAATCGGGTTCGAGATCTGGCCGTTGACACCAGTGCCATTCGCGTATGATGAAACGCCAGTGGCATCGCTGATTCCAGCACCATCGTGTAAGTCCTGTCGCTGTTAGTATGCCGACTGATGAAGAATGAGACTTGAAGGGCTGTACTCCAGTGTCAACCAACAGCAGATCAACATTCAAGTCGTCTGCTTTCTGACGCATGTGCTTCACGAAGCTCACGAAGTCGCCCCAGTCGGCGCCGTAATTCTGCTCGCGGATGTGGCCTTCAAGCCTGTTCGGTGCTGTCAGTATGAGTACATTCGAGAAACTCAGATTTCTCATACCATCCATGGGTGTCTGCCTCTCAAGGTTAGATCATTTGCGCGATATGAGCGAATCGAAGTGTTGAAATACCTGTAGTGTGGAGGAAATTAAGTTGACCCCATGAAAGAGGGCCGCGAGGTGCGATGGTGGCTGCTTGAGCGTCGGGTTGCGCGCGGCGGACATGTCTCGTGAGTACGACATCTCTCTCAGGATGTTCGCAGCTATCGCACGCCAAGACCGAGATGGCGGAGGCCAGTAAGGCCAAAGTGCTGGGTCCGACACGCATTTCTGTGTTTTCGAGACCGCTACACGGTCAAAAGAATGTATGCCCGATGGAAAAAGACAATAATTCAAGGCGCTTCCAGCCTGCCTAGGCTTGGAGCACGATCAAGTCGATGAGAGCTTCGACGGGATGTGACGACCGCGAAGATGCAAGTCATTTGGGTCGTGCATGTCGCCAAGCTTTTAAACAGACCCAATTCCCCGTGGACAAGCTTTTTTGCTGCCCCGATTTCCCATCATCTTCATATTACGTTGCAACGCTGACGCGGCGAATGATAACCGCCCATCCATGTAGATACCGAAATCGCACTACCTATCACCCAAAGAACAAGAGCTCCCGGACACGTGTGTTAGATTGATGGGCAATATCTCACTGACTGAGCTTCCTGATGTTCTCTAGCGTGGGCGATAAACGCCTCCACATGGATCGAAGACCCGCTGGAAATTTCGCCTAACTGCCGATACTGCCGGCCATCAACCTCCTTCGCGAATGGCTGGGTTGTGACTTCATCAAGTTGAAAGAGAAAACCTGAGACATCGGATATCTTCAAGTATGTGTTATTTTTTGTTGTTGCAGGACAGAAAGTGTCTCGAATCACACACTGTGCGAGATTTTGTAAGACTGAACGCTGTCATCGAGAGACTCACGAAACGGCTTTGTTATCCAATACCATAAACATATTAGAAGCTGCGACAGAAAACAACGTCCGACATAGAAAGTGCTACGTTAACACCTCGCTAAATTGATGTTAGTTTCAGCTGGAAGGTTTATTTTCTCTAGTCTTTCCCCATCGTTTGCTTGCACCCTCGCTCTTCCATCCTGCCTGTGTCGGGAAGGGAATATTGCGTCAAGCAAAGTATTGCCACTTTACATCGTTTGAATTAACAGGCATTGGTCTACCTATCCGTATTCTTTCCTCTAACATCGCTGTTTACCGTCGCTATGTACATTTCAAGAATGTGTTTTCAAGGCTCCGTATTGATATTCATACTCGGCTGATTTTACTGCACTTGGGTAGTAGTTGTAGACGTACGATACCTGAAGCATTTGCCTTCAACAAAGCTTGCAGCAGAGCAGATCTTCCGATATGGCTCTACCAGCTCGACTGAGCATCTGCTCGCTGGTGGCTCCTGATTAGACACAATTTACAATCTAATGCACGCATTATTGTGTGCTTTGTAGCCTTCAGTAGCAACTTGACAGCGAGTCTCGCCGTGCCTCTTTCTTCCACTTGTACGAGTGAATGCATGCAGATATTGATATCTCCACGGTGACTCGCAATGTATTGTAGTTGACTCTACGCTGTCTTCGTTCATTTCAATGTCTATGATCATCTGTCAACTTCAAACTAGTACGACGGCTTCGTGTACTCATCTCTCTATCGACGGTCAGCCTTCGATGGTGTCAACCAATGTCATAGTTGCCATGTCTATTGGCACCCCAATCTTCAAAGCAACAATTGCATACCAGGCTTTTCCTGACTCCCGGTTCAGAGATCGAGCTGTGGGCTACCTCCGCCGCTTAGAACTGTCAAAATCGTCTAACAGCTAAACATCACATCCAATTGTTGCTAAAGATGTGGTACTCCTTCCAAACTTTTCGAGGTCATTTACACGCCGCTATTTTACTGACCTTTGTGTGGTCACTTGTTGTTAATCAATTTGTAACGTCGGAGTAAGGTATCTGACAGTTTCGAGGCCCGGAAATTGAAGGTGCGGGCAGCCCGTCTTCACTCTTCAGTGGGTAGCTTGCGGCTTAGTAGTCGGGGTTGTAAGGGAGAAACGGTCACTGCTACCAACAGTTAACTGGCCTTGATTAGAGCAGGCCGAGTGCTAAAGGCTGAGCTTGTGGCTGAGCCTTGAATCGCCCGACTAACTGCTGGTCCCTGTGACGGCCAACGAATATCTCAGGTTCAATGTATCACCGGGGCAAAAATCTGATTCGAAGATGTCGTCTTATCCCAGTCGGCCAGACTTACAACAACAGTTAGCGGCTGTCATGTAGGCATGAAGAAGGGGACAATTCAATCAAACAAAACTCATCCTTTGCCGCCACGGTGATGGCTGACTTACTGCAGTACACATCAGGCATCCCAGGCTGGAAGGGCTGAGCGATACCTTCGAGTGGGATGGAGAGTGGATAGAGAGTGGATGCATTGCAGCTAGGTAGTATAGAAACTGCATAAGATTCGACCATTGGGAGGCGTCTGAAATATGCGTCGATGATTTGATCCATTAAGAAGAGCTGGCTGATTTACACATTAGGCATCCTACCTAGGCCTAAAGGGCTGAGCCATACCACTAACCTGCGCGCACCGTGGGATGGAGAGTGGATACAGGTTCGACCGCCGTTAGTGTCCACACTCAGTGTCACGTCCAGGTCCACGTCTGAAAGAAGGTCTCCACATCCGCTTCGCAATTGTGGATACCGCAACATGTCTGGATGTGAAATTGCATCATTGCACCGTGTGATTCGACCGGTGTTTTGAAAAGAGGTCTCCACATTCGATCCCCAGGGTGGATACATCGACATTTTCAGAATTCTGCTCTAAACCATCCCATTGAGCTGTCGCTCGACTACACCAATATATAAACAATGTCGACATCCACGGAGAAAACTCGATGTTGCAGTTCACAGACTCATGCCTTTGCCAAATACATTTCAGACACAGAGTTTGAACGTTCTCAGCCCCATTATTCACGACATGACAATCACTACAGAGGTTATCGTGGCCATAGTTTTCGGGATTTCTGGCGTGGTAGTCGGACTACTAGGAGTTTTATTCGCCTACGTCGCAGTCAAGCAAAACGGCCGGAAATATGACATCGAGCTACAATCTCGTTTTGATCCGTACACCTTCATGGCGAGACGGCATGGCTCTGATTACCGATATTACCAACCATCATATGGAGCTTTCAGCTACCAAAGCCATCATCCGGTCCCTCACACGCAGTTTCCGGGAGGTGGACCACCGCCCGGCCCGTTCAACCACGGACCCCTGCCCCACTAGGTAGCTCCACTTCTCCGAAGTGCCGGGTGACGTCACGCGCCCAAGCTCCCGCTCAAGCTTTGTCCGCCATCCAGAACTCAATTCGACCTACATCCCTTGCTTTGCCTTCAAATCCAGGATACGGTAGTTTCTCACCTGCACCACATTCCCGACCTGGGCATTCACCGCTTCGACATTACCCTCGAAGTACTTTCCGGCGCCAACATGCAAATCCGCAGCACCTTCATCTCCTCCTCAATTCTCAAGGCCATCTCCAACGATCACGACGATGCCGACCGACCAAGCCTCCGAGTCAAGCTCCTCCGCACCCTAGTCTCTTTCTTCTCCTTCTTCAGTCTCCCCCTCGCCCGGTACCGCGCCGCCGACTTCCTCGAGCTTCGCCATAATGTCTGGCACCTCGACGAGCAAGAATACGCGAACTCTTTCGTGCTCGCAAAGAAGGCCAAGAAGGGCAAGGGCCGCGACTCTGACCTGAAGCCCGTCGGCGACCTGGGCTACAGTGGCTCAACCTTCTTCACGACAGCCGATGGCAAGTTCCTCATCAAGTCACTGCCCCGTCGGTTCGAGCACGAGTTCTTCACGCACGACCTCTTCGACGCCTACGTCGCACATATGAAGAGCCATCCACACAGCCTGCTGGTGCGAATCACCGACATGGTCTATACCTCCCTTGCTACCCTCGGCGGGATCCTCGGCACGGCACCGACCCACCACATCATCATGGAGAACTTGCTCTACGGCAAGGACATGGAGGAGACAGACTACAGGAAGCAGCAATGGGAGACATACGACCTGAAGCCCAACGACTACTTCTTCCCCGAGAGAGACATCGCCGGCGGAAAGTTGGCCCCGGAAAGCGTCAAAGAAAGACTCATCGACGAATTCCCTGACAAGATCCGCATCTCGGCGAACCACAAGAAGGAGCTCCTTGACCTACTCGAAGCCGACACCAAAGTTCTCGCAGAAAACAATGCCGTCGACTACTCCCTCTTTCTCGTCCGCTACCCCGGCCCTAACGTTACGGATGACGACCGCGAGAACGCTCCCTATATCAAGTCCGATGCGCACCCATGGCGTACTGGTATGGTCGACGCTGACGGCAACTGGATATACCGCGTCATTGTTCTTGACTTCTTCTGGGCAAAGCACAAGTTTCATGCCAAGGTCATGACTGGCCTCGTCAACTCGTACAATGCCGTCGCCGACCACGGACCCATGAGCATTACTGCCAACCCCGCCGAGTATCAGGAGAGGTTCCTTGACATGGTCAGGGACATTGTCATCGAGGTCTGAGCGGGATGCCTCACGTCCATCTGCTACCATCTTTATTTCATCGTGGGACATTTCGAGCGAGGAGTTCATTGTGGAGTTGAGCGAAAAGTACACCGTCTGTCGGCACTTAATCATGTGCACTACCCTTTCCTAGATACCAATACCAGACCCGCGTTTCTTCTCAATATTCTCCCCCATATTCAACGAATGTTAATCGATAATGTAATGGAGAATGAAGTAGGATCTTTGCATTCACTATGAATCTGTCCTATCAGTCTCTTCCGGACCTGCCGCCGAGTGTCTTATTCTTCCTTCGAAGCACATCCATCTAGCGCGTCAATCCAGACATGGCGCCAAGCAGAGTCTTCTGCCCAGGGGGACAGTACTCGAACTCCATGCAATCGGTCGAAAGCGCGCAATGGACCCCGTTGAACTTCTGTCCCTGGCCACAAACCGGCTTCGACTCGCTGATACACTGCCTGGAAACCTTGTCCCACTTGGTATTGGCAGGGCATCCGGGAGGCTTCTCCGAAACGCAGTGGTAGCCGTTGAACTTGAGGTTGCCGGGGCACTTGGGCTCCTCCTTGGCCCTGCACTGCACGCCGTCGAACACGGTACCCTCCTCGCACTTCGGGTCGTCTCCGACGCACACGGTCCCGTTGAAGTGGGTGCCGAGCTCGCACTCGGGCTTGTCCTCCGTGATGCAGTCGCCGTTCCGGTAGACGTAGCCCGGGGGACAGGTCTCCTCCTCGACGTTCTTGCACACGCCGCCGATCCACTGGTGGCCCGGCGGGCAGTCGGGCTCTTCCACGTGCACGCACTCGTTTCCTTGCAGAACTTGGTTCTTCGGGCAGCTGGGCGCTCCCGTCAGGCACACGCCCCCGACGAGGGTCGATCCTTCGCCGCAGACTGGCGGGGTGGACGAGATGCAGGCGCCGTTGCTCAGATGGCCCTGGGCACACTCCGGTCGCACGGTGGACACGCACCGGGTGCCGTCGTAGACCGTGTCGTCGGGGCAGCTGGGGCTTCCGCTCTCGACGCAGTCGTCGCCGTCGTAGTAGCCGCCGTTCTTGCACTTGGGCCTGTCGACGACGCAGTTGACACCGTTGAACGTGCCGGACTCGCACTTGGGTGGGCCGACGACGCAGACGTTTCCTTGGAGGACGGAGCCGCTGGGGCACGAGACGAAGGCGATGCACTGGCCGTTGGTCAAGGCCATGCCGTCGGGGCAGACCGGTTTGTCGATCGACGAGCAGATGGTTCCCTCTCGGGTGGACCGGGGCGGGCAGACGGGGGGCTTGATGGTCATGCAACGATCGCACTCGAGCTTGGTGCCGGGAGGGCAGACGGGAGGCTCGGGGGTCGTGGTCTGGCAACGGTCGTTGACCAGGGTGGTTCCCTCGGGGCACTGGCCGTCACCGACGACCTTGAAGTAGCAGACTTCGCCGTTCCACTTCATACCGGGGGCGCAGCAACGGGATGTGCTGGAGGATTGGTCTGCGGCCAGCTCGGTTCCGGGCGGGCACACGGGCGGCTGAGTGGAGATGCATCGTGCGCCTTCCAAGGTCTCTCCAGGAGGGCATTGAGGGGGTGTCGTGAGGATGCAAGTTTGAGTCTTTTCGTCGTACTTCGTTCCCTCGGTACAATAAGGGCCCTCGGAGATGCAGTTTCCGTCTTTGACGGTCGTTCCCGGAGGACACTCAGGGGGCTGATGATGGACGCAAGCACGGAGGGTCTTGTCATATTGGCTCTTGCCGGAGCAGCTGGGCGGTTGAATGCTGACGCAAGCACCATCTGTATGACTAGTTCCCTCAGGGCACGACGGACCGACGATGTTGACGCAGCCCTTCCCGTTGAAGCGATCTCCGTCCTCGCAGACGGGGAGCTTGGTCGAGATGCAGACCTTATCGCTCAGCTCCAAGCCCGAGGGACACTTCGGGGGCGCCTCGTAGATGCATGCCTTGTCCTTCAACTGCAGCGGGGGCGGGCAGGTTGCCGGCGTGATGGTGACGCAGACCTTGCCTTCGAGCTTCTGGCCGTCGCCGCAGACCGGCGGCGTGGTGGAGAAGCAGCGGCCGTTCTTGAGGGCGGTGCCCTCGGGGCAGCGGGGGACGCCGAGGACGCAGTTGTTGCCGTCGAAGAGGGTCCCCTCGGGACAGCACTTTGTGCGGCCGGAGTCCGGGTCGGTGAGGGGGCGGATGGAGTCTAGGGTGTATTTGTGGGAGCGTCCCGGGGGGCCGAGGTGGTATTGGGTGGCTGCTGCTTGGCTGGCCAGCAGGAATGTGACGAGACTCGCCTGGAGCGCGATCATTTTGTGGAAGGTGGTGAGGGTGAACTGAGAAGCATGAGGGGGTGATGATGAGTTGTTGGGGACATGAGGGCAATGGCGTGATGGCTCTTATATCAGATTCCCTAGTGTCGAACTTGACACGTCTTAACCATGTCGCGTCTCAGACTATGCTTGCACTGGCTGACTTTCGGCTATCTTCTCATATTCCGATTGCAGCCATTGAAGATCGGTTCAATACTTGTGGAAGTAGGCTTTCCATTTTACGACTGAGTCGGAATTCGGGAACGTCAGAGACTCTTGACAAGTCGTGACTTGAACCAGTGCCCGGCTACGGGTTGTATCGCTGAGCGACTCAGGTAACATTGGATAGTAGGAGACAGGAAAGCCTCGGAAACTATCACATGTGTCAAATCACCGTGTTCAGGAGTTGACTCCGAAAGCTCAGCAACGGCCCTAAAGACCGCATGTGGAATCGTTCCAGCGGCAGAGATGCGAGCCGCGTTGTTCTGTTTCGCACCCCGCATTCCAAGCCTTAGTTGAGACATATCTTGCAACTAGGTTAGCTATGGCGGTACCAAGACAGAGATTGATCATGTCTTGAACTCAAAAGGTCGTGAAGTAGGTCTTGAAGTTGATACCACGGTCGAAAGTATCAACGAGGATACGTTTTTGGTATCATCTTGGGAATTAAGTTGCCTTAGAGTGACTCAGCTGGATTTGCTCCTGATTCAACCAGGTACACTGAAAGCCGAGACATTGTCGTTTTAGCGACCTCTCCTAGGCAGTTACGCCGAATACGGCGAGATCAACTTAATCAGTCATTCAGCCTTACCGAAGAAATTGCTTTCAGTCGAATGCTCGTCCTGGGAAGCATCTTGACGGAATGGTCTCCGATTAGTTGCTCTTGGTGCGCGAGCAATTCTCATCATGTTATTCCAACCACTCATCAGTCAATGAACCAGAAACCTGGGCAGTTACAGGGCTGTCCTTCACCACATTTGCACAATGAGAGTTTTAAGTTGACTGATTCATCAATAGATATCTTCTCTTAACGAACGCGTCTTTTGGATCTGAGGTGGATGATGAGGAATGCTGCCGTCAAACTGACCGGTTCACGTCACAACGTCCACAACATTCCTCGGCAGATTGATTCAACCGTTGAAGCGATGCGGCCGTCGTCGCACGCAAACGAACCGGTAGCTCGTGTCTCGGTATTAAACTAGTTTCTTTCCAGAATGTGACCGTGTCTGAAAACAACGTCTGTGAAACAGACTTCGACAGACACAACGGATCGACGTCATGCTTAAACAGGTACTCACAACCGGATATGCGTAAGCCCAGGATATGATCGGCAATATCAGGACCGTTTGGTACCTAGCTGCTGATCAAACGCCCGATTGCCGAGTCTCTCAAAGGCACGGAGACGGGACGGCCCAGGAACCCGGCTTCTGCCGCCGCTTGTCTATCCCACTTCCGCCGAGTTCCGGACTTCACGTGTGTCATGACGATCTCGGTGGATCATAGCATGTCTAGCTTGGCAATGCATAGCTAAGAAGCTATCTAAACGGATCCTAGATGGGAGCTTTGTGAGGGGTTGCTGACACCAAGGTGCTGAAAGCAGAAAATCCTTATGCGAACAGGTCGGAAAGCCCTTCAAACTAGTTTCCAACTATTGCTGAAGGTTAGTTGATGAAGCTGACTTGTGAATCTTAGACAACTCGTTCTAGTATCCGGATGAGTTGTGACTAAACGCCTGACAATAGTTGAGTACGAATGCGTTCGCTGAGCAAGAAAGATACACCTACGTCAAGTGTTGAACATCGTTTATGTTTGCCAGATCATAAAAATGAAGCAACAGCCTTCAAACAAAACTCTTTTCAGAAAGCAACATTCAGCTTCTCAGAAGCTATTCTTTTCATCTGGAGCTTCTCACAATGTTGCTCCGACTAATTTACTCGTTTATACCACTCGGAATCGGGGCCGTCTGGGCTCAACAGACACCTCTCAACAGCGCCAACGGAGCGTGTCTGTCTTCCACCGGCGGAAACCGGGAAACCTCCCGACTATCATGCTGCCCCACGGATGACTTCGCCGGAAAGGGCTCCGTCGGCGGCAACGTCTTCACCTACAACTGTGGCCAATGGGCGAGCAAGTACGACAGAACTCCCCACCCGGCCGCCACTCCTCGCGACTGCGCCCAGATCTGCGCCAGCGAGGCTTCGTGTGTCGCGGCCACTTGGGACAGCAGGAAGGGACACTGCTATGTCACGTACGAGCACATGTCCTACGTGCCCCTTCAGACCGCCAGGTGGATTCTCATTGCGAAGACGCAAGAGACGGCCATCGACGATCCGTCCGTACCTGATCCTGGCGCCATAGCTCAATGCAATAATGAGAAGGATGCCATCCGCCGCGAGTTGGCGGCTCAGTGCGAGGCGGAGACCAACGCTCTCAAGGCTACGCAGCAGGATGCTCTCCGTCAGGCGGATGATCGTTGCAGAGCGGAAAAGGCTGCTTTGGAACAAGATAAGGCCCGGTGTGAGCAAGACAAGGCTTCATTGGAGCAAGACAAGAGCCGATGCGAACAAGAGAAGGCCCGGCAAAACGCGGACGCCGCTCAGCAATGCGACGCCAAGACTTCCGAGCTCGAGAAGAACCTCCAGGAATGCAAGACCCAACAGCAGAACCAAGCATCCGGCGGCGGCGGCGGCAGTTTCGCCCCGGCTGGAACCGCCTTGATGGGCTGCTATCAAGACCACGGAGGCGAACAACGCGTGCTTCCGAGCAAGGAGCTCAACGTCAACGACATGACGCTGGCCAAGTGCGCGCAGAATTGCCAGGGCTTCAAGTACTTCGGAGTGGAGTGGTCTTCACAGTGCTTCTGCGGCAACACTCTCCCGCCCAAGAAGTTGCCTCTGTCCGAGTGCAACAAGGCGTGCAGTGGCAGCAAGGACGAGTTCTGCGGAGGTGACTGGCGCCTGAACGTGTACCAGTACGGTGTTGCTCCGTCGGCTCCAGTCGATAAGGGTCCCCAGGGATTTTCGTCCAACGATCCTGGGTGCAGCAATCTCGACTGGTTCCGATGTGACCGCGGGTGCAGGGAGTTCAGCGTCAACGGCGTGGAATACACGAGTCACTGCAGTGTTGGAGTGCTTAGTACCCAGCAGGAGGTCTCGGCCCGAGATCGGTACTCGTCGATTGCCGACTGCTTGGAGAAGAGATGCAATCCTGACCCGACTTGTATGGGTGTCGGTTGGGTTGAACGTGAAGTAAGTCCTCCAAGTTTACGAGATTCCAAGTTTGGGAGGGAGCTCTTGAGATATTCATAACTTCTTTGGAGAAACTTGCTAATGGATTGCTTTTCCACCCAAACAGCGCGTATGCCATCTTCACTTCCCGCACCCTGCCGGAGTTCCCAAGAAGGAATTCAATACTCCGACCCATCATGTTGTCTACAAGAAGGGCTGGAAGAAGCCTTAACTCCGCAGCAGCTGCTAGGCTCATCCACCGGATGTCTGTGTAGCAATGAAGCTTTCGGTCATCAACTGGAGCTTCATTGCGCGAGTATACTTGGGATGGCATGATGGGTCTTGCCTGTAATTGACATCAGGTCAACTTACTGGCAATTACCTTTCGGCCATGGTGTTCTGCTGTAAGGACAAAGCAGCCTTGGACTGACTTTTGTCACATATGCAGAGCTGGGTTCAACCTTTTGATACTCCCTAGTAGGAAAATAAACACTCCATCCATTGATCATGCGAAGCTTTGATCTTTCACCGTCGTGGTGATGTTTTGAGGCATTTGAGGAAGAGCTATTCACCCCATCATTCTTTAGAGATACTGCCGTCCATGCAACAAAGAACGATCTTTCAAATTACAGATCAGACTTAATTTCTATCTTAAGAGATGGATTTACTTGAGATTGAGTGTCCTCTGTACTTTACTGCAGCAGGTTTCTGGGAGAACATCTGCCAGTCTTCTTCTGTGATCACTTCCGTTCAACCCACATGCCCTTCAACTTGCCTTCTCTTATCTTGCCCATAACTGTATTGTGCTCTGAGTCGTTCTCACCTTCTTGGGTCTAGTGAATGGATCTCATCACGACCATCACCGACTAAACAACATCAGCAAGAATTCACCTAGAGTACAACGGCTCTTGCTGTTTTGTGTCCGCTTTAGCTCTTGCCTTGAAGAAATCAGTAATCGTGTGAGATCCGCTCTATTTGGCCTGGTTCAAGATAAAACCCAGTCAGACAATCTCTACCCAGCCTTTTCTTCCCCCTCCACCTACCTCACCTCAAAATCACCAACAGACCTGGTGGTGAGAGGTCCTCAACCCTTCTTTCCTCTCATTACCCTCACCTTCCTACCTCCTCAGCATCATCTTACCTCCTCAACATCATCTCCAAGGCATTGCTTATCCTCAGAGCCTGCTTGACCTCGACGGCGCCTTCGCGGCAGGTGCTGAGAGTATATTCATCTCTTCAGCTGCAATCCGTCATCGAAACGGCCCTTGAACTTCGACCTCGGACTCCCTACATTCATATCGACGGTCATGTCACCGCCAATCAACTGAGGAACAGCAAGCGATCCTGCCTTGGAAGGTACTCCTCTCACCACAAGCGTACTTGTCCGCTTCTTCCCTCACTTCGACGACCCAGCCAGCTCGCCATCACGCAGAGTGTGTGGCAACCTGGGGGCATCCTGAGAATCCTCCAAATCACTCCGCCATCGCGGCTTCAGAACACATTCAGAGATCTGTGTTTTCGATCAACGTCGGCAGCACTCGTTCAAGGTACGTTTGGTTCACTTTGAAGTTCTCATCCGCCCAAAATCCAATCACGGCCAGTTGTTGGTATCGCGAACCATCCCCCAAGCATCTCTTCCCGAAATCGCCTCACTTCCCACCGGTTTGAGGTCTCACATGGTCCTGATATTTCCCAATTTGCGGTTGTCTTTCGAAAAGAGGCAGTCGCGCCGGTCGAGAGGTGCTCTTTCCCACTTCAAAGTGGAAAGAGCTCTCTGTCAGCCTTCCTTCCGCTGAAATACACCTTCGCTCTTCATATCTCCTCCACTCCGTCCTCTCTCCCGCCCCCATCACATCTGTCTTCTACCCATCTCACCACCGTCACCACCGTCATCTCCATGATTCGGGGCTTGGGAGGACGCTTTATTTCAAGAACAACTTCTCTTCCTCTCTGTCGAAAGGCTAGGAATCAACATCTACATTCTTTGCCACCTATTTTCTTCCTACCTTTCCTTTCCGAGCCAGCGACTGCCATCACACGAAAAGCTCACCAGATCTAACTTTTCACCATAGTATTCAACAGAAACGGACAAGACTCAAGTCGGAACGTATCGACAGAACGACCGACTGCGCTCGCTACTTCCCAAAAGGCAAGAAACCGTACATCATGGCGGACCCCTTCTCCCTCACCCTCAGCCAGAAGTTGGCCAAGGCCAGTAGCGGCGATAAGCCCGTGAACTACGCCGAAACTGACAACGGCTTCGACACGAGTGACTCTGATAAGGTCATCATCGTCACTCCTGCTCCCTCGGGATCAGACTCGCCTGACCTCATTGACTTGTCCGACTTCGACGATGTTCCCACCCCGAAGACCAGCATTGACTGGAACTCTCGCGACCAGCTTCTCTCCGAGGAGAAGACCGATAACCTTCCCGAGAAGAAGGACGAAGGCTTGGACAAGTATCCTCAGGCGAAGGCGAGCCTGGATCCAGAGTCGCCACCCTTCACCCCTCGCAAGTAAGTTTGATCGAAACGATGTCCTTTCGCGTCAAATTTTCGGATACTAACAAACAACAGCGGATCTTCTTCCGGTAATCATACGCCTCCCTCCTCAAGCCGCTCTTCCTACACCGACGCGCAGCAAACGTTGGATTCCCGAGATGATACAATTCGCCAACTCCGAGCTCGTGTCATCGATCTCGAGGATGGTCACGAGACCCTCAAGCGAGCGAACGACAGTCTCGACACTAACAATGAAGATTTGAAGCACAAGCGGGAAGAGGATGAGCGCCAGTTCGAGAGGCTTCGAGATGATCTCGCTGAGTCCGAGCTTCTGCGCACTCGAGCCCAGAAGACTGCAATTGAACAAAGCGAGAAATGCGACGAGCTTTACGTGGAACTGTCTCGGGTTCAACAGGCCTACGAAAACGTCGAGCCGGAGATCGCGGAGTACAAGAGGAAGCTTTCCGGTGCTCTCGCCAGCAACAAGCCTCTGCACGATCAGGTCCAGTATCTGCAATCCCAGCTCTTGAATGCAGCGGAGCGTATCAAGGAGATCAAGTATTTTGCCCGCGTTCATCTGGCGAAGAACCCCCAAGATATCGAGGCCTTTGCTTCAGTTGGTCTTACCCTGGGTGGAGAGGCTCATGCGCTTGACTCTTCGCAAATCGAAGCTGAGGCATTGATCTCATTCGACGGACCTGCTGACTCGACGAATATGGACGACGATATCTACGCTAGATCTCGAAGTGACAGCGTCGCAACCGAGAGGGCCCCCCCTCGCCAGCAAGACGACACCATGTCTGTTACCACTTTCTATGATGCGGAGTCAACTCCGGCTTTCACTCACCAGCAGGAAGAAGACGCGATGTCCGCCAACTCTCTCTACGATGCGCCGTCAACTCCGCCAACCCCGGTTCCCGAGCATGTTGAGCTTCAGAGAACCCCCGAAGTCACTCAAAGCTCTTTCAATGACAACAGTGGCATCAAGTGGAGCCAGGACTCTGATCAACTTTGGATTTCCGAGTTCGAGAAAGCTCAGGCTATCCGCAGCCACCAGGGAGCGCGACACGTCACGCAAACTCCCGGTATGTTCATTCACGGCATTCGGTTTGTGCGACAGCACACCAGACAGAAGCTAACGACAGATGACGATATTCCAGACGTATTGTCCCGTCGCGTCATCATCTCAGGTCTCCCAGACGGAGTTCACATCCAGCGTGCTTTGGAGCATGTCCGGGGTGGCAGAATCCTCCGCGCCCACATTATCGCCACGGGAAAAGGTGACAACAGTAACAACATCGCATGCATTGAGTTCAGCGCCGCTGAGGATGCGATGGACTTCTACCGCTTCAGTCGACGCCGCGAGTTTGGGTTCTTCTTCAATGACGCATCTGTTAGAGCCCGATTATTGCTGCCTGCATCAGACTCTTTTCCCTTGAGCGATCCTGTGCAGGCCAAGCTAAGTGAGGGATGTACCCGCTGCCTGTTTGTCACTGACTTCCCGGTCGTTCACTTGCAGGGTGTTCTCAGCTTTGCAGGAATGTCCCGCAACTATGCCGACATCGTCACACATTTCGCCTGCTCCGATGACGGAAGCTTCGAAGTTCACTTCTCTAGCATTCAGTCTGCCGTCACCGTCCGCGACTACATCATCCGATCCAAGTTCTATCAAGGACATCCAGATGGAACAGGCGTGTCATTTATACCGGATCCCTGCAGCGCTCCCGTCGAGAGCCTCATTGTGCCCTTCCTTCCGACTCAGCCTACTTCCGATCTGGCGATTCTCGACCCCAAGAACGCTCACCGCTTCATGACCGAGGAAGAGAGGCAACTCGACAGCGATCGCCTTATGGAAGAAGTTCTCGCAGCTTCTGACCCCAGCGATCCTGACGCTTTCCACGAGCAAGATCTTAGAAAGACCATCGTCTGGGAGAAGGAAGCTAAATGGGATGGCCTTCCGATCTACATGGCTTACGATCCTGATCAGCGCAGAACCGTTCCTCACCAGAGAGACCCCGCGTCCGGCGCCGTCCGAACTCAGTATCATGGCCAGTGGGTGCTCTCACCTGAGGAGTCCCGCAAGATGTGGCTTCACTACAATCAGGACAGCGAGGAGCCTTGGACTCAGAAGACTGCAGACCTCTTCTACGCCTCCACCGGCGACATCGACATTAGGAAGGTGAATCTCTACCTCAAGAGCAAACAGGCGAATACCGAGCAGTTGGAGGAGACAGTTACTAATGATTGTGACGACAGATCGTCGTCGACGATGGCGGCCTCGACGGAGACGCCGATCAGTTCATGAATCCTTGCGAGCCCGCTAAGGTTCTGGAGGTTGGCTCGTCGTCTTCCGCCTACCGAACTCCTGCCCCTACACCCACACTCACCGAAATGGCCAGAGGTTACTTTACGGTCAATGATCACTCTAAGCACATTCCCCTGGGTGTCTATGTCAACAACATCGGCTGCAACTCTGGACTGGAGATCCCCTCTCTCCTGGACCACAACTTCGACCACAACACCACCAACATTGTATCAACTGCCAATGTTCCCCCTCACAAGCGCGTCAGAAATCTTGATAGCAGCTCGGGCTTCTCCTCTCCTGCTCGTTCGGTCGTGGATGATGATATTGGTGGAGCAGTTCACGGTATTTCAAAGGCGGGATTCAACCAGCTCACTGCGCGGATCGCCAAAGACAAGAGCCAGATGAGTAGTAAGGCGGCTGGCAAAGCTTCGACGGGCCAGCCTCCTTTTTGGTAAAGATTAAGGGTTGGAAGGCGCCTGGTTCAGACTTTGGAATGACGTTGGAGGCAGAATGAAGGACGGCGGTGGTATGGCGTTTCGGGACTTGCTCACTACGTGCCACACTTGGCACTGCTTTCCTATCCATGGATATAGATTGAGACTTGACACCAGCGGAGAAGCTATAGAATGATCGTCAGCGAGACATGGTTTAGCAACAGTAGATAGAAAAACATGGGTAGCATCTCCATGAGCCACGGCCGTCCCAAGCAGTGACTGCAGCAAGAACCTGAATGTATGGAGCCTTAAAAGCTGCCTGGGGTATATCATCCTGACGATATTCGGATGATCTCTCTTTGCAACGCTTTCTATACTAAAATACAAGAATACCATGGCTCGCGATGTTCCAATGCTTCAGACGAGCCATCATGCTGCTTCTTTGATTCTGAAGTTATTGCGGCTTCTTGCTCAAGGCATGTTTTTGAATTCGCAAGCTCTCGCATCACGTCCATCCAATGAGACGCCGTCATAAAGCACTTCGCTACCGCCATCGTCAAACTCCATCCCATGAGAATCACCAAGAAAGCGTCGGTCGCACAGTCGGCGGAGGCTCATCCGTAACCAGCAACATCTCGTCGCCAACCCCGTTCTCCTCCCCTTTCTCGTCCTCTCCACCCTCTCCTTCATCTTCCTCCTCCACAGCCACATCGTCCCCCGCCTCGCCCGCAGCCGCGTCGGGAACGCCCCCCTCAAAGGCCTCCGAGACGGAAGAGAACTTCCGCTGGGACCAGTTCGGGGTCAGGTACTTGTCCAGCGTGCCGGTGGTGCCCTTGCGCGCCGCCGTCGGGTTCGCGAGGAGGTACTTGCGCACCATGTCGAGCGGGATGTTCTCCTCGGGCTCCCAGGTCGGGTTCTGCCCCGGCGGCCACCGGCCCTTCCAGCGCACGGCGAAGAAGCGGATCGGCTTGTTGTGGACCTGGCGGACTTGTAGGCCCTCGAGGCGGAGGACTTCGTAGCGGTTCTCGGCGAGCTCGTCGCGGTCTGGGTCGAGGTCTTGGGCTGCGGAGCGTTTTTGTTGGCGCGCGGATCGTGATTTTGGCGTGGCGGAGGATGGGGGCGCGTGTTGGACGGATTTGAGGGGTTGGGTTGGTGTTAAGGTCGTTGCGTTCTTGACGGCTTGGGATGCGCTCCAGGGTCGAGAGCTTTGGGCGAGGGGCGTGAAGCCGGTTCGTGGTGTTGGTGTCTTGGCGGGGGTGGTGTTGGTTTGGGGTGTTGGTATTGCTGCCGGGGCGGACTCCGTTCTTGGTTTCGATTTCACCGCTGTGCCGTTTATGGGGGGCTTGATTGCGGTTTCTTTCATGTTTGGTGGCCGTTGCCATGGTTTCGAGGCGGGTGTTTGTGATTTTGATGATGGGGGGTGAGACGCGGCTGATGATGGTGGCGGATCTCGTAATGATAGCAGTGAGCGCTTGGGAGGCATCGGGGGCATAATCGGGGTGACTTTCTTGACGGTCGCCGGAGGGGTGGAGGTATAGTTGGCAGAAGCCTGTGGTACGGAAGGGAATGCGGACAGCGGAACTGAGCGTGCAGGATTCGGCAGTGGTGGTAGGGCCGGTGAGCTGGTAGCTCCCCTTGAAGAGTCGAACGGCGTGCTCCGGCTGCTATCCGTCTCGATGCCCGGCAGTAATCTCGAAAGAGGTGCCCCCGGAGATATCGTTCTCTGTTTCTTGGTCGGCGGCTCCAATCCGGTCCGGACACTGCTTGCCTCCCCTGAATCGTATTCGTCCTCCGCAACGGACAAGTCCCCATTAAGCTGCCGAAATATCGCCTCCTCGTCATCGGGGTTCTCAGTCTCCGGCTCGGCCTCGGTCTCCAAACCCCCAAACTCCTCAAGCCTCGCTTTCGAGGGTGTCGAAAGCGACGGCGCGTGTTTCCTAGGCCGCCCTGGCCTCCTCTTCTCTCCCTCCTCCGCTGGCGTAGCAGCCCGCGCGGCCTCCATCTCGGCCTTTGTCCTCCGTTTCCTCTTTCCGCCCGTCCTCGCCGTCGTATCTTCCGTCACCGGCGACGTCTCCTTGACAGCCCCATTCCGAAGACCAATGCCCCGCTCCCGCGCCTCGGCCTCGGCCACGGCACGCACGTTCTCCTCCTCCTCCTTCCTGCGCTCCTCCTCGTCGCGCTCGGCAGCCCGCGCGGCGCACCACTCCTCGTACGCCAGCGGGGAGACGTAGTCGGCGATCCTCTCGGCGTCGACGACGAGCCGCGCGGCGGGCAGGTCCGTCCATCCCACGACGTACTGCAGGCGCTTCTTGCCGTCCTCGGAGAGCGTGTGCGGGACGAAGAACTCGTCGCGGATGTAGGCTGTCGAGTCGTGGACGGGGAGGAGGGTTACGGGGCGCAGGCGGGGGCCGGCGCCGGGTTTGTAGGGGCGGTAGGTGGCGATGTCTTTGAAGACGACGGCGAGCTGGACGTGTTCTGGGGATTTGGATTTGGAGGTCGGTTTGCGCGTGGAGGATGTCGTGTTCGGGGCGGCGGCGGCGGCGGCGGCGGAGGGTCTGCCGAACCAGACGATTCGTCGCGACATGGTCACTCTCGGGAGAGGAGCGAGCCACGACTGCTCGATTGGGTCTTTCTGGGCAACGGGGCGGTCTCGGCTTCGGTCGTAGTAAAGAGGGTTCGTCCGCTCGTCGTCGGAAGGGTCGCGGTTGGGGTTCGTGTCGTCTCGTGTCTGGCGCGACTGCAGCTGCCCTGCAAGCCGAAAGTCGCACAACTCGTCAACGCCTGGAGCTATTTATGTCAAGAAAATTCCAGGAGAGATCAGAAAGTGTCCTGATATCATGAGCAAAACGTACGTGATTTTTGAGGCTCGTGGAAGGCAATTGCGCATGTTCCGCGTCGAGGCCTAAGTGCTTTGTCGGGTAGAGGAGAGGGGGAAATCTAACATTCTTAGTACCAGTTTAGTAGTTTACTAAGCCTAGACACTACAGAAAAATTACGTAATACATATAGCTAGTACAAAGGTATACTACCACTAGGAAACTATAAGCTATATATTAGTAAATAATTATTTAATTATATTAATATTAATTTTAATCTTTTTAAAATTTTAGTTAACTATTTAATAGTATTTAAAGACCTTAATAAGTAGAATACTTAAGTCAAACTAAGAGGATTATACTATTTTTACTACTTAGTATAGTTATTTATATCTTGGTATTTCTTAACCTGCCTCCTGATGTTAAAGCCACAAGGGTTAATCGATCGGCGTGGAGCAAGCGCTGCAGGGCGGCCCGTGCAGTAGCTGCGGCTGGGCGGCTACCGGCGCAGCGAGGCGTCAAATCTTTGTGGACTGAGCTTGACCTCATCGCAGAAAGAAGCTCCATCAGCAGCTTCAGCACATTTCCAATTCCTCCCGACGAAAAAAAATCTCCACTCCACCACCACATCGTCATCACGACTGCTCACCACCGAAAACTACCACACCGAATCGAACACGACCACGATGCTGACTCCCACGAGCACTTTTGCTCTCCGCCTAGCCGGCCAGGGCGCCGCCCGCGCCTCCATCGCTTCCTCCATCGCCCGCACATGCCCGTACTCGACAGCCGCCGCCTCCAAGAAGTCCCCCGCCCGCCCGATCGGCCTCGCCCCGTCCTCCCCGATCGCCCGCAGCAGCGCCGTCTTCACCTCCTCCTCGACGTCTCCCATCATCGCCCGCGTCGTCCGCCAGCCGTGCTCGCAGCGCTGCAACGCAACCTCTGCCGCCGCCGCGGCGCAAAAGCCCTCCGCTCCTCAGCAGGGCGACAGGCTCGACTGGAACACCTTCTTCGCCCTGCGCAAGTCCCGCCGCAGGTGGCAGCTCGGCTTCAGTCTCGTGGGCTTCGCCGGGTCGTTCGTGGGCGGCGCGGGTGTTCTCACGACGGGCGTCGCGGACTCCCTGGTTACGCAGGTGCCGCTGGATCCCTTCATCACCCTTGGACTTATGACGTTCAGCCTGGGCGCGTTGGGCTGGTTGATGGGGCCTAGTGTTGGATCGCTCGTGTTCTACACCCTTAACAAGAGGTGGAAGAACCAGATGACGATGGTGAGTTTGGTCCCGCAATGATCTGATGTCTAGCGGGGTGCTAATCTGTTTGCGCTTTGCAGAAGGAGAAGGAATTCTTCGCTCGCATCAAGAAGAACCGTGTCGACCCCTCCGTCTCCTCCGTTGGCAACCCTGGTAAGCGAACTTTCTTCCTGTTCGCTCGTCCGTGCTTGTGGTACTAATTGTGTGACCCAGTCCCTGATTTTTACGGCGAGAAGATCTCCAGCGTCGCTGGTTACCGTCAATGGCTCAAGGACCAGCGGGCCTTCAACCGGAAGCGCATCACCTTCGTGTAAAATCACCATCAAATCGCGTTCACAAGCCGCAGCACCCGGTTTCTTCTTCTCTCTTAAGGTTGGTTAATGGACTTATCATGGCTCTTGGGCGTAGGCCGCCCTCCTCTCTTTGTAGCAATATGGGGTATCGCGTGGGAAAAGTATGTATCATGACGACAGTCCCCCCTTGTCAGAACAAATCCAACTTATTCAAATCTGTAATCTTCGTCATCGTCGCTTATGTGAACGGCAGCGTGGGATCGATCTCGTCTTTCCAAGCTTTCATGCCCCCCTTGATATCGCCGATGAAGCGGTTTCCGCCATCGTTTAACGCCAGGTCCTTCAGGCGTTTTGCGGCAAGCTGCGAATCGTTCCCGACTCTGCAGACGAGGTAAATTGGCGCGTCTGCGGGGAAATCCGAGGGAATCCACTCTGGTTGCGGCTGTGATCCGCCTTTCGAAGCCTGAGTCTGCTTCATGAAGGTTGAGATGGGTAGGCTGATGGCGCCGTCTATACTGCAGATGTCGAAATTTTCCCGCTCTCTTACGTCCAGCAGGAGGTGCTTTGAACTCTTCTCCCTAGAGATACGCTCATACTCAGTCGCAGTAACGCGCTCGTCAGGCCCCAAGATGTTCATCGGAGCACTGACTCCGCAGAAAGAGACATAGTCCAAGGACCCAGATCGCAGAGTCTCAAGCGACAGAGTCGATTCCCCTGAGCAAGCAAAGCAGTCCTTCCGACGCCCGCGCATCCGGACCGATCTGAAGGGACCCGACGGCGCGGCTCCCGAAAAGATGAGGAGCGACGGTGCAGTCGCTTCCTTGACTTTGACATCCGGGTCAACGGCGCCCGCAGCAATGAGTTTGATGGCCTCGAGAGCTTGGAGAACACCCATCACGCCGACGACGGGACCGAGAATGCCGCCCTCGCCGCAGCTCACTACGCTATCGGGCGGTGGCGGCTTGGGGAAGACGCATCGGTAGCAAGGGCCGCCTTCTAAGCTTCCTTGGGGCGCTGCGGGCGAGTTGAGGATGATGAGTTGGCCGTCTGTGCGGAATGCGGAGGCGGAGACCAGGGGCTTTTGGAGGAGGACGCAGATGTCGGAGATCAGGTAGCGGGACGTCGGGTGGTCGGTGCAGTCGAGAACGATGTCGTACTGCGAGACGATTTCTTCGGCGTTCTGGGGCGTTAGATGCGTTTTGTGGCTATGATATGTGACAGTTGGGTTGAGGCTGGTGGGAAACGTTAGTCTAATGCTATTAAGTGAGTGGTGTATCACTTACCCCTTCAAATATGTGATTGCGCTGTCGACCTTGAACATCCCGACCCTCTCGGTCGAGTGAGCCACCTGCCGGTGAAGGTTCGATACCTCAACCACATCTCCGTCGACCAGACCGATGGTACCGGCCCCTGCTCCGGCGATGTAAGCGGCTGCGGGGCATCCCAGGCCCCCCGCGCCGATGATGAGAGCGTTGGACTTCTTCAACCTGAGTTGACCTGCAGCGACTTAGCACAGAAGCGAGCGCAGGATGATTTTCAACCCTAACCTTTGACTCCCACTGCCGGGATGATCAGCTGCCGGCCGTACCTCTCATACTCCTCCGCTTGCAGGGGCCATTTCCAGGGTTGCTGGGCAGTCGTCTCTGCGTCGAGAGCTTCCTTTTCCGCCCTTGCGAGCTCATCCTTGAGGTTTTGCAGTTCGGCCTCGGCCTCGGCGACCTTTCGCCTCAAATCGTCGATTTTGCCCATGTTCGCAGTTGGGTGTTTCTGTGATGAGTAACTCACAGGCGCGGGTTTTGTCTTGCGCATTTAACAGAGATCGGAGACGCCGCAGCCGACCACCGACCCCACGATTTAGAGGGACCCGCTTTTGTCGGACCCCACCATGGAATTTTTGAAGCTCGGGCACCTTTCCAGACTTCATCATCGCCGCTTCTTCTTCCCACATCGACAGACCTCGCTTTTTGCGCCCAACCAATTCAACACCCCTCGACCACCACAAACCTAGTCGCGAGGTCCAAAATGGTACGTCGAATACATGTATCAAGGTAACCAACCCACCGCTAACTGCCCCCTCCCAGGCGCCCACCGCCCCAACAAACCTCTCGGCGCGCGAGAAGCGCCTGGCCCGAATCAGCGGCGCCATGCACCCGCTCGCCCCGCACAAGACGCACCGCGCCGACGCGCACGTCGACGACAGCTTCCTGACCTCCAAGAAGGACAAGCGCACGATGAAGCACAGCGCCTTCGTGAGCAAGATCGACAAGGCCAACAAGAAACCCGCCCTCAAGCGGCGCCGGCCCTCCAAGAAGCTCGTCGCCACGATGGAGTCGCTCGCCGACGCGCTCCCGGAGCTCGACGACGACGAGGCGAGTCTCGGGCAGCTCGCGCGCGAGGGGAAGGTCCGGCATAAGAGTCTGAAGAGCAGGCCCGGCGCGCTGAAGAGGAAGGAGAAGGTTGTTAGGGGGGAGATGCAGAGGTTCGGGGCGAGTATGGCGGCGCTTGCTTCTGTTCCGCCGGTGAATGGGGGTGTGGCGGCGGCGCCGGTGCCGGCTGCTGCGGATGGGGATGAGGTTGTCATGGCGGGGGCTGATGCGCCGGCGGAGACGAGTGCGAATGCGGGGAGGTGGGCTGCGTTGAGGAGGCATATTTCGACGACGATGGAGCAGAACCCTGCTTTCAGCAGACAGGGCCCGTGAGCTGCTTCTACGAGAGGATGGAATATGGTTCTGGTGTTTGGGTCGGTTTTCACGGGCGGACGTGGTCCCCGGGAGCGGGGAGTCCTTCGCCTGCAGGTGCTGGGCATGACTCCAACCTAACTGCCACTGGAACATGAGCGCGCCTGGTTCGAGCACATGACAAGAAAAGAGTGGAGGGTTTCGAGCTGAGAGAGTTCATCATCTCATCGGCAGCGCTCGACAAAAGGTCGATCGGCTGAATGTCTGGAATGGGTCACGGTTACAAAAAGAATTGCACTTATCATGGCGTCACGGATACAAGACTGCTTGCGGCGTTTCGTATCATAGGAGCTGGAGGTGTATGCAATTTTATGGGGTGGGAATGTTGCCCGGCTCTAAACAAGCTTTACGGCGGTTTGCCAATCCGCCATAACGCTGATTCAGAGCTAGGCACCATTTCCACCTCATAAAATTGATTGTATGTCCAGCTTTTATAATAAGAAACACCTGGAGGCATGTTTCGGAGCATAGAAGATAAATAATACCCAATCAAGAACAGCTCAGATTCTGACGTGCCAGGCAACTCGCGACTGGCATTGCAGTTTTCTGAGACTATGAGATAAATGCTGCTGATGCCCTGTGTCCCTAGCTCATATGGCTTTATTATCGCTCGGAGCATTATTACATATTAACTGAGAACGAGAGCTTTTCAGAGGTTGACATCATTCGAACGGGACTAGTTTGAAGGTGCATCGCTAATGAAAGATCGCTCCGGAATACACAATGCTTCGGGAAAAGTGGCAGGATGAGAAAAGCCTCGATGGCTTTTGATGAAGGAAACCGGGCGAGTGGGGCCAGGGACCGGTACCGGTGCCGACGTGGACCCGGCACACGGAGTCATCGCATCGGTGTGGGGCCCGCCCTGCTTCCTCACGGTCTGCACCTTACACTAAACTTGAAATCGTCGCCCGAGACTCTCCCAGACAAACTGTCGCTCGAAACTTCCGAGATGAATACGTACGACAGTCGGCAAACATTCGAATTTGCGATCAGAAGGAAGCCTTCTCACGTTTCACAAGAGACGAGGCGAATCGGCGATGGACCCAGAGGAGATCCCGGCCTATGGCATCATAAGTAAACAAATCCACATGGCGAAACAGACGCGAAGAAGAAAGCCCACCACGCGTCTCCCACAGAAACAAAACGCCGACGGAGAAAGTCCAAACAGCAAACATAATGATTGGACGTCCCAGGGCCAGTAACATCTTTTTTGACGATCCAGTGATGTCAACCCAGGGCCTGGACCGGCATGCTAATACTATGGGGCCGCCCGCCGCTGCACAGCTCGCTGCACGGGTTGTCTGCAGAAGATGTGAGCCGCCGTGATTCTGGGGTAGATGGTGTGGGTAGATGCGGCTCCGTCGTCATAATCCGGTCAGCCAGCGCGGAGATCGTCAGGAGAGGACGGCTGGGACTGGGTTGTTTGCCTGGGAGTAACGTCACTCGCGGAAGGCAGAGGTAGGCAGCTGTTGCCCGCTTTTGACGTTTGTCGGTTGCTTCCTTACCTGGATGAGGAAGTAAGTTATTGAGAAAGAATAGATATAAACCTCGCTTCGTTCAGTATTTTCTTCAGTCTTCCTCCATCATCACCGACGACACCAATTCACCAACACATCAACAACACCATAGCAAAGTCATCATCATGGCCGACACCAACCCCGCCAACTTCGCCAACCTGTAAGTATCACGGCTCTATCGAATACAAGTCGTCTCTTCTTGCCAGTACTGACCATTTCAGCCCCAAGGAGGAAGTCCAGGAGATCGCATCCAAGGGCGGCCAAGCGAGCCACGGCCCCGAGGAAGTCATCGACAAGACTGGCAACCTGAACCCCGGCAACTTTGCCAACCGGTACGCAGCATCTCTCCTAGAAGATCTCCAAAATTTGGTTTGAAACTCTGGATGACAGGATACTGACCTGATTACCGCAGTCCCACTGAGGAAGTCCGCGAGATCGCAGCCAAGGGCGGCCATGCCAGCCACGCCCACAAGAACCCGAACCCTGCCAACTTCGCCAATCTGTACGATCCGTTCCGTCCCCGGACTCGAAGCTCTGCATCGGAACGAAGGCTAACAACATGATTTTTGTGACAGACCTACCGAGGAAGTTCAGGAGATCGCGGCCAAGGGCGGTCACGCCAGTCACACTGGCGGATTCGCCAGCATGGACCCCGAGAAGCAGGTACGTTAATGAAAGCATCTCTTGCCATCATGTGGAAAGCTGGCTGACTTGTTTTGTTTACAGCGCAAGATCGCGTCCGAGGGCGGCAAGGCCTCGTCCGGCTCTTTCGAGCCCGGCTCCGAGAAGGCGCGCGAGGCGGGTCGCAAGGGTGGTCTGGCCAGCGGCAACGACTCCTAGGCGCATCTACATCTGATGCTTCGGATCTTTGTACGATAGGAAGGAAAGGGACATGAGTTACGAACTTATTGACATGGGTGGGAAGAACGTCTAATGAGAAACCCAATTTTCTTAGCATCCGGTGTGCTTTGATGTGTTGACCGTTACCTCAACGGTCAGGCGGGAGGTGCAGTAGTGCTGGTGCAGACGGTGGTGATGCTCAGATGTGCTAACGATAACCACGGACTTTGTTTGTTTTTGATCTGGTTTCTAGGGCGAAGTTTGAACATTCCATATCCAATACCGGTCTATCTATTTCAATGCACTTTCCAACGCACCCTTGCAAAACAACTGCAAAAACAAAACGGGAAGCCAGATGGAAACGGCCGACTGCCGGCAGATGGCGGGACCCGGCATCGTGGTTGGTGGGAATAGAGCATGGCTTCACAGTGTTGGTACCGAAGTCCACCCGCAGTAGCAATATCCGTACCGGCATATCCCACTCGGCAAGCGCCGACCGGTGAGAGTCTGTTTTCCCTTTTCTTACCCCACCCGAATCACCCCCAGAACAAAAACAAGATGAGGCTTGCTGCTGCCCGTCCGTGGAGAAGGGAACCGGCGCAGGCGTCCGGTGGGCAGGCGAGAGGGCGTGCGTCTGGGGGCTGTTTTGGCGCCGGATTCGCAGAGAAGCTTCGGGCTAGGGCTGATTTTGGCTGCTGCGGCGGTATCTGCTCCAGGTGGGTAGTATCGTCCAGCCTTAAAAGCATCGCGATGGTCTGGAACGGCGTGCCGCAGCACGGTGACGTAGACGAGGTGAAACCTGGTTTCCTCTCTCTCTCTCTCTCCTTCGTCCGGCGTCTCTCTCACCGCGTCTGACGGAGGAGTCTATCTGCCGTGACTCATCAACTTTTATCGTAGGAGCAGAAGCAGAGTGATGTGCATGTTCCAGCAGATAGATGGGAGAGACGTGAGAATTCCTTAGTCCGGGGCGCGGAAGGCATTGTCACAGGCCTCTTCCAAGCCGAGTAAACCCAGATTCGGAGCGCGGCGTTCCAGATCTCCCTCTCTTCGATGATACTACTTTGCACCTATACCCTTCCCAGATTCCCCAGCTGCGCAGATGATCGGCCATCTGGCGTCCCAGGTTTCGTCCCTATTTTTCTTTTCTTTAATGTTACCCGTTTCCGCTGCACGCCTCGAGTAAGAAAAACTATGTAAACTCGCATGCTCCCGCTCGCTCGCCCTGCATTGTCCCCCGGGTGTCCTGCGTACTCCTTTGGAACCAACAGCGAAATCCAAAGACTCCGAATTGCCTTTCTGGAATTGTCAGATAACCTCGTATCCTCGAAACCTTCGTCCCCGGGATCCCCAGACTTTTTCGGCATTTGGAAACACCCGCGTCCACGGTCGTACGATGGCCGCGGCGGTGGACGTTCAACCACCAGCAGCAGCAGCAGCAGCAGCGCCGGCGACGTCGAGCTATTTCTTCAGCACGCCGAGGTGTGTTACTCTTTTTCTGGTTTCTCGTGATTGGAATTCGTTGCTTTCTTCGTCTTTTGGGCTCGTGACCACTTCCCTCAGGTGGTGGGGGGGAATCGGGTTCACCTCAGTGGGTGAAGCTGAACTGGAGTGACCGTACCGGCGTGTGGGTACGTACCTTACCCAAGCGAGAAGGTGGCCCCAGCTCCGATGAGGGGTGGCCCCACAAGGCGCGCCGCAAGTGTGGCTTGTCAGCTCGTCACCTCGCATTTTCGGTCCTTGGCCCCCCGGTGCGGTGCCGCGATGCAGCCAATGCCAGCGTCGTGCTCAGCCACCTGCGGGCCACGTCTTCTCCCCGTCGTCGTCACTCATCCATCTCTCCAGCCTCATTCTCGTTGTACAGCTCAGAGAGAACGGTGTTGAGAGTTTACCGATGACTGAGAAAGAGAGGCCCGATTTCAGCCCAGTCCGTTCCCAGTTTCCCTGCATCTGCATCTGCAATCTGCATCATCAACGCTCGGTGCAGAGTGTCTGTGTCTCCTCCACGTCTCCCGCGCCATTCCTTCTATTCTTTCTCCACCACCGCCACTAAAGGTACCCCAGCCCGCCTCAATTCTTCCCTGTGACCCTGTGACTGTGACTGCCCACTGCCCGGGGGGTTCTGAGCTGGATCCCGGGAAGATCCCCAAAAGGGCCTCTGCGCTGCGCAACACACCCGACAACAGACCCTCCCGCTCTCCAGCTCCATCCTCCCCGCCCAAAAAATTGCACCACAGGCCCAGTTGGCGAAAAAAGAGCCGAGTCGAGGGTCCTTTGTGTTTATTTTTTTTTTTCTACTTGGTGTATCTCGGCTTTTTGCTCTGATTCCCTCGTCATCCTCTCTCAACTTGTTTACTTTTGTTTCCTCACCTCCGTCCCCGGCAACTTCCCACCTCCAAACCTCTCTCTGGCTGGTGGTCGTCCAAAGGAGAAAGAGAGATCGACACAACCTTGCACGAAACAGTCTCCTCTGACGCAACCGCGCGAACAGCCGCTTTCTTCCCTTCCGCTCCCATCGCAATCCACAACCGCAACAGCAACCGCAACAGCAGCAGCTACCACCTCACCGCGGCAGCTCCAGCTCCGAAAGCTCTACCATCTCCTCCTCCTCCTCCTCCTCCGCCGCCGCCGCATCCTCGACAGCCTCCCCCTCGATCTCGCCCACCACCAGCTCAAGCAGCACCCCCAAGTCCGGCCACAGGTCGGAGTCGCGCCTAAGCATGCCTTTCAGGAAGATGGCTCGTCACTTTGGTGACACCGTAAGTCTCTCCTCGTCCTTCTTCGCACCCGCCTCGTCGCACTGCTCTCCCACGTCGGACGACACAAGGCAGCAGCAATCACCACAGACGGGGCGGACGGGCACATGCTTTCTCCTCCTCCTCCCGTCGTCTCGTCGTCGGCGTGGGTGCTGGGCATCACCGCGCGGGGTACATTCCCCTCGCGCGGGGGAAGAATGCTCCCCGTTTCAGCGCAACGGCTCCGAAAAAAGATAACACGAGGAAAACGGTGGACTGACAAAACCGGCGTTCTAGCTCTCCCCGCAAGCACCGTATTTGTCGTGTAAGTCGTCACCCTCTCTGCCAATCCGGATGCCATGGGAAATCAACCACCGTCCGGTTATGGTGATCACGAACTCGAAACCGACTGACTGGTTCCTCCGCATTGCAGACCACGATATCCTCCGTACGTAACCTCCCGAAACATGCGCGCATCGAGCCGCTCCGCTTCCCGTCTCTCCCGAGTCGCACTGACTTACATGCAAAGCAGTCACATATGAAGACATCAAGTCGCTCAAGAATGACTGGTTAACAGACAACGTACGTTTCCTCTCCCCTCGGTCAATTCATTCGGAGCTGACAATTGCCAGAACATCGCCTTTTGGGAAGAGTAAGCCGTTGCCCTCATCTTCCACCTCTTCCGGCCAACCTAACACCCGCAGATGGCTGGAGCGCGAGATTCTCCCCAAGTACCCGCAAGCCCGTATCGTACTCCTCCGCCCGTCAATGACGTTCCTCCTGATGAAGGAGCCCGACATGCGCCAGATCCGCTCCGCACTCCCCGACTTCTCCAAAGTAACGCACATCTTCCTGCCCATCAACGATGCCCGCAACGTCGCCCAAGCAGAAGGCGGTTCCCACTGGTCCCTTCTCCTCGTCTCCGCCATCGACGGCGTCGCCTTCCACTACGACTCCCTCGGCGGCGCAAACTACAACGAGGGCCGCCTCGCCACGGCGAAAATGTCCGAGATCCTCGGCAGACCCCTCCGATTCCTGAACCTCGACGACTCCCCCCAACAGGAGAACGGCAGCGACTGCGGCGTTTTCGTGTGCATCCTCATGCGGCACCTGCTCGTTAAGCGCCTGCTCTCCGCTAATGCCAGGGAAAAGGTCAGCATGAGCATGGCCAACAAGCTCATCGACTCCCACGGCGGCCGCAAGGAAATGCTCAAGATCATCGAGAGCTTGAGAAAAGAGGGCGAGAGGAGGAGATCGTAAGCCCTTCCTTTGTTTCCCCCCATCCTGCGTTACGAGTCCTCCCAATCCCCCCGAGGATAACTATTGTCTTGTGTCTTTGTTGTATATCTGCATTCGTACATACGAAAGGGTTCCCTGACACCCCTTCTTTCAAAAAGGAGAAGCGCGTCACCGTACTCGTCAAAGACGCCGCCGCGTATCGAGTAGACCGACGACAAGCAGCTCGATCCCCCGACGTGAACCCGCTGCAATAAACTGGCCGAGCCAGGCATCCGACTACTCTTCTAATGTTTTCGATATACGATATCCACGAAGGCATGCACCACTGTATTTTTCCCTGTTCGATAACTACATCCACAAAAACACCGCTACGAAACATGGCACCCTGTCCTGGCGAGAGGACTTGAAGATCCGGTGAGAGGAGGGAAGAGTGAGCAGACTCCAGCACGCAAACCCGAGCCCGACGACCGAGCCCGAATGGCATCCGAGACCCATCCTGACCGAGATCGGACGACACTACAGCACGTGCGGTGATGCGTCGCGGGGAGATCTGTTCGTGAGAGGAACGCACAAGACGTACTAGAGCAACGAAAGACGCGCGAGGCGAAAGAGGGGACAGGCCAGACGAGGCGAGGCGAGGCGTTTTGGGCGTGCTCAGGAGGGCGAAAGAACGGGACGGCTATGATTCTTATTCTTGGCTTTTGGGAAAGGGCAACGCAAGGCAGGCAGGCATTTGTTCTGTGTGGCTTCTTATTTTTTTTTTCTACCGTGTCCTCACGGCGGTTGTTCGGGTCAAGCGTTGGCTTTGGTCGATCGTCTCAAATGACTAAACTTGGATTCCATTTCCAGTGGTGTGCGTGGATATTCTTCCTGTGACCGTCCGCAGTTGGCGGAGAGTGATGCAAGGTGAGGTTGGAGCAGGCAAGACGATTTTGAGACAACGTGCACAACATCGTCGAGCTTCTTCTTTGCTGTCCTCCTCGACCATGTCCCCACACGATTTAAGCCCGAGGTATGAAAGCCCCCGGGATGCCGACGGCCTTGCTGTAAGAGCACTTAAATTACCTCGCACGATTTCTCATTCGCCTCGATAAATGGCTACTCATGGATATGGCAAGAAGCGGGCCCACGTTGCGGCGTCGTGATGTTTCCCATCTTGAACGGCGAATGAGGTCAGTATGAGCGTCATGGAAGGGGATGATTTAGGCTTCCTTTGCTTTACCTTTGATGGTTATTGTGACGGGTATCTTAGCGTCGATTAGATCGTGGTAGGATGTCGTTGAAAACCTGGGACGAGGAACGTGAACTTGACTCTTGGGCTGTATCAGCGGCCCAGTCTTGGTTCGTGAGGTATCTCGGAATCTTGCTGGGTCACTATCACGATGAAGTAGATTTCAGGCGTGATTTGAAGAACTCGGTTGTTCATGAGGAAGATAACATCTTTATGGTATAGGAACTAGGTGAGAAGATTTTACATAAACGACGTCAACGGAAAGAATCTAATGAATTTTAACGAAATCTGCAAAGTATAGACTCGATGGAATCACAGTAATATTATCAACATCCACCTCAACCCCGTCTCTCCCAACCCCGACCCGAGTCCCCGCTCCGCAACACCCCGGTCCCCCCACGTCTTACATAATCTCCGCCTCCCTCCGTCCGCCGACCGGCGCCCGCAGCGATCCGCCCGGTGGGATTCACTTATCACCCGAGCGTCGTCATCCAAACACCTCGCGGAAGATCCATTCGCCTCACGTTTCAAAACACCACCTCTTTTCGCACAACAATTCCATCTCATCTGATCTTGTCATCCGGGGTCCGGCATCATCCCAGATTGACCTCCCCAACGAAAATCAAAGCTCCTCGTAGCTAGCTACCCTACCCGCACGAAGCAGGAAGCACGAAGCACCATCCATCTCATCACCACCTCGAACGGACCGCCCCGAGCCAACCATCACACAACATGGCAACAGGAGACCCGACGCCCCTCCTCCGCCAAATCCACGAAACATCCTTCTTGTCTCCTCCGAAGAGATCTTCGTACCCTCCGATCTCGAGTATCCCGCGCACCAGCCCCGAACGCCTCGCCGCCGCCGCCGAAGACACCGCACAACATGCCAAAGAAGACATCGCAGCAGGAGACGGAGACCAAGCAGAAGCGGAAAAGACAATCCTCTACCTAGCCTACGGCTCCAACCTCTCCGCCGAGACCTTCCTGGGCGCCCGCGGCATCCGCCCCGTCTCCCAGACCAACGTCTCCGCCCCCTCCCTCACCCTCGTCTTCGACCTCCCCGGCCTGCCCTACCGCGAGCCCTGCTTCGCCAACACGGCGCCGCGCAAGGTGCCCGAGATCCCGCGCCCGCCGGGTGATCCGCGGTTTCCTCCGCTCCCTGCCCCGCCGCCGCCGCCTTCCGAGAAGCAGCAGCAGCGTGAGTACGACGTGGAGGGACAGATGGAGAGAGAGAGCGCGACGCCGGACCGCGGCTGGACGAAGGGGCTCTACGGCGTCGTGTACGAGGTCACGCCGCGGGACTACGCCACCATCGTGGCCACCGAGGGCGGGGGCTCGTCGTACGCGGATATACTGGTCCCCTGCGTCTCCCTCCCGCCGCGGGTATCCGTCCCGGAGAAGCCGCCGATCGATATCCCTAGGCCCTTCCTCGCGCACACGTTGTACTCCCCCGCGATTCCCGACGCGGAGCCGGAGAAGCCCGGTCGTGGTCAGAGTACCTACAGCCACGACGGAGACGACACCCCCGAAGACCCCCGCAAGAAGTGGTACTACCGCCTGATCAAGCCCCCGCGCCGCCCGGACCCGAACTACGCGCAGCCCTCGGCGCGCTACCTGAAGCTCATCACCGACGGCGCGGCCGAGCACGAGCTGCCCGACGACTACCAGCGCTGGCTGAACGGGTTGGCGGCGTATACCGTGACGACGTGGCGGCAGCGGGTCGCGCGGTGGCTGCTGACGGGGCTGTTCCTGCCCGTGATGCTGGTGTTCTTTCAGCTGAACAAGTGGCTCGCGGATAAGGAGGGCAAGTTCCCGCTGTGGTTGGGGGTCGGGCTGAGTGTGGTGTTTAACCTGCTCTGGATGGCGTATGATGGTGTGCTGAAGCCTGTGTTTGGGGACGGGGAGAGGACGGAGGAGGAGGGGGAGAGAAGGTGGAGGAGGGTGGAGGGGTCGGAGTTTGAGAAGAGGAATTTGTTGTTGGGGGATTGGTAGTCTTCGTGGACGTGTCATTACTTTTTTTCCTTGCGTCGGATACCAGGATCACGGTAAATTGATCAGAACAAAGTCATTGCTTTAACCTGTCTAGATCCATCCCACACCATGCCGCTGTGGTATTCAATCCGGGGATATCAAATGTGCATATTCTTCAAACCCAGCCCGAGACTCCGATCCCTGGCTGTATGCCCGTCCGTCCTCCTACACATGCCGTGCCGTGCCGTCCATCACACAAACAGTAACGTTCCGTATTATTCGAATTCCCCGAAGTTCACTTTCTTCTCTCCCACTCTTCAGTTATCCGAGACCAGGTTCGGGATATCGTCGACGCTGTGCCGTCCCTCCAGGATGCCGTTGACGGCCGTGAAGAGGGGGTAATCCTTCTCGAGCCCCCTCGCCTTGAGGAAGCTGTTGACCTCCTTGGCGGTGCTGGTGCCCTGCAGCAGCTGGCCGTTGAGCTCGCGCTTCTCGATCTCCTGGACGCTGACGCCCTCGGCGACGGCCATGCGGGCGCACCTGAAGTTGCGCCCTCCGCTGCACGAGGTGATGAGGTCGGCGACGCCGGCGGACTCCTCGGTGAAGGTGCCGGCGTGGACGGTCTGGCCGAAGAACTCCCTGCCGAAGTTGACCATCTCGAGGAGGCCGACGCGCATGATGGCGGCTTTCGCGTTGTCGCCCCAGCCGCGGCCGTCGACGAAGCCGGCGGCGAGGGCGACGATGTTCTTGAGGGCGCCGCCGAGGGAGACGCCGGCGACGTCGGAGACCATGCGGACGTGGAAGTAGGGCCGGTGGAAGAGGGTCTTGAAGATCTGGTGGTCGAGGGGCGGGTACTCTGCGGGGACGGGGGTGAGCTTCGTCTTGGAGGTGCGGCCGCGGGCGTCCTTGTGCTGCATCTCGACGGGGGTGAGGGGTGCGATGCCGTTGCCGTGGCCGTTGGGGCCGTTGGGGGATGTCGAGCGCGGGGTGGGCGCGCGGGAGTTGTCCACGGGCGGGGGGTCGTAGGCGATGGTGGTCTCGGACCACTTCTCGGCGGCGATTTCGGAGGCGATGTTCGCGCCGGAGAGGGCGCCGCAGTAGATGCCGAGGCCGTCGCCGATCCACTCGGAGAAGAGGGAGATGCCGTCGTCGGAGACGTTGACGCCCTTGATGCAGGAGACGCCGCGGGCGAAGGGGAGGATGTGGCCGCGGAGCTGCTTGCAGACGTTGCCGATGAACTGGTGGGGGAGGTTGAAGACGAGGATGGTGGAGTCCCGGACGGCGTCCTGGAGGGAGGGGTTGGCGATGATGTTGTGGGGGAGGCGGACGCCGGGCAGGTACTTTGTGTTCTCGTGGTGTTTGTTGATCACGGAGGTGAGCTTCTGGGGCGCGTCGCCGACGGAGGGGTCGTGGTAGGGGGAGGAGCTGTCGAGGACGACGTCTTCTTCGAACACCCACATGTGGACATCTTCTTCGAACAGGTCGGGGTGGGCTTTTGTGTTCTCGCCGACGATCTTGCAGATGGTCGAGCCCCTGGAAGACGGTTAGCATTTGTCTTGCGAAGACTCGGTTGGTTGTAGAGTGGAGGGAGCTTCACCAGTTACCGGAACCCACGACGGTGACCTTGTGTTTCTTCTCGGCGCCGAGGGAAGCCATTGTGGTGGAGGAGTGGAATCTTCGTTGGGGAAAGCTGCTTCTGGCGAGTGAAACAACAGATCGTAGACGGAAGAGCATGAGGCACAGCTGGAAGAGGAGGAGAAGCGGTCGAGGAGAGGGGGTGTGCAAGAAGTTTATCTATTATGTACTCTGTACTGGGTTAGGTGTAAGGGAGGGTCCAGCCGAGACGGGGTACGGGTCAGACAGGTTGGTTCACTATCGGTATCGGCGTCGGCAGGTGTCTTGGGTCGCGGTAACGATGGTGGTGGTGGTGGTGGCAGAAAAAATAAAAAAAAGAAGAGAGACAACGATGCCTCGCTCAGCATGTGTTTTTGCCCCTCTATTCGCCGCTCCTGCTCTCCCTCCCCTCTGCATCACCCCGGTCGCATCCTTGCAAACATCGAGAAGCTGCCACTGAGAGCAACAGCAATTGGAGCTGGACAACCGGGGTGCGCCTGGCCTTGCGGCAGTGTTGAGAGAAGCATGACGCACCTCCAAGCCGGCAGGGTCGCGGCAGACTCCCTGACCGCCTTCCGAAGAGGGTTAGGTCTCTCAACGAAATGCCAGGGGTTGAGGCCGAGTCGGGCCCTTTTTCGACGGGGGTTCGCCAGCGCTGTTGACTGCTGAAGCCCGGGCTGCCTCGGCCGGGCTCTCCGGCGCTGGCCGAGGCAACACGGGAACATGCTCGCGTGCCCGTGTTTTGTTTGTTTGTTAACCATATTCTTCAAACTTGCTATTCAGCTTCTCCAAGTTCCCCAAATAATCTCCATGGATCTCGGCTCGTCACAAGACAGAAAAAGTCAACAAACTGCCCACCGCATCACGCCTCCCCTGTACACGTCCCAAAGTGGCACCTAAGTGGGAACTGCCAGCGAGAAAAAAAACGAGACCCAAGATTAGATTGCGCTGCAGCTGTCTCCTGCTTCCGGTTCTCTCCTTTGCGCGACCCAATCCCCTGGCCGCGGATCGGGAATCACATGCAATTTCTTTCTTCCATTCGTTTCCTTTCCGGTTCCCGACCCACGATCGTCGCATGGGTGTCGTTTTGGCAGGTCCTCATTGGAGAATGCCCGAGGAACGCGGCGATGCGGGATGCAACGGCCGTCCGCGGCTGAACTCCGACCGACCTTTAACGGCGCTGAGGACAAGTCACGCCGTTACCTCATTGTTCACTTTGTTTCGCCTCACCGCGGCGATCTTGATTTGCCGCTCGGAGCCGCGAGGTCACTACCTAAACTCGATTGCATCTCATCCCGAGGGACGTCACGGGCCAATTGCTCAACTTGACTCGGTAAGAAATATTCGCTTGTTCGTTCTTATACATCGTTGTTCTCGAGAAAATTTCTTGAACAACTCCGGCAAATTCACAGAAACTCTTCGAGGGCCGCTTTGACGTCCATAGTAAGCTGAGTATGTCTCCTGAGATGCTGCCGCAAAAGCAGTCTGCTCGCTCAAAGCCGCCAGGTTTTTTCTTAAATTATGCTGTCAATACAGAGTCAATCGTGCAAATAATATTGGGCTGTGTTATTCACCTAAAAATTGACAATATGCTGAGTTTGTGTGTTTGCGACAAGGTCTGATTAATGACCCATTGATTATTGAAGCAAAGACGCCATCTAGCAACTCAGCTATGGCTCCCAGTCATCGTCCGGGTTAGATGCTGCACAGGCAATTATGTTTCATACGTGGTCTTCACGTTGGCATAGACTCGTAAGGCTTCCTGATGTTGCTTTACATTGACTTGGCGGATACAATGGCGGATATTGACAATGGAGAAATGGTGAACTAAAACCTCTTGGTGCGAATTCTGCATCACAAAAGCAGCTCTTAGCCAGCGATTGCGCAGGCCATATCCATTTAGTAGACTTGACTCTTCAAAAGCTCCAGCTATTGTACAGAGATACATAAAACTTCAACATGGGGACAGCTTACTAGTATGATAGAAACATTGTGAAATGTTGCCCCGTCTTTTTTGGGACACAATGTCACAGCCTCTATTTCTTCTGCCAGGTGAAGAACAAGACTGTATGACATACTATGCCCCACGAGGGCTTTGTTCCAGTATCAAGAGATAAGCCATCCAGAACTCCGATTCAGCCTAAGAATCCAAATATGCAGCACGCATGTGCATGGATGCTTCAGGCTGCGGTAAGGCAGATCGATGCCTCAAATGTCGACGTGGCAATGCAGCCAAGACAATATATTACTTTTTATACGGCCTATAACTCAGCCAATCGTTATAGTAAGCCAACCACCGCCCATGCATGCATGTTTGGTTACATATAGCGATAGCGGACTTTCTCAGCAACCAATACCCTTTGTACCACTCCATTCAAATTTGCTGTATAAAGAGGAAGCCATCTGCTTCATGAGGCTGCTTACGGATCCACCTCTTTTCACATTTTGACCGGCTCACATGTTTCTAATGGCGCTTGATCTTTTACCCTAGCTGTTCTGTCAATATTTGCCGACTTGTCCCTCTAGGTCGCCTCCGTCTTCGCCTGAATCATTAAACAAAATGCTGCCAGGATCGGTTGATAACGTAGCAGAACCGAAAAGGCAATACTACGTTTCAACGGGGCCCGGAAACAAGAGTCAGGCCGATAGCGCCTCAAACCATCGTCCAACTTCAATCCACGAGAGTGGCAGTGATCGTAGCGACAACTCTTATGATGATGGTATTTTCCGAAGGCTGTCACCCACAATCTACCACGGAATCTGACGTCAACTTAGATGCTCAGGCGGATGATTGGCCTTGGATTCTTGCTGAATTCGACACTTTGGATGCAGAGATCGGGTTCTATCAAAAAAGGATAAAGGATTATGAGGATTATGAAGCTAACAATAGAAGACTGATGCAAGCCCAGCTGATGCTAGGTAACGCATATGCTGCTGCTGGCAAGAATACCGATGCCGAGCCCATGCTAGAGTCGGTCCGCGCCAGAATGGAAGAAGTTTGGGGATGGAATCATGTTGCTACCATGGCATGCACGAAGTCCCTGGTCCTAGTCTTCGAAATCCTGGAGAAGTATGACAAAGTCCAGGAATTGTATGACACTGCTATCAAGGGTGCTCGACAAGCACTGGGACGCGAGTATCCCTGGACCCTGGAACTCATGAACAACTGGGCTTGCTTTTCCGTTCGGCGTGCCGACTTTCACAAAGCAAGAGAATTACTCAATGACGTGTACGAGGCCAAAAAGCATGTCTTGGGCCAGAACCATCGGACCACCATCGACACACTTTGCAATTTGAGTCAAGTCGCTCTCGATCAGGATGAGTATAAGGGTATCATGGAAAGTGCAGTCGAGAGCCTGAGGGACGACCACGGGGACGGTAACATCAATGTTGTAAGGGCTGCAAAACACTTGGTCTTTTGGCACCTGAAAGCTGGGAATTCCGAGCAAGCGCAGGTGCTTGGCAATGAATTCCATATTGAAGGTGATCACAGTTCCCAACGCTACAACCTGATGCTGAACTGACCGCTTATTGGGTGCCTTAAGATGGGCATCAATGTAGTTTGCATGAGGATTGTCTCATTCCGCTCCTGAAAACGGAGTCGCGAACTATTAAGGGAGGAGATCTACCTATACATTCGCTCAAGAACAAACTGCGCGAGATGGGCCCCAAATGGGGACATGGGAGCCTTCTCGGCCTCGAATGGGTGCGGAACTTTGTCCGAAAGTGGACCGGAATGGATGTCCAAACCTTCACAGAGTACTTGAGCAGCGACGTTCTGGCTGAATGGAGCGGTTTCGTCAACCCGAAGGTGCTGTTGGAAGAGGCTTGTGCAGCAGGGTACGAACCCGCGGTGCAGATGCTTTTGGAGAAATACGGCAAAGTCGATGACTGGAAGGGAGAAGTGAAGCCGGATCTGCAGACAGCGTTCCGCAAGGGAGTGGTCTCAGGAAGCGAACCTGTTGTGCAGTTGCTACTTGACTACGACGTCGAGATCAACGAACCGGACAACGACACTATGAAAACAGCCTTGCATGACGCCGCAGAACTGGGATATGAGAGTATCACGAGCCTTCTGCTTGATATTGGAGCTGATGACTATTCATTTGACGGATGTGGAAATGTCGCTATGGATTTGTCGATGAAGGCGGGGCATGAGGGTGTTGTGAGGATTTTCATGGGCCGCAACGGGGCAATATTGACAAGCTCAACAGCCGCCGGAAGGCCAGCACATACACCCGGTACCAAACACCAACGTCCAAAAAGAGAGCTCGTCACGGGTTTTGAAGCAACAGTGGTTCACTTCTATTCCGAAAACGTTTCTGGCGACGTTCGCCTCGACGGGTCAGCCACGAACGACGGACATCGAGTCCAGCATGTACCAGTGGAAGATTTTGTGTGGAACAAAGATGGTTTACTCGATGAAGTGTTGGCGGACAGAGTTGGCAACGAATACTACCCAGAAGCAGACTTTAGGTGGATACACCTTCCTGCCAATTGCGTAAGACTTTCAATTGATATGATTAGTCAACATCACTCAAACTGGCGAAGCTGACGTTGTCATAGATGGCTTGGGTCGAGGTAATGAGTCAAAGCTCTTTCATCTACACTTGGCTCACAAAAGCTCCTAGGCTCTCATGACGACATTGAGATTTGACAGAAGTGATGATGATCAAACGTTCCCCGACTTACTGAGAACGGAGTTGTGGATGCGACAGCTTCACGATCCGGTTCATTCGTCAGTTCACGGCCGCTTCATGAAACCACTGTGTCGAAAGATACTCGACAGTACAGTACCCGCATTCCTCGTCATTTTCAAGACTCTCTAACGTGCAGAGTTGTAGCTGCGGCAAATTCGGGAAGCTTTCTCGCTTTTGTATGTACACTTGTTCTGGTTTTGCGGCAGTTCTGATGCTAAGAAACTTCTAGATGCCATACCTTCACTGGGAATCCGACGCTAGCCGTAGGAGGATGAATGAACTGATTAAGTCAATTGTGGCAAGCCAAGGTTATAATATCGTTCGGCTGCTACACGTTTTCCACGAAGAGCTCAGGACAGCCTTCGAAGAAGGACACTGGTCCGATCCCAACGCGGGTCTTATATTTGACCATCTTTTCCCTGAGCCCCGCCAGTCTCCGCTGCACCTACGTCGCACCCTGGATCAGTTCCAGTATTACATGACGGAGAGTACAGAAGATCGTGATACTGACCAAGTCATCTCACGCTACTTCAAAAGACGACATCCCGACGTCCCGCCACCAATTATGATGATTGACCAGCTATGGATCTGGGTTCTAAACCCAAGTTCGTCCTGCACCTAGCACTAGTAAAAGTTTCTTTTGCTGACAAAAATAATTGCAGAAATGGTCATAACTAGTTTCCCACAGCGCTGGGACAATTCAGAAAGACAGTCCAAAGAAGCCCACATTCTGGATACAGGAAATGTACTCAGCAGTATCCTTGATCGCCTCAAGCAGAAGTACAGAGCTCCAGTCACATCCGTCTTTGACCTGGCGGAGTTAATTATGGCCCGATGCCTCGGTCTTAACTTTGATAAGATCGAATGGGAGTACGAAAGACATCGCTACCTGGAGATTTTTGATTACTCCATCAACTACGTAGTGAGTGACGTCAAATGTTTTAATAAGCTTTACAGACTAAACTCGATAATGTAGGCCAACGAAGAAGCCCGCTGTTTCAACGATTTCGCCGACAGAGCGAAGAAAAAGGACAGGGAAAATGGTGACAAGGCCAAGAAAAGAAGACAGGGCCTGGAGAAAGAGGGACAGAAGACCCCGAAAAAAAAACCAAAGAAGAACAAGAAGGAAGAAAACCAAGCAGTCAAACATCGAGATGCCAGAGTCATTGTGGAGGATTTAAGAAGAGAAGCCAATGACACTATGAACCGAGGTATCAGAGGTGTCGTGGATGATTTTTCGAGGTTCATGGTTCCGGCGCTTCGGCCGGACAAGGCGGAAGATTCAACCCCAATTGTGCTCCAGCAAGATAACACGGTTGGCGTGCGATCGACCAGCCGAGTTGAAGCAAGCACTGGGGATGATCTATTGGCCAATAGGACGAGCGAGGAAAACTCGAAGACGTCCTTGGAGTCAAGAATAAGAATAAGAAGAAGAAGCAAAGAACGGAACACAAGAGAAAAAGAGATTGTTGACGAAATACCAGACGGCTTTCAGCAACTAATTTCGATCATTCACAGCCCCAAGAAAGTTCATCGAGAGGAGGAGTCCTTTGATATATCGCACGAAGTCGAGCTGCTACGAGAGATCAAAGACATACGAGATGAATTGAACATGTTGAGTAACCTCTTTGGTCAGCAGAAGCTTATACTGGAGCCGTTTACACATATCATCGCGGAGGCACGACAGAGCGCCGCTGTATCGGCAGGAGATGCAACGGACAAGTCATCCTCGAAACCCAGTCTCGTGGGCGCTGTGGAGAGACATATTGCTTATGTCGAGCAGATGGATGACAGTGCAGGGAGGCTCTATCGCCATGTAAGGGAAACTAGCCGATACCATGTTGAGAATTCGACTCGGGTTGCTAACTTTGCCCTCCAGCTCGAGGATCTCCTAGATTTAAAGCAGAAGCAGGCGAACGTCTACGAAGCTCGAACAATGCGTGTTTCGGGAAATACCATCACAGTCTTTACCATTGTCACGATTATATTTCTTCCGGCGTCATTCATGGCTGCGTTCTTGGCTCTGCCAATCTCCGAGTATCCTTCCGTCGATAATGACAAGATGCAGCTGGGCTACGCCATCAAATATACCGGTGCGAAAGACTCAAAGTCCAAAATCTCTCGAACCAAGCCCCGCTAACATGTCGTGCGTCTTTGCAGTCATTACAACCATGTCAGCGGCAATTCCGTTTATCGTTTTGGCACTCTACGTCAACCCCTTTCTCAAGTTAATTAAGATTGCCCTCCATCCGTTCAGCATAGCGGGACAATACGTTCATAATGCCGCTCCATCTCTTCCATTTCTTTTGAAAATCGCTTTTGAAGGCTTGACAATTGCGATTACGAATCTCGGCACAATCATGGGCCTGCTCGCACTTCTTCTATGGCATTGCACACGTTTATTTCTCCGAGTATTCTTCCGAGTATTTTTCCACTGGCGCAGGGCGTATCTTTGGATCAGAGGTTTACAAGAGGCCAAGAAAAAGGCGAAAGAGGATGGAAGGGAATGGAAAAACAGACACTACGTCACCGGTTACCTTTTGAAGAAGTGGCAGTCATTCATGCGTCAAAAGCACCAAGCCGAGCCTACAGGAGACGTGGAAGACCAGCGAGCAGAAAGAAATAGCAGCCCCCTCAGAGCCGAAGCATCCAGAGAGAATGTTGTTGAGGGAGCAATCAGTGAAAAGGCACTTGGAAAAAGAGTTGCTACCGAGAGAAAGGGTAGCATCAGAGAGGGTGAATAAGGACAAATCCGGAGTTAGATCGAGTCCCTGTCTTTGCTATTCTTCAGAGGTGCTACGGAGGTGTACCTGATCTTATACTGTACTATCTCAGTTATCTTCCCGCAATCGCCGCAGAGCCCACGCTTGTCAAGATTGTGCTCCGCCCCGACAGCCTGAACGACACTTACAAGGCATAACTGATGGAACAGGTTCATCAAAGAAAGTCTAGACTCCAATGTCGACGTATGTCGGCAACCAGATATCCTGCTACCAAGCGCAGTGCCCTCCATCAACCCTCAGATCAGCGGCAGTCATGAAACTGCTCGCGTCGCTGAGCATGAACAGTACAGGCCCCCGGAACTCATCGACCAGACTTAGGCGGTATAGCATACTATCCCCGGTCCACTGGTTCTCCATCCCCGGCTTCTGAAGAGCCTCCGTCGTCGCGGGGGTCCGGATATAGCCGGGCGATAAAGTGTTAACGCGAACGAGCGGCATACCCTTCCGGGAACCCCATTCCGCCGCCAGCGATCTGGCAAGCTGGAGTAGGGCGGACTTGGAGCTGTTGTATGCCGCAGTATCTACGCCCTGTGAACATTCTCGAATTAGCACTGGGAAGCACCTTCTGGAATGGAGGGAATCTTACTTTATTGACGTTTGTCCCGCTCATGCTGGCTACGAGAACCATGCTTCCGCTCACATCAGCCTTCTTCATCTCCAACGCCACGGCCTGCGCCGCTGCGAAGGTTCCAGTAACGTTGATCTCCATCAACCGTCGGAAGCGTTCGATAGAAAACTCGTGAGCCGGATCGTTGTCGGAAACGCCGGCGCATCCGACGAAACCTCGAATCGGATACCTCAGACCCGGAACAAACTTCGCAAACGTGTCGGAGATGGCTTTGGCGTCGGTGACATCCAGTCTTACATAGCAGATCTTCCCATCGTGCTGCTTAGCAAGATCGGCGAGGTTGCCTGTATCATGGTTGTCAGATCAATTATGTGGGACTCAGCGTCAGACTTAGTAGTTATTGGGCTTACTCCATGGCTCTTCGGGCGGCGATGCTACGATGTCGAGGCAGACGACGTCGCCTCCGGCCTCAAGAACCGTCCCAGCTACCTCAATTCCCAGATATCCAGCGCCGCCGGTAACTGATTTCTCTTATTAGAAGGAATGCGACCAAGATGTCTGGTGTTCTGGTTCTGGGTGAACTCACTGACGATGGTACGACCGTCGAGGCGGAATAAGTCCAGAGAGCGAATGTGAGACCCCCCCTGTCGAGTCTTCACCTCCCGAAACTCCGGGGCTGCGGTGTTGCTCATGGTTGCAAGCTGTTTGTTGGTCCAAGACTGGTTGTTCATGAATGAATGCTGAGAAACCAAAATGCCGTCCAAAGAAAATGAACGCACAATTAACACCGATTTCTTGTTGTTGGGATTCGTCCGATCTCGTACCGACGTCTTTTCCCACCCCTGCAGTGCCTACGCAGGGAGATGGCATATGATTACGTCGATGCCAGCTGGTGGGGAAGAACGCTTCCGCTACCCGCCATCCGCTACCCGTTGAAGGTATCCCTAGCCGCCGCCAGCAGACCTTCCCCTCATCTCCGTCCGACCTTCAACATCCTTCTGGGTTTCGCTTGTTTTCGCCGATGGGCCGACGTCTCCAACTATCACACGATGTCGGGGTAGAACCGGGGATGATGGTGGTTGTCATGTCTGGATCCGCTGGTCTCCATGGTTGCAGGCACTTGCGGAGCTACTACGAAACAATTCTCTCCATGGTAGGCAACATGCTGTGAATCTGGGGCCCCTGGCTTATTGGACCGAGGTTGCCAACATCGCAGGCATGCTCAAGTGTGTGTAGAAATCTGCGTGGCGCACTGGCAATGTAATCTGTGCGTATGGGAATTGAGGTTCTTCGTCCGACTCCAGCCCATAGCCAGAGCCAAAATCGACAGGCTTGTCGCCGTGGCAAATCGTCCTGCTTCCCCTCAAGGATGGTGATGATAGGGGCCAACGTGAGATGAGGGACGTAGGACGACATTTTGAGTGGATGGAAGGATAAAGTTTATAGTATAATCTTAGTAGAAGGGATAGTCTCTTATAGACTAATATCCCTCATTAAGGTCTTACCCCCTCTAACCTTAAGTGAGGCTATTTAAGTAAGTATACCACTACGTACGCTATAAAGCTTATTAGGATAGAGTTTTATTCTTTTAGAATATTAAATATTAAATATATACTTATTGGGTATAGTGAGATAATATTGATAGCTAGATTATAAGGGTGGCTGCATTGTATTGCGCGGCGTATTGCATTTGTCCTGCTTCCCCTCCCTCACGTGCAACTCTCTTTATTCGGCCCTGGATCTATGGAGCTTCATCTTGTGTATAAGCGATCTCAGGATCAACGCCACGGTCTCGGCACTGGTATCTGGAGCTGCCCATGGCTCTATGCACTCAAATGTTGACTTCATTAGTGCATCAATGTCTGGTACTCGATGCCCCAGCTGGGGTGTAGTTGCAGCCATACACAAAATCATTGAGTTTGAAAGGCACCTGTTGACTCGTTGTCAGCAGCTACTTCAATAAACAGGACGACGAAGATCCGTTAGATCATATGCCTACGCTTGAAATGCCATCCAGGAATAGTGCGTTCTCTTGTCAAACGTGTGCAGTACTGTCTCGAGATAGTTCTGGGAGCTGCGAATGCACATTTCCGAGTATCTCATGGCAGACGCCGGAAGGACGGTTCCTTCGCCCCACGTGGCCGCGTATATCAGAGACGGCCGGCTGATGATGTGCTTGGCTGACCAATATCTCAGGCGCAGCCAAGCGTCCTGACTGTCTTCCGGAACCGTGGTGGACAAGTCCGGTTTGATGACTTCGGGGAGAGACTCGTACCATACGTCCAGCTGCCGCTCTAGCTCACCACAGACGCCTTCTAGCGACATCAGTACTAAGAGAGCAGCGTGCTGTCCAGTGGAACCAAATGCTAGCGTATCCGAGGCATTTGACGGGCTCAGAGCCTCTTTGTTGGTGGATGCGTAGACGGCGTTGTGTATGCGGTTCAGAAGCCGGCGTATAGAACAAAGTGCTAAAAACATGAAACCATCGCGGTCGCTGTGGTTGCCGAGTCGTGGGAAGGGCATGCGGTCTACAGCAAGTTCGATGCCACTTCTAGGGAGGTGAAATTCAGCTAAGCTATCACTGCATGCAGAGGTTAGCGTTTGAAATGTTTCATCATGGTATCACCATGACAATGTTGGAGTCTTTGCCTTTCGATAATAAAGCATGTCCAACATAAGCGGCTTAACATCTCAGTATCACTTGCGCTGCGGTTTGCCGCCGTTGCGCTGGGGTTAAATTGTCAGTGTTTTCTTGAGCATTCAAAGAGTGGTTTTCAAAACTGACTCTTGTGCTAGAAGTTGCAAAGAGTTCGACGCCATGCAAGCCATCCGCCAAGCAGCGAGGGGTTGCGATTTGAACCCGAAATAGACAGCAGCAAGTATGAGACCAGTCGGCTGGGATAAACTGCGGCTAAACACTGCAGCCCATTGTGTCGAGAGTATTCGATATGCAGCATTAAAATAGGAGACACCGGGCATGGCCTGTGACGGGTTGACCGTTTGTTCTGTTGATCCCAGGTCACCCAAAGCTAACACCAGAAGACAAACGGCCGTATCGCTGTCATATTTCAGATCGCTCTTCAGTGATCTATCAAAAAGTGATTGGAATAAACCCGCGTCCAAAACCGGAAACTTTGGTTGTATATGTGCGAAGAAATTCGAGATAAGAAGGCTGGTCCGAGCAGGGGTGAGGTCGAATTCAGAATGGAGATTGCCGAGACCCTGACATACCCCAAGTTCAGGGCCTGATGTTTGTGTTTGCAACGATTCGATGTCGTAGAAGAGGCTATTTGGGTACAAGCCAACCAGTGTACGAACGGGCTGTAGTGAAAACAGATTAGATGTAGTGGTGTGATGACCGGCAGGGATTGTGACATAGGCCTCATCATTCTGAGGTGCCTGACGTTCTGCATCAGTACTATTAAGTGCGATATCGCATTGAGACTGCAAGGGTCGTACTCCGGGCCTAACTTGTTGTTCGCAAGGGGTTGTGGAAGCTGTAGATATCACCCTGTCTGCGTAATCGAGGGAGGGCTCAACGGCGGCTGCATACTGCTGATCAGATCCCAAGGCAGCGAGACCGGTCGGCGAAATCGGAGAGCTATGACTGTTCGGAGAGCAGGTGTGTTCCACTGCCCAGTCATGGACAGGACTGCCAGACCGATGGCGTCGAGGTTCGAATTGGGGAGACCGTTGTGTTTGAAGCATGGACTCAAGCTCTCTGATACGTTGCATTAGGGCTTCATTTGATGCATTGTTGCGCCTGGCACGTTGTCTGGTGCAAGAAATTAGCACAACTACACCCTGGTGGTCTTGATTTGATCATGGGGAGGGACAACATCTCCGAAATCTTATCCGGGTAATGGCAATCTACCCCGGAAACTGCACATAGACCACACCTTGGCTTCGCTCCATCGCAACGCCGCTTTCTACCTCCGTCCTCACGTGTCAGTACGTCGGTTTATCTCGCTACTCTTCAGGGATGTAATGACATACCGATGCCGGCAGAAGCGGCAGGCAATAGGAGCACGTATTCTCGAAAAGCTCATGGCAACAGGAGGCGATGTGTATGAGTGTTTTGGTTGGTTCCGCTGACAAATGAAATGACATCGATATCGACATCGGCGAGACTATTGCGGGGAAGGCAAATAGCGTGGCTACGAGCATGTTTCCGAGCGGGTAAGTGCTCTCCCGCTGTAGCGAATGTATTTTAACATCACGTGCATCGAAATCCCACTGGAGCCGATCCTTGGTGGGTGTTATTTGGGCCCCATGGAGTCCTCTAGTAACGAAGAGCCAATCCATGGCTTGAGAAGTCATTCTTTTTGAAAGTGATCAAAATTGTTATTTTGTTGTGTTTCCTAGGGAAAAACAAGAAGAGTTCATTATCTGAAAATATCATATTTTGGGAAGATGAAGCCATCTAGACACCTCGAGCGACGCTGGCATTTTAGATAGCTCTGCCACTGCGACTAATATGCCCTCCAACTCGATTTCCTTTTTTGGACAGTTTGTCAACCTCCTGAGCATGACTGACAAGCGTTATGTCGACAAAATATAATCTCAAGCGCCTCTCATTGACATGGAGGCGCTCCTACTTCGAGTCTTGAGCCGTGCTGGGGACTACGCCCTCGGGCTCTTCGTCCTGTACGATAGCATGAACCTTCACTCCATTGACGATTCCTACTTTCCAGATGACGAAGCCCGCCGGAAGAATGCAGGCAGCAAAAAAAGACATGTTGACAGCAACAGCCCCTGAGAGAGCGAACTTTGACTGGTCGATGGAGTTGATGCCGTAGGAAATAGCCTGGCCGCAACTCTCGATGCCGCGGATCATGGCACTCAATCGTACAATATCACCTCCATCCTTGTTGACGGTACCGACGAGCCAGTACAAGTAGTCATACATCAGGTTGAAGCCTACCAACATGAGGATGTACACGCAGACGGCCCGTCCAAATCCGTCGTCAATCCAGTCGAATACCGGGCTCTCCGCACGGGACTCGAAGTCTTTGCACACGATCATCGCGTAGACGTAGAGACCGGCCTCGAACGCGTAGATAAAAACAAAGGCGGAGAGTGCTCTGGAGTTGACTGTCATTCTCCGAGAGTCCAGGAAGAAGCCGAGACCGAAGTTGGCGAAGATGACGCAGCCGCTGGCGACCAAGGATGCCAGCGCTCGGGAGCGAACCGTAAAGTACGTCGCATTGTAGGTCGAGAAGAAGGCCCCCGAGAAGACGCTTTGGAACATCATGGGCGTCAGGAGGAGAATCTCTTTGCGGCAGAGAACTCTCCACATGGCCTGAAGCTCCGTTTTCAGGCTCTTGGGGAGATTCACCTCGACTTTGGTCCCATCGGAGCGCTGAACCTGGCTCGGATTCGACAGCAGCGCAGCAACGAACGGACCAAGAACCTGAATGGAAATGAAGACCAGGTACGTGTTGACGCTGATGGCTCCCTTCTGGTTGCTGCGCGCGTTGACGCCGAGGGAAACAGAGCCACCGATCATCTGGCCCACGATGCGAAGGCCAAGCCAGTATGCAAGATATTTCCCGCGGTTGTGTTTCTCGGGGTAAGCCAAGATGATGGCACCTTCAGTGAGCCAGAAGATACCCGAGAAGATTCCGTCGATGACGCACGCCAGCATCAGGAACCAGTTGTTGCTGTACTTGACGTGGGTGTACAAGCTCGCCGCGTAGATGGGGAAGCCGATCATGCCAGAGACGAATGCCCACTTGAGTCCGATGCGCGAGATGATAGCGCTGCCGAAGATACAGACCACAAACTGCAGGACGAAGATGACGCTGTTCGCCGCGTTGACGTAGTAAGGCGACGCAGCACCGCCGGCGCCGAGGCCGTTCATAGCTGCCCACAGACCGGGTGCTATGAAGGCGCAGAGCGCGACTACGGTGCCGTTGAAGAATGTCGTTCGATACCATGTTCGGTTCTGAACCCTCTCGGCGACGGGAACCTGCGCGGGATGCTCGACCTGGGAGGAGGTCTCCATGTCTTTGACGCCCTCATGAGGGCTCATGTCCGACGTTCGCGCCATTTTCCAGTCAATCTGTAAAGAAGTCAAAGAGAGCCTGACAATGCAGTTTGGTCTGAAGAATTGGATGAGATTTATCAGCGACCGAACTCACGTTCATCGGTGATTCTCTCTGCTATATAAGTACATGCCAACCTCAGAACCCAACACCCCTGCAATCCCCGGCTTGGGGTAAGAAACGCGGAGACAGTCACCCCATGATTTGGAGTACTACCACTCGATCCACTTGAGTAGGAGAGCTTCATGGCAGTTGTCAAGGGCCGGGGTACACTGCTCATCGAAATATCCCGTCGGCTGCAGCAACCCCAGCCCTTGTCAGTGCGCTCTTCCCGATATCCCCCTTGTTCTTCTTATTGCCATGTCCTCGGGTACGGTACTCAGGCGACTTTGGTCGCCAGTGGAGTCACTGACGTCTTTCGCTCCCGATGAATGAATTCCTGGTATCGACCATACGCCGTGAGAATACATCAGTCCGGTACCGGAGACTAGAATCTCACGGCAAAAGTCATCCATTGGGAGGGCGGGATATCTCAGGAAACACAGAAGCCCCTGCGAATGCGCTTGATTCCATATATTCTATGAAAATTTAGATTCATCACTCTGGAACCCCACGGATCAAGTTCTTGATCCCCTCGCCTCTGAGAGTCTTTTCCCAAGCTCCCACGGCATCCTCAAATGGCACGATGCTGCTAATAAGAGGCTTGACCGTAAGCTTTCCGCACGCCAGCATCTCGAGTGCAAGCTCATAGTCTCCAACGCTGTATCTAAATGAGGCCTTCAACGTGATCTCTTTGTCACACATGGCCAAGAGGGGCAGAGCCTGCAGAGGCTGTCCCATTCCCACTTGGATGTAGGTTCCTCCGGATTGGAGGGCGTAGATGCCCAGTTGAGCAGAGCTCTCGACACCCGTGCATTCGAGCACAACATCGACGCCGTCAGTCAAGCCCGTTTCTTTCCGGAATCTATCGGCGTTCTCTGTCGGTGTGGCCTTCAAGTCCGGCATGAACGTGGTGCAATCCACGAACTGTTTGGCAAACTCCGTTTTGGAGTCTTTGATATCTGCCATATATACCTTGTTGATTCCAAACGCCCGCGCAACAGCAGCGGTCAGAAGGCCGATAGTCCCGCAGCCCAGGACGAGCACGCTTTGTCCGGGCTTGAGAGAAGCAAGACGGCTGACGTGAACGGCGACACCCAGAGGCTCGACCAGAACGGCCTCCTCTAAGCTCAGCGAATCGGGGATTTTGTAAGCAAAGTCCTCGGGGATCCTGAAGAATCGAGCCAGAGTGCCGTCTTGGGGAGGATCTGCAGCAAACCGCATCTGGCCGCAAAGATTGTATCTGCCCGACTTGCAGTGGCGGCACCGACGGCACGGGAACCCAGGTTCGATGGCAACGCGATCTCCGGGCTTGAGGCTTGTGACGGCAGGGCCGACGGAGTGGACTACGCCCGAAGCCTCATGGCCCATGACAATGGGTGCGTCCTCGGAAGCCTTTCTCGACATGCCGCCATGCTGCCAGAAGTGGACCTATTATTCGGTGAGCAACTGGCAAATTGAATGATTGCCATGTCGGATCTGAATCAGACTTACGTCGCTGCCACAAACACCAACAAAAGAAACCCGTATCAAGACATCATGAAGATCTTGGATCTGAGGGATGGGACGGGTTTCAAAACGAATCTTCTGCGCGCCGAAGCAGACGCAGGATAAGTTCTACCGAGAACGTCAGCAGATGATACGACCCAGCTCGGCTAAAGGGTCTCTGGATGAGACAAGGGGGAACACTTACGTCTTCGGCCATTTGCGTTGACGTCCGTGATCCGAGTGTTGCGTACGTACGACAGGCAATCTACAACGTTTGGCCAAATCAAGATTCCGCCAATAAATAGTACCGTAGAAGGTTCCCCCGTAACAAGATGGCGTGTTCGTCGCGAACAAAAACAACCCCGGATAAGCTCTTCAAGACAACCCCTCGATAGACCTTGTCGAGTCACTCATGGTCGGTCTTGAGACTTGGTCAACAGGGGTTGTGAGCCCCTCAAAACTGGATCCCCGGCCTGCACCATCTGTGCCTGGATTCCTCTGCCGCTAACCGCCTCCCGCTACCCGCCCGCTCGCGAGCTATCAAAACTCTTTCCGCACTGCTAGGAGAGGTGAAGTGTTCCAGTCACATACTAAAGGTATTCGAAGCTGCCGACACACAAGATGAAGCAGGACGGCTTTTAGATGAAATGCAATACGCTCAGAGAAGTTTACTCGCGTCACCTACTTCGACTCAACTCACTGATGGGAAAATCGACATAAACTCAGGCCACTTCTGTAAGGCGCCCAATGAATTGAAGCTGATAGAGAAGATTGCTACAGCTAACCGCCATGATTGTGATTGAATGAGATCGTTTAGGTGGGGGGAAACGATATGGTCATACTGGATCTTATTGCAGCAGGAAAGCCACATAGTTTAACAGGCCGCCAAGTATTTCACCGCTCTATTGTTGTTGCATAGCACGACTAGATCGTTTCATCATATGCAGTCATTGCCGCCTATGTAATTTACATAGAAGTAATATCTAGTATTCGAAATTCCCATCAAACATCGTCAACATCGACTCCCTCCTCCATGTGCTCAGCCCGGCCGTAGCCAGGTCTAAAGCGTGTAATATGAGACGTAGTTTCAGCTACCATGACATCTTCAGACAGGTCTACTTTGATACGATCATCATCCAGGCCTGTTTGTGTACCATGCAACGCCGTGTGCTGCCCCATAAATCCCATGCTCGAAGACCCAGGCTGGAAACCGTAATGATTCTGACCATGCAGTCCTGCTGTCCCTCTGATGCTTTCAAGAGAATGCGCAACACTGGCAGATGAATGAGATTGAATGTAGCCCTCATTTTGCCCCCATGAACCCTGTCCTCTCGCAATATCCCCGATGGGAATCGATGATCGTTCGAATAAGCCCCCTGGCTGCTGATAAGAATTGGGAAAAGCTCGAGGTTCGTGCTTGGAAGCTGTCGCCGCAGAAGAACCAGATGTTCGGTATGGATCTCTTTTCCACGATGGTGTCAGGTCCTTGTTGCTCAAATGGTCCGCACGCGTACTCTCGAGCCTTGCGCGATCCGCGTCAGTCATAGCTCTCGCGTAGTCCATGTAGTTTCCAAAGCGTTCAGTTGCTTCGGCCACCCGGTCAAAATGCGTCTCGTCGAGAATAATGGGGATTTCGTCGTCAGTAGCAGAGGCAAGCCTGGACTTCTCCCGCATCTCCCGGCTGGCCAGTGAGAAGGCGACATGTACGGCGTTGCGAATCTGCCGGCCATTCCATCGTCGATGGGGTGTTGCGCTTTGCTCGTCATAGTACCACTTCACGTACTCCATTATTTTCGAACGCTTGATCAAGAGCGCAGGAGCCTTTGAACCGATCTCAAGAAGATACTTTTGTTTTTCCTCCTCGTTCCTCTTGAGTCTGTTGAAATTGGCACGAAAGATCTCGATCGTCTGATTCCTTGACAGATGAGCATAGTAAAGGCTGATGTGGATTCGAGACTTGAAGGCTTCGTCAAGAGCACCAACGCGATTAGTCGTCAGAAACATGATGCCTTTGTAGTACTCCATTATTCGAAGAAATACTAAAACATCTAGTGAGTGATTTGGAAGCTGGGCAACAACAATTAGCGGCCACTTACCTGAGACCAAGGCGTTGCGCTGTAGACTTTGGGTGTCCCTCTGTGCAAGGAAAACGTCGGCTTCATCGAGAAGCAGTACACAGTCCCACAGGTGAGCAAGCTGGAAAATGTCGTTAAGCTTTTCTTCAACGACATCGGGCATGAAACCTAGGTCTCCGCAGGTAATTGCGAATAAAGGTTTGTTGTAGTCCTGGGCAACGGCCTCAGCAGTAGCAGTTTTCCCCACGCCAGGCGCACCATGCAGAAGAATCGAGAGGCCGGAGCCCTTCCCGCGGATGACATCCTCGTGGTAGTATTTCGAGCCGAGAATGGGTTGTTGCCGATTGCGTTCGCGCTTCTCAAAGTGTTCCGCTACTAGAGACTGAATGATGCTCTTGTGACCACTCTCGATTCTCAACTCGTCGAATATGGCGGGGCGTTGCTCGATATGCTTCAGTGACAGTGTGTCCACTGCCACAAAGCGTCTCTGTCGGAGAACGTAAACAAATATTCTCCGAGGCAAGAGAAAATTGTAGACTTTGTCCAGGCCGTCGAGCGTTTTGACAAATCCGTCTCTTTTGTAGGCTCTGAGGAAAGGGTCATTCTTCACAAGAGCCCTCTCGAGCGCCATCTCGGTGCCTTCAAATACCACCGTACACTCTTCGATGGTAAAACAAGGTTCCATTCTCTTGCCTTCTTGGTCTGGGTTGGGCCAGTGCCATATCTTTGTTGCATCAGCCCCATAATCCCAGGTAACTTCTCTTGATCCGGGAAGGTCGAATTCTGGGCCTAGTTCGCCATCTCTTTTCAATGCTTCACTGAAATCGATTATGACGTCGCTCTCAATGAAATGAGACGGCGATCGATTTGGGGATGTTGGTGAGCTCGGCACTGTCCAGCCCTCGTGCGACATGTACCTTTCCTGAAAGAACTCTCTGAACCTTTTCCCCTGGTTTTCAATTTCCTCTGCGATTTGGGCGGCTCTTTCGTGAAAACGTAGAGGATATACGGGTAATTTTCTGATATCTCTCAGACCCGACCATGGACATATGTTGACATAGAATTTGACCGGTCCATATGAGTCTTCGTCATGGTCGATGTAATAGGTCCATAGTACCATGTGGCGATCTTCTGAGCTGTGGGGATCTTCTATGCGAAGGTCGTCTGGTTCCTCGTCGTTTACTGTTGGAACTTGCCTATGATGAACCATGAAGGTTTTCTGGGACCTAGCTAAATCGCCTCGACGGTTCGGGACGTAGACAATTTCCCCAAGCTTGAAAAGGTACCATAAGTCATTGAATCTGATCATTCCGCTGGTGGCCCCGTCGAACATCTTGCTCAGGGGCATGATGTAGTGGTCCATAAAATCAATGTAGCAGCGCAAATGTTCGCGTGCCATTGTTACGTTCATGACGTCTGGCGCACCAGATTTTGAAATTCCGCTTCCGTTCTCTATGATCCCATCAGCCTTCGCGGTATGCTGCGTCTGCACTTCCGTGGGTTCGCTGGTGCTGCGTTGACTATGTTCAGTGCGAGGATCAGCCTGGCTGCCCTCCAGCTCGATCAAAAGTCTTTTCATATTCGGATATGAATCAATCAAGCAGCCGAAAGGCCTGAAGAACACTCGCGGCTGAGTGATATCCCAGTCACGCAAATCATTGACCTTTTGCAAAAAGTACAATATCATCGGCGAGTGGATACGTGCGCGTTGGACCCAGGTATCGACTTGGGGCGGCCTCTTGACATTCGGTCGCCTCCTTGCTTTGGTATGGTTTTCAAAGCTGAGTCTGAATGATTTCTCCCTCTCCTCCTCAATCATAGATTTGTCTGAAGCCATGAAGACTTCTATAATGTGATGGCTGATTTCAGCACCCCAGCGATTTTTGAACCCGTCGAAATCGAATTCCCCTACAGAAGGAAGCAAGGGATAGGAGGGGGTGTGGGATTCCCAGTCGAAGGCTTCGCTGTCTTCCAGAATTCTTCCATCATCGTTGATAGCAGTCGTCATATCGAAAGGTTTCGTCGCGAATTGAGAGATCGTATAAGGTGGCGGGCAGTGCGTCCCTAAATAATGATGACAGTTAGTTCGAATAGCCGCTTCTTTCAAACTGTGACTTACAAGTTGATGTGAGCAGTCTTTCAAGATAGAGTATGGCCGCTGTCGTAGCACGTGGACGTAGACAGAAAGGGAATTTGTCTTCAGCGAAAATTCAAAGTAAGCAGCAGTTCGAGCAGGACGAGTTCGCTTCATGCAGACGAGCCAACAGGTAACGGGGCCCAGAGGTTGAGGCAACCAACCAATGGCTGACCCCCGCCAGATTACCATCCAAATTGAGTAAATGCTTTTGGGCCCGCCACATCGGCACATATAAACCAAATCTATGAGGTTCAATCAGATTCAGACAAAACCCATGATAGTTCCACATGTGGGACGTTGTATGCAGCGCTTCAACTTAGCAACGTAACGGCCGGGCATCAACAAATGATTTATGACTAAAGCATACCAATCAGGAAGCAGCTGGTCGTGAATGCAAACCGTTGAAACACAGTGGCCTAGTGGATCTAGTGAAGAGGGGTAACCAACAAAAGTTCTTACAACCAACAACTAAAACCAGCGGCAACTTTTCCAGATGCTTATGCCTCTTTGACCCAAGACCTCGAACTTGGTCAAGAGAGAAAACGCTACTTGTAGGAGTGTTTCTCTCGACTGTTCATTTGTATTTGACACATTCACGTGAAACGGCTGGCAATAATTTCATTTGAGCACTTAATCGGGTGCTCTCCAAGCAACCTCTCCTGAATTCGTCGTGGTCGGCACATCACACGCTATGAATGTGGATGGAAGTCAACCCTCAGAAGTCTCAATTCGTACCAGGTGACACTTCCTCGCACTGCTCCATGGCCTAGGACTGGACACTTACCAAGAAATTGTGAAGGAGATTTCACGAGGCAGTTCAATCTTACATCCCCAGAAACGCAAATCCACCATCCAGCGACGTTGAGTGGGAAGACCTTTCCAACAGAGTCGCATCCGAAGAAGCAAAATTGGCTGAAATCGGGATTTTCAACTCACTGAGGCTGCAAATTGCGGAGAAGGTCGAATTGATTGAGCCTTGGGCGAATCTGATTCCAGACGACTACGGGCTTTGTGTTGTCAAGTCCCTATTTGCCATCTTGTTACGTGTAGGGAACCCTTCATGAATTCAGACTACCAACTTGTCATAAACGCTCATTACCTTTTAGAGCGCAACCCAATTCAAAGACGACAGAGACGCTATCACAAACGCATTTCTTACCATACGTACCATCATAGGAAATGCGACTATCAAGATCAAACAGTTCAGGAAAGATGCTGAAGTTGGCGCTCACGCAAGCAGTTTGAGAGGAGCCATTATGGATGCCATTCCTGAACTGACATTGCTGATGCAGAGGAAACTTGGAACATCACAGGGAAACTTCAATTGTAAGTTGAAGAATGTATGTATTTCTTAAGGACCTGAACTCACTCATTCTATTGTCAAGTCCTGGGACACAAAAGCAAAGAAAGCTCGAAAGATACGCATGCGATTCTGAGCAAGCTTACTTTCAAGGCAAACCAGCTTCGCCAGGCCGTCGACGCATGCCGAGACGCCACCATCGTACGTACGGAAGAACAGATTCGCAAAATATCAGATAGTGTGGGATGGGTTCGATGGAATTGTGTTGAGATTAAGACTATCATGATGAGATTCGACGCAAAACAGCAGAAGCAACAATTCATCTTGGAGTCAATGAACGACAGAATTGAAGAGGGATTATCACGTTTTGACGGCTTTTTCCAGCGCCAGACAGGTAAGATACTGTCTACAATGAATAAGACGTGGGTTCTGACATATTCTTAGAGATTGAAACTTCTACTCGGCAGGCTCTCGCTGTGCTTCGAAGCCTGCAAGACGATCGTATCAAACCGGCCAGACTGACGATTTCCAAAGCCGTGATTTCACCTGGCCAACTATTCGATCTCCTCACTACCAATGGGAATGGAACTAAATCGTCAGAAGGGCGCGAAAAGACATACTTCGACTTCAAAGCCTTAACATTACAGAATTTGAACATTGTGCAGAGAACGACAATCTGTATCAGCCCTTCAAGCCTCCACCAAGCGCATTATATTCTCAAACAACACCGCTTCTTTCGTTGGATGCACAGGGACAATGCAGATATGCTCATTGTGGACTGCAACATCAAGGAAGATGGTTTGAAGAACGTGTCGACGATGTCACTCTTCTGTGCCAATCTTGGCCTAACGATGGCAAATCTGGAGCCTCACAGCATAATAACGCAATATTATTGTGGACTTCATGCTGCATCTGATCCAAAGCAAGATCCTTGGCACGGACCAGAAGGCATGCTTCGATATCTCTCAACCCATCTGTTCTTGGTTTTGACAGAGAGAAAATCACTCAACCTGGAGTTTCTCAACAGCAAAAGCTACGTTCAAAGACTCAAGAATCATGAGTTAAACTCACTGTGCAACCTGCTCCTTGAGTTCTTACAGCATTTTGACCCAGAGACGACGATTTACTTCATCATCGATAACATGTCTCGATACGAGACCGACTTCAACAATGGCTTTCTGGAGCTACGGGCAGTGCTACTCGGCCTACAGCGTATAATTCAACACGACGGCCTGAAGCCACGGTTGAAGATTCTTATCACCGTTCCTTACACGTCATCAAAAAGATTACGAGACCTCACGGACGAAACATTCCATTTGGCGCTGCCAGCTTTGGCCCTGGCTGGGCATGGTATATCAGAAGCATTGATTTACTCTTCCATTTTAAATCCGAAAACGGCTACTTCTCTTAATCATGACGAAGAAGAAGAACCCACAGAGTGGGGTGGACCGGATGATGATGATGAATAGTATCAAGGGGTCCTTGTGGCGGCATCAAATCAATACGTTGGGTCTAAATTGGCTGTCAAGGCAAGTTCGTGAGTGACGCCGCATGTATCATTAAACATAAGACACCACACTTGACTTGATAAAATGAAACTTTCTGTTAGTAGTTGATATTGTTGAAGAGCTTTTGTTCAACAATCGGTCGAGTTAACATCATAAGAAACCAATTGAGGAAAACCTTTTCTACTGCGGTCATGAACATCGCAGAATTTTGGCCTGTTTCAAGGAACCTAAACGTATTAACTAAACCTCACTTTACATCCACGCAAGTCAAACCACCTTGGTTATAACTGGGTTTAGACAGCCCTGTAGCTTTCCGTCGCCCGGCAGGTTTCTCATGGTTTGTCATCCGCATTTAATCACATACCCAGTCATCCGGATTCTTGTTTAATCACGGGGTATTTACTTCTGTCGTCAAGAGAAGTTAAGTCGCGATCCCTTCGTCTTTTTGACACTTTTTAAGAAGTTATAGATGTTAAATTATTATTGACGGGCTGGGTCCGAATGGGCTCGGATATCTGTCTCGTCCGTGATGAAATAATACTGCCTCTGAGCTCGTAAAACCACTGAAGTCTTTTCGACCCGCTTCCTTGAGTGCACGATAATTCTTGATGCCATGCTGCATTGCCAAGCGTGACACACTTGTAACTGTATTTGTTTTAGATCATAAAGAGACTGAATACACAAGCATACAAAAGCAGTAATGAATGGCCGTCTGTCAAACCAATAACTTCGATTTCAGAATACCGTCAAGCTTTGAATACGAGCTTCCAACACCCCTTACCCTAGCCCTCCCTCTCCAAACACATGGCTTCGATGTTGTTTCCCAACGGATCAATAATGAAAGCAGCATAATAACCTTTGCCGTATGCTGGCCGCTCTCCTGGTCCACCGTTAGACTTCCCTCCAGCCTTACTTCAATCAGATGGTCAGTGAGGGGTCCCGATTCAAGGAATATCTCAAAAGCTCACATTGCCGCTTCATACCATTTATCCACCACTTCGGGACTGAAGGCATTGAACGCAACGTGCGTGCCACAACTAAGAGGCTGTGTGGACTCTGTCAGGGAATCATTGCCGTCAGCCGCGACGTGGAGGCCAAAGTCGGAGATCCCATCGCTCGAAGAAAACCCAAAGCTTTTTCCATCTTGATAAGACAGCGTACAACCAAGAGGGTTTAAAGTCTGGACATAGAAAGCGCAAACTTTCTGGATGAGTTGAGGCCTCACGGCTAGAGTGATATGATTGATGGGCATTGTTGGCTGTTGACGGCGGTCGAAATCTGGAGGTCAAATGCATCACCAAAGCAGAGCATGAACTAAGATCATCTTCAAATAGAACCAATCTAAGCATTTCGTTCGTACGAGTCATGAATAGCGGATGGCGCGGACTTTGACGACCACGATTTCTAAGCATTCATCACTTCGGAGGAGCTTGGCGTCTGAGTTCGTGTTTACTCTTCGTTGGACACCTCACTCACGCGGGGGCTCTAGATTGGAACCGGACATATCGGAAAGATGAGTCTCTTATGTCCATTTACTTTGATCTTCAATGGAATATTAAAAGACATCTGGTACATAGACTTGCTCAGTGGTCTTGAACTTGTCTGTATCATTCCGTCAGTAGATTCAATCGTCGGTCACACCCTCTTTCTACCATGTCCCGCTACATCACCGCTCACCAAAGCCCGGAGGGCCCCGGAGACTCTCGGCCCAGAGCGATCCAAATCATCGAGGATGAGGACTTGCGTCTCAAGCTCCAGGGAAAGTCGGTCTTCATTACTGGAGCCAACCAGGGTATTGGGCTGGAAACGGCCCGGGCCTTGCACGCAACAGGAGCAACTGTTTACCTGGGAGTCAGAGATTTGGCCAAAGGTCAAGAGGCGATCAACGATATTTTGGCCTCAGAGACCTCGACAGGTGCCCCCTTACACCTGATCAAAATTTCACTCGACTCATTGCAGTCAGTCCGAGATGCTGCAAACACTCTTCAAAGCCAAACCGACAAACTCAACATCTTGATCCTCAACGCTGGTGTTATGGCTACACCCGAAGGCAGGACCGTTGATGGCTTTGAAACACAGTTCGGCATCAACCACCTCAGCCACTTTCTGCTGTTCCGACTCCTGGATCCTTTGCTCCTTGCAGCTGTGACCCCTACCTTCCACTCACGGGTCATCTGCGTTTCATCCATGGCACACCGTGCGGGTGGAATCCGTTTCCACGACATCAATTTCGAAGAGAAAGGCTCGTATCACCCATGGGTCGCCTACGGACAGTCAAAGACGGCCAACATTTACATGGCGAATGAAATTGAGAAGCGTTACGGGGGCAAGGGCTTGCATGCCCTTTCCCTGCACCCCGGCGGCATCCAGACCAACCTCTCCCAGCACCTGGATCAGGACACCATCGCCGCGTTGGGCGCGAATCCGGAGCTGCAGAAACAGATGAAGAGCGTCGCCCAAGGCGCGGCCACATCTGTCTACGCCGCTGTCAGCAAGGAGTGGGAAGGCCGGGGCGGACGCTATCTCAGCAACTGCATCGAACAGGGGCCGGCGGCGGAGACGTCGGGTTCCATGTCCACTGATGAAGGCCACGCGCAATGGGCTTATGATGAGAGTGCTGCAGCCAAGTTGTGGGCAATCTCCTGTGAAATGGTTGGCTTGGTGGAGGAGTGAAGCTGTCGCCTTGTCTTACGTAGAGATAGTTTCATGCTTCCGCCAAAGCCGGTCAAGGTTTCTGTAGCTACTAGAGGGGCTGCTTAGCCGGTAAAGCCTACACGACTTCCAACGCTGTAATCAGACACGAAACTCTCAATCCAACAGTCATAACCTATCTGAAAGCTGCGAGCCGTACGGCTTATCTCCTGACCACATTTGGCTTGATTGAAAAAGGCGCGGCTGAAACCCCGGCTACAGGAACACAGTGGTTTGGTAACGTTGCCGGCAGCTCCAAGTCAGATGTCTCCTGATTCCAGGCGAATCCAATAGACCATAGCGTCAAAGGGGCTAAGAGATGAGACATAATCATGCAAATCGACCGAGGTATTGATCTCGGCTAGTCTGATGTGGTTCGTATTCAGAAATGTAAAAGTTTTCAAGCGAATGGGGTTTGGGTGGGAAATTGGTACGTGCTGATTGGGGTGGTGTCTTCGGCTCTTCGGCGTATTAAGAATCGAAAGAAACAGACCCCGAGTCCCTGTGACCTACCAAGCATTTTGAGGTGATATTACGACTTGAAAACGCCTGGGAGCGGACACTGCGGGATGCGGCTTCGGCAAGCTCCAGAGTGGACGGAAATGAGATGTGATATACATGCTGCCAACTGTCACGGCGTTGGACTTGTGGTTCGTCAAGGGCTAAGGCTCCAGTTCCAAGAAAGTGGCCCGTCTAGTGATCTATCTCACTTCTGGAGACGGCTATGCTCCTCAATCTTTTGGGTAGGCTAGATTGTCTGTAGGCAGTGGGGCACAGTACGTCCGTCATTCTCAAGCCAGGCTTGTCTATGAGGAGACATGAAGAGATTATTCATAATCATATCCTATCACCTTTATCTCTGCCCCGTTGCGTAAAAAGACGACAAAAGTTCCTTCGCTATACTCGTCAATTCTTTGGTGACTGCAACCTTCAACAGATCATGCCCTGGACTTTGGACGCCGTCTCTGAAGACGGCCTTCCCAACCCAAGCCCTGTGCGTGAAAGACTATCAATACGCCAAATCCACAGGAGACTCCAGACTCTCCCACGGCGGCTTGTTCTACTCGTCAGCATTGCTCTCATCATTCTGCTTTTTGCTTCGGCCATATTACTCGCCCCCGAAAACAGGCCTGCTTCTGTAGAAATCTCTACGCCCGAAGAATTCGCCTGGAAGCCGACATGGACAACCGAGGAGGTCCAGCCAAAGTTTGCTTACGTACAGTATGCCACAAACATGGATTACCTGTGTAACGCAGTGAGCATCACTTCTTTCCCCCAATGTAAACGTTTTCGCATTTTAACGATGAAACGCGGGATGTAGGTGATCAACTTTGCTCGCCTACGGCGATATGGCGCGCGAGAAGACCTCGTCCTCATTCACCCAAACGAATGGTCAAAAGGGGTGAGTTTACATTGGCTTCACATCCTTGCCCGAGAGGCGACGCGAATCTGATCATTTCCCGACTAGAATTCTCGCGAGGCGACTGCGTTGGCTAGACTCCGCGATTCAAGTCCCGGCCTCAAGATGAGCGGATTCGATCTGATATCAACAAGCAAAGGCGACAAAACCTGGCAGTACAGTTTGACAAAATTCCACGCCTTCGCATTGACAGGGTGGAAACGCGTTCTTGCCTTCGATTCCGACTCTCTTGTCCTCAACAATATGGACGACTACTTTCTTAGCCCAAAGGCCCCGATCGCCTTACCCCGAGCCTACTGGTTGAACGAGAAGAATATGGATAAGAAGCAAGTCCTCGGGTCTCATGTAATGTTGATCGAGCCAAACAAGGCACGCTATCACAAGATTATGGACGAGGCAGCGCAATCGGGAGAGTTTGACATGGAAGTCGTCAATCACTTATTCGGAGACTCAGCCATGATATTGCCTCACCGGGGACTAGCCCTCCTGACAGGCGAGTTTCGTGCTACCAATCACTCCAAATATCTGGCTCCTAATGAGAATGAGGTGTGGAATGCCACGAAGGAGGTATCACAATCTTACCTTGTACACTTCAGCGACTGGCCTCTTCCTAAACCATGGATATCGCGCACTAAGCAGCAGTGGGAGGCTGCATTGCCAGAGTGCCCCGTCCTGGATAAGAAAGTTGGTAGGGAAGGTTCGCCCAAGTGTGCAGACCGGGTTGTATGGTCTGGGTTCTACGAAGAGTATGATAGGGAGAAATCAGAGCAGTGTAAAATCCTGTCGGAGTAGACCTAAGACAATTGCAATTCGCCGCGGCGCAGTACGATGCAGCTACTGTTGAATCTCGGTCTATTCGACATCTTTCCATACCCAACGACTACAGATTATTGTCAGAGTAGACGACTCTCATCCATGCAGGAATATGCAACGACTCCAGCGAGTTCAGACAAAGTTGAACCATCGAAGAGGCGGCTGCTGTTCCGCACTGACTGTCTTAGTCCTCGCTCGGCTGGTCTTCCTGGCAATCAAGGAGAGTGTGTGTTCGATGTGGCAGAGTGGGCACGTAGCGCTGAGCGAGGCGAAGCCCACTAGCGGAGTCTCCGTCTCCTCGGAAAGATGACCGTCACATCGTCCAGTGTCTCACACGCAAGTCAAGGACAAACCTGTGTGACTGTGTCCTTTTCGTTCCCAAGCTGGGTTATCCCATCCATCGATGTTGCCTGTCATTCGAGGTTGTTCAGGAATCAGCATTTTTGCGTGTAGCCGGACCTATCCAAGAGACAAACCAATCAGAACTAAAAGTTTTCACGTTAAATTCTGCTTCACGGTCGTCAAGGGACGGAGTGCGGAATGACGCCATGTAACTTTCTCTGTGATGTACGCCAAATTAAGAATTTAGTCTATGCCGAACCAGGAAATAGCTTAAACATGAGTTTACTAGTATCCACCGAGATCGACCGAGGTCTTGCCCATAACGGACTCGGCTCCACTCACCACTCATCTAATCCCTCCTCCCTGGATGACAGAAAATTACTAGATTGGGAACCCTGGCCGTGAGTAGTTGGCCGTGAGTAGTTCTATGGGATCATAACGCGTTAATGGAGAGGATCCTTTCGCATGTCGAAAATAGACTCTCATAACTTGGCAACTTTTTCCTTTTTTTTTTTTGGCATTTGACTGAGCTGCTAGCGGCCGGAGATAGCAACTCCCGAGAGATGTTGATTTCTTCATGTCACGGGACACCTCGTGATTCCAGTCATATTCAGCTGCGCCTAGCGGGGTCGGAGAATACGGGCCTCTCTTGTCTTTCATGGAAAAAATGCCCCGAAAGGAAAGGAAACATATGCCGACGGTGTTAAGGAGAATCAAGCGGATCAAGTTCTTTCCCCGGTAGTGGACATGATGCTGAACAGAAATACGATGAGAGGGCAACACGAAGGCTACTTCGGTTCAGAGAGCGGATCACGGCGGGCGAGGACAACGTCTACAGACTAGCTTCAGATTTTGGCTTGCGGTGCTGGGTAGTTGAGTACGAGAACATCATTTCTTCAGAGAACAGGGGAGCAGGGTCGGACAAGCTAGAGATCGTATTCATTTTCAAGTACAACGATGCTGATGAAAATAGACATGGTCGTTCATGGGTGAACTGGAAGGAGATTTATGGATTCAACATCTAAGAGCACGACGATTTATCATGATAAATACAGAAAGAAACCTCTTGTTGCAATAAGACTGTTAACATTCCACAGACACTCGTGCCTTCATTGTGTATTATCCTGGTTGTCATTCGTTTCATCTTCATTCGCCAACAACATGCTTCTCAGCTCAATTCTCGCTATAGGGTCACTCGCAGCCGCAACTGCTGCGAGCGTCACGCCCCGTGACGGCAACATCTGCACTCAGTCGGCCATCCGTAAGGAGTGGCGTGAGCTCACTGATGGCGAGAAGGCCGAGTACCTCCGCGCCGCAGTCTGTGTCCGCGGGCTTCCCAAGTCCAAGTACGCCGCCGTCGACGCCGTCACCACGCGCATGGACGACTTGGTGTACACTCACTTCCGCCTCAGCTCCCAAATTCACTTTGTCGCCAACTTCCTTCCCTGGCACCGCTGGTTCGTGCAACTGCACGAGAACCTGCTGCGTGACGAGTGCGGCTTCACCGGTGTCCACCCGTACTGGGACTGGACCATAGACGCTGATGCCAAGAACATGCCGCAGTCGCCCCTGTTCGACCCGGTCACTGGCTTCGGCGGCAACGGCCAGTTCACGGGAAGCAAGGAACCAGGCTTCCAGCGGTGCGTGGTGGATGGGCCTTTCGCAAACACGAACCTAACACTGGCAATGGGATGGCCCAACATGACCGAGCAAGGAAACCGCCTGCACTGCCTCACGCGGGAGTTCAACAGCGGCGATCAATTTGACGAGAATGGAAACAGCCTCGTTGGCGACATGCAGATGGCAGCTTACGACTCCAAGGTCATGACCGCAATTTACGCCTTTGACAAGTTCCCTGACATGGTCAATATGCTCGAGGGTCTTCCTCATGCACAGAGTATGTTTATGCTTTTTTCACTAACTAGTCTCCCGACGAATGCTAACGTGTGTGCAGTCCACAGCTCCATCTTTGGTGACATGGGCCCCGCCACCTCGCCCAACGAGCCTCTCTTCTTTCTCCATCATGGCAACGTCGACCGAGTGTGGGCCAAGGTGAGTTTCGATTGTATTCGGCCTACATTTGCTTTCATTCGCTTACTTCCGTTGCAGTGGCAAGGCCGCAATGAGACCCGCCTGGCGGATTACACTGGCTTTCGGGACGTTAACAAGACCATTCCGGCCTCGATCACAGACACCATGCCTGTGATGGAACTCGTTGACACCGAACCTGTTGTCAAGGATTACATGGATATCCAAGGTGGACCTCTGTGCTATACCTACTCATCTATGTAGATGCCCCACGGGCATGGGGTGGTTCAATGATCACTCAACACATGTAACACATGGGCATCACGTCTTAGGCGATGATTGTTGTTACAAATCTAAGAGATCAGCCTACACTGTAAGCTGCGGACGCCGTGTAGATATTACTTTCTTGGAGAGGAGTGCTGCTTCTTTCCACTCAATTTGTATACAGTTGCTTTGTAGATAGTACCTTGAACGATCAATTCTTACTATCACATAATCACTGCGTTGGCTGTACCTTTTCTAGTCCGTGTGCCATCCGCTCACCTGAAAAGTCTGTAAGGACTAAGAAATCGAATCCAGATTATGGATTCAAAGTCATCGATGCAAGGGCTGATTCACTGCATGTAAGGTGATCGATGCTCGCTGGGAGATGTCCCGGCGGCCACACTGGGGCTCGGGCAGAAATAATCCATGGTAATCCCGCTGGTTCATGTCAGACAGAAGGCAGTTGCATCCTATCACATACCGGGCAAATATGGTGTTTGATTACTATTCGACCCGTCGTAGCGGAGCAACAACCCGCCGGACGACTGCTGTTTTGACCAGGGTACCTACCGACAGATCATTCTCTTGGCAGCAGAGACTCCACTGTCCGTTTCTAGACTTCTCTTCGCGACGTTACCGTTAGCTCAGTCCCAAATCGCATACAGGCTGCAGGTTAAAGCTTTGGCATTGGTCAGCAGGGACGTCGACTTGGATCGATGTCGTATTCGGTGGGGAACCCGGTCTCTTGACATGGTGTAACCCTCCCGCCAAGCCTACATTACATACCAACAGCTCTGGATCAGAATGATACTCCTGACTCCAGAGCCTCCCACACCACAACATCTACTGAACCAAGGATTTGGGATAGAGAACGTATCACAGCTTGGCGTTGAACGTCGATCCGGGTTGGCCCGCTGGGGGCGGCTAGGTGGCGGGTGACATAAGAATCCAACCTCCACTCGAATGAGGTACCGCATAGTGATCACCACACGTAAATCCTTCTTAACCAATCACGACACATTGTTGTGAAGGCCTGTCTCATCTATGATTTCTATGTGATTTCCCTTTCGGGAACTTTTGGTGGTGCACAAACGGGGGCCGAGATGTCCAGTCTCCGTGCCCAGCCACAGTTTCATGAACTGGAGTCCCAAACTAAATCTTCATGTAAAGCTTTACGCGTATACAATCACGTGCATGGGTTTACGCGTATAGCTCTAGAGTTCAGCGGAATCTCATCCGCCGTTGTCGACAAGTGCTGTATGCCCCGCATGCGATTTCAGAGGCACTGATTCCTTCTCCATTCCTCGCCATGAAGCAACTTGCAAGACATATTCTGCTGCTTGGAACCATAGCTGCTTTCCGTACCTTCCTGCGTAAAACACCGCCCACGAGTGGTTCCAAAGTACCTCTTAGCCTGGTTATGCCCATGATCGTAATATGATCATTATATAAGTGCTACAATGGGGTTTTCTTCTTCACCTTTTGAATGACTTGGTGAACATATCATTCAACAATTGGTTCAAGAGAAATTTCTCAATTAAATCCAACCTATGGGTGCACCCATACATGATTTGTCTCATTTCGATACATACACTCGATTTAGACCCACTGCCAGTCCCTACTTCTGCGCTAATGATTGTGCAAGCGTTCCCTTCTTCCCAATTTCACAATCCTTTGTCCCCCTCTGATCTTGGCGTGTATGCGCTGATGAATGCTCTCTTGGCTGTCTAGGCATTGTGTCTGGCTTCAGCCACCTCGAGTTGAGCGGCGATGCTCTCGTCCTTCTCGAAGGCGGCTTGGGCAGCAGCCGAGTCCTTCATAGCATGAGGAACGATCTGGTCGCCAAAGAGCTCATCCATCTGTTCCAGCGTGCGGCCTTTGGTTTCTGGGTAAAAGAACCAGTAACATATAAAGGCGGTAATATTGAGAGCGAAAAAAACATAGAAATAGGCGAACTCAATCGCCGTGAGAGCCAAGGGCGTAAATTGCGCAAAAATAAGGTTGACAGTCCAATTAGTGAAGGTGGTAATGGCATTACCCAGGGCGCGGACCTCAACAGGAAAGATTTCAGCAGGGTACACCCAGCTGATAATCCCAAGAGGCGTATAGAAGAAACTGAACAGAAAATTCATAGCCACCATACTTCGCATCTGGTTGGCATTCTCAGTGTTGAAATATTGACCTTGGACAGCGTTGATGAGGAGCGCAGAGGCCATGCCCGTGGCGGAGACGAGAAGGGGCTTGATGCGACCAACCCTATCGAGAAGATAAAGACCAATGCTGCACCAAACGATGGAAAGAGCGCCATTGATGCCAATGATGAGGAGAGACTCGCGAACGGGGATGTTGAGGATGCTGTAGATACGAGGGCCGTAATAGTTGATAACGTTGATGCCACTGAGAGGACCGAAAGCCTGGACGCCGCATCCAAGAATAAGACGCCTACGCCATGAGGGCTTCGTGATAATCGACTTCCAAGAGATGTCGCCAAGAGCCCGGTCAGCCAAAATGACATCTCGGATTTCGCGAAATTCGAGCTCAATCCTTTCCTCTTCGAGATGGTTTCGGAGCACAATTAGTGACTTGCGCGCTTCTTCGTGGCGATCCCTTTCCATGAGCCAACGAGGTGACTCCTGGAGGAAATAGACGCCCGCAACAAGAACCAGACCGGGAACGGTCTGGAAAGCGAGTGGGAACCGCCCTGTGTGAAACAAAGTCAGTCCAGCACTAAAAGGAGGGAGGCACAGCAGTGGTTCATCAACATACATGAGAAGTGGCCAGCAACAAACGAGCATCCGTAGCCGAGCCACTGAGCCACAAAAAAGCCCCAGCTTAAGGACCACTGCAGTAGACCGGCGAGGGTCCCGCGGTACTGAGGCTCTGAAAGCTCCGAGGCGTACATGGGGATCGTAGAGGTGAGCTGTCCGACAGCCACCCCGCCAATAAAGCGACCTACTATGAGCATGGTCATATTGATGGCGCCGGCCTGGAGCGCGCAGCCGAATAGCGAGACCAGGGCCCCGATGAAAATTGTGAGACGGCGCCCCAGCATGTGGGCGAAGACCATGTTGAAGATGGTTCCGAGGATGGCACCGCCCTGGAAGGACGAGACGATACCGCCCACGACCGTGTCTGACGGCTGCGAGAAGTACTCCTCGAAGGTTGGCAGGGAAATTGTTGAGGTGATGATGCCTGAATCATAGCCAAAAAGAAAGCCTCCCACGGACAGGAAGACGCCCGAGAAGATGGTTGTTTTCTTGCCCATGTTGCCTGACTTGTAGAGGGGTCTATACACACGGCAGGAGAAGAAGTGGTTATCAGGAATGAATAACAAAGTGGATTTGCGGGTTGGCATCAACACAAAACAACGCCGTTGCAGGTTATTAAGACTAACTATTCCCATGACTCCTCGGGGTATCTTTGCGCACCAATTCCGAGGTCATGAAAGCTTCACGCCTTGGACTTTCCTGAATATGTACAGAGATTCGTCAATGACCAACAGCTCGGTGTGAGTTGACGCAGAATACTTGACCAACGGGCAGAGCTAAGAGGGGGCTGTCAGGCACCCAAGGCATCGGAATTCGTGTCGAGAAATCCACAATCCGAGAAGACCACGTAAGGGATAGGTCGCCATGTAGAATACCCCATGCCTCAGAGCAGGAAACGAAATCTCGGATGCGGAGATTGAATTCTCGGCCCTCCCTCACCGTCGACTGTGCCCGGTGAGTTGGAACGAAAGTGGTGGTGACGTGTAAACCCCTAGGCTCTGATGGTGCATCCGGGGAACATCGAGCCCCTGAACTAAGTCACATTGAAGTCATGGCGACATGAGAAGGAAACGCGGGGAAACCTCTGTACCTGCGTGTACGATTTTGGAAAGATGTGGAAGACCACACGGGCTGTATTACCAATGGCCTCGTTGGTCGTCCATCTCAGTCAACAGAGCATTGATAATCATCAGCGTCGGTTGATACGCTCGGCAGCAAATCCACCGACGGAGAACTGCCTGGCGATGGCCCAGGGGAGTGAAAGTAGCCAAGGTACTGAAAACATAGCCCATGATATTTGCGCCCGAGCCTTGACTGAAGAGTGCTACACACTTGGCATCCTCTCGTCATTGAACTCATGCTATACTTCGTAGTGACCGTTCTTGTTCGTCACCGCAACTTCATTGATTTGATTAACCTAGATCACGAAATGGAGATCGGCACTCCACAGTTCAAAATCTTTTAACAGGTCTTCCATCCACAATAATCTCGATCCTAACCAAGACAAACAATGTGCGTCCAAAGCTTGAGCGCCCAGGATTGCTACATCGTATTCGGAGTATGTGACAGTGAGTCAATATAGTGTTGCCTGCGGTTCACAGGAGTCAGGGGGATCGAACCCCTTTCTCTCGCATAGAAAGGCTAGCTACAGTGCTCATCCCAGGATGCTCCAACAGAATGCCATCACGGAAGAGAACCACTGTGCGGACAAGCGCTGTGAACAGAGAAGCAAAGACTGCGTGCGAGAGCCGTAGAGTCTGACGGGACTGGAACTGCTACCGAGCAGAGCCTACCGACGGGGGCCTCTGAGCGAACCGGGGCGGACGAGGCTCAGGTGCCATGGCTGCTAGTGAAGTGTAACCGCAGCAGTGACTTTGGCGCAATAAACATGTCGGTACCTGTCCTTGAAATGTGTCTGGAGCTTGTGCAGGTCCATGTGTATAATGTAAATGGCCGTGAGCACTCGCTGTCCGACTCGTCGAGACTTGCGAGGGAGACTGGAAAAGGGGAGTTTCTGCAAGGCTTCTTGTACGGGATCTTCATGCTACACACCGGGCATAATCATTGTACTGTTCTGTTGAAGGCAACAATAGACTGGCACGGGAGAGATAGAGTGTACAGGCTCTACGAGAGCCCTTATTTTCTGAACGTGAATTCGACAGATTGGGGTGCTCTTTACGTAGCCTCGGTGGAGAGAGCCCCTGATCTTGTGAATATATCGCTAGGTATCTCTCAGACTTGCCTGCTCATAGGAGCTGCAATTCCAATGAACGCCCAAGTGCATCTAACAGAAGGCGCAGCACCATGTTCAATGTTACAATGTCGCTCTCAGTATATTCCTATCATTGGAGCCCCAAGACCATGCATCAGCGGGCGGCATGTTCGACACCGCTTGACAGTAAAGGAGGAGGTTCACATTTCTCATCAATATGTAGTCTTACTAACACAAACGAATGCTTTCAATTGATGTTACGTTCGTAAATGACGACTTTCAGAACGGCCTGAAGCCGGTGATGCCGTGGCCCCAAAAACAAACATGTCCGAAAGTGTGACAAACGACGTATTTTGCTATTCAACCTCTTCGAGGGAATCTTCTCCAGTCATTATACCGACCAGTCTGATATCCCTCACCTACTAGTCCTGGGTCGGTGGACGACCTGGGTTGAACGCTTTCAGAGTGTGTAGTAGGCGTGATGCAAATCAAACATTGGGTCATTCGTTGATAATTTTGCTTTGTCTAACACCTTGATTCATTAGATGACGGCATTTCTGTGCCTGGGGAGGATGTCGCGGTGGACCAGGAGCTTCGCAGCTAGGCAAGTCGTCCTCGGCAAGGCATACTCGTTGAGTACATCTTAGGCAGACATTTCCAGGCTCTTCTGATTCCAGAGAAAGTATAATCTACCTGGAACATTTGAATTTAATCTGATGAGCCTTCCAGAGAGCCCATCGCAATTTCGGACGCGGGTGACTGCCTGGTGGCTTGAGGTAACAGCAACACCTCGGTCTTGAACACGGTCCACATCATAGCTTGGAATGTAGGGTTATGTTAGCGCTGCCCCTTGATCTTGGACCTCGTGTTCCCTGCGGAGATACTTGGCTTTGATCTGGGAAGGAAGGTATCAGCGTAGAAGTCTTGGACTGCCACATCCGCTCGTCAAGCAAATCAGTGTCGTATGCTTTAGAACCGTTAAACAATGCCCCGACATACCGAATGTAGTCTGCTCGATCGCATCAGTTCAATTGCAAGGAGAAAACTGCCGTGTCCAGAAGCAGCACCTCCTTTGCAGAACAGGTTAGACCTGCGGAGAAGAGCTGGAGGAAGATAGGGAAGACACGGGGTAGGCGGGGAACGCACCGGACTTGGTTGAGAGCCGAGGAGGCTACTGCGAGCACGAGATTGCTCGAAGTGTTGTTTGGTCTATTGCATTTGATGTTCGGCCGAAAGGTCGTACATATCCCGTGATTTTCAGCTTCATTCTCATTTCCGACATACTTCTCGGGCGCTCATTGTACCGAAACTACGAGATCATCAGTCTTTGGGGAGACAGTCCAGTGAAGACTGATTTGAGTCTTGCTAGTGTGAACATGGCGCAAACGCAGCAAGACGTTACCAGTTTCCCAAAAGAGAAGATGCCGATCAAAAGGTGATGCAGCTCTTCTATTGCAACGGAAGATGTAAAAGAGGCATGGGAGTAATGGGCAGTAGTGCGGTGAATATAAAAGTAGGTATATACACATAAGGCATCACGATTCACACCTCAGGAGTCTTTTGTTATTCGATTGTAATACCAGATATTTTCACATCCAGACGGCAAAATGAAGCTCCTGCGTCATCTCTGTGCTCTGGCGCTGGGCTCCTATTTCTCCTCCGCTTTGGGGGCCCCTTACGACATTGGATCATTCTCGGGTCATTCCAAGGATGGGCGTGCTTTGCAAGACATCGTTACCTGGGACGAGGACTCTTTCTTCGTCCGGGGCGAGCGGGTCTTTCTGTTGACCGGCGAATACCAGCCCTTCCGGCTTCCCGTACCCAGCCTTTGGATCGACAACTTCCAGAAGATCAAGGCTGCAGGCTTTAACGCTGTATCCTTCTACACCTACTGGCCTCTTTACGAGGGAAAGCCCGGCGAATTCACCGCAGAGGGCGTCTTTGCGCTTGACAAGTGGTTTCAGGCCGCCAAAGACGCCGGTATCTACCTCATCGCCAGGCCGGGCCCCTACATCAACTCCGAGACCTCGGGAGGTGGTTTCCCGGGCTGGGTGCAGCGCGTCAAGGGGGAGAATGGCACGCTCCGCACAAACAAGGGCGATTTCCTTTTGGCCACTCAGAACTACGTCGGAAACATGGGCAAGATCATCGCCGACGCTCAGATCACCAATGGTGGCCCTGTCATTCTCGTGCAGCCTGAGAACGAGTACTCAGAGTTTCGTGGAAACGAGGCAGGCCCCGACGGCGAGTACATGCAGCATGTCATCGACCAATACCGGGGCGCCGGCATCGTAGTCCCATTCATCAATAACGATGCTTTCGACAATGGCTTCAACGCTCCAGGTACCGGAACAGGCGAGATGGACATCTACGGCTTCGACAGCTATCCCATTGGCAATGGCTGTTGGAACCCCTATGAGTGGCCGGCCAACCAGCTCAAGACTGGATACTGGCAGCAGCATCTGAACGTCAGCGCCGGCACTCCTCACGCCATTCCCGAGTTTCAGGGTGGCGCCGGCGCCGGGTGGGACGTGAGCGTTAACTATGATGTCTGCGCTCAGTCGGTCAATGAGCAATTTGGTAGGGTGGTCTACAAGAACAACTACGCTGCTGCCGTGAAGCTTATGAACCTGTACATGACGGCTGGAGGCACCAACTGGGGCAACATCGGATCACCTCACTCAGGAACCAGCTACGATGTCGGCTCTATGATACGGGAAGATCGAACCTTGAACCGTGAGGCGTACTCATCGATGAAGCTGCAAGGCCAGTTCTTCAGGGTGACGCCGGCCTACCTCACCTCACGACCCCTCCAAGCAAGCACCCAATACACCAACGACTCAGCGCTGACCGTTACTCCTCTGGTCAACCCAGACGACGACACGGGTCTCTTTGTCTTACGTCACTCGGCCTATGAGAGCATGGCGATTACCCCCTACACGCTATCCGTTCCTTCTAGCAGGGGCAACCTCACCATCCCTGCACTAGGCGGTTCCTTGCTTCTCAACGGTCGCGACTCCAAGATCCACGTCGTTGACTACGACCTGGGTGGCGAGAAGCTTCTGTACTCATCTGGCGAGGTCCTGACTTGGAAGAAGTACGATGGCAACAAGAGAGTCCTCGTCTTGTACGGCGGTCCCCAAGAGACGCATGAGGCATCTATCGTTAGCAACAGCACTATTGAGGTTCTCGAGGGACCCAAGCCTCAGATCGAGCAGAAGAACGGTCTCAGTACATTCCAATGGCAGATTTCATCTGCCCGATCTGTCCTCAAGATTGGAAACACCTTTGTTTACCTTTTGGATCGCAACGAGGCTTACAAGTACTTCATCCCTCTCCTGCCCTCTCCGGAACGCGGTGCCTACGGTACTACAGAAACCAACGCCGATGCGGTCATCGTGAAGGCCGGATACCTCGTTCGCAGCGCTGAGGCCTCACGCGATTCTGGCGTTCTGTCGCTTGCGGCCGACTTCAACGGAACCACTACTGTTGAGGTCATCGGCGCGCCCGGCTGGGTCCAGCAGCTCAACATCAATGGCGAGAAGGTGGACGCCGTTCGTAACAGCATCGGCAACCTGGAGATCATCATTAACTACGAGACGCCGACGCTCAATTTGCCTGACTTGAGCTCCGTGGATTGGAAGTACGCCGATTCTCTCCCCGAGATCACGGCCGGCTACGATGACTCGATGTGGCCTTCTGCAAACCATCAAACCTGGAACAACCAGGCTGCACCCCAATACATTCCATTCGTTCTCGCGGGAAGCGAGTACGGGTTTCACTCCGGCTACTTAGTCTACAGGGGTCATTTCACTGCTAGAGGCAACGAGACCAAGCTTGACCTCACAACAGCTGGGGGCATGGCTTATAGCCACTCAGTATGGCTGGACGAGACCTACATAGGGTCCTGGGAAGGCAGCCCTTGGGACAAGACGAAGCAAACGTCGTATTCCCTTCCGAATCTGGAGGCCGGCGTCGAGCACGTCCTTACCGTCGTGGTAGACAACCACGGGCAGGAGGGTAACTTCCAGGTCGGCGTCGACGACATGAAATCTCCACGCGGTATCATCAATTACTCCTTAGGGGGCACCGAGGTTAACTGGAAGATCACTGGCAACCTCGGCGGGGAGGATTACAAGGACAGGGCGCGCGGTCCCCTCAACGAGGGTGGCAGCTACGCGGAACGCCAGGGCTGGCATCTTCCTCAGCCGCCTTCACAGGATTGGAATGTAGGTAATCCGTTGAAGGACGAAATGAAAGCAGGCATCCGTCTGTACACGACTGAGTTCGACCTGAACGTCCCCGAAGGTTGGGATGTCCCTCTTGATGTCGTGTTCAGCAGGGCTGCAGACGTCAACTTCAGTGTTCACTTGTTTGTGAATGGCTGGCAGTTTGGCAAGTTTCTGGGTCGATGGGGTGCCATGGACTACTTCCCCGTGCCGGAGGGTATTTTGAACTATCGCGGGAAGAACACCATCGCCATAACGTCCTGGTCGCAGGCAAAGGAGGTGGAGCCCATGGGTCTGAAGGGTATCCAGCTTCGCGCCGGGACACCTGTGATTTCTAGCCGTTCCAAGGTCGATCTTGTCGAGTCTCCCAGCTGGGAGAAGCGCGAGGGAGCCTACTAAGAAACATGCTTGGACTCAGATAGGGGGCGGCTATGATGGATTCAATCAGTGCTTGGGAACCCAGATAATGTATTGAACAAGTATGTAGCTCGCTTTGAAGCACATTGAGTACATCAAATTACACTCGCTATGAGAAAACCTCTGTGAAGTCGATGTATAACGTGTTTTCAGCTGGTACCCAGATCAAGGGAATTGTACACCGCCTTAGATGATACAGTCATAGAACCTGAAATGAAATTACCCTCGGCATCAGAAGAACCTATTGCGCTTGGCCTCCAGACTCGACATCTCATGATCATTTCAGTACCCCGCCTTCGGCACGAGATATTGGAAGACGAGCTATTATTCTCCACCATCCGGGAAATTAGCATGGCATCGTGTAGTTGTGGAATAGCAAACAACCTCGTTGTCACATCCACATCACCCCGCTGACCACTCCCTCTTGCTCGTGTTGAAGGCGGCATCTCGCGACATCCCGTTCCTGCGGGAACCCCAGAGTCTCATTTCGGTGAGTACCCGATCCAAAATGCGGGGTGTCTGTCGAGAAAGTCTGGAGTAGTGGCAATCTTTACTCAAACAGGTCCCAGCCTTGGGAATACGATCACAACACGGCCATGGCGCAGACAATCTCGCTGTTCTCATTAGACCGAGGCGCCGACATGAGGATTCAGTCCAAGCACTATCAAGCTCGAGGCATAAAGAATGATGGAGGCGGCCTTTGGATCCAGTTTCTGGCTACAAATCAGATCGTCTGAGCTCATCGCCACAGTAGTTGAATAAAGAAGAAAGTCAGACTTCATCGACCAATATGCATTTCTCCAAGCCAATCATTTCTACGGGCCTCGTGGCCCTTGCTTCTCTCCCTGTGGCCATCTCCCACTACAACCATGAGGCCCTCATTATTAACGGCGTTGTGACCCAGCCGTACGAGTACGTTCGACGCTCGACGAACGGCTGGTCACCGGTGGCTGATGTCAGCTCTCTTGACATGGTCTGCAATGAGGGTGGCCTGAACCCCGAGACAATGGCCGCCACCAAGACGGCCACCGTCGCCCCTGGTGACATTCTCGGCTTCACCGTCAACATTGAGATCGGTCATCCAGGACCTCTGGCGGTGTACATGAGCAAGGCGCCTGACGGCGTTTCGGCCTCCGAGTACCGCGGTGACGGCGACTGGTTCAAGGTGTACGCCCTCACCGTGACGACCATTGACGACAACACCATTCACTGGGGCAACTACAAGTACGCCCAGGCCATCCGCAACTACACCTTCCAGCTACCGCAGGAGATCCCAGCAGGCCAGTATCTCTTGCGGGCGGAGCACGTCGGGCTGCACGACGCCACGCAGCACGCCAAGGCACAGTTCTACATCAGCTGTGCGCAGCTCCAGGTGACGGGCAATGGAGCCGGCAAGCCAGGACCGTTGGTCAAAATCCCGGGCGTGTACAACGGGTACGAGCCGGGCCTAATGCTGGAGCTATTCAACCCCGTGCCCAAGAGCTACGAGGCGCCGGGCCCGGAGACGTGGCCTAACAGGTGTGAAGACCGTAGTGCAAACACCCTAAACGAGGACTGGGACGGTGACTGCGGATGGGGCAAGCTGGGCCCATTCTGAATGCGAAGAAGTTTCCATTCTGGGAGCCGATTGTGTGTACAGGCATTCTTCATGTGTTCAGTCGAACCGCATACACGACGAAGTCAACATGTACTCAGTCTGAAACGCGTGCTTTTTAGCTTCAAATGCTCCAATTTATACTTCTACCTTGCTTAAGCACCCTTCAAGTAGCTTCTGCGTGCTATCACGGGCTTCCAGGTCATCAAGCCCCACGGTCGAGGGGGCTCCAAAAGCTTCGGTGTCCCCAGGAGTCAGATATCCCGTATCGTTTCCCGGCCAGGGATAGATACTCAATACAAGTTCTGGATTTTAATCAAGTAAAGATTGTGACTGTCTGTTGACTGTGGGCAGGATTGGACGAGGTGTCAGCATTTCCCTGTGGGAATCATCCAATGCTTTCAACGGTGAGGAGGCTTGCACAGGCGTCATTGACACTTGGGAAGAAGACTCGCCTTCAATGGACTCATCCCTTTCGCCGACTTTAAGACCTTCTCCCTGTAGATCTGGAGAGGTTCCATGGATCATTACGCGTACAGTGGCATGTGTTTGCCAGCGGACCGGGCCAAGCCTGGTTTCCTCTCTTCCGGGCGTCTCGGCCCATCGACTACCCACCGAATGAGGTAAAACATATCATCCATCCAACAAAAAGCAACGACACTAGCCCCTGTAGGATCAAAAGAGCAGCGTTGTAAATCATCAAGCACCTGTCGGATGGCTTTGACCCGAGTGTGTCGTCCGCTCCGCCAACATCGACTGGCAGCCGGCAATGACCCAACACGTCTCACTTTATACATGTTGCCGCATTTCTCCCAGCTCCTGACCAGTGATTCTCGGGATTGGAAAACATTCCGCCAGAAATCCTTTCTCACAGAGCTACGTCATGTCTTCCTTCCAGCCACAAATCGTCAATGTCCGCTTTGAGCACCACCACGATGGACTCGGCATTGCCACCGGCAGTCCCCGGATTTCCTGGTCCTTCTCTGCTGATCCGGGGAAGGTCATGGCCTGGGAACAGGGCTCTTACGAGATCGAGACGGTTATCCTGAGCAATGGTCTGTCCGCGAAGGACCAAGAGAGCCGCACCGTCAGGGTCGACAGCACCGATTCTCTTCTCGTGCCTTGGCCCTTGCGGCCCCTGCGGTCCTTTGAAGCTGCCAAAGTTCGTGTCCGCGTTTGCGGGAAAGTGAAAAGCATGGAATCTGGCAACACGGAGGTGGAATGGTCCGATTGGTCGCCATCGGCGACTGTCGAAGCCGCCGTCTTGGACCAAGACAACTGGCAGGCCGCCTTGATCGAGCCGCCGTCAGCTATCCAGCTGCGTGCAGAGGATGGATCCATGCGACCTTTGAGATTTCGTAGCCAGCTTCTGAAGCTTCCCGCCGGCGTCACACGGGCCAGACTCTACATGACAGCTCACGGCGTCTATCAGGCATACATCAACGGCAAGCCCGTCGGCGACCAGCTCCTTGCTCCAGGCTGGACAAGCTACAAGAATCGCCTGAACTATGTCACATTTTCGGTCACGGACTTACTACGAGATGAGCCTGAGGCCCGCGTCGAAGTCGAAGTGGCCCCGGGATGGCTAGGATCTGCCCTAGGATGGGCCGGCGGCAGGCGATGCCGCTTCGGCAATACGCTCGGCGTCTTCGGACAGCTGCGGGTAGACTTCCAGGGCCAGGATGCCGGGCAAGCGTCTCAGATCTGGATTGCAGCAACGGACGAGACTTGGGAGTGCGCACCCAGTGCCATCACCCAAAGCGAGATATACAACGGCGAGACGTACGACGCCAGATTAAGAGACCCAGCCAAAGCATCGGAAGTTCAATGGGCTCGAGTCCAGATCGGAGCTCACCCCGGCTCGAGGCTCGTGAGCCCCGAAGCTCCGCCTGTGCGTGTCACGGAGAAAATCGCGACGGTGGACATTATCAAAAGCCCAACGGGCCGAACGATTCTGGATTTCGGCCAGAACATTGTTGGCAAGATTTGTGTCAACCACCTGAACAAGCCTGAGGGGCATGAGGTGCGTTTTGCCCACGCCGAGGTCTTGGAGAACGGCGAGCTATGCCGGCGACCACTGCGCTTCGCAGCATCAGAAGCAGTGCTCATCTCTCGCGGCGACCTGATTGAGGGATGGAGTCCTCTTTTCTCGTTCCACGGTTTTCGTTACGTTCAGGTCGATGGATGGTCAGTCGACGACATGGACGGGCCCCTCACTAAGGATTCAGTCACGGCGCTGGTCATGCACTCGGATATGCGCCGGACGGAGTGGTTCGAAAGCTCCCATCCGCTCCTCAATAAACTCCATGAGAACGCCGTCTGGAGCATGCGAGGAAACTTCCTGTCCATCCCGACTGACTGCCCCCAACGAGACGAGCGACTTGGCTGGACGGGAGATATCCAAGTGTTCTCGCCCTCCGCCAACTTCCTGTACGACACGAATAGTGTTCTGGGAGGTTGGATGGCGGATGTTATGGCAGAGCAAGCCGCGAATGGCGACGGCGTTCCCCCCTTCGTCGTACCCAACGTCATCGGTCGCGATGACGAGACCGTCCAGGACGAGTGGTGGCCCCATCTACCCAATGCCGTCTGGGATGATGTCGTTGTCGTCGTTCCCTGGGAGCTGTACCGCGCCTCTGGCGACACCGCCATACTAGAGCGGCATTATGACAGCATGCAAGCCTGGGTAGACCGAGGCATCATCCGCGGGGCCGACTCGCTATGGGACGAGGACGTTTGGCAACTGGGCGACTGGCTGGACCCGGCAGCGCCGCCTAGTGAGCCCGGGATGGGCAAGACAGACGGCGTCCTCGTGGCAGACGCCTACCTGATCCGCGTGACCGGCATCCTAGCCGAAGTCGCCGCGATCCTGGGAGGCGCCTCCGACTCGGCGCGCTACGCCAGCCAGCGCGTTACGCTCATTGAGACATTCCAGCACAAATACATTACTTCACGCGGCCTGATGGCTTCAGATACACAGACGGCATACGCCCTCGCTATCACTAATGGCTTGATAAAATCGCCAACGCAACGATCCACCGTCACGGCGCGCCTCATCCGCTCCGTTCGCCAAGCCCAGTTCCGAGTCTCTACAGGCTTCGCGGGCACGCCCATCATCCTTCACGCCCTATCCACGATCGGCCATCACCAGTACGCGTACCGTATGTTGTTCGAGAAGCAGTGCCCTAGCTGGATGTACCCCGTCGTCATGGGCGCCACGACCATCTGGGAGCGCTGGGATAGCATGCTTCATGACGGCTCGATCAATCCGGGCGACATGACGTCCTTCAACCACTGTTCCCTCGGTTCCGTCGTCAACTGGCTGCACGAGGTCGTGGCCGGGCTCAAAGCCAAGGTGCCCGGGTGGAAGCAGATCGAGGTCCGTCCCGTGCCAGGCGGGCCTCTGACGCACGCCAGCGCGAGACACATTAGCCCTTACGGCGAGGTGGAGAGTTCTTGGAAGATTTCGGGCGGGCGGTTCGTGCTGAGGTTGACGGTGCCTCCGAACTGCACGGCGTACGTGGTGTTGCCTGACAAGCATCGATCTTATGTGACCGGTCAGGACGATGAGGGCGTCTGGGTCGGATCGGGGAGGCACAATTTCAGCTGTGGGTGGGAGGACCTGGGTGATTGGCCGTTGGAGGCGCAACGGCCGCCGTTCTGGCCACAGCCGCTGGCCGAGGCAGTCTGAGGAATTTCCATAGCAAGAGTAACATCTTATCAACCGAGACATTCACGCGTACGTGACAGTTGTCTTTGGCTTAGATAAACTAGAATTGCAATAGTGTTTGGGAGGGGAGTTCGAGTCTCATTCCTGAAGTCTGAGTCGATGGCCTGTCAGTACGCTGCTTTCCAGTGTCCAAGGCACCCAGCTTTCAGCTGCTCACTTTAGAGGGAATGTGAACGGCAGCGCGTTTTATATATAGATGCTGACTCTAGATAAGACAAGCCGTCTAGGTTTAGTCCTGTTGTATAAACGTAGTAATTGGAGCCAAAAAGAGTAGAAAGCCCCGGTGTAGCTTTGATGGGCTAGAGCGCGTAGGACCAGGGTAACAAGTGTGTACACAGTGTATGAAGATATCAAGCAAGGTTTCTGCGGAATACGGGCGACCCTGTTACAACAAGAGCTGCATTGGTGGAAGTCAAGTCTCTCACAAATTCCGACTTGTTTGCTCCGGCATGGGACCTCGAAGTGCCTCCAGCCACGTCCTCCCGACGGCGACGACACGCTGCGAAGAAGAGTCCCCATTCACTCCCCGGCAGTATTTGGTCACATCATAACACAGATTTCCAAATATAAACTCTGTATGGGACAAGCGGTTTGTATTTATAGAGGCAATCTGCTAGATTGCTAGCAGAATTGCGTCAACGATTGACGATTGTCCCTGTGAACCACGTTCGGCTGAATGACTTGCGATGACCAGTAATGACTGTGTTCGACGAGTCGCATCTGAACGAGAGCCCCTGGTTCGCTGTTCCCTCATCATCGCCGCATGCCCACCACCAGATCCGTTGTAGGACGATCCGCAATCACTCCATATCTATCTCGAGATCTACCCTCTGCCGCCTGACGCACCCTTCTTCTTGGGTGGGGCCCCTCGGTTTGAAGACGACCGCTGCGGCGGTCTCGCCGTGAAATCTTTGCCCTTGCCGGGCTTCCTGTTCGGCCGCTGACGCGCGACCAATGCATCGGGGGCCGTCTGTAACCGGTTATGAATAGAGCAATGACATGAAGAATGTCGTCACTTACGACGAGGCTTGCGTCTTGGCCCGCGGCCGTCTGCAAGAGGTCAGCTTGGTTTCAGGTGGGCTTCATCGAGGAAACCGTGAATCGATGCCACGTCTGTCAAGGCGGCCATTACGGAAGGTGATGGGAGGTTTTTGGGCATACAGCTATCTGTCATTACGGTCATGTCAGCATTTGCAACCATGTTTATGTTAGATGACTCTGTACCTTATCGCGGACCTGAGCCGCCTCTGGATGGCCCAGGTCAAGTGAGTTGCTTTTGGCAATTCTTCCGCCAGTGGGAGTTCCAAAGGCTAGGGGGAATGCACAAAACCACAAGACAAGGAAACGCATTTTGATGGAGTTGAGATTTGACGGAAATGTATTGACCTGAGTAAATGGAAATTGTCGGATTGTAGTTGCAGCAGGTGGATGGGTGTGGTAAAGGTTGAGAAGGCTCGAATTTATATCTTATTGAACTACGCAAGTGTAAGTAGGTAAGTCGGACTAGAGATTCAGACCTGAAGTATACTACTCCAACCCAATCTGGCTGCAATAAGCGACGGTGATATCGCATCGTAAAGCGTCGATCACCCTTTTCGGAAGCTCCTTCGATAATCTTGCCTTGGTTCCCCTGCCTGGAGAAGGCGGCCGGGGGAGCCAACATGAGATCAGAAAGTCGCCTTCCTCAGCAACGCTCGAAACGATTTTCGAAGAGAGTTTCGTTCCAAAAGCCGGACTGTTTGTCAACAGCCAAGACGTAGACTTATCCAGTTCCCAGCATTCGGCGGTCGCCGAGTTTTCGAATCCTCACATGTCTTCATGTCGATTGTCACGAAGTTTATTACCATGATGATGTTCACGTAACAAGCATGCAATCCCAATGGTCAGCACAATGACGCTATTGAGTGACATTGGTGAGTACCGCGTGTCGGAGAAAAGACTTCTCGGTAAGCCTTACTGATAATAGAAAACAGGTGCTAGTAGATGTCGTTGAACGGTTAGAATATCGGCAGTATCTTCCAAGGATCTACAGGAAACTACAAGGTGAAATCACGCATAACGTCTCACAAATCTAGCCAGAGCTCTATTTACCAGATAACAGGCTGACTCTCCGAGACGTGTTGTATTAGAGTTGCCGCTCAGATGCCGACTACCATATGCCAATAACCATGTTCGTGTCCGGAGGCCGAGGGTTTCTTGAGTCTTGACAGCTTTGAGCGGAGTTTGGCGGAGATCATGCGAACTTGAACCATGACTAAGTACGAGACGGGTGATTGGGACCTTATTCTGCACGCTGCGCGCCAAAGATAGGAACACCTAGGCCAAACATCTCATCCGATACTGTCCAAAGCGTCATCCTAGACAGGTGGAGCGGCCCGGCCAAGCCAATATCCAGGGTTAATGCCCGGTATCTTACCCCAGGTACGGCAGAACCGTTGTGTTGGTAAAGTTTAACATGAGTTTGATTCGGCGGATCACTAATCTCATCCGATGAAGACTTAGCCCCTTTGCCGGCCTATGCTTGTGATACATGATGATCTCAGCCTCTCCGGCTTCCTCGCGGTCTCATTTTCCACCGGCAGTTGTGCCATCGGCGATTTGCGTGCGGACTCTTCTTTTGCTATTTAGAGATTTGTTCTAACAACGTTTGATCCATGCGGAACAGTGCATCTTTCTTGAGTTTTGCTTCAAGCTGCCATCATTGCAAATTTCTAAAGACCTGAGTTCCTTATCCATTCAGCGAGCGACGGGTTTTCAGTCCCTGAAAACACCAACTATTCGCAAACGACCCCGAAGGACTTGGTTGAGCATTTGCCGCTCCGCTCTTGTCGGCCCCGGGCAGGCTTCGAGAGAGGACATCAGCAGGTGCGGCCTCATACACAATACGAATGTACTTACATCATCGCACCTTACGGTACAGGCAGTGCCGACATTGCTTCGGGTACATTGAGGGGTCGTTTGACAAGACACCGCAACGGTCTGACGGGGCTTGATCTGAGCTGTAGCCTGGCCGATGGAGGCAGAGGCCACGCAGAGAAAGACTAAGAAGCGCATTCTGACAGTTGATTTTCGTCGGTGGAACACGTCTGATGAAAGACTTTGTACGATACCTGAGGAATGGAGATAAGATGAGTGAAGGCGTGGTTGGGAATTGGAATGACGACCAGAGAGCATTTATACTTGAATCTTGACTGGCACAAAACCAAGACTCCACGCTCAAGTGATGGGACAGCTTCCACTAGGATTTTGTTACAGTCCGCCTTGGCCGAGGCCAAGATGAAGCACGTTTCAGTGATAGTGGAATAATTCTGGTGCCAACATCGGCTGTGATATGTGGCTTCGGTCGCTGAGAGGTCTGCGGGGACAAGTGCGCCTCTTAGTGTCGGAACCAAGTATAGATTTTGACTTGAGCGGGTCCCACTCTAGACGCTGCATGCTATGGCGCATCCAGTGGTTTCTCTCCAGTCTTGTTCTTCAGTCATATTGAGCTCAATTAGCCGCTACGACTCGCCTATGCCTCATAGAGGTTTAAAGCAGGCGTTAAATACTACAGCAACAACAACTACGACTCGCCTACACCGAAACTTGTGAGCCGCATTTCCACCTCCCGCTGGTACCTTTGTGATGAAATGACTACTGTGATCAATCTACTGTCATCAACATGTCTTCGTTCTACACGGGCTGAAATGTCTCCCCCCCCCTAATCAAATTGTCAGGTAAATGTTCAAACGTTCACTGATCCAAGATTGATATGACTGCGGCAATATTTGGTCATCGCATTCCGTGGGTAATCACCGACGAGGCCAGTCGGGTTCTGCGAAGGTTGAGTAGAAGGACCATTGGAGTTTTGGGGGGCTTAACAATGCGAAGGTGCCACGCAGGTCTGGCAACTAAGATGCAAAACATACAGATTTCAATACCTATCACGGAAGGCGATAGCGGTACGCAAGAAGTTCAGTCACTTCTCAGAACCGTAACCAAAGTGGAGCACCGGATGACCGCAATAGGCCCTCATCATTGCGTAAAGATTGTAAATAGTGGCTTTGCGACCGATATTCTAGGCATACTTTTAGGAAAGCTGAAGGTTCAGTTGAGCTGTTAGATTTGTGCGAGGTTTTGCAAGCAGCCAGGCACTCCAGTGTCGCTGCCGTCCGTAAGATCCATCCGGTCGGTTACGGTGCAGTGGGACTCGGCCGTTTACGGGGCCGTTCTGCCCGGTGGGCTCCATAATTCTCGGGGCTGGCTCTCGGGGTACGGATACACAATTTCACCTTTTTCGCGCTAGCCCAGTTGGGATGAAGTAAGATAGTGATGGTGATATCCAAGCTCATCTGCAGCATGTGCGTCATGCAATAAGGATGAACATGGTACGAAAGAGCGGTGTCGGCTCCGGGACATCTAGGTGTTCTGGGTTAAAGGTCCGGTCGGGCGAGAAATGAGATGACAGGAATACGTTGGTACAGAATGTTTATCTACATGATAAGAAACATGCAAAACACACGGGATGGCATTCCAGTAGCCGTTGCCGCAGGTGATAGTCAGGAACAAAAGTCAATTTAGCGCGAGGCATGCCAGGAACGCAGCAGATCTTCAGGGCAGGCGAGCGAAACGGAAGAACGACGGGTGAGAATGAGATGGATGTGAGATGAGAGGCGCCGGCGAGATGGTGTGTTCAATGCAGGCGAGGGTGGCCTGTTTGGCACGGCTTCCAGGCCGGTGCCAAAATGTCACTGACCGGGCAGGCAGGCAGGAGCCGCTGGACCAGGAAAGAAGCAGGAAGCAGGAAGGAGGGGCATGAAACCGCGTCTGTGCACTGGGCAAGCGCTAGAACGCGGCGGTACGGCTGGGTGACGTCATTCTAGCGCCGGGATGGGAGCTCTTGTTGATTCTAGCCTCATCCTTTTTATTTTTATTTTCTGATATGAGGGAAAAATCTCCTTCGATGTTACGCGACAATCTGCTTATTCGTACAGACTTACCCGGCACACCAGGCCAGCTGGGAAGACGATAAATATTGGGATTGGTCCGGAATCCACGCCGAAAAAATATTGCTGACGAGATACAGAGTACTTGTCTCTTGTGATGGTGGCTCGACAGATGAGGCGTACTATTAACCTGTTTTCAGATGAATATACGATTGGCTTCCCAGTCATTCAGCAATTGAGGTGAGATACGAGAGAAAGGGGCAATTGCCTTTCTTTCAAACTGTTGAGAGTCGCAACGAGCAATATGAACATGGGTTTGTGCGACGGTTTGGCACTGGTTCTGTCCGGGAACCTGCTCTGAATCCCCGCCCCCGGCTTGCTGCTTTCTACCCCAGTTACCCAGTTACCGCCCAGGCTTGCACGACATGAATTCACCGCACAATTCGTTGCAGTCTCTCCTCTCTCTTTCATCGCGATCCACGGCAAGCGGAAGAGTGGGAATTTTCACGTCGAATCGCGGTCTGGATTCTCCGGGATCGTGATGGGGGCTCCACAGACGCCAGGCGCTAACCCCAAACTCCGCAAGGGCGCCCCGCCTCTCACCGCTGTCCCCACCGAAGCTATCCGTTCCGGGAAGCCTGGCACTGGGAAAGTGGCAGCTTGACACCTCAGACCATGTATCTTTCCCATCTTTTTGTATGGCAATCTACCTCGCCAACATTTTGTCGTGTTCAGAGTTTCGGCTGTTGCTGCTGCCCTTCAGTGCAAGAGCTTAGGTCGCTGCAGGCAGGTACCTTCGGATGAGCTGAGGGTAGCTGCTTCCCCCTACTTCGCGAGCTCTCTTCACAATGAGAGCAACAATCTCTTAGCAGAAAGTACATGGACGCCAATGCTTTCTACGGATACTCCAAATTTCCTTGGCCGGAGCAACTCCTGCGGGCTTGCTTGTTTTACAGTGAGCTGGGCTTCTCCAATTTCTGAGCTGCCACTGATACCCCGCCATGCCTTTTACTCGTACTGCGGCGTACCAGAGCTGACAGAACCTCTAGCTCCTATCGTCATCATCTGCCTTCGCAATTTTCTTCTCTTTCTCTCGCACACTCGATCATATTCCTCCTGTTTTCCCTCGTTTTCGACCTCCCTCGGCAACATCGATTCACCTGAGGCTTTGGCCCAATCAAGCTGCCGTCGCTGACGCCCCTCGTCATATCATATTGCTCCAATTGCTCCCCTGTCGCCCAGAACCCGGATCGGCGTGTTTTTCCTCGACCGGAATCGCCTCCGTGCTGCAAAGCCCGAGTCATTGCGCCAGCTGCGACCCATTCTACGTCGATCTGTCCGCGGGGCACCAAGCTGCCTCCTACAACTCTTCGGAGGATGGTACCAAAAACCATGATGTCCAACGAAGTTTACCTGCTGCCTCTCAACGACGACGGCTCTCCCCAAGTCGCCGGCGAGTATGTTTACCTCGCCCCCAAGACGAACGACCCCGTAACCATCCGCTTCACAATTGAGGGCACCTCCTCCATCTGTCGCCATGGCAGTCTGTGGGTCAACATTCCAGAAGAGGGCGCCGAGTTCCACAGAGACCAGTTCCGCGAGTTCAAGTAAGCTTCACCAAATCCTCAATTGACCGAACACCGTAGCTCATGCGCAAACCAGACTCGTGCCCGATTTCAATCGCACAATCGAAATCTCCATCCCCATCTTCCAGGCCGGCGCATACGCCTTCTACACCACCTATGCAGAGCTGCCAGACCTCGCCGAGGAGCTGGACTCGAGCCCCCAGGCCCAAACCACCAACAAAAAGACCCCGCTCTACTACATTGACGTCGCGCCGCGCCTCAGCCTCGATGGCCGCCCTCTGCCCTTGCCAGCTCTGTCGATTTTCTCCGTCATCAGCAAGTTCATGGGCAAGTACCCAGGCGACTGGGAGAAGCACCTGCGCGGCATCAGCGACCGCGGTTACAACATGATCCACTTCACCCCGCTCCAGGTCCGCGGTGCTTCCAACTCCCCCTACAGCTTGTACGACCAATTGGGCTGGGATCCCGAATGCTTCCCCGACGGTGAGAAGGACGTCCAGGGCTTGATCACCAGCTTGGAGAAGCAATACTCCATGCTCAGCTTGACCGACATTGTCCTCAACCACACGGCCCACAACAGCGCATGGTTGCAGGACCACCCTGAGGCCGGTTACAATCTTGTGACGGCACCCTGGCTGGAGTCTGCGTGGCTCTTGGACACGAAGCTGTTGGAGTTGAGCGATAACCTGGGCAAGCTGGGTCTGCCCACAGAAGTCAAGTCTGACGATGATCTTATCAAGATCATGGACGCCATCAAGAAGCACGTCATCTCAGAAATTAGGCTGTGGGAGTACTACGCAATCGATGTCGAGCGCGATGTCGAAGCTTCGCTGCAAGCCTGGGTTGCAGGCCAAACCATCTTCCCCGAGGAAGCCGCCGGTGCGAGCGTCACTGGACTCAAGGACGCCCCGTTGAAGGAGCAGGCTGAGTTCCTCATCAAGAACGGCCTTCAAGGCGGAGACCGCTTGGGCGGACGTTTCAGGAGAACTGTTGACCCCAAGGTCGCCTCAGGTCTTCTGTCCGCCATCTTCGGAAGGTACGAGGGCGAGGAGGGCAGCTCTCCCAGACAGGCGGCGGCCAAATCCAAGCTGGTTTCTGTCCTTGACGAAGTTAACCTACCATTCTACAAGGAGTACGACGCCGAAGTCACCGAGATCCTGCAACAGCTCTTCAACCGCATCAAGTACTGCCGCATGGACGAACACGGCCCTCGCATGGGTGTCATCAACAAGGAGAACCCTCTGATCGAGACGTATTTCACCCGCCTACCAAAGAATGACACGACCGCAAAGAACAAGCCCGAGGAAAATGTTCTTGTGAATAATGGATGGGTGTGGGGAGGAAATGCTCTTGTGGATAATGCTGGTCCTGATTCACGCGTCTACCTGCGCCGCGAGGTCATCGTCTGGGGTGACTGCGTCAAGCTTCGTTATGGCAGCGGCCCTTCTGACAGTCCTTTCCTATGGGAGTACATGACCAAGTACGCTCGCATGCTGGCCAAGTACTTTGCCGGTTTCCGAATCGACAATTGCCACTCCACTCCGATCCACGTAGCCGAACATGTCCTGGACGAGGCTCGTCGCGTCAGGCCCGACTTGTACGTCGTCGCAGAGCTCTTCACAGGCTCCGAGGAGATGGACCATGTCTTTGTCAAGAGACTGGGCTTGAGCGCCCTCATTCGTGAAGCCATGCAGGCGTGGAGCACTGGTGAGCTGAGTCGCTTGGTACACAAGCACGGTGGCCGGCCTATCGGCAGCTTTGAAGTCGACGAAGTTTCACGCCCTGACGGAAAGTCTCCCATGAGTCCTATGAGCCCCTCTCAAGAGGGTAGCGATATGCTTAACGGGAACCCGTCCTCACGAGAAATCATCAGGAGGATCAAGCCAGTACCAGTCCAAGCTCTCTTCATGGACTGCACCCACGACAACGAGACTCCAGCCCAGAAGCGTGACGCTCGCGACACTCTTCCCAATGCTGCCCTTGTAAACATGTGCGCTAGCGCCACCGGCAGTGTCATGGGCTACGATGAGATCTACCCCAAGCTCGTCGACCTTGTCAACGAGACCAGACTTTACACCTCAGAATCATCTTCCAAGCCTGTTAAGATCGGCGGCGGCGGAAACGGCATTGGTGGTATCAAGAAGCTTCTCAACCAGATCCACACTCTGATGGGCAAGGATGGCTATGACGAAACTCACATCCACCACGAGGATCAGTACATCACTGTTCACAGAGTTCACCCCGATTCACGAAAAGGTTATTTCCTCATTGCCCACACGGCGTTCCCTGGGTACGGCAACGGTAATGGTGCTTTCAATGCTGTCCACCTTGGCGGGACGAGGGCTCGACACCTCGGAAGCTGGATGCTCGAGGTAGATGCCAGCGACGAAGCCAAGAAGGAGGTCTTGGAGGACAAGAAGCTCCTTCGCGGTCTTCCCAGCCGTGTCGTTGACGTCCCGGGCATTCGCATGGAGGTCAAGGGTGACGAGACCATCATTGCCGTTCGCGACAAGTTCCCGCCTGGCAGTATCGCACTTTTCGAGACGTGGATTCCCACAGCGGAGCACTCCGCAGGTCTCGACACCTATGTCACCTCCGGTGCGAAAACAGCAGTTGAGAGCTTGAACCTTGTTGACCTCAACTTCTTGCTCTACCGATGCGAGGCCGAGGAGCGCGATGGCAGTGGTGGCAAGGACGGCTGCTACGAAATTCCAGGTTATGGAAAGCTTGTGTACGCTGGTATCCAGGGCTGGTGGAGTCTACTGAAGGACATCATCAGAGACAACAACCTGGCACACCCGCTCTGCCAGAACCTCCGTGATGGTCAGTGGGCATTGGACTTCACCGCTGGACGACTGGAACGTGCTAGCCAGACGCCTGAATTCGAGCGTCTCGGCAAGCCCGCTGCCTGGCTGAAGGACCGCTTCGACGCCATTCGTAAGATCCCTAGCTTCTTGCTGCCGAGATACTTTGGCCTCGTGATGCGAACGTTGTACATGGCCGCCTGGGAGCGCGGCCTCGAGCAGATGAACGGCAATGTTCGCGAAGGACAGTGGTTCCTTCAGAGCCTCGCCATGGTCAGCGCACAGCAAACGGGCTTGGTCAAGTCCGGTTCCCTCTGGCCAAAGAAGTTGGTCCCGTCATTGGCTGCTGGTCTTCCCCACTTTGCTGTGGAGTGGGCAAGATGCTGGGGTCGCGATGTGTTCATCTCCCTCCGCGGTCTCTACCTCGGCACTGGCCGCTTCGACGAGGCGAAAGAGCACATCTTTGCTTTCGCCAGTGTCCTGAAGCATGGTATGATCCCCAACTTGCTCAGCAGTGGTGCTCTGCCTAGATACAACTCTCGTGACTCAATCTGGTTCTTCCTTCAGTGCATCCAGGATTACACCAAGTTCGCTCCAGATGGCTTGGACCTTCTGAAGGAGAAGGTCAAGAGACGCTTCTTGCCCTACGATGACACTTGGTTTGACGTTGAAGATTCTCGGGCCTACTCTCAGGAGAGCACGATCGAAGATGTCATTCAAGAAGCATTGCAGAGACATGCCTCTGGCATGTCCTTCCGCGAAGCCAACGCTGGTCCTTCTATCGACTCGCAAATGAGTGACGAGGGCTTCAACATCTCCATCAACGTCGACTGGAACACCGGCATCGTCTTTGGAGGCAACCAGCACAACTGCGGAACATGGATGGACAAGATGGGTGAAAGCCCGCGTGCCGGTTCCAAGGGAGTTCCCGGCACACCTCGTGACGGTGCTGCCGTTGAAATCACTGGCCTCCTGTACAGCACGTTGAAGTGGGTTGCTTCACTAAACTCGGAGGGCAAGTTCCAGTACTCCTCCGTGAAGAAGGCAGACGACTCGTCCATCTCGTTCAAGGATTGGGCTGAACTCATCCGCGCCAACTTTGAGCGCTGCTACTATGTCCCTGTTTCGCCTGAGGAGGACTCCAACTACGACGTCAACAGCAAGATCGTCAACAGACGTGGTATCTACAAGGACTTGTACAAGTCCGGCAAGGAGTATGAGGACTACCAGCTGCGCCCCAACTTCCCGATTGCCATGTGCGCCGCCCCCGAGTTGTTCGATCCCAAGCATGCCTTGCATGCTCTTTGCGTTGCTGATTCTGTCCTCCGAGGCCCCACCGGCATGGCAACTCTGGACCCTGCCGACCTGAACTACAGGCCGTACTACCGCAACAGTGAGGACAGCGACGACTTCGCCACAAGCAAGGGACGGAACTACCACCAAGGTCCCGAGTGGCTCTGGCCGACTGGTTTCTTCCTCCGAGCCTTGTTGAAGTTCGATCTGGCGAGAAGGAGCTCCGATGCCGACCGCATCGAGGCGTTCCAGCAAGTCACCCGGAGACTTATGGGATGCAAGAAGATGATCAAGGAAAGCGCCTGGGCGGGTCTGACAGAGTTGACGCAGAAGAACGGAGAGGACTGCCCTGATTCGGTAAGTTTCCCTGCGCTTACAAGGCAAAGACATGATACTAACAAGTGGAACAGAGTCCCACACAAGCTTGGTCCGCCGGTTGTCTGATTGACCTTTACATGGACGCGGCCGAGGAACAGAGCGACAAGTCGAAGATTGCCTTGCCTACGAGATTCAAGTAGGAAACTTCCATGGCGGATGAGTTGTTAGCAGGAGAAGACATTCAGCTTGGACGTTTATTGTTAGGATGCAGGTGCTCATGATGAAGACATCGAAGCAAGGAGCTTGAATGAATGCGGTGAAAAGTGCTTGGGTTTGCAAGAGCATAGCGAATACGACTTGGGAATTGGTATATAGATAGAATGCATTAATATCCTACATGTTTCTCTCCTCACATTCGTAAGGGAAGTGACGTTGACGGCACACAGAATCCCTTGATATGAGTAACCCGCATGCTCTTCAGAGGTCTCAGCCCAGTGACAAGCTCCGCCATCTCCTTTTGGTAAAGACGCCGCACGAAACATATGCTCTTCTGTTCCATGACGGTTGAGGACCATGCAGATATTAAGACACATATCGGCAAGCTGAGAAATTGCTGCTTCATCGTAGGTGTCACGGTGTAGGACGAACAAAATAAACCAGGAGCGGAGACGCGGACGGACGACGTAGGCGAGTTCTTGTAGCTTCACATGTTGATAGATACACCCGGCGGATGAAGAACTCTTGAGATGAGTTAAACAATCGCGCTCAGGAATCTCCATTGCATCGTTAAACACCGTGACGATTTAAACACATGGATCGCTCACATGGTCGAGATTCACCCCTTGGCAGTCGGCTTCTGTGACGTAGATATATATACTTTTGCGTTCGCTTTGTGCCGTGACGAGCAGGTCGTGGGATATTCGGGTGGAAGTGGTGAATGTTAATGGTAGAGCTGTTGTATAAAATGGCAAGGTCGAGACGTGCTTGTTTCGTGAGGACAGAGACGAGGCAGTCGATTATGTCTTCTGATGTGGATCGGGTGTGGTTTGATCTCTCGTTCTCATGGGTGTGTTGAGACTTTGACGGGGACGGAAGGGTGGAATGGGGAACGTGAGGCATTTTGAGTACGTCTGGAGGGGAAGTGAATAGGTGGGATGATTACACCGGGGATGGTAGTGCTGGACGGCGTGGATATTGAGTGCGGGCTATGGGTTTGGGTTCGTCGATGGGGAGGGGGCGGGGTTGTGGTGTGTGAGGACTGAGTGGAATGTGTTGTCCGTAGAGACCACACCAACCCGAAGCCAATTGCTGCGTTTCTTTGGTAGTGATGAAGACGACTCTTTTAAGGAGCGCGGTTTGAGCGTTATGTTCTGAGGACGGGTATTTAAGGGTATGAGGAATGGAATTAGAACACTTCGAGCGGCACACCGAAAGCGCTTGGTCGGCATGCTTCTTCTCACTTCCTCTCAAGCAATAGCTTGGCCGTATTAGAAATTGCGCTTGAGAGAACCTGAGAGTTGGATCGTGGAGATGATACTTTGTTTTGGTTATGGGTTGAATAAGCTTTGGGAATATGTCTGGGATAATGGGCGAGGACGACGGATGGATGTAACTTGCGCGAGTGTCGAAGCTCTGATGAACTGCCTCGCGTATTGAATCATCACCACGGATGCACCTGAGAAGTATGTCTACCCAATCTATCAGATCCGCCAGAGGGATGAAGGCCTTGGTGTGGTATGTTTACGTCTGCCCCTCTCAGGCTGGGCGTTTTAAACTAACAAGAGGCTTGAACTTGCCTTCGCCGTCGAGGTTCATATCGTGTACGTATGCCGTGTAGAGTTGCCTGTTGGAAGTTTTCATCTTTGAAGACTCGACAAGACCTTGCTACATTGCTCTGGAGTTACGTTCGAAATCTTTCAGTGGTATGAATCCACTACCCTGCCTCAGCGTGAAACATCGCAGCCAGTCTTCTCATCCCCTTCAAAAACGATATAAAAGCTACGCTGAACGGTAAGATGGATCCTTGGCAGCAGGATGATTGATCTCTTTGCCCTCTCTAGTGCTGGCCGCTTTCTCAAGTTATCCGATCGAACTGAACCGGAACCCGGCAGATGGCACGATCAGCACATAGGGAATGATGGCGGGATATTGGCGCACCGTGGTCGAGTAGTGGTCCTAACAATAAGGCGACGTGAATACTTCCAAAGCAATGGTGAGGAAGAACATTCGAGAATTTTAAACATTCTGAAGACTTGTAGGTTCTTCATGGGCGATAACCGGGCAGGGTTTCACAGTGTCGAGTGTTTTTAGTCATTAATGACCTTATCGGAAGCAACCAGTATGCAGAACCTGGCCGTTGGAATCGACAAGTGCGGTTGATCCCTTACTATATTTTAGTGTTTGTGGCTTTTATACTGTCTATATGTCGTAGCTTAGTCTTGGTAGAAAGGGGTTCAAAAGGGTATGCTTTGGATTCGCTACGTTTGCTTAGGAGGTCACGCAATTCTGTCAAGAATTGGTCCAGAGCTGGGTTGTTTGGATGTTTCAATGCGTTCCTTCAAGAAAAGGAGTTTGAAGTGCGATGAGGTAAGATCCTGGGTGAGTTACTCAACGTTTGGTGTTCTGCTGGATAGAAGCCGATTACTCCGCATATAGACAACGGACGGGGGAGAAGACAGATGGAAACGCGCCTCAACCATCCGTCGTTATTTCCAAGCGCACTTAGCATCAAATCTCTAGAGGAGCCAGCTTCCAGGGGTCAAGGAAAGGCGGCCTTTGCATTTGCTTTCGACTTATCATCAGTCCATCGTGTTGGTTTATATCCGCACGAATTTTGCCAACTCATTTCTAAATTGTCAAGGTTGTGCCATGTTCGTGATGGCCCCAGTAAAGAGCGGAGTGGGCTCAAACTCTAGTCTGTCGACGCCGCCGGTGGAAGAAGAGGCGGTGCATGTCGACAGGCATTCTCACAAGGCGGAATGCACCAGCCACGGATAGACGTGGTTCCGAGATAACATCAAGCTACGGCGGAGCACATAATCAGATCAGAACTTGCACTCTCAACCAACCAAACGAACGTCGCCAGATCTTGGGTCACAGGGTTGGCTGGGGCCGGGACGGGCTGGACCGCTGAGCTCCGCTCTCACGGCGACGGGGAGACTGCCTCATATGGGGGTATCAGCCGGTGCCAAGATGGGAAACTCGGGACCGGGGCGTCCGCCAAGCGGGAAGCTGGGCTTCCGGCTCGATTTTCATATGTTGTTGGTTCTGTGCAGGGATGGCGTTTTCCTATTCTGGCGTGGCGGCTCCAGCGGGAAGAGTGCCCTTGTGCTTCAAGGCCGACAGCCAACAGGCAGATTATCAACGTGTGCAAATATGCTATCAAAAGCTTGTTCTTGCCAGAATTCCTATCAGGTGTCTCCAAGTGAGTGATGAGCCTCATCACTGGAGCTTGACACGCTGGAACTTACAATACAGCTCGACCTTTCAGAAAGACGTTATTGCAATGCCTACAGATGAAAATATGAAGTGTTTCTGAATTCCAGCTCAAGTTGGGGGCTATCATTACCGGCCAAGCGCGTAGCCGAGTCATGGAGTTATGGAGGGACTGGGAAGGAACTGCTGTGCCGCTCGTTTCACGAGATACCTCATTTTATCACCGGCGTACATATTATGATGACGTGTTCGGCTGGCTTGAAGCCGGGCTGAGCGAAGTAGCTGAGCAGAAATTACTAGAGCGAAGGCAGAACTTGAGTCTCATGATGCATCAAAATGGCAGCGCGGGGGCTCTTCGTAGACCGAAGTTCCAAATGTCGCGTTGGCTGAACTACACTAGTACAATACCAGGAACACAGATGTGGAGGTTGGATGGCAAAAGGATCTTTGGATAGTGAACATCATGGTTGATGGGAAGATGAAGAAACTGGACTCGGAAGTACGATCAGTTGAAGCTGCGAGGATGTATATAAAGAGAGCATGTTGCCATCTGTAAATACCATCAGAAGCTTCATCTTCATCAGATCTCGCAACTTCAACTCCAACTCCTACACTTACAACCCCTCTACCGATTTCGACAGCCTACTCTTCCAGACCATATCCTCCACCACCCTCCAAACCCTTCAAAATGCAGTTCAAGTCTCTCGTATGTCCTCCGCAAGACTTGATAATTACCAGAAGACCATCTAACCAACCATTCTTAGGCCATCATCGCCGCCATCGCCGGCTTCGTCGCTGCCGCCCCCGCCGCTGAGTCTCACGTCAGTGCGGTCAACGCCGAGGACAAGGACCTCCTGATCAAGCTCGCCACCCAGTACGGCGCGGCCTCCGTCACGGGACCTGACATCGAGGCCCGCGACAACACCGTCGTTCGCCGCGCGTGCGGTTACGAGAGCTGGGGCGTCTGCACCACCGTCGAGAACGTCGCCTGCGCGTTCCGCTGCGGCGGCAAGTACTCTTGCCTTCTCGGGTGCCCCCAGGAGTCTTACGCCTACTGCGACTGGCTTGGATGCTAAACGGCCCATGTAGAATAATCTGTTGGCATTTGGGGGTCACAAGATGGGAATATGGAGCCATGAGTGGATGAGGAGGAATTTGATGGGAAACGTGGTGGTGTAATCTGCTGGAAATCAACACTCTATATACATGTAGAATCTGAAAATCTACAGGATTGACTGCCTTCGCAATAACATGAAACAACCGACGATTTGCTAACCCCATGTTTGAGGTCTTCGTATGAACAGTAGTTCCGATGGTCAAAGTAGACGAAGTCATTGGTATGATTGCAACTTCAATTAGTTAAGAAGATTGACTTGAATGCATGATCCTCGAGTCATTTGCGAACATCTCATCAAAGACCGAAACCCTTAGGTTAGATTGGCTGTAACTATGGAAAGCAGCTCAAGTGAATGATGTAGGTCAAAGCATTTGCTGGCTGGGCTCTATCTGAGCTCACGACGTCTCGTTATCGCCTTGACTCAAGGAAACACAGTCTCTGATCATGCTAATCCGGATCTCAAAGTCTCTCACTCTCCCATAGAGATCCAAACTGACTGCCTTGCTTGTCTAGCAGTGTTCCAGGTATTCCATCCTCAGCAACCTTACCTGCGTCTAGCATCAGTACTCTATCACAGCTCATAGCCATTTCTCGACGATGTGTCACCATGACGACGGTATAGCCTTGAAACTCATTATCGAGAATCCTTCTGACTTTCTTCTCCGTATCGGCATCGGCACCAGAAGTTATCTCGTCCAGAAGAAGAAGCCCTCCATCCACACCTGTCTCTCTCTGCTTGACCCTGCGCCGAAGTACCGCTCTAGCCACGCTGAACAGCTGTTTCTGCCCGGCACTGAGTTCAGCTCCATTTATGAACGCATTCAGGCCGCCCTTGGTTTCGATAATAGTGCTTAGTCCAAGTTCGGTCAAAACAGCGTTACATTCTTCATCGGTAGCGGTGGAGCCGGGATCGAGGTTCACGCGGAAAGACGTGCCGTCTGATAGGAACACGGGATCTTGTGAGGCAGAGATTATGCGCTCGCGTAGTGTGGTCCGATTAATCGTCCTGAGGTCGAGGTTATCGATGAGGATTGTCGGGGCATCCGAATCAGGGGTATCGGGTGACAGCGGGTCGATCAGACGGAGTAGGAGGGCAAGAATGGATGATTTGCCGCTGTTAATGTCAGCTTAGCGACATAAATGGCTGGTGGTTCGATCACAACTAACCTCCCAGTTCTTCCGCAAATAGCAACTTTCTGCCCACTTTCAATCACCAGGTTCAACTCTTTAAGGACTTTTTGAGTGCCATCATAACTTGCGTCGACGTCTTTCAATCGTACGCAGCCGCTCATAGGCCACGCCTCGTCTGGAATAACATCCTCCTTTGCGTTGCCCTCTGATTCCGTCTCCTCTTCAAATGACTTTAGCCTACTGATGGCGCCGAGGGAGGTCTCAAGACCAGTGTATGCAACGACGATAGTGGTAAGTGTGCCTCCGAGGGTAATGAGCGTGACTAGACCTGCACCCACGTTGCCTGTGTCGGACCTAAGTTGTGTGGATAGCGAAACGAGGAGCACAGCGACAATGGCAACGAGAATGTTCATTGTCAGCATGAGCCACTGCTGTGCCATCGCCAACAAATACGAAGGGCGTTGGGAGTCATCAAGGAGAGCATTGTTGCGAGCAATCTGATGAGGGAACCAGCCGAAAGCTCGAATGGTTGGTAGACCGCTCAGCGTGTCTAGGAAGTTGGTACTAGGTACGCCGCCCGTCATCAGTATGTACCAGGTGAGAGAGTCGGGTAACATTTGGAAGAACTCACTACAGCGGAGCCTTGGCTTCGAGATCGAGTATCCGCAGCCGTTTTGACGTAGGAAGGTAGATGCGCTGAACCATCCACAACAACAACATAAAGAACGGATAGCTGATAGATAGCCATGCAGAAGAAACCGCGATAACAGCAGCTTGACCAATAGCAGTAGCTAAGCAGAAGCAAAAGTTGTTGATCATACGTGGCAGCTGAGTATCCATGATGTTCATGTCTTGGCTGAACAAATTTAGCACCTTGCCGACGTCGGTACTGCCCAAGAACCGCAGGCTACTGTGCATGATCGTGTTGATGGTAGTGCGGTGGAGATCGGTGCCAGCAAGTCGAACAGCAGTACGCAGCATGATGAGTCCAGCTGGGAAGACGCAGATGATGCCGCCTGCTCCAAGGAGTGCATAGAGACCCATCCAAAAGGCGAGGGAGTGCTTTGGCTCAGCTGATGTTGAGTCTTCTGACCACATCTTGAGCCAAATAGTCGGGAAATTGGCACAGAATCCAACACCGACCACAAGCACGGCGAACACCACCAACGGCAAGGGTTTGAGAGTTGACAGCCAGTGGCGATAAACGGCTAAGTCAACGGTTGGAGTTGTTACAGTTGTAGGGGTGGTTGTTGGTGACTGGACTGCGACAGATGGGCGCTGTGATGTTTCTGAGCCCGTCGAGGCTATTCCCTCAATATTTTGGGAGCCTTTATCCGGGTGTACTTTGCCAAGGTTGATGCTTGGCTCTTTTTGTCTCAGAAACCCGAGGCGTTTACCACGCTCTTCGTCTCGCACAAGTTCGAGGGACGAGACTTGGTCTGCAACGGTGCCGTCTTGAGAAAGTGCAATGATGTGATCAGCAACCGTCAGGAACTCCGTCGAGTGAGTACAGACAATCGCGGTCGAACCTCGTCTTCTCAGGAGGCCATCGCGTCCAAACACGGCTTGACATATTTGGTGTTGTGTAGAAACATCCAGGCCGCGGAAGATGTCATCCAGTATGAGGATCTCGGCGTCGTGATAAAGTGCCCTGGCAAGCGACACACGCTGTCGTTGACCACCGCTGAGGGAGAGCCCCTTGGTCCCAACTACCGTCCTGTCTCCCGCAGGAAACGTCGTCAAGTCATCTGTCAGCATAGTTGCTTTGTTGACTTCAGCGTAGCGATTGGTGTCCAACTCAGAGAATCCGATGATGTTCTCCATGATCGATTCGTTGAATAGAAACGGCATCTGATCGCAGTACGCCACCTTGTTAGACCCAACAGCTACACTTCCCTTCATGTGAGGCACCTCTCCGAGGAGTGCCCGACACAGAGTTGACTTTCCGGAAGCTACAGGACCGACCACGAACGTAATGGAGGACTTTGGGAGGCGGATATTGATGTCCTTGAGTACGGAGCGTTCTGGCGTCCATCCAAAGCTTCCGTTGACGATATGAATGAACAAATCCGGATCGCTGTAGCTAGAAGCCTGCTTACCCTTCTCATTGTCGTTCCCGACTGACTTCAAGAACCTCTCGTCCACTCTGTCATCTTGCATAAGAAACAGCTTGATCCTTCGGAGACATGCCACAGAGGCAGCTAAAATGGGCAGACTTTGCAAGACCACCAGCAGTGGCGCGGTCAACAGCACAAGGAACGACAGTGCAGTGAATGCCTTTGTCTCATCAAGTACCCGTGGCCCGAAAGCAAAAGCCAGAGCCGGTGCTAGAGCCTGGGGAAGCTGGCTCAGGGTTGCGCTCAGGGCGATGAGCACACGCGAACGCTCGCCTACGCGGATCTCCTCCTCACGCTCGCGCTGTACCAGAGCGATTGCGGGCTGTGTCATGCCTGAGACCCGCAGGTCCTTGATGCTGAAGAGAATCGTCGAGGTTGCAGCGATACGTTTCTGTACGCGAGACATCCACGCACTTTGGTGCGGCACTGCGCGCTTTGACAAGGCGAATGAGCCGGCGAAACAGAGGAAGACGATGACCAGGGGAGCCAGAAAGGCAAATCCGAGTTGATGTTGGAGTAGCCAGGAAGCTAGGGTGATCTGAATGATGTTGGCCCATAATTCGTGCATAAGACGTAGGCCGGTGTAGATGCGCTCGACGTCGGCGCCCATGAGCGTGACAGCAGCTGAGTCGCCGTTGCCGACGTGATGGATGCTTGTTGCTTTGCGGTAGATTGCTGATATCAGATAGCCGCGTAGACGGGATTGGAAACGCTCCTGATAGTACCAATATAGGGATGTGGAGATGGCGATGCCTGAGTACGTCAGGACGGCGACGGCGATAAGCCCAGAGGCAGTAGGCGTATCGCTCTCTTGGGAAGAGAGATAACCGAGGAGGCGTTGAAGGAAGAAGGGTTGACAGAAAGTAAAGCCAAGAAGGCACAGGCGCGGGAGTACAGCTAGCAGAGCGGATGAGCCTAGTGGCCTCGCAAGCCATACGATGAGTTGCCACGTCGAGATTCCTTTCGACTCTTCTCTCGAGCTTCGGCCCTCGGCATCGAATGTTGTCACCGAGATGGCTTTGTCCAGTGGGAACAAGTCGCTCATGACGAGGTCTTTGTGATATCCTCGCCAAAGAAGAGGATTCAGCCATGAGTACAGCCCTAGGCTCAAGATACTGCTCGTCTCCTCCGGGCTGTGGTCTTCCGGGTCCCACGCAATCCATCGCCGACGCTTCAAGCTCTCTAGCACCAAGACCAAGAACTCAATGACAATAACGGTAGTATAAAGAGCCCTAAAGATTGAGTAATACTCGTCGCCGCTGCCAGTATCTGAATCTGACCAAAGTGAGGGGCATCGTGCAATATCGTAGAAAAGGGCCAGAAAGAGGAAAGAGCAGGCCAGGACCGAAGGACGGGCGCTTTTGAAATGCTCAAGAGGCGAAAGTGCAAGCAGGAGACATGATGCGGTGAAATTCAGTGCTGTGGAAGCTACCAGCTGAGCACTCGGGTGACTCGTTTGTCGGCGGACGGCCACCACAAGAAGCCCGAGTCTGAGGCCGGTGAAAACGGCGCCGGCAACGAGCTTGGCGACCCACATCATACCGAGGCCGCGCGCCACGGACGGGTTCCGAGATCGGGAAAGGCGGAGCACGCGGGCCGATGCGGCGGCTATGAATCCCGCTGCGGTGGCCACCGAGAGCCAGAATATCCATTTGTACTCGATTGCGGTAAAATCGGGCTGTGAGCAGCTTCCACCGAAACCGAATGCTACGTTGTCGATGCACTCGCCGTCATGGCGAGCCTCTACAGCGACCATGCTGAAGGCTGAAATTTGGTCGGTTGCTGGTTGTTGGACATGGGAAAGAAGAAGAAGACGCATGTTGAGCGGCAGACTCAATCTTATGTTCTTATCTCATCGCAAAAGTCCCTCGGTGCGAAGGATTGAGACCAGTGCCAAACAAGAAAGGTGCCTCGATCGATTGGCAGTATCGTCTAGCAGTTCAAGGTTGGTCAACTCACGCAGATGATTGACTCAAACACAGCCAGAGTTTGAGAATACATAAGTCCTAACATTTCAGAGCACTAGAAGGCCAGCATCAGCATGGGAGGACCGGTAAGCCGTGTTGGGTGCACTGAATATACCAAATGTCCGGGAATAATACAGAAGTTGGGTGGGAGTAATTTAACTAACGCACTGCCTCAGCGGTGAATGATACGCTGTGACTCACTGGCATGAGGAACTCTTCGGAGTTGAACTTATCTCTTGCACCTTTTAGCATTTTTGATACTCATTCGATACAACTTCTTTCTCAGTGACTGGGAATTTCCTGCTTGAGGTGATGGAAGTATGATGCAGAAACACTGAAGATCGCATCGGACGTATTGAAGGAATTGTGCCATCACTGGTTACCGTTTTCGGGGCGGTAGTTTCGGCAAAGAAACGTGCCCAGATCGACAAGTACCGTCTCCAAGACAGTTATGCTCATCCTGGGGTATTCTCAAGAGCAATTCTAACGGTATGGCGCTCAAGACTATAGAGGATCATGAGGGGGAAGACAGCTGTATTTGTATTCGCGTCTGTAAGAGGCCTTCAAGAGACGGGACATCTGATGCATTTCCGGATGTGAAGAATGCTAGGGGCATCGGAACGTGGGGGACGTTCCCGGACACTCATCCAATCAGAACACGTAACGAATTCTCGTACCGGATACGAAATTCTCGGATCCCCACGAGCGGGGACGAAGAGTTCAAGCAAGTCCCAAGAGACCATGGACTCCCGTCCCCTTCGAGGGGAGGTGCAAGATGCATCTACGAAGCCAATTACCGGGTCCTGGCTCTCTTTGAAAGCCTCTAAACGACGTCATATGTCTAGGAAAGACGGGATGGGAGCTTTTGTCCCACCCAGCCGCCGCGCCTATTCGACCTCTGCAGCCCGTACGAATCCTAAGGACCAACGCGATCGCGAACGATGAATGGGGACGAGGACGACAACCACGCAAGCGGATCAGCACCGGACTCTACAAAATGTAGCGCGCCCAACAACAAGACCGGCACTGGTGGCTGCTGCTGCGGAACCTGTCGCAAGAACAAGAGAAGGTCTCACAAGAAGTCTCGAAATGGGTGTCAGAATTGCAAGAGGAGGAAAGTCAAGGCATGTTTCCCTCCTTAACCACGCCCCTGTCAAACCTCCCCAGGATGCGCCGCCGGCTACATCACAACATGCAGAACAGAAAGCTAACTTCATCCTCGCGATTGATAGTGCGACGAGGTCAAACCCGAGTGCGGCAACTGCGTCCGGTTCTCGATGCACTGCGACTTTGCCCCTCCTCTCTTGAACCAGCCGGCCCACTCTCCGACAGCATCGTCGCCCCCGACGCCGACGCCGAAGAAACGGGGCCGTCCACGTAAGAACTGGGACGACCTGCAGAAGCTCCCGACGCCGACCGCTTCGGAGCCGGATTCCGCCCAGACACCGATCACCCCGGCTGCCGTACCCGTGCCCATCGAACCCTCCTTTCCGTCGCTGCTGAACGGTGACGATCTCGAGCTTCTACACCACTACATGTGTCACACGGCTATCACACTGGGAGAAGCGCGGGTATGGAGGGAACATGTCCCACGACTCGGCTTTCAACACCACTATGTCCTCCACATGGTACTGGCGATCTCGGCGCAACATCTCGCGAGGTTGCGACCTAACCAAGCCAGTCACTACGAGGCATTGGCCGAGCGGCACTCGACCAGTGCTCTGCCGGATGTCACCAACATCATTCCGAAGTTGAATAGAGACAATTGCCAGGCCCTATACCACACCACCGTACTTGTGTGTTTATCGACGTTTGCGAAGAAGCCCTCACCAGGGCATCTGCTAGTCGTCGCGGAGGAGGGCGAAGTGCCTTGGTGGGCGCTTCTTCGTGGAGTCCGCTTTGTCGTCAAGACGATGGGAATCCAGACCATAATAGCTGGGTGGGCAGACGATGGTGTCTCCTTCGAAGACACATGGACCCATTGCCCGCCCTTGCCCGAACCAGTTCACAAGATGGTGTACTGGGAGAAGCGATTCGAAGAGCTCGCCGACCTAGTCGCCACATCCCCTGAGCCGGATAGAGCCATGTACACGACGCTACTCGCTGCCCTTGCGGAGTGCTTCAAGATGACGTTTGGCACGACGGCCGAGCCCGAAACACATGTCCAGGGGAAGTTCCAATGCATCATGCGGTGGCTGTACAGCATGGATGACGAATTCGTGGTTCGCTTGCAGCAGAGCCACGTCCTGCCCATCATCATGCTCGCTCACTTCAACGTCCTGATTCAGACGTTGGAGCATTTCTGGTTCATGCAGGGATGGTCTGGACACCTGATGGATGGCTTATTTCGAGTCTTAGATCCTCAGTACTCTCACTGGCTGCAGTGGCCAGCAGACCAGATTAAGCGGCCTGGGTCTATGGACGGCGGAGTTCTATCAGTACGGAACATGATTGATTGAGCGGATGTCGTCTCGCAGAAGACAAGATGCTTTCTGTACCAGCTGACTCACACGAAATCTCGTACCGCCAAGAAGCATGATGTGGAAGCTGGCCCGGGGCAGATCTCTGCCACTGTCAGAGAATGCTTGTCTGGTTGCCAACTGAGGCATTACGTCCTGATGATTGAGAAGGCTCTTGAGTGGCCTCGAAAGTCGTGGCGGCTTGGCTCACAGTCACCTTCGACCGGGCACATGAGCGCAGCTGCATCTTCACGCAGCTGCCAGGCGTCTCAATGGCGAACGCAATGTCTTAGAGCTCAAATCTTATTCTCAAGCTCTTCAAGGTCAGTCCAAGTCATCATCCTTGGAAAGATAGACGTGAATCGCTAGACGTGAATCGCTAACTGGTTGCGAAGAGCAGTGAGCGTGGACAGATCCAGTTAGGAACGGTTGTCGCAGTGTGTCTAGACTGCGATAGGTTTTGTCCTGGAATTATTAGACTCGAGGCTGCTCAGAGGCCCCTCGTCGATGTGCTCGTGTTGTCCTCCGGCTTTCTAATAGGGCAGCCTTTTATACGTGTATAACCTCGGCACCGAACTTTCAGAGAGTTCGCGTAACGAGGACCCTAATCGTTAATCAGATTGTATTGAGCACCTCGCCAGAATGAGAATAAAATGGAGCACTGTTCTCAAGGTGATTGTAAAGAACACGTTCTCATCAACAGAAAGAATATGATATGATGACTGGAGGAAAATTCTCTCGGCTCCTGCTCAAAATTGAAGAGATGAGGCCGCCTAGCGAAAATGCCGGATCCCCGGATATCCTTAGGTATTCTAGAACGCCAATTGAGCCAGTCCACGTTGTTGGGCAGCAAACCGGGCGAGATTTCAGACTTCCATTGCCGATTGCAGATTTCTCCATGTCTCCAGATTGAATGCGACTATTTTCTTGGAACTTTGCACTGCCTCTGGCCTCCATTCGCGATGAAGCCCCGACCGTGCAAGTCCCATGGTCCAGAACCATGGGCTCCGAGTCTAGACTCCCCGCTGCCGTTGCATGTATAGAACGACGACCTATTGCAGGACCGGGTCCGGCGAACCTTAAATGAGATGTTTGGAAAACTTCCATCGCCGTCTTACTGGGAATTCGGCCGAAAAGCATGCTTCCACGTGGTGGTGAGCCAGCAAAAATTCCAGACGCCTGGTCCCTGGAAGAGCTTAGCGATATTAAGCTAATTCTCCGAGAGCACGTCCATAGGATCTTCCTCTTAAAGACCCTGCCAATGTTCCAAATCCGAGCAAAGCTCAGCAGTTAATCACCGCATTAGTTTCACTTTCCTTCTTTTGTTTTGTCGGCTGCCCATTGAGTGAGATCGGCTCCTTTCGGTTGGCCCATGGACATCTGGGGATGAGTACAAAGTCCGGGCACATGGTATTCAGACCTCGCTTCGACGCCAGGCATTGTGCAACTCGTCGGAGCGAATCAATCCTCGACGTTGCGAGACCAATCATCGAGAGACTACTCTGAAAGACTTGTTTCTGTATAGTTTGTCAAGTCAGGCTGTTGAAACTGCCCATAAGCCGAAGCCTTTTGTTCATACCATACTCTTGAAAAAGTCTGACACTAAGAACCACCACGCCAAGCCGTCATTCAAGACCCCCTCCGAAGCCATGTCGTACAACCCGCAGTCGGCAGAAAATGCATCAGATCGTATCATGCTCTTCTGGACACCTCATGATAACGATATCCCCGGTTTTGACCCTTTTGTACGTTCTCAATTGCGACTAACGGCACTTGTTGGGAGTGGCGGACGGCTCCGCCGTGCCCCGATCGCAATTGCGATCGAGGGATTGCTTCTTAGTCGTAAGCCGCCCCGTTGAGCAATCCACCGCGATCTCTCTTTCTTTCTCATCTCAATTCACCTCAATCAATGTCCTGAGCTAGGTACGACTCTTCTCTCGTCTCTTTGAACGACTTTTTTCGTGGTTGTGTTGCGTGTGTGTCCTCCTGTGTCGTGTTCAGGGTTGATGGCTACTCTCATGTCTATCTGACTTGAACCGAATGGTGCTCAACAACACGCCAAAGAGGTGAGCCAACCCCCAATCAGGTGTAAGCTGGTCAATCATTGGCAGCGAAATACTCGTCGTTCTCAAGAGTACACAGGCTAATCATTGTATCGATTCGAACAGATCTACGAGATCGTCAAGTAAATTTAGTCGGCAATCGCAGCCCTCATTTTCACTTGACGCAGTCGTCCGCAGGGACCCCAAGTTCATCGGACCAAGCAACCGTCTCACCGAAGACTGGGTTCGGGAGCAGCAAGACGCCGTTCCCGCAACTATTGTGAAGCTTGCTGAAGCAACTGAGTGGTCCGAGTCCAAGACCAAGCAGCATTACGCTCAGCGAATCGATCAACTCAAGCACTTGACCAACAACGTCGACTCCTTCCAGGACCCAAACCACCCGCAGCAGAGCCGGCATTTCTGGTCCACTAGCAGCCATGGGAGAGAACAAGCGAGTTCGGCAGCGAAGCCGTGAGTCCGCTGGTCACAGCCGTGGCAAGCAGGCTCTCGAAGTCAAGCGCCCAAAGCTCACTACCAACGTCCCCATCGAGATCATCCAGCAGCAGATGACACCAGAGTCGCCTGTTGGGCTCTCTGGCATGAAGAACTTCCTCTTGACCGAGCTCAGGAGGGAGATGAGTCTTCCGCTGCATCGGCATTCCAATGCCAACGTTGACGAGAAGAGCGTCAACTTGGCTTGTCCTCTTTTCATCAGAGACCCGGCATCTTTTACCCACGTCAGAAACTCTTGCACTGATGGAAACATCAAGGGTGGGATCGGAAAGCTCATGTAAGTGCCTTTTCCAAATCGGGTAATGCAGGGGTCTTGGCTCACACAGCCTGCAGCGAACACATCAAGAGGGTGCATCTGAGAAGTGACAAGCAATGTCACAACTGCGGCGCTAGATACGGTTCTAAGCCTGCTGAGTCCAAGTCATCGCACGCGCGAAGCTGCACCAAGATCTGGTCGCCCTACGAGCCACCTTTGCTCACGGAAGACCAGCATCGTGTCCTGGAGAACTTGTCGGTCAGGGCCACCGGTCAGTCCTTGGACTACAAGTACCGACACAAGCTTCTCATGAAGCTCTTCCCGGGACAGGAAGAGTGGGCCAAGAGGGTCGAAATCTGTAAGATCATTTGCACACCAGAGTCTCTTGACTTTTTGCTGACTGATTGAAAAGATCACGACTCTTACATGCCTTGTCTACTGCCCGCCCAGCTCATGTTTGAAGCCATGGAGAGAGCGGTCGACAGCTGGGAACGAGGCTGCTGGGAAAGGGGCTACGCCACCTCACCACACACATACGATTCCGACGGCAGCGATACCGACTCCGACAGGTCTCGAGAGTATCGCCACGTCTCAGACTCCAGCGCCGGCGCATCTCCCTCCACGGATGCCTCGAGCGCGTATCCCTCCGCCACCTCGGGCGGATACAGCCGCACGCTCGGCAACGGCAGCGGCTATGGTTCTGCGCAGTCATACCAACTCGCGGACTACCAAGACGCCAACTGGGAAGGCATGGACGATATGCCCATGGCCACTCCCTCTGGGCATCAAGTCCAAACGACCAACATCACACGCAGCACCAAGACACGACACAAGACGACAGATGCAGACTACTCCGTCATGCAAATGCAACAAGACTACCAAACATACTCCCAGTCCGGCACGGTTGACGACTTTGATGAGTTGGGCAGCGCCTCATACGTGGACTTTGAGCCTGTATTCGACGTGGTGTCAACCGTGCCTTCTGACTACCACTCTTACACTATGGACGTTGAGCAAGCTTTGCCGAGCGACTGTTTACATGCTCACTACTCGAAGGATACTATCAACCCCAAAGACATGCATAACACTTTGATTGGCTTGGGATCGGCGGCTGTGCCGAGGTATTTGATTGAAACGGAAGAGGATTCGGGAATCATTCTTCAAGATACGCAAGAATATTTGGGAGGTCGAATCACGCATAGGTGATCAACCGAGTCATGGAGGAGAACAGCACTCGCTTCGCGCTATTCGCGTCTATGATCCCGGAGTTGGGACACAGGAATGTTTGCTCAAAGAGCGACATCCGAGCATATTTAGTTGATGATGGCTTACTGGAGTTTAGATTGGGCTTTTCTGGTATTTGGCACGCCCATGACTACAGGTTGGCAAAGAAAGGTTTTCTGCCATAATGAGACTCAATGAAAGCATTTCAATGAGGTTTAGATGAGACTTTCCATAAGACATGTGCGCTTGACATATTTATTTTCCACGTGATCAATGGACTGCAGCTCAAAGTCTCATGGTGATGCCGCGTTCAACGGTTCAATTACTTAGTCAAATGATAATTTTATCCAGGTCGCGTTTTAAACACTCAAATGGCCCAGGCAAAAGCTGCCATCGTTCCAACCAACAGAGACAACTTCATATCCACTGCAAAGCGACCTCCCCCTGAAGGCGATTCCGTCGGCGAGGCCGGGCCCGCAGTCCCAGTCCCAGTCGCGGAGCCGCCCGAGCCAGAACCTCCTGAGCCACCGTTGCTGCTACCTTCGTCCTTCTCGGTGAACGGAACCTTTGCGTCGTTGATGAGCAAGCTCGAAATCGCACTCAACACACTGGTGCCCTCACCAACACCGGTGGTGTCGTCTGCAGTTCGAGGGTCAACGAATTTGGAATCGCTCCAGTAGAAGCCGCAGGTTGTGGTGCCGTTATCGCTGTCTTTGCATTGCTTGGCCGCGGCTTCGGCTGAAGTCTTGAGCACGGGGAGAACCTTTTCCGAAAGGAATGGCGCGACTTGGGTCGCGACGGCAAGCCAGCGGTGGACGTATCCCTTCATGAAGAGGGCGTCGACGGGGCAGACACCCTTCTTTTTCTCACAAGCAACTTCATAGGCAATGCCCTTGGGAAAGAACGTCTTGAGAAGAGAGTCGGTGAGCTTCTGGGTGCGGTCACGCCAGATATCCGAGCCGTTGGTCTTGAAGAAGAGTCAGAGTCTGTTGCATTACATATGGTTTAGGTACGCATAAAGTGAATCTCCGATAAACTTACGAAGTTATACATAAACGCTGCCCCCTCTACGAGAGATGCGACGTTCATAGACCACTGGGCCTTGTTGATGTTGGTGCAGTTCTTTTCAACACTGGTGCCGTCGTACACAGCCATCGTTTTGTTGTCAATGAGGCCAACGTTGCTCAGCCAGTCCCACGTCTTCTCAGAATGCTCGGCGTAGGTGGCGTTCCCGGTAAACCTGGCGAGACGGGCGCCCATTGTGAGGTGGCACGCGTTCGCGGTCGCTTCGACTTAATTGAGTGATTGTTTTTCAGATAAGCGGCTCGCCTTACTCACCCTGCTTCCAATCATAACCTTCGATAAAAGAGGCAAACTGCCAACGCAATCCGCCGCCGCAAGTACCATCCTGACGAAGATCAGAGCTCTGTTCCGTCCAAACATTCTTCGCTAGCTCGATCCACGAAGCTCTGCCGTCGTAATTTGGAAGCTGGTACTCGGCGGCTTGCAGAGCCGCCGAACCCCAGAAGCACTGGCCATCGTTTCCTGCTTCCAGTGTGGAGTTTGGAGGCAAGTAGTTGTCGTTCGGGCCAATCTGGTGGGCTAAACCCTTGAGGATACTGTCCTGGAAGGAGTCGTCGCCAGTCAGATGCTGGTAGTCGATGTAAGTTTGCCAGAAACCGGCGCCCTGGATGTAGTAGTAGTCGCCTCCGCCATACGGAGGCGGTCCGGGAAGAATGCCAGGGGCTTTGCCGGGCTTGTCACCATCGTAGAGGGTGAAAAGATCCTTGGCTAGCTTGCTGGAGGATGTAATGATTTCGTCGCCGGAGCTGATCTTGAGTTCAGCGATGGTGCCGGGTAGGGTGCCCAGCAGAAGCAAGGCGCCCGAGACGGCCGACACATAGGACTTCATAATTCCGAAGGAATATCACCACCAAAGTGTCTGTTTTGACGCGTTTGAGTAGTGACAAGTAAGATTTGGGGTTTCGGGCTAGATTGGTTGCGGTGGAAGAATGACTGAATCAACGCTGCAAACGAGTGCCAGAAACGGCCCTCAATAATTACCAAGGGACAAAGAACTAGAAAGATCCATCGGCCATGACTTTGGCACAATACAGCAGGATGTTGGAGAAGGAAATTTGATCTTTATCTCGTTTAAAAACACGGTTGATTCATTTATGCTTACTGAGGTCGGACGCGCGCTACCCCTGCTGTGCCGCAAACTAAGGTAGATTAGTGTGGCTGCCTGCATGGCCAACAGAACGAGACTATGCTATTTAAGGCAACAGGTTGGATGATTCAAGGTGGAATTGCACAAGAATAATATCAAGTATGGATTGAACCAACAGATTATACCTGAACGCCTTGCTTCATGCCGATATCCATGGATGCCAAAGTCCCAATAACGCCCCCACTATGACACATCCCCCTCCTCAACACCGTTCAAACCGTTGGTGGCTGTGTCCTCTTCGACGTTGAGAACCTCGGAATCTGGCTGGCTCTCGCCGTTGGTAGTCTGGGTCTCGTCGGTTGCCCCTGCTTCGGTCTTCACATCGTCAGATGCCTTCTTCGGCTTCTCGGCCTTGGATGCTGCGTCTCCGGTGTCGGTTTCTTGGCTGGAAACGAGAGCTTTCAGGGCCTTCATCTTCAAGGCTTTCTTTTTCTTGGCCTTCCTTGCAGACTCCGCCTTCTTACGCCGCTGAGCCTCATCCATGATGGCTTTTTCCTCGACGACCCATTCGGCGACTCGTTCAACAGCAGTCTCTGGCGCCCCGCGGTATTTAAGGAGAAATCCTTGAAGTTGTGCCGGCGTGAAGATCTTCTCTGGGATCTTTTGGCTGAATTTCTCTCCCAGAACATCAAACTCATCCTTTTGCTGAGGCAGAAGTCCAAGTCCTTTCCCTGATGCCGATAGCTCGGTCGAGGAACGGGGTCGGTACATCCGGTCGAACATGCCTTTGGCGCTCTGGTGTGATATGTTTCCGAGGTATATCATCTGATCGATGCGTCCAGGCCGGACAAGCGCCTTGTCGAGCTTGTGAGCTACGTTCGACGTCATCAAGACAATGCGGCCTTCTTGGGATGCGACTCCGTCCAAGACGTTTAGCAGGCCGGATAAAGAGCACCGGCACCTGCCAAAGTCCCGTTCACTGCTGGTATCGCTGGCGCCGTCATCGTCAGAGTCACTATCAATGTCGAGCTTCTTCCGTCGTTCGATACCCACTGCATCAATATCCTCCAACAGTACAATGCACTTCGGCGGGAGTGCTGTGAACAGGTTCTCCAAATCGCCGTCGCCGCGGATACTTGGTATGTGAACGAGGTAGAGCTCGAGACTGAAATGACTTGCGAGAGCGAGGGCAAGTGATGTCTTGCCAGTGCCTGGTGGCCCGTGGAAGAGGTAGCCTCTTCTGTACGGTATTCCTCTCTCGGTGTAGAAGCTTCTCGTTGCCGGGTTCAAGTACATTTGAATGTCGCTAACCAGCTCATCCTTCGTTTTCTCGTCAAAATGTACCGTCTCCAATGGTCTGATCGGGCGAAGGATCGTTGTGTCCCAAGACTCCGTCCCGTATTGGTTCTTAGTCGCTCGTACAGTGATGAACGACTCGCGCTGTTTGTCTGCAAAGTCTCTGCAGTTGTCGAGGAAGTTCTTGATAGGTTTGATCGACCGACCGAGTCTCATGACAACCAGCGGTTCATCGCCCTGTGGTGCGGCGGAGAATTCATCTGGGATGCCAAAGTTGCCGCCGACACTCCGAAGAGGCACTCGCCGAACCATAAAGAATCCTCCCTCATAGAAGAACCAAGTCGTGCCAAACGTCGGCAAGTACTGAACCGGGATCCTCTTCTCATGGTGAAGATCGTCGCGCTCGACCGGCTTCCTGTCGTACCAAGCATCGTTCCGGATAACCTCAGTACGTGCCGTCAGGATTCGTGTGCCTTTTCGGGTGAGCACGTGGGCGCCGAGCCAGTTCAGCACCTCTCTGTTGAGTTTGTCGTTACTTGCGATTGAAATCGAGGCGGTGAAGAATCGGGTGATCCACCAGTAGATCTGAGTCCATAACTTCTGCAACCCGACCAACGCATTCGGGATGTCACCGCCGAATGAGATGAGAAGTACGATTGTCGTCAGGTCTAGTCTCAGCCACCTCGAAAAGAATCTCTGTAAGGCTCCAAAGCCTGGCGCGCTGCGTTCTAGGAAGTCGCTGATTCCTGGAGAATCGCCTGCCCCAGAAAGGAACGAGGCTTTTGCGAATCTCAAGACGTCGCTCATGATCTGAGGTCAGACACACTTCATCACATCAAATGGCGTTGGAAGTAAGTCAAGAATAAAAGAATCTTGCAGGTAGCACGGGCGATCGGGGGACAGTCTCGTACTTAAAATAGTTTTAGACCCAACACCAGGCCGCCTGCAGCTGCAGGCTAAAAGAAGGCTGCGGTGTGCTGCCTATGTAAGCCCTATCACGCGTCCTCCAGCTTACGACGGTACTTTTCCAGCCTCAGATGGTTCTCACAGCCGAGACGCTAGCCGTTTAGGTGAACTGGCACATTGGCAGCTGCATGTCATCAGAATGTGGCGGTTATCCATTTGCTGGGTGTGAATCAAATGCTGACATTGATTTTGAGCCAATCGTGTATGAATGACAAGCCGTGCTGTGAAACAGTGAAGCAGTGAAACGTTTTGCTGCATTCTTTCCCTCTGACCCCGCGACAGTCCATATGATTGATGTGTAGTTCCTTTAGAGTCTTACCGTTTCAACCCACCTGAAACATCAAAACGTACACGAAAGATGGGAGATGACATAAACTTGGCGCATGTCACAGCCACCACCGTCTCAGCGCTTATCAAGAAAAGCTCTCTCAACTCGATTGTCTCTACCTTGTAATCAAAGGAACTCATGCCACTCAAAGAAGCAAGATCAAATTGACTTGACACTGCCATTGGCGCTGCTCCAGCATGAGCCACCGCAACCCAATATTCTTAGTTGCAACAATCAGAGGTTTGATGCATAAAATTACACTTCATAGGTAAGTTAAAGTCTTAGACCAAAACGCGATAACAATGTCACAAGAGCTTGTTCGCAGGTTGATACAACTAGAACTTCTTTTAGCTCAAACGCACGGGAGAAATGATGAGTTATTCAGAATGTGTTGTGAAGGTTCAGTTGAACGTATACAGCAAGGTAAATATAATCAGAGACCTCATTCTTCCTAGCAAGCCTCTCTAGATCACATCCCTCATGATCAATTCATGACATCTCGAAGAACAGCTTATTTGGGCAACCATGGCTTATTTACGGCCGGGTGCATTTGGCGCTTCAGACAACAGGGCTTTTGATTTAGTTGTTCAGTTCCGCGCAAAGGTCCTGTCTTTTATCAGTGGTTTGTTCCTCCAGACTTAAAGTCGAAACTGTCATTGGTGTCGCTAGCCTGAGACTTTTACCCTTTCTTCATGACTTTGGACTACAGTCTGCGTTGATGCACGAAGATTCAGATCGCTGCGACTGTCTCAGACGACCCGACAAAAACACAAATCGGAACGAGTAATTCCTCTTTACCAAACTGATGCTCCTTTTCCCATTGAGTAGACGTAAATGCCAGGTGTTCTTTATGAATGCCAGCAGTTTCCACTTCAAGTTCTCGACAGCTTGTTGAGAATACCCATGTCATTCGGTTTCGGTCTGATTTGGACAGTGATCGACAAGAACTGCCGCAGCAAGGGTTCACACTTCTCTGACAGACGGAATGTTCCCAAACAATAATGCGCTTTGCTTACGTACCTCAGTCCCCAGGTACCTCAGTCCCCAAACAATGAGCATATCAATCGTAAAACCAATTCAACTTGGGGTCTCGACGATCATCTACTCCTATTTTGGATCCTAAGTCGAGCGGTGTGCACTCTCGTTGCGCTGTTGTCGCCGTGTCCACACGCCGGCCCCAATGACCGGGTTCACAGCCAAGTTTTGCCAATCCTCTCAAACACCGTGGAGGTGAATGCTCGGGCTATGGCCTGATTTGAAATGCGTCTTCATGGGAGATTTATCATCGTGAGAATGAAGTCGAAACAACACCCATGGCGATAAAGGGATTGAAGAGGAATTATCAATCATGCCTTCTTCTGTTTCCTCGTTGCGCCATCGTGTCATTCCAGGTTCAAGTCCCCCCTCATCGATCGCCGTTTGCAACCCATATCCCTGAACCCGGCATCCGATGAACATGCATGTGCGACACGTGGAATTAACCGCGACCACGTCAAGCGACAGCTTCAAAGGGGAAGTGAGAGCCACTTGACTGCAACATCGTCTCAGCAGTTCAGGAAATTCTCGGTAAGCAGACGCGAAACATCGAGAGCATTTCTTAGAAATCGACAAGGGCAGAAGCCGACAGAGTCGCACTCAGAACCCGATACCCCAGACCCCTGATACCTTGACGTTTGCGCACGCTCCTCCCCCTGAAAGTGGAAAGAGACCCCTATCGGTCGTCTATTCGGCCCCATTCACTGCACGATGTCACCCCGTTGGGTGGTGGCCTGGTTGAAGAGTCTCCGCTGCGACTGCGAGCTCATGAGTCGCTGGGGCCCGCCGACAGCCTCGACTTTGCAAGAACTAGGAGACAAGTGCCGTGTGTTTGTGGATAGCTCCAGGGTTTTCCGAGTTCCGTGTTGGGTCAATCGCCGTCGCGCCTCAGTGCCTAGGCAAGGATGATACCGGGGCCACAGGGTTACGAATACAGAGAGGGGATGGCATGAGGAGGGGCAAACGGGAGCTATTCAACAAATTGAGATGAACGGGTCGTCGTATCTGGTTAGATGTTATTTATTTAAGATCTGACCGCTTCGTCGTTCTGCTCGTGAACATCGTCAAGCTTTCTGAAATTCTCCTGCCGAGCCATAAAATCCTCCCGCGAATCTCCCGAACATCTCAACCTTCACATCCAACATCATGTCTTTCGAGAAGCCCACCTTCGTTCTCGCGCCCGGTGCGTGGCACAAGGCCGCGCCCAGCTACGCTCCCGTCGAGCAGATCCTGAGCTCCAAGGGCTACCCCGCCGTCGCCGTCGAGTACCCCTCCGTCGGCGCCGAGCCCCCTACCAAGGGCCTGAACGACGACGCCGCCGCCGTCAGGGCCGTTGTCGAGAAGCTCGCCGACGAGGGCAAGGAGGTCGTTCTGGTCGTCCACTCCTACGGCGGTCTGGTCGGCGCCAACGCCGTCGAGGGCCTGGGTTACAAGCAGCGCGCCAAGGAGGGCAAGAAGGGCGGTGTCATCACCTTCGTCTACCTCAGCGCCTTCGTCGTCCCCGCCGGCAAGTCCATCAAGGCCATGCTCGGCGGCCAGTTCCTCCCATGGATGAACTTCCAGGTACGTTGTACAGCCAGCGCTGTATTCAGAATCTCATGAAAGTTCACACAACTGACTTCGTTTCCCAGGGCCAATACGTCCACGCCCTCACTCCCGAGGAGATCTTCTACCACGACGTCGAGCCCGAGGCCTGCAAGAAGGCCATCTCCCTCCTCGAGCACCAGTCCGCCGCCGTCTTCGACGACGAGGTCACCCACGAGCCCTGGCACGAGATCGACTCCATGTACTTCTTCTGCACGGAGGACAAGGCCATCCCCCTCGCCATCCAGGAGGGCATGGCCGCCCAGCTCGGCCCCAACGGCTTCACCTACAGCTGCAAGGCCTCCCACTCCCCCTTCCTTTCCGTCCCCAACGAGGTTGCCGAGGGTCTGGAGCACGCCGCCAAGGTCGGCCAGGAGAGAGTCAGGGCATAGATGTCGTTTTTGGAAAAGCATTTAGCAAAAGCGTTGTGATAGCTTCAGATAATTGAAGTCATGATTGATGACCACGTCAAGTTCCTCTCTCGGCTCGCCAAGTTGAAATCGAATCTGAAAACACACACTTTCTCGTGATACCAACCTTGCTTGAACGGCTTCTATGAAGAGCGATCACCGTTCTGTGCCGCCAGTACGCAAACAGTGATCCTTCACAGATACCTGAGAACGCCTAGCCCCGTCCCGAGCTCCCCTCGTTTGATGCGTACTCCACTTCATGTCCCTGTCTTCGCGTGCGGCAAGAATCCTGCTCCCACGTTGACAATGTCCGAGCGTATGGATGCAAGTCATTTGGATGAGACGTTGCCTCGTGGGATACGACACGATCGTGGAGCCTGGACTTGCAGGCCGAGACTGCAGACCCCATACCCTGCACCTGAACGGAGGCCCCTGGCTCTGTCTCCGAAGTCTGGTGTGAGTGGGACGAGCCCTGATATGGTCTTCGGCGGTGATGAGAAGGAGTTCCCTCTGGACTTATTGCGGTTACTGAGCAATGAAGTTAGTTTCATGGAAGCTTAGATTGCAGACGTCGAAGAGTGTTCAGGTCTGCTTTCGCCACATGCTAGTTGCCAAGTTCATGTGATATAGCCAGCCAACTGGAGATCCGTCGGCCTCACAGCTCGGCCTGGGTCAGTTGGTTCATAGCTTAGGTGAGAATCTTTCACTAGCCCTTATCTCGATGTTAAGCGCGCCATATCAAATCTTCAGTTCTCGGTAGGTAATTGGCTACATAGCGGGCCGTGGCATAAGCTACGCAAACCGTCAGCTTTGATGATTAATAATCTTCAAGAGGATTCGGATTACATCTATGTGAATAAGCCTAGAATGCCGTAAAGCAATCAGAAGCCTCAGGTCTCAGTATGCTGCATTCCTCTCTCTGAACAAGTTGTCTATGGATGGGTACCTTAGGTACTCCACGGCCACTTGCCTCTTCCGTTGCCGTGGAGTAGCTTCTTATAAACTCTGCCAGGCATGTAGAATGTTGAATTTCGGACATTCCACATCACATGCTATGCTTTACTGCCTGTAACATGAGTTAAGTGTGCGATCGAAATCGATTTAACTACCCGGTAGATGCCAGCTTACAAGGTTTACATGTTGCTGATCCTGTGGCATGTCGTGGCCTCGATCATTCGGAATCGCCTACATTGTACATGAAGTGCATTCAAATGCGAAGAACGTCACCATCGTCATATCTGTAGTATTGGGATCTGTCTCAAGCTACATCCTGCAGCTGGGTAGCAATAGACAGCCGATCCACCGGAGCAATTTGACTGAGCTCAGCGAGCTGTCATATCCTACAAGACAGACTTGGGCGCATCCCAATGCTTAGGCTCCGCAAAGGTCACGTCAGAATTCTCCATCTTGATACCCAACTGCCACCTCCCGAGACCAGGCCAGAAGTTCTCATGCTCCCCGATCAAATTCCCCTTCTCGTCAGCCTGCCGGATATCAAACCATCCCAGGCTCGCCTTCTTCGTATACTGGCCCGGCGCGACGCTGCACCAGCGATCGGTGCCCGGAAGTTCGCCCTGGCTGCCCTTGCCCTGCGGTAGCGGAGGTTGCACGAGAGTGGCGTCGAGTCCGACATACGACAAGACGTTAAGTGACAGCGGAAATGAGGGGACGTAGGGGACGGGCTTGAAGGTGGCTTGGAAGAGCGGCGTCGTGCTTGCCGAGGCTTCGCTGACGTCGCCGGCCGTGTCGTGGGGGAAGACCTTCACGTGTGTGCTACCGTCCAGGTCGTACTTCCACTCGAAGGCGGCGAGGTGCTTCGGGATGTTCCAGTCTGGTTTTGGGTTAGCATTTCATCAGGCAGGAACAATCCAGGACGGAACTTACTCTTTCGGCCGTTCCAGCAAGTATGCTTCTGCGACACGTATATCCTCGTGATCCTGGCATTCTTCTTCTTTACTCGTTTTCCGTTCTCTTCGACGGTGTACTCGTGGAAGCCGGGACTGAGGATCAGCTCGTCATAGGGTCCTACCGGACTCTCGGTGTAGCGTATGATCTGGATCATGCTGATTCCGCCGAGCGGCTTGCTTCCCACCGGGGAGACGAACGAGGAGTTCGCCTCGAGGGGAGAGTATGTGATGGTCGGCGGGTGCTCCGCCTGCTTCTGCGGCGTCCAGAAGCTGAAGAGGTAGATGTCGCCCTTGAGCTTCCATGGCGGGGGAACATGGGTGTAGCCGTCCGACGTCATCGTCGATGTTGTCGTGATGTGCTGGAAATGGAGAGGAAGGGAGGTATTACGATTAACGAAAACTGATTAAATTGAATTCGACGATTAAAAAGGTTGCCGGCTAGCAAAATGCAAGAACAAACGCAACCCGTCGAAGGTCAAGGCGAAGTGGAAGAATCTGGGGTATGCGGGAGGATGAACGATGAGCGGACGCGAAGTGGGGGATTTCACGCGCTATCAGCACTTTATATTCTCCCCGCGAGCAGGTGGTGTGGACGCGCCCGCCATTCACTGATGTTTGCGGGGATATCTTGGGGGGTTGCTGTGGCAGGGAACGCCTCGGCTTTCAGGGGTCCAGCCACGAGCTACTTGCCATCTTAGGAAATGCCTGCTGACACCATCAACGACTGCTGGAAGCACGTGTGAAGAGATGGATCTAAACAATCATGGTTCAATATCATATAAATACCCAACCGCTGGTACGGTGATATTCAATGAGTTCAGTGCGAGTTTTCTAGCCGCTACCTCTTTCCACCTGTGCTTAGGATTTCGCTGTAAGGGAAGTCAAGGTCCATCGTGGTCATGTTGCTAACAAATGGTCCGAATATTGGGAACTGAAGGCTAGGTTTCGTCACCATATAAACCCACGAACCAGATGGCACTAAGAGACCGGTACGGAAAAGTGAGATGTGAAGGTTGAAGGAAACCAGTAATATGAAAATCATAAATGAGCAAGAGAAAGCACACGACAGATATCAACGCTTCCTAATTCGCAAGATGGGAAATCAGTAAAGAGCTAAGAATTGCCGTTATAAAAGTATGAGCACTTCTCATTTTTAACACCACATTACAGGGCAGATCCTGTCACTGCACGTGAGAAAATGTCTACGTCGTCATCGGACGACCGATCTCTGGCAGAAGATTCTCTCTCATTGAAGTTACCCAGAATCGGATGCAACCACATAGTAAAGACCGATTAGCATATCCAATACAACATTATTTATGCCGTGTCTGAAGTTTCCTCCCCAAGCATGCGGGCACATCTAAAGCCCACCACGCTGTTGTGGCAACCTACATTAAGAACGGTTAACAAAGTCTGTCCTTTGAACCTTGAACCAAGTCATTGCCACTTACGGACATAGCTGAGCAGCAACGGTAGCACATCCTTTCTCACACTTGCCAAAAGCAAGGTTGCATGCCTTCACCGCGAGAGGGGCAGTCACCACCGCGGTAATCCCCCAGCCAAACCCTGCTGCGCTGTAGCATGCCGTGACCAACGATGCACACCCGTACTGGCAAACTCCATAACATGGCCATGGATTGGCAGCGGCAATTGGGATACTGATAGCAATCAGTATGTGTTTGACGTGACTGATCTTCATCGTTAATAGTGATAGATGGGGTTCGGGAGAAACGGAGAGAGACAGAGGAGATGAGGGATTATGTTCTTCGTTCGAGTACCTAGCGACGTTTCGTACTTTATGTGGTTGCAAAATATTTGACTCGAGACTTTAGCTGCCGGAGGCCGTCAATGACGGCATTCCAAAAGAAATATATCCCTCAGGTTCACTTCGTCTATGAGGGCGCACCTCTGATCACCACGTCATTCCGGGTGTTTGTTGTTCTGTGTATATAATGAGCAGCCAGGTGATAAGACTCCTTGAAACGCCAATGAGCATCCACACCTTTTCTGTCAGAAAACGTTTCAACTGTTGACGAACGAATCGACTCCTGTTCCACGATAATAACCGCATCATGAAGCCATCTTTGACACTACCTATCGTTATTGTTTGCCTTGGAGCAGTCTCTCCCGCCATGGCCTCGGCTTCGAATCCCGTACGACTGGACAAGATGTGTCGTTCGCCGCTGAAAAGATGCGTATGTAAGGTACTCTAGCAATCTTAGCTGAACGTATCTGACCAGTCATGCTCTTAGATCATCATACCCCCTGCACCACCGAAGCCATGGTCAGAATCTGTATCTCGTCGTATATATTCAACCAGAAGGGCCGCGTGGGATACGTGTATGGAGGATGAGGTTTCGGGCACCATAGCAACAGGAGCATATTGTATTTTTTATGATAAGCTCGACTGAAGAGAAGTTGAACGAATCGAATTTGAATGCAATCGTGAAAAGGCAAGTAAGGTAGCTTTTGCACAATGTGGAGTTCATTTGGACATGGTGTCCACCGGATCTTGAATAAGGTCAAATCCCAACATTCGTCCACTCATCTCATTGATTTTTCGTCAACCGACGATGGCACCATCTAGACTCTGACGCAACTCCTCGTCTGAATAAGCCTGGAATCTTCTTCCTGATTTCTAATCATGAGAGCATTGTTGGTATCGACATGAGGGCTAGATGGCGAGTATTGACCAATGACGCGATCTATGACTGAGGAAGCTTCAATCTTTTCACGCAAACCATATACAGATTAGACCTCAAAGGCTGATTTGGCTCAAGTTTACTTCGTTGGATGTACTTTCAAATAGACCAAACACGATTATGCCCCCATGGCTGCAACATCCCGGCTCCCATCCTCCGGATCCCACGATTGTTCTTCCCTTGCAGCATTGGCACCCCTTGCCTTAAAAGTCGGCCACGGCTTCGGTGGCGCAGGTGGTATGATAACCTGAGAGAAGAGGTCAGTCACAGACGCTCGAATCCGGCGTCAGAAATCAGGATGCTTACGCCGGGAGGGCCTTGATTTTGAAGCAAAGGAAAAAGCCAGGACTCAACAGCCATGGATGCGACCATGTTAAATAGTCAGGGACACGGGGCCAAAGCTACAGCGGCGCAGGCAGCCTGGCACTTCCCGAATGCAACATTGCAAGCGATGATGGCCGGTGGGGCTGCCGCGCCGGCGGTAGACGGCACCGGCACCGGCATAACAGGCAGCCACGACACCGGCGCAGCCGGCCTGGCAGACTCCGTATGACAAAGGACCTGCCATAGCGGATTGAGCGGCAAGGGAAACAGCGAGGGTTGAAAGACCAAGAGATAGCTTCATGATGCTGTTATTGGGATTTGGTGAAATGAGCTGAGTTGATCAAGAATAGTTGAGATAGGTTTTGATGACAAAAGTCATAAAACTGAATTTCACGGATTGGCAGGTCCTTATATTCTCGGCAGGAGTATTGCTCTCGGGTGGTGTCGAACCTCAAACCACGAGTTCCTGGGCGGCAAAAATTTGCTTCTTTGAATCTTTCCTTGGGAATGATGCCTCGTCATTGTCGGCCTCCGGCAGCTGAAGTCTCTCACTTGCGTCACCTTCAACGCCAGATAAGAACTCAGTTCACAGAACATGAAACATTACTCACAGATAGCTGGAAACCGCTGCCAGCTCCTCCCTCAGAAATTCATAACGGAAAATGCCCACGATGATGGCACGATGGCACGATACACTCAGACAATGACATAAACTAGGCCTGCTCCCATCGTGACCGCCTTGTATCTGACTGAGGGTATCTGATTCGCATTCGATCTCCAAGTAAAAAAAGCAAATTTTCCTATCACCCAAAACGCCATGCCATGCGTCGTCATCCCCAACAAACCAGCCCCGATCCCATGCCCCCTCAGAACCGGACATTGCGCTTCCTGCCCGTGTACTTTGACGTGGCCTTGACAATCTTTCCCTTCCTCTCCATCTGTTCCTTCTTCTTGACAATCCATGCCTTGCTGCCCTTCTTGATCTCCCCCTTGCCGCTGTTGTCACTCGCCTTCCGCCTGGCGTCCTCGACGTTGATGTCGTCCATGCCGTGGATCACGTTGGTGATGTCACCGCCCTTGCCACCCTCAGCGGTACCACCGACCGTCAGTACCAGATACAGCTTAACATTCTTCGTCTCGGGATCGTCCTCCAGCAGACCGGCACCGAAGCCAGCCTTGACAGCCGCCTGGGTAATCATGTTGCGCTGGGTGTCGTTCTTGGGGTAGAACTGGCACACGGCCCTCCCGCCACGACGTAATGAAGCGTACAACCCGTTGAAAAATCTGGTAAGACGGCCCTCGGGGGATGTATCGCTGCTCTCGGCGTTGCAAAGCCACTGGATTGCGGAGATGCTGATGGCGGCGTCGAAGGATCCCGCGCGGAAGGGCACGCCCTGCCCGATGTCGGCCAGCAGCAGATCGCCCTCGACATCCCTCTGCAGCGCGATATCGAGCATCGACGGGGACACGTCCATGCCGACCCAGGTGTGCGGGCCGCCGTCCTCGGGGCCTTCGGCGGAGAGGATCTCGCCGGAGAGACCGCTGCCGCAGCCGACGTCGAGGATGAGGGAAGGGTGCTTGAGGTCGAGGAGCTCGAGGGCGCGGCGGGTCATCGAAGCCTGGATGTTCTGGATACGGGAGCTCGTCGTGTACTTGCGCGCTTCGGTGTCATCGTAGTGGATGTCGGCCGCGCTGGGAGGGGAGGTCAGTCTTGAGGGCGGGGTTGGAGGAGAAGGGGATTGGCTTACAGGGTATCCTCAGGGCGCGACATGATGGGCAGATCCTAGTGAATCGCGTTTGATACAAGAGTTTTAGCGGCGGCAGGAAGGAGCTATGCGATCAGAGGTCACGATCGGCTCGTCGGCGCATTCAACTTTGGCGGTGAATTTTTGTGTCGTGGGAATCTTCAAAATTCGCAAAGGCGGATAGCTATCGATAAGATAAGAAGTTTGGAGGGACAGGTGGGGCTTTTCTTATCTTATCAACCACTCCGTCATTCCGCCCTCCGGATCAAGAGCTGCTCCGAGACTCCGGCGCAAAGGCCACGCTTGCGAAATGGAACCCACCCCGTCCCGACGCGCCTCCCGTTCCCCGTGCATGCGCCTGGCTTTAATTACACAATGTGCTACTACTGGAGCTAAGCTGTCATTGCCCACCACCACTTCCACTCTCTCTTTTTTTACTCCCCTCCTTCCCTTCTCATGCCACATTGTACACTATTTTCTTGAGGATTCAACACCACCGTCAAGATGTGGATTCTACCTCTCGTCGGCTACTTGGGCTCCATCGTGGGCTTCTGCTTCCTGACCCTGGCAATCGGTTCGTTACCACCCCGGCTTCTGTCCCCGGGTCTCCCTTGGCAGTATACTGACGTAGCCATGTGCCTCCAGCTTCGGGTCTGTACTACCTCTCCGAGCTCGTCGAAGAGCATACCGTGATTGCGAAGCGCTTTCTCACGAGGCTTATTTACTCGATTATGGTCCTGCAGCTCGTGCTCTGCGTCGTCGACCGTTTCCCCTTCAAGTTGACTCTCATGGGCATCGTCTCCCACGTCATATACCTCGGCAACATGCGCCGGTTCCCCTTCGTTAGGCTGACTGACCCTCTGTTCCTGGCGTCTTGCGGTATGTGACCACCCTCTCCAGCTTCTTCCGCCACGAGTAAGTAGACTAACGTCAACACACAGTCCTGGTGCTGGTCAACCACTACCTCTGGTTCCGCCACTTCTCCGCCGCGCAACAGCGATCCTACTCCAACATGCACTCCTACTACGACCAGCCCGACATCCCGACCTTCACCGAGATCGCGTCCTACTTCGGCCTCTGCGTCTGGATGGTCCCCTTCGCGCTCTTCGTGAGCCTGTCCGCGAGCGACAACGTGCTGCCGACGATGGGCAGCGAGGACCCCCTGCGGGACTCGTCCGGCAAGAACAAGCGCCAGGGCTTCGTCAAGTCCGTGGTCGACACCGTGCTCGAGGCGATTGGGGGGTTATTTAGAGCTGTTGGATGGGAGAGGAGTTGATTTTCGAATTTTACATGTGACTGGCCGAGCCAGGGATGGCCACATTTGCGGTTATGTGGTCTGTATCATAGGCGGTGCTGCTGGCCGTCCTTTCAGGAGGTTGCTTACAGCTTGCAGAATATAAGATACCCGGAGACTTTCTCCAATCTACGTGTTTACGCTCGTCGCTGCGTGCATGTGGTGTCTGATGAGGCGTCGCGTACAGTTAACCCGACATCTGAGCCCTATGAAAGGACGTCGAGGTTCACTTGACTACTTCACTTGCTGTTGGCACCACGAACAAGTTCCGGGTTGCACCAGCAGCTTCTGCTCTTGACTTTCTTTGATGCTGCCTACCGGTAGGATAGGTCGACAGGCAGAGATGTTTTCGTACCCTCATCGGGTCGTTGCGTAAGACGAATGCCTATTCAAAGCGATAGCACGGCAGCTCAACCTGCGGTACTTTAAGCAACCGTGGTCACATGCTTCAGGTTCTCTCTCTGTCGTCCTCGCTGATGCTGAAGTTGAGGCGACCAATCATGTAAAAAGACCCTGCATTAGCGAGGCCAAGTACACCAACGGGGGCATAGCAAGACTCGTCGTGCCATCTGCCCTGTCTACCAGGCAAGCGTGCCATCGTTTTCAACAGTGGCGACCGGGCAAAAAAAAAAGAGAAAAGATATCATCTGCCGTCTCACGAAGGAGGCTATCTTGCCACACCTCGGGCGTAGGCGGACTGTGCCTGCAGTAGCTGACGGCAACGTGGTGGTGTGGGAGAAGCCTTGGGCTTTCCATATGCCCGGTTCTTTTATCTGCCTTTTTCAGAACATACGCTGCAAAAGTCTCGGCCGCGACGGTCTTTTTGACCAGGACGCATACGTAGATGGTGTTTAACTGATGACATTCTGGCTTTTATGTGATTTAGATCTCGCTTCATTTGGGCGACGCATAAAAGGACCGCAAAAAGACCCTGCTGGGCATTCTGCGCGGCAGAGACCCGACACTCCTCATTGAGGATTCGAGGCTGCTCCTCTACTCCTCAGGAGGACGCGAGGATCGCGGCGGTCCTTTTACAGCGAAAGAAGGAAATTGTGAGGATCTGGAAATTATAAAATGACCAAAAAGGTACTGAAGGGAAAGTCGTGTTCTAGTTTCCGCATCATCACCATCAATCAGTGCATCAGCCACGAACTCTCCATTCCATCATCGAGTCTTGCCCAATTCACTAACCTAGTGAAACCAACTCACCAGACAAACAACCACTAAAATGTCTGCAAACCAAAACCAAACCTCATCCCAATACATTTCGCTTCCGCGCCAATATCAAGGCCAAATGCCGGCTACCTACACATATCAACAAAGCAGCGGGTCTGCAGCGCTGAACAACTGGCTCTCGGAGCCCGACTCGGCGGCGCCGTACCGCAACATCGGCGCCTACCAACCGTTCGCCGGCTCCGGTAGTGGGGCATACCAGTGGGGCTCGGTGCCGAGCACTACTGGCGCTACGAGGGGTAGCGGACAGGGACGGAAGAAGTGAGCACGGATCGTCGATTGTGCGGCACAGCGCGATTTTGTTTTGAGGGCAGTTTTAATGGGCGATGGAGTTGTTGGGTCAGTAAATCTTGGGTTGCTGCGTTTGTAAGCTCGGGCAAAATGGAACTCGGCATCGGGCCATCCTTGATATCTGGGTGCTGGAATTAACCTTCGCAGGTTGGCGCAGGAACACGGTGTTGATGGAACTTGAATTACAATATTACAAAGACTTTTCGTTTGCACTCGGATTTCCTTGCTCTTTTGTTGGTGATTCCGTCCTCTAACCCCGAAAGTCCAGCACCAACGTCCATTAGAACCCGCTTAGAACCGTTAACTCCGGACATGCCCAGTTGGACACCTCGAATTCGGCAGCATGCGAGTCGTGAAGTTGGGCTGCAAAGCGCAATGGTAACAATGGATGGTTCAGTATCAAGCATCATGCTGAGTCTCATTGGTTGAATGTAATAAGCCAAGCTCGATAGTATCGCGGCACGGGCAGGGAGGTCCATCAGTTCATCAGGAGATTGTGGACATGAACGAGTATATAGCTTCAATGGCTTCTCTGGCGATTGATTCCCAGAACATGAAGCATCAACCCGATTAGCCCATCCTCAATCCTTAGGCTCGGAATCGTCACAACGCACTGTCGAGATCACTCGAGGAGCAGCAAAACTGACAACATGGCGCCATCCTACGACGACACTACCCGCGCAAGCGAGCTGGTGCCCATCTACGCACCTCACATCGCCAATAAGACCATCCTCATCACTGGTGTCTCGCCGGGGAGTCTGGGTGAATCCTTCGTCAAGCAAGTCGCAGCCGCCAAGCCCTCTATCTTCATCCTCGCCGGCCGCAACCCCACAAAGTTCCAACCCCTCATCGACGACGTCGCAGCTGCACACCCAGACATCACCATAAAGCCGCTCACCTTAGACCTCACCTCTCTCGCCCAAGTCCGGGAAGCCGCCTCGACGGTGAACTCGTGGACCGACGTCCCCCACATCGACCTCCTCGTCAACAACGCCGGGATCATGGCCGTCCCCTACGCCCTCACCGTGGACAACTTCGAGTCGCAGTTCCAGACGAACCACCTCTCGCACTTCCTCCTCACGAACCTCCTCATGCCCAAGATCCTCGCCGCCCCGGACCCGCGCGTCGTGAACGTCAGCAGCGGCGGCCACCGCCTCGGCGTGATCCGCTGGACAGACCACGCCTTCGACGGCGGCAGGACGTACGGCAAGTGGGCCGCGTACGGGCAGTCCAAGACGGCCAACGCGCTCTTCTCGCTCGCGCTGGCCGGGCGGCTCGGGGCGTCGTCGTCCGGGGGCCTGTCGGCGTTCAGCCTGTGCCCGGGCTACGTCGGCACGAACCTCGGGGCGCACGGGGCGGGGGACGCGGCGGGGTTCATGGAGAGTTTCAGGCGCGCGGACGAGGCGATGGGGACGAGGTGGATGTGGGGGATCGGGGACCTCAGGCCCAAGGACCTGGACGAGGGGGTTGCGACGCACGTTTATGCGTCGTTCGACCCGGAGCTGAAGGCGCGGAACGGGGTGTATGTGAATGACTGTCACGTCGCGGATCCGTACAAGGAGGAGGTGCACTGTTGGGCGCAGAGTGAGGTGGACGCGGATCGGTTGTGGAAGCTGAGTGAGAAGCTTGTTGGGCAGGAGTTTGCGTACTGAGGGGTATGCCGGCACGGACTTTTGGAACGGTCGTGATGTAGGCTGGCGGGTTCATGGTGTTTCATGGCGGCTGCATGTTAGTGAAGCTCATACAGAACGGTGACAGATGAAGTCAGAAGGATGATGAAGTGCACGGTTGAAGTCGAGGAAGCTGGAGGACGCCGGGCGAAGCCACAAACACTCGCCACAGACATTTCTCCAGCCACATCTCAAAAGATAGTCTAGTCCAAAAGCGGAATTCAGTCATTTGTGGCTTGACTGCACTGCCACAGGTGGCATATTCAAATCTTAATCCAACTTGCACAAGTGGCAAAACCATTTCCTGGACAATTCACTACCGGCACCAAACCAACTTGGCGCTCCTCGCTTGACAACTCATTCATTCGCTAAAACCACCAGCCATCCCACGGACTTGTCCGAAGACTGATTGGCAGACGAGTGGCCTCCGACGCGTACGCCCCGTCATGCGAGCTAGATGTCTCTGCCCGTTTGCCTGAAGGGTGGGTTGAACAAGACGAGTCTCGCTGGCCGCGGGTGCTGCGGACGAGAGAGAATGAGGCTGTGCTAGCGCCGAGCGGCCGACGTCATTCGTCCGACATTCAAACATCAGCTTGTTTGGTCTCCAACTCTGTGGCTTCGCCCTTGTGGCCCTTTGCGCAGACATGGATGAGCTCCGGGCACCCCTTGTCTTTTCACTGCGTTTTGTTCTTCCCCCAGACTGTTCGCGTATGGATACACCTAATTGTTGGGTCTTTTTTGCCGAGCCGCAGACGCAAGTGACGGCATCTTTGCTGTTCATTTCACTGCCAAAGGGTCCGAACACACGGTGACGGCTGCCTCCAGCCAAGCAACATCCATGAAGAACGGAATGCTATCCGAAATGACTGGTGTTTGCTGCATATTTCCCTACCGGTGGCAACCTGGCAGGCGAAGCTTTTACGCTTTCTTCCCCACGTCGCCCGTTTGGCCACTGGGACTTGTCATGGGAGAGCTGACGACGCCAGCCTTGCGACGACTTAGAAGCCAGATCCAGGCACCCGTTCATAGCCATTGGATGTGCATGCGCATGTGATATGTTCGGTCCAGACGCGAGTCTCTCTGGGGGCTGCTGCGTTGTTCCACATAAGCTTGTACTAGGCATACGTTCGGTCCTCTTGTTTAAAAGGCTTGCTGTCCCTGTTCTACCCTTCCCGCGTTGGTGACGTCTTTGCTTTTCGAACTTTCTCTTTTACTCGCACATAGAGAAGATACATCGCGACTCTTTTTTAGACACCACTGCATGACTCTGATGGGATCATTGTACGAATCACCACCACCAGCAGGCCGTGACTATCGCTCAACAGCTAACGTCTCACCCAGACCCGAACGCGAAATGGCTCCGACCATCGACTCGGCGCTGGGGACGGCGGACATGGCCAACGAGCAGCGCGGCCTGCTCGAGCTCATCGACAAGCTGCAGTTTGCCCAGCTTGACAATGTCAAGCTCCCGCAGATCGTCGTCGTCGGCGACCAGTCCGCCGGAAAGAGTTCAGTCCTTGAGGCTATTACGGGAACGCCGTTCCCCCGCGACGCTGGCGCTTGCACACGATTCGCGACCGAGATCCGATTGAGGAGGTCCGCCGAGGCGACTCTCAATGTCTCCATCATCCCCGACAAGAACCGCAACTTTAGGGAACAGGAGCGATTGAAGCAGTTTGGCGGCGCTGTCGACACCGACATGTCATTTGAATCGCTCATGAGATCCGCCGTCGAGCTGATTGCGCCGAAGAACATTCCCGGTCGCTTCGCCGCCCGCGACATCCTGGTTGTTGAGAAGCGCGGCCCGGATATGCCACTTCTCACCCTCGTCGATTTGCCCGGTCTCGTTAAGAATGCCAATAACGACCAGTCCATGGACGACATCAAAACCATCGAGACGCTTTGCGATCGCTACATGAAGTCGACGCGAACCATCATTCTTGCCGTCGTCGGCGGTAACACCGATTATGTACAGGCGCCTATTCTCACCAAAGCTCGCCACTTCGACCCCTCCGGCAGCCGTACCATCGGTGTTCTCACCAAGCCAGATCTCTGCGAGTCTATCGGCCTGGAGGATAAGTTCATCGAGCTCGTCCAGAACAGGGACAAACAGAACTTCTTCAAGCTCGGCTGGTATGTCTTGCTCAACCCCGGTCCTCGTGACCAAGGCCAGCCGTGGCCGTCCGCCCGTGAACGCAGACAACGCGAAGAGGAATTCTTCGGTCGTGGAAAATGGCGCGCTCTCCCTGGCTCAATGTGCGGTGCCACCGCATTGAAGCAGAAGCTGTCCGTTCAACTTCAGCGTCATATCGGCCGCCACGTCAAGACTCTTCGCAAGCAGATCCAAAGGGCTCTCGATGACTGCGACACGGAGCTCAAGTCGATGGGCACCGGCAAGGACACAGTCGAGGAGATGCGCATCGAGCTCGTCGAGCTCTTTTCATCCTCCAAGGAACTCGTCATCCCAGCCGTCTATGGTTTCTACAAGAATCCTCCCCGCAAGAACTTCTTCCGCGCGACCGCCGACCCCCGTGGCACGCCCGCCCAGAATCTGCGCGCGCGCGCCATCGAAGAGAACGAGAAGTTCTCCCACCGCATCCGCCAGAACGGGCGCAAGTTCGGATTCTCGTCATCAACCGACCCGCGGTCTATCGACGGCGTCACGATCTCCGACAGCGGCAAGCGGGACTTCGTCACCAAGGAAGTCGAGATGCTCCTGAGACAAATCCGCGGTTCTGAGTTCCCCATGGACCCCAAGCCCCGCGCGGTCTACATGCTCTTCCAGAGCTATTCCGAGAACTGGCCCAAGCTCGCACAAGAACACAAGGATAACCTTGGTGTCGTGTGCAATGAGTTCCTGAGCGAGGTCATCGACTTTGCCTGGCCTCAGCGCATGCGCGAGCCTCTCCGGTACCAATTCCTCGACCCGCAGATCAAGAAGCTCATGGCGGACGCACAGGAGGAGCTCGAGCGTCTGACTCAGGATATGAACCTCGAGATCCAGCCGTACGATCCGGAATACGAGGAGCGTCTGCGCAAGTGGCAGCAGGAGGTCACCAAGGAGGGTGGAACATACACCGAGGCTCAGGAGGTGTGCGAGAAGATGTTGATCTTTTACGAACTCGCTGCGAAGACGTTTATCCGTAACACCATCACCCAGGTTGTGGAACGTCATCTCTTGCAGGGCATGTACGGAATCTTCAACTCAGTGGAGATCCTGGGTATGCAGAATGAGACTGTCGAGGCCATCGCCGCGGAGAACAAGGAGACTAGAGACCGCAGAATGACGCTCAAGGCACAGAAGGTAGCCATCGAGGAGGCCAAGGATATTTGTGCCAACCTCGCCATGAGGAAAGAGCTGAGAATGGTGAGTTCACATCCTTTCGTATATGAAGTATCATCACTAACCAGAACACAGTACGCCGACGAGGATCGCGACCTAGAAGAGAACACCTCAGACGAAGATGAAGAAAAGACCCGCGAAGCGCCGCGCGAGACAACACGCAAGCCGGTATCCAACAACACCTCCACCCCAGCACCAGCAGCAACACCAAGCGCACCATCGCACCGCCCAACCCGCTCCCGCGACGAGCGCGAGCGCGAGCGTGAGCGTGAAAGGCCAACCGCCACACCCCAGCCGGAACCCGCCACAAACGGCAACTACAACTACGCCAACCACCAGACGTCCCGCCAGGAGGCCACCCGCGCCAACACCTCCAACTCCGAGTGGGACGAGGATTACTACCGCGCGCCGGCTCAGGCTCAGACTCAGGCGGCCCCTTCACAGGCACCTCCCCCGCCTCCCCGTCCTCAGAAGCTGAGGGCTGAGGAGCCGCTGACGCCTGACGCGTCGTCGTATGTGCACAGGTCGAATAGCTCTGTGAGTGAGCAGCAGCAGCAGGGCGGGTACGGGGCGTATGGTCACGAGCAGGAGTATGCCCCTTCGTCTACGAGGAGGGTGACGGCGAAGAAGTTGTTTGGGAGGGGGTAGATGATGAGTGATGTTTGGTTGGATTTTGGTTTGGGATGGCGTTGGTAAGGTGGGCTTTTTACGGGAGCGTGATGGTTATGGTAAAGAACAGGTCACAGGTTTCAAGACTTTTTGAATCGGGAGTGTTTGTGAAATGATCATATAGCTTGAGCTAGAATAGAAATTATGAAAGCGCGTATCCGAAAGAAATAACCTCCGTGTATCATATGAGCGAATGAGTGAAGTCAGGGTGTTCCTCTGTTTCTTCGGAGTGATCGTCGGCTCCGTTCTTGAAAAGTAGCTCCACCAGCCGATGATGGTCGTGAAATGAATCAAGAACAAATGACTTCCATCTGTCCCCGCTGTTGGCCCCGTTCTTGATAAGTAGTTTGGCTACCTCTTTGTAGCCCTCGCACGCTGCTAGGTAAAGTGGCGTATGCCCATCAATATCAGTAGGTTTGATATTGGCTCCGTTCTCAACGAGTACTTCAACCACCTCCTTACGCCCCTTCTGAGACGCGATATGTAGTGGCGTTTGCCCATCATTAGTAGTGGACTCGATGTTGGCTCCATTCCTAAGGAGTATCTTGACCACCCCCTCCTGCCCGGAACATGATGCCCGGTGCAGTGGCGTTTGCCCATCATTATCGGTCCATTCAACGTTGGATCCTTCGTCAAGTAGAAGTTTTACTGCCTCTTCATGGCCTTCTACCGATGCTAGGTGAATGGGTGTAAGTCCTCGACGCTCTTTAGCTTCGAGATCGGACCCATTTCTGAGAAGTATGGTCACTACCTCATCGTGACCTCTCCATGAAGCTTCGTGTAGTGGCGTCCACCCACTCTTATCGATCATGTTGGCATCAGCCTCTCGCGCGAGGGGCGTTGAAACAATGCTCGGGTGCCCGTTGCGTGAGGCGAGATGGATAGCGCTGGTTCCTCCGGGTCCATGCGCGTTGACATCTGCGCCGAAGTTGATCAGCATATCTACCATACTTTGGTTGCCCCTACAACACGCAAGTTGAAGAACATCGCCGCGTTTATCGTGCTTTGTGTTGACATCCGCACCTGACTCAAGCAGGAAGCGTACGGTCTGCTCCCTATAGTAGGCACCATTCGAACACGCCGCGTGCAAAGCACTGCCGTACTTGCCCCCCCGCGCATTGATCTTTGCGCCAAAGTTGAGCAAGGCCTCGATGCCTTCCTGAAAACGCTTATGGCATGCATGCTGCAAAAGATCACTCAAGGCGCTGGCGTTGAGTCTGGAATGCTCCCCCAAGCTTGCTAGCATCCGGAATTGACTGGCAGAACTTCTGTCGATCGTACTGCGTAAAAGGCTTTCTATATCGGTGGTGTTTAAAGCTTTGACATCCGCGCCAGATGCAACGAGGAAATGGAAGACTGCCTCTTCATTGAAATGGTATGCCGCTTGGAGTGGAGAGCCCCATTCGCCACCTTGTGCATTGAGATCCGCTCCCTGGTCTATCAAGAGCTGGACAACTTCGATATCAGAATGAAAAGGACAGCAAGCAGCTTGGAGAGCGCTTCCAAAGTCTCCTCCCGGCGCGTTGACGTCTGCGCCTCTGTCCAACAGGAGTGTGATGATCTTCTTGTGACCAAAGAACGCTGCCGCCTGCAGCGGGTTTCCATATTTACCACCTTTGAAATGGACATCCGCTCCGTGGTCAAGCAGGAGTTGCACGATATCAACAAGTTCATGCTTTTGACAACACGCCGCCATGAGTGGGCATTCAATGACCCCTGGTGGGGTTTGAACATCTGCCCCTTTATTGAGAAGCAGTCGAACAAGGGCGTCGTACCCGCCTTTGCATGCCACCATGAGTGCATTGCCCACGGAAGTCTCGCCTGCGTTGATGTCTGCTTGCAAAGAGAGGAGCAGTTCAACTATCTTGAGATGACCGCCGCTGGAGGCTGCCACGAGCGCGTTTCCGTATTCCCCCGTCCGCGTGTTGATACGTGCGTTATGCTTAATGAGCAGGCGGACAATATCGATATGACCTGAACGACAAGCAACTTGAAGGGGGGTTACATTTGCACCACCCTCAGCATTAATATATGCGTTGTGTTTGATGAGAAGCTGTACAATCTCAATATTACCTGCAAAACAGGCACCCTGAAGGGCTGTGCTTCGCTTACTTATAGCGTTGATATGCGCGTTATGCTTGAGAAGCAGGCGGACAATATTGATATAACCTGAACGACAAGCAATTTGAAGGGGGGTTATATTTACACCACCCTTAGCATCAATATGCGCGTTATGTTTGATGAGAAGCTGTGCAATCTCAATATTACCTGTAAAACAGGCATCCTGAAGGGCTGTGCCTCGCTTACTTGTAGCGTTGATATGCGCGTTATGCTTGAGAAGCAGGCGGACAATATCGAGACGACCTTTAGAGCAGGCTGCCCGAAGGGCGGTTCCATATTTACCTCCCTCAGCTTCAATATTCGCATTGTGTTTGATAAGAAGCTTTGCAATCTCAGTATGACCTTCACAGCAGGCAGCTTGGAGGGCATTTCCAAACTTGCCTCCCTTGACATTGACGTCTGCGTTGGCGGCGATCAGTAGCCGGAAGATTTCGAGGTAACCATAGTAGGAAGCCACTTGAATTGGGCTCCCGTAAGGTCCATGTTGCCCACCATCAATGTCGATTCCTTCCTTGATAATTGATATGGCGACCGCTTTGAGCCCGAACTGACAAGCGTAGTAAAAGTACGACTCCCCCAGAGCAAATGGGTTTCTAAGGTAGATCCATTTGTCGAGTGTTGCTTTTCGTTGAACGAACGAGACTGCAATCGTTGATACGTCTTCGAATGCTTCGGCAATGATAGCGAACGATGTCCAAGCCTTAGCAGCATATGACGCCAGCGGAAAATCCTCTTGGAATCCATTTCTCCGAAATGTTTCCGGGATATCCGTTAAGTAAGTCAATAAAGTCTTCGTGATGGCTATACTGGCATCTCTCGGGTTGAAAATCTGTTCGTGAACCAACAGATACTCTTTGACTGAAAAGTGAGCGAGATGCAGTTCCTGTACAGGTACTGTGACTTCTCGCCAGTACTGCCCTTGTTCGACATCAATCAGTGCAATTAAACTATTGCAGTGACGCAGTATATCATTGCCGTTGAAAAGTCTGCGCCCTGGTTTAAAACCAGGCTGTTCGCCTTGAATTTCCGTAGCAAAAATCTCAACGCCCTCTTTCAAGGTCAAAGGTCGATCTGAAAACACAAGAAACTGCAACAGGCGCATCGTACGTTCTCGGTAATGAGGCGTTATGCTATCGAGCATGCGACAATACGTATCTGGCAAATCAAGAGGTAAGCTGTCTAGTTGTTGCTCAAGTTCGTCCAGACTCGGTGATTTGGCTAGACTGTCTAGTTGGCAAGCTGCCCACCTAAACCTGGAACAGAAGTCAAAACACCATCCATCGCCATATTTTGATATTGGACGTTTGTTCAGGAACTTACATTCCATTAGCCCCGGTTCCAACCTTTTTTCGAATTTGGTCAAGGACGTCCCCAGACAGCCTTTTCCTTGTGAAGTCTGGCTGAGTTTGAAGCCTTGCTGATACGTAGGATGCTACATCCATATCGGTCGCTCCTTTGTCGATTGCGAGACAGCATTCCTTCCTGATTGTGCTGGGAAAGACGTCCATAAACTCAGCTTCCTCTCTACTGGTGTAAAACATCTGAACCAAGCTCAGACTCTCGTATATGCGTTTGATCCATGAGATGATCTCATCTCTTGTCGTGGACTCGTCCAAGGCGTCGAGAAGGATGACAACTCTCTGCTCTGCTGTCAACAGTTTATCAACAAGCTCTTCAAGATTGGCAGTGGTTGGTTTCAGGTTGCCCTCTTGGTGCGTGCGAAACGAATCATCGAGATGTGCTGCCACTGAGCTGCGGCCTGGCTGGTATAACTGGAGAGCGATGGATCGTAGTAAGCTATCCTTCGTTTGTTTTGTTTTGTCGCTGAAGTCGAAGAAGAAGCTGAGAATCGTTCTGTCATCGGTCTTTGTGAGATGATCCAAGACAGTTGTGCTTAGGACCGTCTTGCCGCATCCAGCCATGCCCCGAAGCCATAAGTGTCGATTGGTGCCCAAAGCCCACTCCTGAAAGGTCGATGTTTCCAGAAGCCATGTCCCTGTACCCTCATGTCGAAGTTCTCTGGCGTGGTTGGCGTTGGTGTTCGGGTCTGGCGCTGCAAGCCATTCTCGGAGTTTTTGGCTACGGTCACTGAGAATGATGGACTCTACTTTGGCATATACTGCTTCTGAGGCTTGCTGCACGATGCCAAGTTTCTGATCAACTGAATGCAGTTAGCTTGGCTGTGCTTTGTGCGTAGAATACATATCGATTCGAGAGTTCCAGGCCGAAACAACATCCAATTCGACCGCAGGAAAATTAAACTAACCCGATTGAAGAATTTCTGACGCTCGCTTGGTCTTCTGGACGTCGGCTTCTGGTACGTAGGCAAGGAGTTCTTTAGCATACGCAGCAGCCGTGGCAGATGCATAGCGCTGCCATTGATCATTCTTGTGAGAGTCGGCGTAGTCGCAAACACCTCGTATCACGAGGCAGGGAAACTCATTCATCAATCCAGCCGCCTCCATCTCGAAACAGATACATTCTTCTCCCACTTCGGCGATGATCCGGTCCCGAGCGATGCCACATTTGACAAGCGTATTACCAGATGCGATGACGCCGTAGTGGATCTCAGGATCCGCAGACTCACGTTCATCGCGCTCGACCTCTTGAGCTACTTCGCAGCTTTGGCAGCCCTCACGCTGGCTGGATACATGCTCGTAAGACGGCTGGAACAGCTTGTCGTTGGCGAAACCCTGGTGTATGTAGCCTGGACTCTGCTTGGTTTTCTTGGCCATTTTGGGGTACTGTCTTCGCATCTCTTCAAGAAAGCTGGGGATCTTGGGATCCCGTAGCTCGTGAGCTGACCGGATATTTGCAACAGCGTGAAGGAGTACGTTCGGGGGCGGCGCCAAAAAGCCCTTTCGCTCGCGACGATTTCCCGACTTTACCTTGACAAAGTCGTACTGGCAGACGCCGCCCGTTGTGCCATCGGGCTGACTCACGATGACATCTCCCAGACGGATGTCATAATCGCCATTCGGTCGAGGAATACCACCACCAATACCAACTAGAAGTCCAAGGCGAATCGAAGGCAACGAGGATAACAGGCTTGACGCGGTAGCATTTGCTGGGACAATTCCATGAACGCCGGCCGGTAGGGAAGCAATGACGACATAGTGATCACCTATGCGACCCCAGGTATATGAGTTCTTGTCGTTTGAGTTCCTCGAGAAGCCCTCCGGCTGTGCGTGCTCTTCATCTAGCATAGCAGCAGCAGCAGCTCGTTCGATGGGCAGCGCAGCAATCCAGCCAATGGTGTAGAGGTCAGGGCTGTCCAGGGCCTTCAGTTTGCCGGGCGCCATGGTGACCGTCGTGAAGCGGATTCCATCCAGACGAAATCTTCAAGTGCCGACTAATCGTGAAAGGACAAGGCGTTTGGTAACAGAAAATCGCATGAACATGGAGTTTGCAAAGAGATGAGAACCTCAGCTCGATTCGGAGGGCCAGAAAAGAGGGGTAAAGCGGCTGAGAGAGAGACAATGCAACCAACTCAAGATCAGGCTGCGCTTCGCAGCGCATGTGAGAGGTGTCAGAGGCTTGGCGCTTACATTCATTTGATGCGTGTGGTGATATCTGATTGGGATTGACACGGCCAACCAGCGGTTCATCTCTATCCCTCCCGCTCCTTCTTTTGAGGCTGTCTTGCATCTCGAGAGCCAATCGACGCACGACGCGTGTGTCCTTGAACCTTTCACTTTACCAATCAGAGATGCCGCGATCATGAGTCTCTCATCGTTTCGAATACCGCATACTTGATAAAAGGATTGTTGGCTAACCCCCCCCCCCCTCGGCCTTTTCCTCCAGATAGCCAGAAAGACTAAGAAAGGTAGGGAAAGGCCTATGGTGTGAAGGTATATCACCAATTTTACGTATTAAAACCCATTTGTGGTCGAGATGGCCAACCTATCAAGTAGTCGCGGTAAAGCGGTGGTGATGGTTGGTTGAGGGGGCTTGAGTAGCAGACTGATAGGTTCACAGTACGTCAATCAATGGATCAACTCTCTCTCCTCCTCAGGGTACGCAAAGCATCGCAGCATTCGTACATCTTCTTCACGTACATTCTTCGCACCCTCTTCGACGGGTTGTCAGCAAAAGTTCAAACTCGAGTCACCGGGGTTTGGCTTGGTGATCGACGCCCGAAGTCCGGGGTTTGAGCACACCCAAACGCCGCTGCAGCGCCGATCTCCTGCGCCGGCCGTCTTTCTAGAAAGATTCTCCGGCGAGATGAGATGCTCGCCCACCACCGGCCGACATCACAAGTCACATTCCAATATTTCAATTGCGGGTGGCAATTGCCAGTGGCCAAGGAAGGAAAACATTTCCGTTCTGGTCAGTCTCTGATCGGCGGACCAAGCTTCCCCGCGCTGGAGAGGTATTTTTGCTATTGAAAGTACTATCCGCGCTGTTTTTTGGTACTTAGGATGGATGTCTTGATGGGGTTTCCTTACGTCGCAATATGGCTCTGGCTGTCCTGATATCGGACTACGTGTAAGTCGTCTTGGGGTAGTGATGTCATGATTTCTATCCGCAGGCTCACCGCAACGATGGTGTTTCTGAGTGAGTTACTCATCTCATGGCATGGGATCTCATCCTGTTTATCGAGTATAGATTTTGGATGCTTACAGTAAATTTCTCAAACAGCAAACCAAACTGGTGAGCGAAGGAGATTCCCATGGGCCATAGGCGTCTTAGAACATCGCCGTTCAGTCATTCAACTAGTGATCTCTCCAAGCTACAAGTCATAACCAGACCAGCTCAGCTGGTCCAGCATTCAGCGCTCATGAGCAATGCATGGATTTTTGAATGGACATCAACTTTTCATTCCCCTCATTTCTCCCATCACCACCACCACCCAATGCTCTCACTCTCACCTCTTCGCCTCCGGTTCAAGCAGTTCTTAGTCCAATCCGGATTTAAGACCCCAGGTCCCATCACGTCGCCATCCCCCGCCCGTACATTCATCCATGAAACCGTTGCAATCATTCCTCAGCTCCCACATCCCATCTATCACTTTTCGCCTCCCTTTTCCCCCTCCTCCAAGCCGTCATCCATGCACCATGTCATACCATCCCAATCGACAATACCACATCTACCACCCCGGATAATTGTGCTGAAGAATTCCAACCCGTCAATCACTGCCCTCCGCGAGCCACCACCTCCTCTTCCAACTGCCTCTCAACCTGATGCAGCTCGCTCAGCCCGTCCGCAATAACCCTCAGCTCCTCATCCGAGGGCCGGACACAAGGCCTCCTCGGCGCGCCCCCGTACTGCTCAAAGTGCCCGATCGCCGCCTTGACGCCCACGAAGCCCGTCTTGATGGCAACCCAGTCCCCCCTCGCCACAACAGCCTGCAGCCGCCTTGCCTCGTCGAGCCGTCCCTTCGCCGTGAGCTCCATGACGCGCACGCACGCCCGCGGCGCGACGTTGGCCAGCCCCGAGATGGTCCCGTTGGCGCCCACGACCTGGCCCTGCAGGATGAAGTCGGCGCTGCCTCCCGCCACGAAGAACCCCTCCGGCGCGGCATCCGCCACCCGCGCCAGCTTGCCCGTGTTGCCGCAGGTGAGCTTGACCCCCACGACGTTGGGGTGCTGCGCGACGCGCAGGACGGCGTCTGAAGTGAGGTCGAGCCCGGAGGCGGCGGCAGGGAAGTTGTAGACGAGCAGCGGGATGGGCGAGTGGTCAGCCACTGAGTAGAAGTGCTGCGTGATCTTGTCTTCATCGAGGAGGGCGCCGTAGTAACTGGGAGGTAGCACCAGAGCATGGGTCGCGCCGCTCTTGGCCGCATCTCTGCAGAGCTGAAGCGTCTCGCGAGTCGACTGGGCGCCGCAGCCGGCGATGAGGGGGATCTTGACATCGTTCCCTTCTTGGTGGATGGTGTCTGCTGCGCAGCGGATCATGGAGCTGCGCTCCTCTCTAGTGAGGTGAACTGCTTCGCCGTTGGAGCCATGGACGACGATGCCTGCCACCCCGGCGTTGATGAGGCGGACAAGATGTCGCTCGAGGGTGTTGGTATCGATTTCCTCGGCATCTGTGAAGAATGCGAGGGTAGGAACGTAGACTCCATCGGGTAGTCGGAGGTGCTGGGCCTTGGGAGCACCGTATGTGATCTCGGCTGGAGGCGTAGTCATGGTGACGGCTTGAATACTGTTGTGATTGTGATGATGAACAATGCTGTTCGTTCAACAAAGTACCTCGACAGATGAGATTGATCGAGTTGATAGCTAACGACTAGATGAGAAGAAATCCAGCTGGGGAGATGTTGTCTTAAAAGCCAGACACAGGAACCATCAAGTAAGGGAAAGCATGGAACTTGGGGACGTATGTCGTGCTATCCGTGTCTACATCTGCACACAGAAAAGAGCCACGGACGAATAGAGTCGAAGAATGGGGTTGCAAATGTCCGCTTGAGGAAACTACGGGGTAGTCCCAGTCGAACTCAGGGATCCCATGATGTTCGACATGCGGCTTTACCAAACCTGGCGCATCGCACGGTTTGGGCGGCAGCCCGGCGTGGGGGTGGCTACTTGTCCACGCTTTGTCCTGCCGCATTCGACCAAGTAGTTGGAAGCGCAGATCATGGATGCGCGTGAGATGTGTGTGTGTGTGTGTGTGTAAGGTCGAGAAGGGTCAATACCAGGTTTGTGGTGAAGCAGCGGCATGCAGCATCACCAGGTACGACACGGCGTGTGGGTGGGATATGCTCCGGCTTACCGGAGCCTGACAGTTTCGGGGCCGTCTGATTGAGATGTTGGGCAATCAAGGCTGTTTCTCTACAGGGGTTTCCAATTGCCATCTCACGAAGCGGCTTTCTTGGTCACGCGCATGGTAGATCAACTGATGTGAAGTCAACCGTGAAGCGTTTGGCTGTGGGCGGTGATTGCCAGGGGAACATGGATGGTCCGGTGAAGACATTTCGGAAGCGCGGAGGATCAGCCCCAATGCTCAGACTCAAGAAAGTTGATACGAGCTAGCAACGAGACCATACTCAGACCACATGACCCGGGAAGGACAATGGCGTTTCCATATTGTCTAGCCATTGTGACTTCAAGCTCTCACTTAATCCGCTAGTCTGTCTGTGCTCTGTCTAGTGCCACGGAATGAGATGAGTCTGGGGAACTGCCTGGTTCCCGGACCGGTGACCCCCACGCTTGTCAACGCCCGGCTTGGCTTGCTTGCGTTCGGAGACTTCAACAAACGAACCCTTGGATTTCGGATGTCAACTCTTTCCCCTCCACTTGTCTCTTTCCCTTGTCTCAATTCATCCGCTTCGTGCGCCCAGGCAACGGCTTCCTGCGAACACCTGTGGCACACGCGCCGGAAGAGGGTGGGTGAATACCACAAACAGCGGCCCGGATGTAGGGGCTTGGCGAGACGCCGGTCCCCTCATCCCGCGCTGCTCTGCGAGTGTCCATCGCCACTCATTGCGCAACCCCCCTTTCTCATTAAGGGGCCTTCAAACCAAGGTGAATTGGCGAATCATGAGCAAAGGCAATACTCCAGGACACCATTTTACTTGAATGCCCAGTAAAACAGGGTCAGTAGTTCATAGCTACTTCGAGGTATGTTGGTCACCGAATGGCTTTGGGTTGCAGGTGTCGCCGCTCACGTGAAGGAACGTGGGGGTGTTCTCTCAAATCATCAACGCACGATTATGATCTGTGAATAAAACAAGGCTCATGACACCATGATCTAGAGACGTTGTATTTATCTCTTCGTCTTCGAGTTGAGATCCTAATTCGCTCATTCTGTAGTAGTTGTAGATCAGCCTGGGTCTCTTATTTAGCCCAGCAGGAGAATACTATGACCAACTTGAGAAAAATAGTTTGGATGCTGGCTTTAAATATTTATAGGTTGGAAATCCTATAGATGGCGAATAGAATCGTTCCCAATAGAATTGAATTCTTCAAATTCATCAACGCAAGTCTTCAAATTATTCCTGTAGGCCCGAGGTTCCAGCCTTTACAGACATAGATGACTTTCGACGCTGTGAGCATTCAGATAGTTTTGCTGTTGACACTCATGTCTATTCTACTATGAGAAATTTTCATATTCCATGAGATTCGCTACTACAATGTCTTGATATGACTGCTAGATTTGATAGGGCACTACTTAAATGCTATGGGATTTAACAATCAGATAAATCGTCTAAAATCGTGGTCACCACGCAAGGACTCGTTAACGTCAGATCTATGTCAATTTGTGAACTTATCTTGAGTGAACGATTGAGTGAACGAAATGGTGGATATTCTAAGGGTTTGAGATAATTCTGCGATATCAGAAAGTTGTGTTGCATGAGCCTCAAAGTACATACTTACGTCTAGGTTTTCTATTAATCGCAAATGAAACTGGACTACTTGACTTGGCTCAATTCGCCCATGTGAAAAATTCATCATCTGTTAGATAAGACTCAACTCTCACTGGAAGCTGTTGAGTTCTTCATATGAAACACAACGGCTATTCACTGAGTCTTACTCACAGTCCTCCCAAATGATTTTCAGAAACGCAGTTTTCCATTTATTTTAATTTCAATTGCATTAGACTCTATGACTTTCACAGTCACAACATATGCCGCAGAAAAGTCTGAGTAGAAAACTTCAACCTGTAAATTAACCCGATGTGCCGAACTAGCAGAGACTCTACATAGATCTCAAGTCCCAACCGTTCCTCACTCCGTTTAAGAGCAGACTGGAGATATACTTCATCAAGGTCACTCAAGAGTCTAGTTTCAAGATCAAGGCTGCCAGATCAATGCTAACATTTAATTAACAGCCTCCGATCTTAGGATGAACCGAGTCGGAAAGTGTGGCCAATCTTGGAAAGAATTGAGTCAACTGTGTAATTTCGTTGACGTAACTCTACTACGGCTTCCCGGGGTGGCCGAAGGTTGACCCCATGGGAACTCCATGTATTTGTTCGAGTAGAGGCTCAGCTACACTGGGTTCTAACGACCCCCGCCCGCATTTACCTGGTGGATCGAGGAATCTTTCGGTGACGGCAATTGAGAACGTGATGCTGTTGAGATCAAAAAAGTGCGAGCCAATTGGTCACAGGCGTTTCTGCTCCTATCTAGGATCTCTTATGAGCACTCCGGCTATCTTCGTCGGCCTAAGAAAAAACAAATAACTCGTGGATCTCGCTCACATTACTTCAACTTTTATGTGAACGAAGATTTCTCATTCGAGCTCATCAACTAGAGCGCCTGCACCGTAGCGGTGTACGCGCGTCTTCGCCAACACACGGCCACAGGCTCGCAGCTGAATACATTGAACCGATTTAGAAACATCAGTTTTCTTCTCCAGACTTGAAGCTGTCGATGAAGCACTGCCTCCGAAGCTCGCAGTCTCTGAACATCAACGTGACTATATGGACCCAATTATTGAGGGGAACAACGGATCTGCCACAAGCTCTCAGTATCTTCTGAGAGCTACGTGTATTCTGACAAGCTTTAGACATCATCGTGAGAAGCCGGCACTTAGAATGACTAAGAATAGCCCCAAAATTCGGACTATCACCGTGGTCCAGATCTTCTTCATCGATCTCATTGCGCGTACGGAAAACCATCCACTGGTGAATGTTTCTCTGAGGCGTTGTTTGGCGCCTTGGCGTGTTGCGTGGACTCACCAGAGATCGACGGAACCTGCAGGAGTTCCAACAGCCCAGTCAATCACCCAGTCCCCCGCGGAAGTTCTCATTTCTGAGGCCTTTTGAAATCTCACTCTCACTGCCTCTTTCTTTGCCTGCCGAGAGCCCAAATCCGTTGAGGATATTGCCGGTGGATCACATGGGGGCGCCAAGCTGCAGACTTGCATCGCGGAGCCCTAAAATTAGCATCCGCACCCTATTTTCAAGCTTCATGTCCCTGGTCAAGCTGAGAGAAAAAAAGGTCCGCTGCCCCGCTGCAACGTTCATTTTGCAGTTTAAGCATGAGTTGTTGTTCTGTGGACTTGAAGAGAGTCACTGAGCAATGAGAGCAGTGAAATGGATCATCGTCGACCACGTCCACCTTTTCGAGAAAACTTCGCTGGCAAGTTGGTCCGCCTCAGCCCCCCGAAGGGTGGGACGTGGTCGTCGATCATCCGCCGGCCGGCGTCATACGGGTGCACATTGTGCAGGGTGTTCCCTACCAAGCTGTGGGCAGAAAGCCAGAAACAACGAACGAGAAATCAAAGGGAACGATGAGACGGCAAGGCTTTCCCGCCCTGCGAGCCCTTCGCCAAGAGACCATGTGAAACATGGACAGCTCACAATCGGATCTGTCGAATGAGCTGAGCGAGCAACCACAGCTGGTGCGAGGCGGCTTGGGCGAGTGAGTGAGGGGGGCGGGCGGATGCGTGTCGCCGTGGCTCTGCCGGTCTTGGCGGGGATATGCCGGCGCGCGAGTGATTGTCGTCTCAAGTGATGGGCGGAAACCCTAAAAAAGGTTTTTCATGCTTGGGGGGTGATTTGGGTTGACAGCTTGAGAACAGACTTCTTGCAGAGCCTTGCTTGGGAACGCGGTGTCTTGCTTGGTGAATTGGCGATGCTCAAGGACGCGTGGTTTTTACAACCTTGGCGGTTGGCCTCTGAAGATCGCAAGATGAATGATCGTACGAATGAGCGTCTCGGCATGTCTGGTTTGCCCTCTCGGCCCTCGTCCGACGTGAATCCGGCATTGACCCTGTCCTCAGCAGCCAATATGCGGTCATGTCCGTAATCATGCTGTCAACTGTGGCACGCGACATATTTCCGCTTTGGACTTTCGGCGATGCCTGTCTGCCAGACGCCCATCACTCTCTGACAGTTCCCGGGGCTCCAAGGGGCCTCAGGGAAACCCCAGGTGTATCGCATTAAGCTTTCCTGGGGATTCGGGCTGTTCGGAGGGATGATGACAGGGGAGAGAAACATCTTCCATCGAGCATTCGAGGCCAACAGGGTCGGTTTCCAGCGCTCATCTTAGGTAATTGGTGTTTGTTTGATTAACGATCTTACTCGACAAGACTCTGTTTAGCGGGCTCTCTCTCCGTATGGGACGAAAACTGCCGATGACAGACGACGGCGGCTGGGATGTTGAGTCGTCGATTGAGGCTGGTGTAGACATGTATTTCTTGGCTTCGTTCATTGGAACCCGCTTTTGAATGGCTGCAATCTGAGTGGGAGTGCAGCTGTGATGGGCCAAGATGGAGACCGCCAACGCCAAGAAGCCTACCAAGGCCCAAGCCTCCAAGTGACGATGTGCGTTCGCTGCCCGAGACATGCCTGTCTGTAATACTCTGTCGAGAGTTTCTTTTCCTCCTTGCTGTGTTTCGAGAAGATCGTCTTCGAAGAGCCACCTTTAAGATTATATATCAAGCATCATCCCGCCCTTGTTGGTCACCCATCTCGTCATCAGCATCCTCATCAACAGCCTCACAGTCTCACAACTCATCTCACATTCAACTCATAAGCATCGACATCGCAGCTTCTTCAATCACACCACAACATCTCAAAAAACAACCGCCAAAATGCACTTCTCTCACATCGCCCTCACCCTCGCCGCCGCCGCCTTCGTCAAGGCCGACCTCCAGCTCGACGACGACGACATCCCGACCCAGTGCAACGCCGTCTGCCGCCCCATCTACGAGCTCGGCCGTGCCTGCGAGGTCGACGACGACCAGGTCCGCGACGACCTGACCGAGGACCGCCTCGAGGCCCAGTGCGTCTGCACCAACAGCAGCATCAACGTCTCCCAGTACGCCGCCCTCTGCGCCAGCTGCATGGACCAGAACGTCCGCGACCGCGACGACCTCGATGGTGAGTTTCCCCGTTCCATACCGGCAAGTTCGTCATAGTAAAAACTGACTCGTGGTGAATAGACATCAACGACATCCTGAGGACCTGCGGCTTCGCCAGCACCTCGTACGCCTCCACCGCCTCCTACGCCTCCCAGACGCCCGCCATCACGGCCACCCGCCCCACGGCCTCGGCGCAGCTGACCACCACCATCACCCCCGGCGCCGCGGGCGGTGCGTCCCCGACGCAGTCCGGCGGCAGCAGCAACAACAACAACGGCGGGAGCAACAACAACAGCCCGTCCACGGCCGCCGGCAACAGCAACCCCACCCAGACCCCGAACGCCGCCGGCGTCGTCTCTCCCCAGGGTCTCGGCCTGATCGGCGCCGCTGCCGTCGGTGCCCTTCTCTTCTAATTGGACTGATGGATTCTGACTCATGAATGGAATGTTCGCAATTGGGCTTTTTTTGTGGTTAGGATTACGGCGCCGAGATACCTAGCATTTACAGTCGCTTCTGATGATTTACACGAGTTCGGTGATTCGTGGTGGGATAGCCACGATTCACTGGTAGATTAATACATATTCTCAATTGCATCCCGCTTTTGACCCTGGCATTCACTATGGCGTGAGAGTCCTAATGTTTTCCCTTTTTATGAAAAGCCCCTCTGAATGGTCTCATTCACTTCCACGGATGGCCCAACGCCTTCACCGCGTCTCGGAGTTTCAGTAGTAAATCACAGGAAAATGATTATGCATTTTTGGTATAAAAGAGACTTGTAATGTGTCCCCAAAGCATTTTTCAAATCTATCAAACGTCGAACCCAAGCAAAAACACCTTCAAAGCATACCAACCATCCTCCATATCATCAATCATGCGACCCACGCCGCCGAACCCGCCGCCATCCATCTGCGGCTGCTCTTGCGGCTGCACAGCTAGGTTGTTCTACGCTGAATTGAAATGCAACGCATGCACCAAAGGGTTTCACGATAACGGAAACATGCCGCCGGGGATCCCGAACATCACAAAATGAGACGTAGTCAATGATAATGGGAAAGATAGTATCGTGTCAAGTCAATCAAGTTAATCAAGTCTCGTCACATACCATGCTCTCTCTATCGGGTTGGCTGACTCATACGTGACATATTCGACGAAGGTGCAGTAGCCCAGTAGCGAAGTCATCGCATACTCGCAGCGACGTGAAGCCACGCAACGAGAACATCACTCCCACCATACTCGGTAGCAAAGCACCGAGATTGAATCATTTTTAAGGGCTGCTGGTCTAAATTTTGGTATTCGAAAGTGGTATCTCTGTAGACAAAAGAAATCTCTAAATACATTTACTCGATTTCCCTCCACCGCTTCTCCAACTTCTCAAGAACAAGCGTCTTCGTACCAGACACAAACCCGACAGACAACGAGCTAGTCTTGTTCTCCGAGCCAGACATGTCATAGATGCACGGGCTCTTGAACGAAATATCGCGAGTCTGCCCCATGGCGCGGTTCGTCGAGCCCACGACATTCGACATGCGCCGCTGTCCCAGCGCCATCTGCGCCTCGTTGATGATCTGCCGGATCTCAGGCACCGTCTCGAAGTACACGGCGCGACGATCCTTGGACGCCTTCAGAAGCTGCGACGCGTCAGGCGGCGAGCGCGAGCAGGCCTGGGTATAGAGGGCGCGCATGCGCGGGGAGTACATCTCGCACATCAGGCTACCCGGGACGGTCTCGCCCTTCAGGGGCATCGCGGCCGCGAGGGGCGTGCCGCGGGCGAACTCGTGGTAGCAGGACGGGCAGATCGTGCAGTCTTGCCAGCCGTACCACCTCCGGTTCTTGAAGTCCTCGTCGCGCGGGCAGAGCGGGAGGCTGGCGAACTCGAGGGCGTACGACTCCAGAGGCCGCGTGTCGGCGATGAAGAAGCCCTCCAGGAGCTTGGTCATGTAGGCGACGAAGCGGGGACTGGCCGGGTTCAGGGAGCAGAGGTGTGTCGAGCCGGGCGACACGCCGCACTTGGGCACGAGGGAGGACGCGAGGCCGAGGGGTTCGGCGATGGTCGCGACGCACGCCGTACAGATGCCGAAGTCCTCGGGGTGCGACGGGAAGGTATACCACTTCCCGTCCCTGACGCCCTGCGGGTCGCAGAACTCCTCGCGGCACGCGGTGTCCAGGGCCCTCCAGAAGACGGAGAAGTCCCCGGTCTCCTGCGCCCGCGACATGGCGATTCCGACGTTGAAGTGGCCCAGCGTGCAGTAGACCATGCTCCCGTACCGCGGGGCGAGGTTGTCGCCGGCGTCGCGCCAGCGGTGTTCCTCGCCGGAGCAGACGACGTGGTCGCGGTGGCACGTCGCGCAGATGAGGACGCCGTCCATGCCGGAGGTCGGGGTGAACCACTTGCGGGAGCCGACGGCGACCTTTTGGCGCCTCGCGCAGGGGGGGAGGGTCATTCTCGCGGCGGCTTCGGTGGTGAAGGACTTCCAGTCGTTGTCCTGGGCGGCTTTGAGTTTGTACATGTTGCGGATGTAGGGGATGGCGAGGTCGCACGACCAGACGTCGCCGGCGGGCTGCGCGGAGGCTGGTTCGAAGTTGGCGGCGGTGCGGAAGGGTTGGATGTGGTCTTCGTAGCAGGCCTGGCAGACGACCATGTTCGGGACGGCGTTGTTCTTGGGGCGGTACCATTTCGTTCCCTCGGAGCCCCTGGCGCCGTCGAAGCTTCGGCAGTCTGGGACGGAGCTGCGGTCGCGGAGGAAGGAGGTGAGGTCGTCGATGCGGCCGGTGATGAGGGCTTGTTGGAGGAGGTGGTCCCTGATTCGGGGCTTGCTGAAGCGGCATACGCGGGGTTTCTGGTCTTCGTAGATCTTGCCGCGGAAGTCGGTCTCGAAACGGGTTCCAAAGAGGTGGTCTTCGTAGCAGCGGGAGCAGATGTGGAAGTTGGGAGCGGCCGGGTGGATGTACCATGTTGTAGGGAAGGTCACTGGGGTGTCGATGCAGGAGACCACGCCTCGGCCGCGTTTCCTGCTGGGCGGGCTGGCTCTGCGGGAGTTGGCTCGGGGGCGGGTGGGTGATGTGATGGGTTCTTTTGGATAAGGCGGTGGTCCGCGAGGGGTAAGGACTATAGGTTCAGGTGTCGGGTTTGTGGATGGCGGTGTGAAGCATGACGTGGTGCTGTTGGTGAAATCTGGCGTGGAGAGTTCTTCGCGAGGAGTAGACGGGACTGAGTAGATGGTAGAGAGCATGGGAGAGGGTGCGAAGCGTAGGTTGTGGAGGGTCTCTTCGAGGTTGTCGATATCGATCACACCCGGACGCAGCTCTGTTTCTGCGATCGAAAACCCTCCTACCGTCTTTTCTGATGACGCCGGAATCCGAGCAGCACCGGGACCCGACTTGGACTTCTTCGACGGATCAGGGAAGTAACTGCCGGCATCTCGTTGGGGCGGCGTCGGTGGCGGTGGAGGAAAGCTTGTCAGAGCGTTAGGTCCCGGACTTTTAAGACCTGCACGCGGCGTGGTGCCGGCGTTTCTTGTAGACGGTGTGGTTGATTGCGTGCCAGGAGACGGAGACGGGCGGCCAACGGCGGCGTTCGGCGCGGGACTCGGCGGCGGCGGGAAACTAGTATAGCCGGGCGGGCTCGGCTTGCCCGTCAATTGTTGCTCGGGAGCCCGCAACAGGGTTTGCGCGGGGCGGACGGGCTTGGGAGCCGCCAAGGTGGGCATCGGCGGGGCCGTGTTTCCGGCGCCTTTCGGCTGCGGGGCCGGTGTGCTCCGGGACGGGGCCGGAGCTTTTTGGCGGTGGGACATGTTGCAGTCGCAGATTCAGGTCGAGTAGCACTTTGAATGCGCCTCCACCCCCACAGACTTTCTTCTTTTGGATTTCCGAAGTGACGATACCTTCAAACAGAAATTCGCGTTCGCTTCGGATTGGTGTGGACGTGTCGGGACGGGTAGACGGTAAGGACAGGCCGTTGGATCAGAACGCAAGCCAAACAAATGCAAAGCCGACAAAACCAACGGAACAAAGCAAGGAAAGGTCTTGCGGAAGTGCATGTAACTCACGTCCGCATTCGAGGTGCGCCGGGCATGTTTAAAGAAGCTTTTCTAAAGGGATGAGCCAGAGGGCAGCCGGATGGCGAAGAGCCAGTCTTGCGGTAGGTAATTGGTGCCCGATGGGCGGAATGCCGGGTCATCCGTGGGGACGATCCACACCACTTTACGCCCGACTTGCAGCGATCAGCCTGGAACCGGTGGCGGGCCGCGGGAGGGAAGGTCAACGGGTGTTCGTTGCTCGTCTGCTTCGTTTTGCAGAGATGTTCCTTGATGGGCATGAACTAGAGACGCTGTTTATCCAGTTTTCCTCATTTCACAAAGACAATATGCTTGTTTACCCCCGGCCTCTGGTGTTGTGGAAGTGTCACGTTTGCGCGTTTCCTCCGCGTGTCTGTGTTTCTGCGTTTCTGCGAATCTGTGTTTCTGGCCGTTTGGCATGTGTTGGTCTCTCTCGGGGAATATTTTCATTTTTTTCTTCAATGTGGCCTGGGCTTTTTTTGACAAGGGCTCTAGCCTTGGAATTTCAAATGAGCAGAGGCTGCTTTGGGCACATGTTTGATTATCGGGCGTCAACGAAGAGTCGATAGTTGTTGTTGTTCTTCATGCCCTTCTTGTTTTTTTCTTGTTTTTCTCCCGTGTTTCTAGGTCTGTTCTTCTCTAGCCTCGAAGCCCGAGAACGGGAATCCCGTCACGGACGCGCGCGCGGGACGGATGATTGGGCTGCTCCTCGCAGGGACACCGTTGGGACGAAAAAAGAGATGAACGTCCCGCGTTCATGAATCGCAAACTCTGCTGTGTTTGACGTTGCCTTTTTTAGCACGAACGACAATGTCGACTCGACAGCGATTCCCTCAGTTAAAGTCTCCAAATCCCCCCTCCTTGGTCGTCGCTCCTTTCTCACCTTACCCTGCCGCACCTTGGATCAAGTGACCGAGTAGCTAATACTTGTGAGGCTCCCCTTCGCAACGCCACCCTTTCCAACGTTTTCTGCGGCATCTGCGGGCGGCCGACGCGCGGAAGGCGGAAGCAATCGAGGCCATTCAAAGCGCAGAACGCGCTGCTGCTGCTACCACAGCTGCCGCCAAGAAGAACAAATGTCCAGCGACGCTGGATGCACGGCGAGCGATCCCGTGCGAATGGGAAGGGGGTTGGAGGATCTCTCGCTCTCATTCGAGGTCTGGCCAAGGGGGGACTTCATGTTACTATGGTACTTCAGAGCGCCCAGGATGAGAGGGGACCAGATGGCAAAACCTCCGGCGCCAACACCAAACTCGAACTCGAGAAGGGGGGATTCCTTCGCGTCGCGCCCAGCGTGAAATTCGATCGCGGCGGGACTGGCTGGTGGCTGACGCACAAGCTCGTCTCTTTTGACTGCAACGGCTGCTTCTAGCTGCAGACTTTCCAATACGCTAGGACCCTTGAACCAAATTCCGGCTGCGGGACTTTTCTTATCGTGGAAACGCACACCCGCCGAGCGTCTCGTTCCGGAGGTTCGCTACCGGGGTGTCGAGTTGGTTGGTTTGTTTGGTAGAGTGTCATCGCATTCTTCAGGTGAGCCGGGTGTGTGTAGCAGTTGAAGAAGTTGAAGAGAGAGAGAAGATGGAAAACACCAACTCGGTTGACAGATCTCCATGTCTTAGTTGGCCATGTCGATCTCGTCGAACATCAATTGAGACATGTCCAACCATATTATCTTTTTCCCGCCAGCCGCTTCAACCTGCTTTCCCCTCAAAAACCACCAACGGATGCTTCACCCAGGTTTCCTCTTCGAGTCCTACTGCTGATACGATCCCTGCCGAACCCCCAACGCCCTTCCATGGTGCCGATTGCTTGGACGTGCCAAAGCGGCTTAGTCCGTCACATCATCCCCAGGCCCGGGAAATTATCACAACAGGGGCAACACCACTTTCAGACTCTTAAAACCCTCCGTTATGACACAAGAGCCCAGGGGTTGGATGGAGGGGAGAGAGAGAGAGTTTCCCGAAGAGAGAAGGGATCATGGGTTTCGATTGAACTCTGATCTCTGTCCACTTTTTTCGTTTCTCTCTCTGCCTTTCCCTTCTTCCTTGTGGGTGTGGGTGGTTTTTCCAGTCATTCCCTCTTCCATTCGTTCACTCATTCAACAACCACACTCGTTCAAATACTCCCTCGCCGGCGTCCACTCGTTTCGCTCCGGGAGGGTTTTTCTGAACGTTGCACGGGGGGAAGGACTACGGTCGCTTTTGGCCGACCCGGCAGGTTCTCATTTTACGCAGGCGACGGCAGCGACCGCGCATCATCGGAATTGCGCCTGGCACGCCGCACTTCCCGCCCCCAAATCACGATTAACAACACGATCGGCACTCGCTTGAACAGACACGCGCGACCACGTCGCATTCAAAACAAACCACACTCGCTCATTTCGCACCATTAAACAACTCTGATTAGGCATTGAAGGAAAGGAAGAAGGGAAAGAAGAAAGATCCCAAGTATCCCGGGAGGGCCGAGACGATGGTGTTGCTGGAACCGGTGGCATAGCAAAAGAAACACCAATCCAAGACAAATTGGATTGTGAAGACCCTGCAACGTGTGTCTCGGAGGAAAGTAAGAAGAAGGACGAAGGATCAACCATGAACGGATTCAACTTCCCGCCGCCGCCGGACGAGCCCGTCCCCGTGGTCTCCCGCGACATCAGGGCGAAGCGCATCGTCCCGTCGCCCCGCAAGGCGCCCACGGTCCGGAGCGGCAAGGGCTCCATCTTCGGCAAGGCCTCGATCCCCTCCGTCTACTGGGCCGGCGACGACCCGACGCCGCTCGCCGACGAGGAGCACACCTTCTACCGCGAGGGCACCCCGCCGCCGGACGAGAAGGGCGCCGCGGCCGCCGCACGCAAGCGGGGGCTGAGCCTGTACGACGAGGAGAGGAGGGCGCGCCGGGAGAGGAGGGATCGGAAGTGCTGCGGGCTGAGGATGTGGGTTTTCTGGCTGCTCGTCGGCCTGCTGGTCCTGGTGGTTCTCGGGGTCGGAGTCGGTGTCGGCGTGGGTGTCGGTGCGGGATCGAAGGCAAGCCAGGCGGATGGGAGCGCGGCGCGGACTAGGTATGTTAATGTTCTTCTCGTGGTGATTGTCGAAGATGGTGTGGCTTACATGAACTCAGCTCCGCGACACCTACGCCGAGGTCGAGCGTCTCCGCCGGTTCTTCGGCTTCGGGCACGACCGTGGCAAGTCCCACGGCATCCCCGACCACCATCAGCTCCAGCGCATCCACGACGCTCGCGACTTCGACGAGGGCCTCCTCGACAAAGGCGTCAACCCCGACCGCAACCTCCGGGCCCACTGCCCTCTGCCCGGACGCCGACAACACGTTTTACAGCCCAACCGGCTCGGACAAGAAGTTCCTGCGCGTGTGTGGCATCGACTTCACCGGCAACGAGGCGATCGACATGTCCAACTTGTTGACCAGCAGCATGGGAGAGTGCATGGACGTGTGTTCGAAGACGGCGCAGTGCACCGGTGCCGGGTGGGGGAATGTCACCACCGGCGAGGGCACGATGGAGCTGAGGTGTTGGCTGAAGAGGGATTTGAAGTCTTCGCATAACGCGAAGGCGGGATGGAACTTCGCCATCTTGCAATGACGGATTTCGGATTTTCTGTAGATACTTGACCATAATGATAATGCGCCGACCTCACTGAAGGACGACCTCACTTCACAATGTGTGGCGTGTTTGAGTCCCCGATGATAAAATGAGAGTGGTATTTTGAAATGCAATTACATAGATAACGCCTGTACTAATGTGTATCGCTCTGATCCAACTTGCTTTCAGTCCCTATTATCTCCTCCGATCTTCATGATATGATGGATTTACTGCAGAGCAGCAACAACGAAGCCAGCCATGGCAGCCGCAGCCATAACAGCTCCCGTCTCCCTCGGTCCAGCATTACCGGACCTGTCACCACCGTTACCGTTACCACCACCAATACCGTTTCCGCCAACAGGTCCGGCACTGGTAATCTGGGCAACCAGCGAGCTGCACTGGCCGCTTCCGACAGGCAACACCGTCGCGACGCCCTGGACGTCACTGCAAGCCTGCCAGACGGCGCGGAAGTCGCTCATGTGCGCATCTCTCCACGAGGTGAGGGACGCGGCGTAGGTGGAGTAGGCCGAGCCGACGGAGCCCGTGATCTGGGGGTCGGCGCAGGCGTCCGTGACGGAGGCCGAGAAGGCCAGGTAGTTGGCGACGTCGGCGGGGACGGTGGGGGCCCCGTCGGTGATCTTCGGGAGCAGGGCCGTGGCGACCGAGTTGCAGGAGGCGAGGTCGCGACGGACGGGGGAGCCGGCTTGCTGGTTTGGCGCGGTCTGGATCTGGATGTTGGCCGTGGCCGTGGCGGCGAGGCCGGCTGCGACGAGGATCGAGGAGGAACGCATGTTGTTATTGTGTTTTTGTTTGTAGATGATGTGAGATATGAATAGGTGTGTTCTGTGGCTCTGATGGCGTAGGCGTGAGATGGATTGAGAGGCTTGATGACAGGGGGTTTGAGTGAGCCAGGGGTGGGCTTTATTATCCTGTTTCCCGAGGCGTCGTCCCACGGGCGCAACGCTCGAGGGCGTTTTGATGACGACGATTGCGATGGTGAAAGGGCCCTCGACGCGAGGTCTGAGGGTGCAGCAGCAGGCAGAGCTTACCCGTGATTCTGGGACCTCGGAAAGAATGTGGTCAATCGTCTTATATCAAAACCAACACATGGATGCGCAAACAAGCTCACGGATGTCGTCGTGGGGCTTACTCCATGCTCTCTCTCACCCACCCCCGCCTACCAACATGAAAACCCCCTTGATTCGCTTAATGGAATTCGGCTGCCTAGCTGGACCCCGTGGCAATCATTCAGAAGCGACGTGGTGGAGGATGGAAGGGGGGATTCCATCGCACCGAGTAATTACCGCCTATTTTGCAATGCGGCTGGCTGGTGGCATCGTTTCAAAATCCCATCTCTCATCAGCTGGATCTCACAAGAAGCGCCTCTCTCACTCAGCCACCGCTCTGCCGAGGGCGTTGAAGAGGCATTAGCGCCAAAGGCTAACTCGGAGGAGGCTCTGATGTCTTGCGTCCAGGGGGCTCGAGACCAGCTCGCACGTCAAGCCCAAGCAAGACATAATTAACTAGCAGGGTATCGTCTCTCTATCCGAGCCATTAAAGGATGCTCTGACAGCTGCTTGGTCTATATCTCGACATTTTGTCGTCGTGATTGGCAGATCACAGGGTCTACCGCGATGTCTGTGGTCGCGGGTTCTTCGATGCATAAATCATCTTTGATGGCGTCCGCGGTCGATGTGTCAAATGCTTCGACAGGATAGACCATCGCACCGGGGAAAGGCAACCCTTCTTGTTGAATCGTCATCCCTGCATGAGAAGAACACTCGATGAACTGCGCCTTCGTGCGTCACACCACATCTGCACATTACTGTCATGCCCCTCTAAACTCATCCGATCTTCGGCTTAATGTGTAATGCCTCAAAAAGAACCTCGATTTTTTCTCTGTTTGTTCGTGCTGTCGCTGCATACGTCATTTTCCCAACAAATACCTTCGCCCCCGCGGAGCACCGTGACCCGTCAAGGTCCATCCGAGGCCCCGAGGTCGTCCAGCTCTTTCATCCTCCGCTCGCAATCCGCCCTGGAGTGCCTCGCGTACGACTCGAACAACCCCATGAAGGGGATGATGAGCAGGAAGATGGGCACAAGCTGGCTGAACGCCAGGCTGTTCTCGTCGTGAGAAGTATCCTCCTCCATCTCTTTGTGACCTATGTGACGGTCCTCGACGATGGACTGGATGCCGAACAAGAAATACGCCGTCAGTCCCACCACCGTCTCGGCCTCCGACGCGAAGAAATACCACGTCCACCTGAGAACCGTCTTGATCCACCTCCACAACCTGTTCTCCGACCATCTCCTGAAGACCGCCTCCGGCTTCAACACGTTGACGGGCTGGCTCTGGTTGTCCAGCAAGTACCCCCGGACGCGATCCATCCAGAACATCCGGCCGGTGCGCCAGCTCATGAATATCCTCGTCCCGTAAAAGTATCCCATCAGCGTCATGTTCGTAATCATGAGATCGGCCGGTGTGCCGCCCTTCGGCAGTCCCAACGCGCACTTCATCGGACACCTGAACTGCCCCTCTTCGTAAACGTACTCGTATCCGCCGACGTACAGCGCGTAGAGCAGGAGCACGACGGTCACCGCCATGAGGAAGATCCGCAGCGCCCTCGCCAGCCGCCGCGCCAGAACCATGTTCTGCGGGTTATACCGGTCCGGACTCGTGCGCTTGACGCTGTCGTGCATGCTCGTGATGACGAGGAGCGAGAAGAGGTGCGTGTTGCTGCAGAACCACGCGAGGTCGGTGACGATCATGAAGTGGTACGTCGAGATGGAGCCGTCGACGAGCTGTTTCATCCCGGCGATGAGGATGGCCACGCCGGTGACGAGCTGGAGATCGCTGAGGGTGTTGACGAGGTCGTAGGCGACGAGCGCCTGCAGGTTCGGGTTCATGTTGCGGCGTAACATGAAGTTCCGCACGGGTTCGGAGACATGTCGTCGGGCGAAGCGGTCGATCGGGTTCAGCGTTTGGCGGTCCTCGGAGGTTCGGCCCACGACGAGGCAGAATACAGTAGTGAGGAGAGTTAAGAAGGCCGTTACTACGAATGCCGCGATGACCTAGCCGAAAGGGCCGTTAGTGATTGTGGAGATCTGTGTCCGAGGCGTCGCGACTCACTCCTCTCCCTGCTATATCGGGCTCGGCGCGCATGCGAGGACAGCTGCAGAGGCCAAAGTGTTCGCACGTGAAGTCGCCCGCGTGAATGCGGTAGGACGAGTTTCCGAAGGTGCTGTTACAGACAATCAAGGCTTCCGGGTACTCGTAGTTCTTCTCCCTCGAAAAGGCATGCTCGCCGATGGCAACGGCCATTCTCGTGATGTATCCGTCGGGGGGAGAGCCCGCTGTCGATGTGTTACCATTTGAAAGGACGACAGAAGAATCCAAGCCGGCAGGAAAGCGCGAGAGGGGACTTTTCTTTAAAAATGAGCCATATTCGTGAGGGGCCCAGACGCAGAATACGCCGAAAGAAACAATAACCCAAAAAGCCTGGCGTTGAGCCGTCTTCGGAATGTTTCACCCAAGCCACCGCCCACCTTGACGCACCTTGACGTCGGAGTCAGGCGGGCACAAAGAACTCACTCCGAATACAAATACGCATGAGCATCTGCATCCAGCATAACCCTCATGGTCCTCCATGAACGCCCCCTCAAGCCCGTGGCGTCTCGACCGGGTTCCGGTACCCACTGCGCCGCCGCGGTCGGTGCCTCGGCGACCCGGCGGCCCCGCCCGGCGACCGGAGGTTGGCCGAACCAGTCTCCATTTACCCGCAACCTTGCTGGGCATCAAAGTTCTAGCTCACCGCGCTACCGGGTCTGTTGGGGGCTCGATAAGGGTCCGCCTGGCATGAGGTGAGTTTGAGCTGAACTCTGAACGAGATGATGGCCCGCCAATCCGATGAGAGAATACCAAAAGACAAATACGATCTGGATGCTTCGACTCGATGAGAAGTCTTTGAGAGATTGGGCAAGCTTCAGGAAGTACAACTCAATCTGGCCGAAAATGAACGATTTCGGTGCGAAGCCGGCAAGTTGTCTCGAACATAAAATCTCCGCAACGAAGCCGTTGGGTAGCGGATGACCAAAACCATTTCGAATCATATAGCTTCACACAATGGCAGCCGTCTCCCGCCCTCACTTCGAACATGGTCTCAAGCGCTGGAACGCCGACGATGACGGCGTTTACATCCTCAACCGCGGCGACCTCTCCACCGAGCGCGCCCGCCTTGAGTATAACCACCACAACATCTGGCTGCCCCTCTGCGGCGGCCAGCTGTGCCCTCCTCAGGTCCTGGCCCACCTCCGCCAACTCCAGGCGCCGAGGGTCGCAGAGATAGCCACGGGCACTGGCATCTGGCTCCGAGAGATGGCGACGCAGCTGCCGGCGTCGGCGGAGCTGCGGGGCATCGACATGGACACGACAAAGTTCCCGCCCGCGTCGGAGCTGCCGAAGAACATGAAGATGATACAGCACAACGCCCTGCGGGCTTTCCCGGCGGAGATGCGGGGCACGTTCGATATGGTCCACGTGAGGCTGATTTCTTTGGGGATGAAGAAGGGGGATTGGGAGATCGTCGCGAAGAACTTGTACACCTTGCTGAAGCCCGGTGGGTATATACACTGGGAGGAGGTCGGCGATATGGGTTGGAAGATGGTGCCGCCTAGCAAGGCGTTTGCGGAGTGGGATAGAGTGAGCTCGTTGTGGGGGTTGAAGCATGGGCGCGACCCTTTGTGAGTCTTCCTCTCACGACTTCACCATGTTCATACGTACCCATGCTAACCCTCGCGCAGTATGCCGGCACGACTGCCCCTCGTGCTCGAAGACACAGGGTTCAAAGATGTTGACTACAAGACCTACAACACGTTCTGCACCAGAGACATGTTGCGGGACGCGATGAAGAAGATTGCTGTTGAAGTAGTCAGGCCGGTGATGCTGGCCGTGCTTGAGGACGGTGGAATGGAGACGATGCAGACTGTTGAAGATATTGACAGATTGGAGGCGGGGATACGGAAGGATGTTGTAGAGAACGGAGCCATGGTCGGCTTCTACTACAACTGGGTCTGGGGACGGCACCCGTGAGCCAGTCAAGGTACAGAGTGGGATACATCAAAAGAGGTTCTCAAGATATGAGTACGTTAACTCGATGTAGTGAAGCTTGGTGTTTACGGGAGGAAGAGTAACGAGTTCGCTTGACGTACAGTCCACACGTTACTCGCCTCAATGCTAAGTCAGGTAATCTGGCGCTGTCCTTGATGTCACGGTCGAATTCGGATGGGGAACAGAGGGCACAACGATCGCGGTGTTCTGTCACAAATGGCAACACGACGATAGAGTCAAGCAGAGAACCCTTCTTCGGGGCAACCACGAAGCACGGCCGCCGCGGTATCATGTGTGACAGTCTTGCTGTCAATGGCTCACGGAGCCGATGACTGCAGGAGGACTGGCATAGAACCATGAGGACGTAGCAGGCTCCCATTGAAGCACACAAACACATCTCCAGCATCATGCGACGGGACTGAGGGCATCGGGGGCCTGGTGTGGGGATTCGGGCTTGATCGATCAATAGCCCTCTCCTTCCGTCTTCGCGTAGGATGGGCAATCGGTACGGTGAGGTCGATGAAGAGGCTCGACAAGTATGCAACCTAAAGACCATGCTGGTTAGCTTTTGCTAAATAAGACATGATCGGATGTTTCGTCAAGAAGAGAGGAAAATTTCAGTGTTTCGTTTTGATAGCATCGAGCCAGCCATAAATGGTGGCTCTCAGCGTCTAATTAAATTTGGATCATCACAATGGAGGGAGGGTGATTGCGGGATAGCATAGGATGCTTGGGGATTGACTTGCCTGGCATGCTTGGGTCGCGTCAACAGCGCGACACTGCGACTATTGACGGTGTTTTTCGAATAGTGAAGTCGTCATCATCCACCGCAACGCTCGGCACCACGAACCGTCATCTCCAAAGATTCCCAGTGCTCATCTTGAGCGACAGCTGCGCTTGAAGCGAAAGGCGAACGGGACGTTCTCGGCGGACGAGCGCGATCGTGGTGCGAGAGAGCTGTTGATGTTTTTCGGCGGATTGAATTGGAGGGAAGAAAAAGGTGAAGAAATTTGTGCCTGCCGAGAAAAGTTAGCATTTTAAGCGAGAAGGTCGTGGCCGAAAGCGGAAAGCGGGTGAAGCACGTGCAAGGGGGGAATTCAGACTAGCGTTCTTTCCTCATCAGCCGCCGAAGCGGTGTCGGATTTGGAATGAGTAGTCGTCATCATTTGTTGTAAAATTTGGGAAAACCAAAATGATTTATATCACTTGCTGATGTTGAAGAGTGTTTTCTCCGCTCAAGTTGAAGTACAATGGTGGATGATTGCTGCTAATGGTGGAGTGGTGATGAGGAAGACGAACTATTTGAAAATTGAGTCGGGATTTAAAGAGAGTTTTAGAAGCAGATGGGTCTTTCAAAGTGAGAAAAATGACAAGAATACATGATATTCAACATCGGAAAACAAAGGCACAAGGCGTGGAAGAGGTAAGAGGTTAGGGTGAGGGCTCCCAGGCAAGATGTAAAGCACTGGCAGCAGAAAATAACACCCTTATGATAGTGATAGTTGGTGTCTTTGACAATTATGGGTAAGAGCAGTTAACCACAACAGCTCAATATATGAATTTTGCTTCTGAGCACGCAATGTTTATTGCTAGGTTCATCGCACCTCAGATGACAATGAGTAGCAGACTCCTCCAAGTTCATATAAATTCATACCAAGAACGTAAAGCTGTGGACAATTAATCAGTGTTTACATAAAGTAAAACACAGGTATACAAGGCAAAACCAGATGCAGCATCTTTCAGATGATATTGATCTCAGATCTAGAAAGACTGGGGATCAGATTCTTTCCAAACCATTTTCTTCCCCAGTTTCATCAGCATCAACTTGAATTCCCACATAGTTTATTTATACTCAACTATGTCCTCTCATTTGATCGCATACTATGGGAGAACTCCAAATCAGTGGAACTGGAACTTCTGCTTTTTAGACACAGCTCATATCAGTGGGTGATTGCCTCGTCTGGAAGAATTTTGGTATGAACGTGCTTGGTGGTCACGTCATATAAAACCTCAAGCTACAGCAGACATCACGGCAAGGGATACATAGACAGAGAAAGGATTGTGATTGTACGAACTCGTGGCTTCTGATCGCAGCCAACCCTTTGGGGCTCCGATTGCGTGTGGTCGCTCGGCTTCTAGGATTGATGTTGCGGCATCCAGACCGTGACACAGTATGAGCCTCCGTTTGGTCTATTGCGTGGCCTGCGGCTCTTCAACAATTGAAGTTCGCCGCGTAATACAATTGGATTTTAATGGGACCTCTGACTCATTCTAATAAGCAGTAGAAAGAATAGTGATTATAGACTATCAGCACGCCAAATGTGCATACAGATGTGCTGGGTACATGTGGCGACGGCCTCAGCCGGCAAGATCATCAATACGGTACGATAATTGTACATAAAACCGCTCAGCTTAGCACTTACTATGTGGAAGTCATCGCTAGACACAAACGTTATTTGACTTGAAAAGCACTACACTAGATAATATGAATCCAAAGCAACCTGGCCGTTTCATAGGACCGTGTCGTCTAATGTCGCATCCTACAAGTAGATGTTGTCAAATTAGCTCCACGCAAGGGTCCAGTTAGCTGTCCGCTGAGAAGTTCAGTCAGGTGAGACTCATCTCATCATCTGCATTTGCTGATGATTATCGGTGTCCGAAATCTTTGGGCCAGTCTCAAGGCCAGTCGACGAACTAACAACTCCAAAGCAAGTCACTGGCCGTCTGTCAACAAAATTACAACCTGGGTTTCATCGTGGTATTTTTGAAATATTTGCGCGCGATTACGATCTTGGAGAGTCCCATTGACGTAGTATATAGAGTGAAGCGCTTGACTTCGGTCGTGGAAGGGGTTTTTATACACGTAGTACGTGTGGATGTCACTGATGTAGTACGGAGTGCTCATGTCAGTGGAGGTTTAAGAGGAAAACTGTTAGAGGCTTAAGCCATAAGTTCCAGTTATCAAATTGCAAGTTCGATGTTAAAAGGCAGAGTGGGTGCCCAGTGCAATCATGAAGGTCAGCAGAAGTGTCAATCCACACAAATGATGACCGGACTTGTGCCTCCCGCGATTGTCTTCTGCATGCTCATATCGACGCCCTCGGCAACTGCCAGTAATTTGGTGTAACCGGTAGTTCAATTTGTCGAAAACCGTACCAATACGTGACCAAGTCAATCGAATGGAAATTGGAATTGCTACGACTTCAGCGATGAGGATATTGCAAAGCCTGTCTCAAGGCGAAATGCTGGCTGCATATGCAGCACGGAAGAGGGGCCGATCAAAGAGGGTACGCTTAACGGCGGTGTCATACAGTCATGGTCAATATTTGAATCAGTGGGCGATTTGTGTATAGTAGGGAGTGCAGTTGAAACAACGGTGTGTGGCGGTGTGAGTGCGACTCGTTCAGTGGCAGCCTCGTAACCGAGTGACGATCGACTCTTGTGACGAGCGCATATTCAGTAGAGTAGATGGCAGTTGAATTCTGAATAGAAACTTCGTTGAATTTAATTAATGAAATTAGAAGATAATACTGTCTGATTTGAAGAAAGTTTAACAAAAGGCTTATTGTGAACTAAGCTTTTCCACCTTGGGATTTTCCTTGGCTTAATGAAGATGTCTTGGCGCCACGACTATCACCAACTTCATTTCTTTCCATAGAAAATGAGACTGAAAAGCTTTCACTAATGACCTGGAACTTTTGTACCAGACACACAGGAGTTGACATGAAGAATAAGCAAAAATGATTGCGCGTGAGCGATTCTTTTGGTCGAGTGACGCAAGGGCTGAGATTCAATCGATTGCATACGCCTTATCTCTGTGAAGTCTCACTCTCATACATGTCATTCTGGAGATGTCAGATGTAAAATATAGTACCACTCGTTCTCTTCGGACTTCGTTGGTCACATCAATCCCAAGCGTGGCGTCTTCCGCTGTGAGATCCAGATGAAAAGGAGTGACGACCAACTGATAAGGGTGTGGTATCGTATTTCGCGACCTGACTCGGCCGAAACTGTCGGCCGGTCACCTATTCACGCGGATGAGTAATTCATGGCTCAATCTGGAATGGGCTCAAGCGTCCATCTGTAATTTTTTTTTCAGTCTCCAGTCTTCGTCCCATGAATTTCAAAAGCCTTTCATCTCCCACATTCTCCGTCGCATAGATGGACGGGTCCCATCTTCCCCCATGATTCATCCCTCCCCTCCTTCCTAATCGTCCTCGCCTCCCCCTTCTCACCTGAAGGTAAAAATTAAAGAGGCCCAATCTTACGGCTCAGGAGGCTGACTGGGTCCGCGCCGATTGCAGGGTTTAGCGCCCTTGACCCTGCCGAGGATCCACGAGGTGGGCACGGGGGTGAGTTTCAATGTGTTCAGTTGATGATCGGACGAAAAAGGAGAAGAAGACGAAGAAGAAACACGAATTCGAGAGAAAAGCGCCTGCCGGTCAACCGGGCCAGCCAGGCCAGCCAGCCAACGGCGCCAGCTCACCGAAGCGACCGGGTCCAGCCTCAGGCACCTTACCTGGGACGAAAGGTCGAGAACCGCTGGAGATCTGTGTTCATATGACGCGCGGTATTGCTGAACCAACGAACAAGATGCCGCGTTGGGTATTGCGGAGTCCTCCACCCCAGGCGAAGTCCGGGTCACAAGTTGATGAACGTTGTGCGCTGAGCGTCGGCAGATTCGACCAGAGGCTGAAGATGCGCAGTCGCCAAACGGCGATCAAAGATGGAACGAGGTCGCAGCGAAGAAGGATATCGCTTTCTATATGAGATGAAATCCAGATTGGCCCAAATCCTCTGGCTGCTTGGACTGACGGGCACTTCTGCGAGGATTACTGATACCTACGGCTATCTGGGCGCCCGTTCAAGTCGGCTGGTCACAGTAGGCGCCGCGATGAACGACTCACGTCACTCCTGCGTCCGAGTCCTGCACGAAATCCGCACGAAAGTGTAGGACAAACCTCTTGAAACAACGATTACGGCAACTCAATTTCCTGCTGATGAGCGTGGAGGCAGCAAACATGATCTGTCACTCTTTCTGGCAGCATCTTCCCTTGACCGTCCGACCGCTTTATCTGGTTGTGTCAAGGACCTCCCAGACGTCAAATCTCCATCGAAGTCATCGAAGATGAGAAAGCCGAAGACCGACGATGAGATGGAGTGCTGTAGACTCGGCCAAGACGGGGACGGACGAGGCGACGGGAAGCCTGGGAATGTTGGTGGGGGTCCGCTCGAGTCGACGGAGCCGCCTGAAAGATGCGTGATGGTGCCGTTTCAGCAACCCCGGTCAGGAGCAGGGCGGGCAGGGATCATGTCATGACCGCTGCCTCGTGGGCGTCTGCGCCAGGAACACAGCCAAAGACGGTCAAGACTCGGTCCAACAAGAGCCCACCTAGCCTCACTCAAATTAAACAACTGGGCGACTACTGCCAAAGACGGGAGCCCTGCCCGCGCCTGGGCCAATCGCTGGTATTCCCTCGGCCGGATGGTGTCCGGGGTTGTTGGCTGCCACGTTCCAGGACCATGGATGGATCGTATCTCGTTCTCTTGTTCTTCTTGGAAGACTGTGGGTGGGAGGAGGAGGAGCACGCGGTGAGCGGCCTTCGAGGATGAACCCGTCTTTCCTTTTCGCGGTGCCTGGCCAAGCGCTGGCCTGCGCTTTTCGTCCTTCGTCCGGTTCCTCTGCCCCTGAAAGCTTCAATCGCCCCAAGCAGTCTTGAATAGATTGAAATCCGATCCCTGGCTGGGCCCGGACGGGGCCGTCCATGACACCAAGGAGTGACGACGACCACCCGCATGGGAGAGTGATGGATCTGCTGGCAATCCGTATAAGAGCCTCCTCATACCACACGCCATTTCTGCTTGTCTTTCTGTCTGATCTCTCCGTCTCATTCCATCCGGTTCAATTCCATTCACGTTCATTCTTTCACACTCTCTTTACAGCTGTGCTAGTCACAAGCCACTCTTTTTGAGCTTTTTACAACATCGCAAAACAAATCCCAGTCTCTACACTCCCCTTTTTTGAAACAAACGACTTTCGTTTCGTCCAACAAACCGAAAATCAGTCAAGATGCAGTCCAAGATCGTCACCGTTCTCTCTTTCGTCGCCGCCGTCTCGGCCCACGGCAAGGTCACCTCGCCCACTCCCCGCCCGGCCGGTGATGCCTTCAAGGCCGCCTGCGGTAACACCATGTGGAACACCGAGCAGTCCGACCCGTACGGCAACATCCAGGGCCTCGCCCAGCAGGCCAACGGCGGCGTCGGCGCCGACTGCCAGCTCGAGCTCTGCAAGGGCTACAAGTTCGCCGACAACTCTGCCAACGTCCAGAGCTACTCCCCCGGCCAGACCGTCGACTTCAAGGTCGAGATCCGCGCTCCCCACACCGGTGTCGCCAACGTCTCCGTCGTCGACACCACCAGCAACTCCATCATCGGCTCTCCCTTGATCTCCTTCGAGAACTACGCCTCCACCAAGACCGGCATCGCCGCCAACAACACCGCCTTCTCCGTCACCCTCCCCGACTCCCTCCCCTCCAACTGCGGTACCGCCGGCAACTGCGTCCTTCAGTGGTGGTGGGACTCCCCCGAGGCCAAGCAGACCTACATGAGCTGCGTTGACTTCACCTCCGGCTCCGGTTCTGGCTCCGGCTCCGGCTCTGGCTCTTCTCCCACCCCCGCCACTCCCACCACCCTCGCGACCGTCGCTACTCCCAGCGCCACCCCCTCCACCCCTGCTTCCGGTGCCTCTAACGAGTCCAGCGACCCCGTCGCTTCCGCTCCTGCCGTAAGTCATCAACATTAACGTCCCATGTGGTTTTCCCGAGAGGCTCTGCTCCTTAGAGTTCGGATTGAAACCGTTGAAAGTGTAATGAGAAGCTCATCCGCTGACCACGAAACCTTGCTCAACAGTCCTCCTGCAACAAGCGCCGCAGCTCGAAGCGGGCTCTTCGCAAGCGCTTCTAAACAGGAAATTAGAGTTTAGAGAGACGTTCGGACTCGCATCATATACCCGGTCAGCCTTGGAGTTGAGACGAGACGAGATGACTTGGAAACCAGACCTGAAAGTTTCAAAAAGGGCTTGACCCCCGCAATTCTGGGATTTGCATGTTCTTGTACAAAGTTCATACCATTCAAATGTTCAATACTTATTCTTCCCCCAAACACTTTTGACTTATCACCTCTCCTATTGCCCAATGCGCCGTGACGGATCTGCGTCGTGACGTGAAACGTGATGTCTCGGTACATGAAGATCTTGGCTTATGCGGGAAGCTTTTCGGGAGAAGACACTTCTCTTGAGCCTCGAAAACTATCGTATTGTCCGTCTGAACTGATCCTTGAGAAAACCACCAATGGCGTTATTTGTCAGCTACGTGATTCTTCCATACTGCCTCACACCATCCCAACTTCCCACCATCTCGAGTTCACTACACGTGTAGCAATTAAACCTAAGTTCCTTTTCAGACCGAACAATGCACGACACTGAGCCCGAACTGCTCGTAGTCGTCTGTTTTCTCGAATGAAGTTGAAAACGAGACCACCCAGAAGCAGATCGTCCCTTATGATGATCAGCTAAGAACCAAGGATCAGACCAGAGAAGCGAGCAAGATTACCCGCTAAGCTGCAAATCACCATGATTCAGTTGCAACGTCAACTCAGGCGACACCCCACCCCTGCAGCGATCCGTCAACCGGTGGGCGCTGCTACGCCAAAAACTACTTTGCAGCCGAGTTCTCACGCCCTAGGCCAACTATCGTGGGCGCACCGGCGGAGCAAGCGGAAGCGGAAGCGCCTCTTGCGCCCGGTCGAATGTCTCGAGACGCGGAACGTCTGTACTTGGAGTCCGTCAAGTCCGTCGCCACGCCGTCCGAAACGAAACAACCACACCGGAGACCGCGGCGACGCAAGTTGAAAGACACCGGACGGCAGGCATCCCTTCGCTCCCGGATCTGACGTTCCAGCGGCCGTCGCATGTCGCAGAGCAGTAGCGGTCGACATGAATGTCTCTATTTTTTCCAAACCCCGCGGTGATTGAACCGGCCGGCCTGTTTCCCCGGCGGTTGACGTCAATTCGTCATCCCGTCCTCTGTCTGGTCTGGACGATTCAGCTCACCCGACCAGCCCTATGATCCGGACTTTTGAGCTGACGGCGTTTTGCAACCGGATCAGCCGATACCCGCCTGGGCGGCACACACGGCGGCAACCTTACTCTTTCTGTGAGCAACACATCGCCTAGATCAGATGAATATTCGCCGCCGACGGATAAGAGTGGGAAGTTGCCCTTATTTGCCGCTCGACTGGATCCGGAGACATTGAGAACCTGTCGGAAGCGTATGAGTGAAGAGTGGGCTGCTGTCGATCACTCCAGTTCGAACAGAAACATGAGCATTTGTTACTTCTGCTGTAGATTCGGCGGAGCTGGACTGTTCACGAGTCGACACCGCACGGCGAGGAATGGCGGCAAAACGCCTTGGCACATGCGCTCTCGCGGCCTCTCCCAACTGACTTCCAAGATCTTTACCCGGGCTCGTGAAATGTACGGGGCTTCCCTATTCAGAGCTTCATCTGATGCAACACGCATGCGTTGTGGCAGAGGGCGAAGTCGAACGCGCAGCAGCAAAGCGAAGGAATAGGGTCCTCATGACCGACGCGCCGTCACTTCACAGTACAAGCAATTCCCTTTGCTGCTCTCACAACGCCTTGTGGCTCAGACAATTCATCCGGTCGCTTACCTCAATCATCGTTAAGAAATGAGCCTATTGGGAAACTTGACGTTTGGCACGAGATGACATGAGACCGACCGAGACCCACTGCTATGTACCGGTCCCGGACTGAAGGTACCGGACCCGGCTTTGACCCACCCTCGCGATGGGGCCTTCGATTGGGACGCTATCACGGTTGCTTTCCGCATCTTCCACGGGTTAAGCCCAATGTTTGAGATTTGCGACTGGGATCATATTTTCAACAGCGAACATAGACGTTGTAATTCAACAAGAGTTCAATGTCTGGAGTAGAGACATTGTTCGTAATGTTGTGCAATTGAACCAGCCTAGATTCATTTTTCGTTGGACAGAGCTATGGGTGATCACCACAGGTATCACCACCTACTGTTTTTCATGTTTCTCTCGCTAAGTTGGAACAATACATAATCATCTCTTGGAAACACGCTAATATGAATTAATGTTCGTGAATAATCGGGCAGGTAACTGACATTAGCCGACTTTCAGATTCTCGAGATGAAACAACAGCAATTAGGTAGTCTTGTCTTATGCAAAGTGCAGACAGTTATTAATGACCATGTTGCTCAACATAAGACTCAAGGTTGTATATGGTACAACAGATTGCACAGCAGACTTCAACTCTACGATAGGGAGATAATAATAAAGAACAGTTATTATTGCCAATACTTCTATGACCCAGCTTTGTTAATAGCTACTGTCCCTGTCGCGGTGCGTTTTTGATGAAGCAGCAGCGAGTGGCTATTTCATTGGGAAATATCCTGTCCAGTTTGCGTAAAGTTACCCTCCCCTTCTTCTGCTCTATTGCAATATAATTGTTTTCCTGATGCAGCTCCCAAAATCTACTTCCTTTTCATATATTGCAGCAATCAGCCCAACCCGCGTCCAGCAACAATCTTCTTCTTCTACAAGAAGAAAACGCACCTCGCTTTCAGGTTCCAAGTTGCAATAGGCAAGTACAATAGCGAGCCAGCTGTCATTTTCTAGCCGTTTGAGAAATTCAGAGTCCGGCTCCGTATGATGGTCAGGATAGAAATGGCCTTCAATTTCATCGTCCCCAATGTGAATCGAGGCACCCAAAACGTGATCGGAATGATTTGAAGGCAGAATTCGCATCGTAACCTTCACAAAACTTGCAGTTAGGCGGAGCTGGCAGTTTTGGGGAAGCAAGGTCTCCTTGTCCGCAGCGAGGAACTCGAAGTCCGACCACGACAGTTCCCAATCTGCGCTCTGGTGGTCAACGATGGTGATGTCGATCGCAGCACCTTCCACAAATCGAGACTGAAGACAAGACTGCTGCAAATGACTATCGTAGGACCATTCTACCGAACTTTTGCAGCTAGTCCACGACCAGCTTGGAAACCCTTCACGACGAACCCGAACGCAGTTCTTGTCGTCAAGGAACCAGCAAAGGCCCGAAACAAATGATTCAGCCAGAGATTGACCGTCGCAAGGCTGAGATAGAAACGGGATACCACACAGATGAAAGATCGGAAAGCGGGTCTCTCTTGCCTCGGAAAATGATTGTAGAATACCCAAGAAAGCATTAAGTGCATCATTCCGGTTCGAAGTTGTCGGTGGCCGAACTCGGCGATTATTCGCCATAGGTATTTCAACTTCAACTGGGCAGACTTGAACTGATGCGTCCGAGACCATAAACGTTCCTTTTCACACACCGGTGTCCATATCGCAGCCCACCGGTGCACCTGAAGTGGAAGTTCAACGGCCTCCCAGGAGATCATTCCTTGACACTTAAAAAACACTTCTCTCTCAGTAAAGACCAGTCGCCGTCGCGAGAGGAGGCCCTCTTGGAACGTCCACGCGCGCGTCCACCACGCCGAGTTCTTAGTGTCAAGAATCGGTTCGGGAGGAACGACGGTCAGAACGTGGCCTTTGGCACGAGCTCTGGTACGACGGTTTCGCAAACGTGGCCGCGAGCCTCCTGGAACTAACGTAACAAATAAGATGAGTTTATCCTTATAATGAGGCCTATTGTTTATTATGGGTAGCTATCCTTTAACCCTAGTAAGGAGGAGTAGGGTAAGTTGATACACAGTATCGTCTTCTACATCTAGCATTCTAAATAATCAGCTAGCTAGTTATAAGTAAGTATAAATATTAGAGACTTCCGCTAGCAGTATATGTTCGTCCTGTAGCTAGTTCACTTTATGGCTGTCCTCTACTTCATATTCCAAGGTCTCTGGCGATTTGGTTTGAAGGCCGTGTAATGATGTTGATGCCTTTCTCTGGTATAGCATTGTCGTCGGCAAATGGATTGACCTGCCGCAGCCGGACGCCGCGCTGTCTCCCTCGGGTTTCCGCCGCTAAGCTCGCCGTTGTTGCTGTTGAAGTGGTAGGCTACATATCTGCATGTTGCTTCCATACATTCGAGGAGGTATTCGCCAAGGCACACGCGCTGCGAGCCGGCTACTGCAGCAGCAGCTCCCATTCAGGACATTGAGTTTATTGCGTCGCACGGATTCTTCTGTCGCTCCTAACACTCGTCTCATTTTGAGGGGCAGATTTCCTTCAGCCAGACTGCGCAGCACCCAGGCCCTCAAAGGCTCAAAAGTTGAAATAATAAGCCCGGAAGACCTCGTCATCACCTATAATAGTAAGGGGTTGAAAGGCGTAAAGGAGGGCAAAGCCAATATCCTGGTCCCTACTGAGGCTGCGGGAAAGTAAGGGAAGCACTAGGTTTTCTATAACCTAGTCTAGCAAATTAACTATAACCTATTAGTTTTAGCTATTAGGGCTTATAGTGAGCAAGTTGTTGAGAGAAGAGCTATATAGCCAGCTTCTAAGCGTAAGGAGAAGAAGAGGCGGCGCGCCGCAGGAGACGATGGCGGCGGTAGGCCGGCCAAGGTTTAGGTAACGGACGATGGCAAGCCGGCGGAGACAAAGAACGGCGAAGCGCAGGGTGCGCAAACAGAAAGCGGCGCTGCCAACAATGCTAAGGCAGAGACGGTGCGCTTTCCCCCCTTCTCCCCCCTGTTGAAGGCACTGGTCCCGACGGAACTGGCCCATGGAGAGGAAGAGAAACTTTGCACTGGCTACAGCTAATGTAGAGAAGCGGATCGCTGAAAGAGGTTCCCGTCCTGAATTTTTGGAGTCTGTGCTATGACAGAAGGGTGAAAAGGTCAGAGTTTTTATGGCAAGATTGAAACCCGAGATCATAGGCTGACGAGAATCTGTCTCAGAAAGATGATTGAGAGGCGCGGAGGGGTCAGCAACAGAGATGGCGCTGTCTGCTGTCACGTTCTTCGTCACATCTCATCCTTAAGTCATGGAATGGTTTACCATAGAAACCCTTCTGGCATTCGACAGAGATGAAGAAATCGACGTTCACTTCGTTCAGAAGCTCCCTTACCTTCTCGCCGTCCTGGACGAGGCACTCCGGCTAAAACCACTGCTTCCTCACATGTCACCACGCGTGGTTCGCAAAGGCGGCGATGAGTTTTGTGGGTATTTTCTGCCGAGGGTGTACGTAGTAAAACGATCAGAGAGAGGTTCGAAAGCCCTTTTCCTTTGAGCCTAGAAACTACATTAGAATAAAGTACACTAAAGTCCTACTATTATATGTTTAAACGCTTGCGGGTTTAAGCTAACAAGTATTCGAAACAAGTCTTACGTATATTAAAATACGAACGATTCTAGCCAAGGTCATCTGGGACTTTGAAAGGAGGCTTGCTGATGAGAGCAAGAGCTGGACACAGGGACAACAGGCGTGGGTTGTTTGGGAGAAGCCTGAGCTAATGGTGTACCTAATGCCTTGTGACGGTTCGCTTAATGTAAGGATGCTGTGATTCGTGATACTGTAGACATGTTTCATGAAAGGCCCCGAAAGGAATCAGAAAGGGAGAAGCAGGTGAGCCAGGACATAGATTTGCGTGTGTCATAGATGTACCCGTGAATCAGTATGTCAACTTCATTTCAGGTGCAGATAGCGACATGACTTTGAATAGAAGAGAACCACCTGCGTTTCCTTACTATCCTTGTCGTCGTCGTTGTTGTTGTCGTCGTCGTCGTCACTTCTACATGTATGTTTTTTATCATTCTTCTGAGGGCGTTCTCTACTACTCTATCAAAACTCAAATCAAGCAGTTATTATTGTTATTGTTGTTGTTCGTGATACCCAGCATGAACGGGCGAAAGATGAATGGCCATTCAATGTCCAACATCACAGACCAATCCACACTACATTTAGTAGGCATCATACTAGATTGTGGGTAAGACAAAGGCAAAAGGACAAACCCACAAAATTTGAGTATTCACAAAGTAAACCCATATTACCGGATAGTTAATTGACAGCCCAATCCCAATGCCCCATTATCGGCTTAACTTCGCATGGCAAAGCCTCTTGGAACTCGCTCTTAAAAACAACTTCCTCAATCGAAGCGTGCTGTATCGCCTTCCAGAGAGTTGCGCTCACATCTCCCACTTCGGGTACTTGCGCGGGTCAGGGATTTGAGGCATCTGTAACTCAACAATCTCTGTCTCTCGGCAGTCACAAGCTGGCGTAGCCCACATCATCCGGCCAACGATTCGGCCGCTTTTCTCTAAGAACGCCATTCCATCGCGATGCGACATGCTGTACTGTAGTCCTGGTATCCTCCACGCTCTAGCACCGCGAGCTTCATACTTGGGAGCGAATAGACCAACGCGGAAAAGCGCTGTCTTGTGGCAATGCCCACAGCAAATTGTCGCAAAGTACATGTGCGGGCCGCAGTGCATCGGGCCAAACTTGCCACCAACGGCATACATGTGAGTTTGCCCCAGACTCTTGATTGGATTTGTGAGTGTAAGAGCGTCAGCAAACCAACGGATGATGTTGTCGCCTCCTATCTTAAGAGACTTCACCCACCACTCCCGCCATTGCCGGCATCCCTCGTGATGTGCGAGAAGGGCTTCCTTCATCGACTCTACCAGATTATTGTCTTTGAGGTGCTTCATAATGACGTGCTTGTCTGCTCCGTAAATCCTTGACCCCAAAGTCTCAACGAAAGGCTCCAGGTCAGGTCCTGTAACAGTGAGGGTCATGTCGATGGACGATTTAAGGTGCCGCACATCATCGCCAAATCCAACAGGCTCCAGTATCATTTGAACAGTACCGATAGCCTCAAACTTTCCCCAAAGCTTATTTTCCTGTGATCCAAGTGAGGGACGACCATAGATAGGGAGGCTGACTTGATCACCAAAGTCCCAGGTCCATACGTCGTTGAAATTATATGCCTCGTTCGGGTCCAAACGCCGATCGTATATCTCCAACTTCGGAGTCATAAGCAGAGGGCTGTAGTCGCCAGCCAAAAGGCGCTCCTTAGCTACCCAAAGCAGCTCTGCGTAGAAGTCTCTGGTGGAAGGCTCTTGCCGAATTCCTGTAATGCCCCGGAGGGCGTATAAGAAGTCGGTATCCTCGCGGTAAAGTCGTTTGGATAGCAATGAGAACGCCATTCCGAAGATGGCAGGCTGTGACGACCGCGTTTCTCTGAGAGGGCCAAGACACCATGGTATCAGGTTTCCAGCTTCCATGTGGACGACGTGTTGTACTTTGTACAGGTTGCCCCTGAAGTGCTCTTGAACTTCTCTGCAGAACTGAGTCTCAAGTGTCTGAAGTAGCATAGGATCTCCTGTGTCGACTGCAAGGCGATAGTCCGCAGTCATAATTCTGACGGCTCTGCTGCGTACAAACTCCATGGCCGTCCACATGCGTTTGAACCAACGAGCCTTGCAAACTCCGGTAATGGCCGTCAGACGCTCCATTGGTGATCTCCCTCCTGTGATCTGCGTGAAAAGCCTAGGTAAAACGTCATCTAGGTAGACAACTGTAACATCCGCCTGATGAAATATCTCGTGTATCACCAGCAGGATGTTGCCTTTGAGGCCGTCTGACCACTGGGGCACACTAAAGTAGTCGTGCCATAACTCGACCGCACCTTCTCCAGACTCCTCAACACCACGATACATGCGGACCGGCTCTTCAGTGACCATTCTTTTTGCCCCTAGGTCCTGGGGAGAATGAAGGTGTACCTGTTGAGTTTTGGAGACAGTAGGATCCCACACGTGGGAGATCGCCAAGAGGCGCACGTTTGCTTTTTTAAGGCAGTCCAAATGCCTGTCAAACAAAACTACTTTCCATCCCGTGTGGGTGGTTATAGTCTTGCTGGAAGCTGTGGCCTGGTCTTGACTCATGCTTGGCAAGGTGACTTTGAATGTCCGAACGAGAGCTTTCTTTGCAAAATCATTCTGGCATATCAAGCATCGCAGGGTATCCGGATTTGGCTCGTACCACCAGGTCTCCAAGTTGGGAACATCCATGACGATGCTGTTGTTGGTGTTCAGTTGAACGTGCGCTTGGTGAGTTTGCCGAAACGAGGATCAAACTTGAAAATGGGCTTCCAACTGAGACGGGCGAGATCAGCAGATTGTTGGCAGATTTAAGCATGCTTTGCTCGGAACTTCTCCAACTCATTTCCCTGACTGCAGGAGAACCTCTCATGCATCGACAGGGTATACCGCAATGAACAGGGGCTGTTGTGGATATTCACTCATGGACGTGTCAATTCACACTCCATGCATATGCTGCTCCAACAGTGTAACCACAGAAACCTGATGTTGGTCATTGACCGAGTCCTTAGAATAGTAAGGCTTCATGTACATGAGGACACCCTTCTGAGATATTATGCAGGCTTATGCGACAGCTTAAGCGGGATTTGACGCGGTATAATTGGGGTACGAAAGAAATGTCCGCCTTGGGTGACCGATTCTCACGAGAATACACGAATCCGTAAGACCTAAAGAACACGGCGGTTGCGACTGCAGCCAGCAGAAGGACCAGCCTCACAGGCACTACTGCCATAGAGCCATAAGGGTCAGGCTCGCGATTCAGTGACATGGCTCGGCTGACTAGCTCTGTCGGGTGTTGGGAATCTGAGCATCGAGTGGATCAGTGGTTTGCGAGCTGGGCTGATTGAAGTAGATGCGAGGCGGGCGGGCGCCTTGCGTTTGCAGTGATGTCAAGTCAGGATGCGCGAGAGACGCTCAATTGAGGGGTGAAGGACATATCAGGAAAGTGCGTCGATGGCGCCAACGCAAGGAACTAATTAGTTTTCGATATGGACTGTGCAGTGTATCTAGAGCGACCGACTAGCCAGAGCCGACAGAGCCCGAGGGCCCGTTGCATACTTGATTTTGGTTCATCTGTCTGCATGCGTTTAAACTGTGTATATTGGATTTATGTATTTGCTTTCTATTATTATATATAGATGCGTATCCTTAGTAGACTGCCGGCGCGGACGCCTTATGCCCCATTGAGGTTTAAAGCAGGCGTTAAATAATACAACATCAACAACAATAACACTCGTAGGATATGGAATATTGGTATGTCTCTCCCCAGGAAACAATGAGATAATTTCGGGCTTGACGGTGGATGTAGAGAAAAGACGAACAGAGTGGTTTACATATAGCCTGAACAACTCCTTCAGGAGGCTATCGCGCTCCCGCGGTGGACACTCGTTCAATCCATCCACTACACGAACCACTTGTTTGTACGTCATGATAGCATCCGTGAGACAGTCAACGATTGGGGCTCGTGACGGTACAATCGTATCATCCCACGAGTCATGTTTTAAATCCGCTGGGGAAGGCGGAAGAAGCTGCTGGAGAAGGGTAAGAAGGAGGTTAGAAGGGTCTTGCGTCTCGTGAAACGGGATAGAACAGAATATGTATGCAATGCCTACGCCTGACGTAGTGTCAGATCGAAAGCGACGGCAGAGATCGTGAACGACGGCCGACGCCAAGAATGTTTTCCCGCGTGGATCCATTTCTGATATGGCACCGAGTCAAGAAACCACTGCGCCGATTCCGGGTTGCGAGTGCTGCAGCGGAGAGGTTGCTCAGCGTGTAATGCCATTGCCCCAGAGGCCTCAGATAGCCGCCGATTTCGTCGTCCATGGTCTTTGAAGTGAGCTGGGTCGGTACATGTAGTGGCCAGATCGCGATGTGGTTGATGAGATTACTGGTTTAGCTCAGAAGGAGGAATTTCGGCGCAGAAGAAGTTTCTCAACCTGATAAAACGTAGCACGAGAGCCTGATTACCCCGCACACTTGGCCGGAGACATCAGATGTTTGTTGCAGATGGCGATTTTCCTCCCGCCAATGGCAGGAAACCTCGTAACGCTGACATGATCCATTCCTGCGAAGTTGTGGCAAAGCTGATAGCTTGAGATGACCACGGAAGAAAGCATTGGGCGTAGGCGAAAGTTGAAAGGTGTTTCCGACTCAGGGATCAGCAGAGGAGCCTGCCAGCTTGCGTCTTGGCCATCGACTCGGCCACGACCCACGTCTCCACTGGATATAACCCCAGGGATCATCCGGCGTTGTGGCAGAGTGGTCTAATGCGCAAGACTAGAAATCTTGTTCCTTCGGGAGCGTCTGTTCGAATCAGGCCAACGTCGACCTATAATTTTTGGCATAATTTTTGACGGTTGACGTTCTGGTGTGATCACAGGATGCACGTTGTTACTCCCGAGCGCCGGCAGCCTTTTGTCTGGGCTTATCAAGCACAATTCGGCGTCCGACTCCAGTATTGGCCTCAAGCCACTTTATCATGGTAATGCGGCTGCTCACATTTACACTCAACTATTCAGTGTTTCCTTATTGTATGTTGTACTTACCAAGAGAGGTTGTCAAAACATTCCACTTATTAATTGGCAGAGTTTGCTATGAGTTATAAATAGACTTCAGCCCAATTATGATCCATGTTTGCTCAAAAGTTTCATTTCAGCAGTTGGGATGGCATGTCGTCCGAGCACATGTAATCTTGACGAACTGTCGAAGTTGTAGTCGTCGACAACTAGGGATGTTGCTTCCGCAACTGCAATCGTCTGTAATCTACACTTACACTGAAACATAAGCAGCTCGTATTTAGCAAGTAGCAGCGAAATTTCCATGATTATAGAACATTGTGTCGGCGAGTCTTGAGGTGTAGAGGTCGGTCCCCCCATCAAGGGGTCGCCACACCCACGGCCTTCGTAACAAATGCTTATCTATTGCATCATACGCAGGGAATATTCATGATGCGGTGATATGTGAGATCATGACTAAAATTCTATCAAGCTGTTAGCTGAGAAACTGAGAGACTTCCTTCGCGAAGAAGTTCAAGAGATATGTGAAGAGAAGTTGTAAGTTGTGACTTGTCGATTAGTGTGTTATTCATGCGGATAGGGCTTCCGTTGTAAGTCATATCTGCCGTGAGAAAGCGTGAGTGAAGTCGGTGTAATCAGAGACACAAACCAATCGGATGTTGGAAAACCAAGAAGATATATAGCGCCAGCCAAATATTAGCCTACCTGCATGATGATGTGAGACCAGGATCAACCGAGAAGGGATTGTACTTACCACAAGAAGCCAAATACAAACTTTTCACAATAACTTCCGAGTGCAAGTAACAAACAAAAATAGAACAATGGGTATCTGTCGGGTGCCGGTCCCAGTCGAAATCCTTCGTCGTTCGCGCCACGAGGCCGCTCAATGAGTTGATTCAAATCCATTCCCCTCTCCCACTAGGAGTCTTTATCTACCGCGCCGCTCTAGATCTCAATTCGCGATCCTTCGTATGCGAATTGAACTTCTCATAAGAATGCTTGAAGGAGGCAAAGTCAGCCAAATGAGGAAATTTCTTCGCTTTTGGTGTCGGGCCCGTAAGCGGGTGCCTGATTTGCGGCGTAGACTGACCACCATCGAAGGGTCCGGTCATACTATCACCAATCTATCTGGTCAAAATCTGTAAAAAGTAGAATTATTTCCCTTTTAGTCTTCACGTCTGCAAAAGCTCCCAGAACAGCGCTTCGGCGCTCTCACATAGAATCCAGCGATGCTCGTGTTCGTGCCTCTCATGCCATGGGGGAATACCTTCCCCTCATGGGTTAGAATCCTTTCTGAGGACATCAGCCTTCAGAAAGGGTTGCTCCGTTCTGTGATACTTAGAGGCACAGCTTGAACTTATATCTAGCTTATCATGTTGTCGACCTCTCTAGTTATAACTGCCTCCTGTGACCCAGCTTCCGAGTTTCACCACATAAGACTGTTGGGACCGAAACCGGACATCTGGTAGTTAAGTCCCAGGATAACAAGGACGGCAAGCTAAAGATTGAGTGTCATCCACGAGAAACTACAATCATGACCCGCAACACCTTCCTCGCGCTCTGGGCTTGCGTCCTCCTCGTCCATCATTTGTACATGTACAATCAAGGACATGATCAAGCAAAGAATCTCAAGAGGGACTTGGAGGTTTTCCAAAGTGCAAACGCCACTTACACCAGCTTCGAAAGCCGTCCCATCAACCTCAACCTCAGAAAACGCGCAGACAAAGTCCCCTTGCGCATCCTCTCCCTCGGTGCCTCAATCGTCTGGGGCGTCGGCTCATCCCAAGGAAACAGGTACACTGTATCCCTGATCACAACAGCAAAACCCTCACTCACAACCTCACCAGCTTCCGAAAACCCCTCCGCGACCGCCTCAGATACGACGGCTGGGAAGTCAACATGGTCGGCAGCCTCCGCAACGGCCAAATGCAAGACAACGTACCCACTTCTCCCCTCAACCCTCCCCATCCCTCTTCCTCCCGTCTAACCACCATCACACATCCCAGGACGTCCAAGCAACCCCAGGCGACATAATAGACCAAGCCCGCCAGGCCTCCAAATCCTCCCTCAAGTACCTCCCCAACCTCGTCCTCATCAACATCGGCACGAACGACTGCAGCCGCAACATCGACATCCCCAACGCCGGCGCCCGCCTCCGCCAGCTCCTCGAGGAGCTATGGAGCCACCCGGGCATGGACAGATCCACCGTCGTCCTCTCCACCGTCATCCCCTCCCACGACGGCAACATCGAGCCCAACAGGCCGTCCGTCAACGCCCAGTACCGCGCCCTCGTCAAGACTCTCCGCGCCGGCGGCCGCAGCATCGTCCTCGCCGACATGGACCCCGAGCCCCCCTCCCCGGCCCACGGCTGGATCGCCTGGCCGGCGGACATGTACGACGGCATCCACCCCAACGACGAAGGTTTCAAGAAGATGGCTTCAATCTTCCACCGCGCCATCACCCGCGCCTGGAACGCGGGGATGCTGCGGGTCCCCGAGCCCTCCGACGCGGTGGATAACCCCTCCGCGAACCCGAACTGCGAGATGTCGTACGGCGACGGGGTCTACGCGGGCGGTCTGACGCAGAAGGGCAGCGGACAGCACGACGGGATCTACCAGCACGCCAGCACGGCCGCGGGCAGCGTGCTCACGATCGCGAGCCAGTGGGACCGCGACCAGTTCCGCTTCGCGAAGCTGTTCGGCCGCGGGCGGTCCGATTTGGTCGCGTGGTGGCTGCGGGACGACGGGACGGCGATGTACGGGGTGTGGCGGAACACGGGGAACGAGGAGGAGTTGTTCGTCAAGATTCCGGACATGAGCGTGCGGAATAACTGCGGGATCAACGGGGTTCACTTTGCGGATATTAATGCGGACGGTCTGGATGATTTCTTTTGCGTGGGCAAGGATGGCGCCGTGTATGCGAGCGTCAACCAGGGCGACGGGACTGCTTCGTCGCCGCCGACGTTTAAGAGTGTGGGCTTGATCAGGGCGGCGAGGGCGGGGTATGATCAGAGCAGAGTGCGGCTGGGGGATATCGACGGCGACGGGCGGTGTGATGTGTGTTATCTCGAGGCGAACGGGGATATCCGGTGTTTCCGTAATGGTTTGAACGAGGACAAGCCCAGCCTGTGGCAGGACCTCGGCGTGGTTTTCACGGGGAAGGGGATGGGGGATCTTGAAGGAGTCAGGTTCTACGACCTCAACGGCGACGTAAGTCTCCTCCCTTCTATCCAGCACCTATCGGAGCAGCGAAACTGACTGTGACTGACCTCCAAAAGGGCCGGGACGACTGGCTCTGGGTCGACGACAACGGCGCCACGACAACCTGGACCAACTCGCGCTCCTGCAACAAGAACAAGCTCGCCGTCTGGCGCCAGGGCTTCTGGAGGGGAGCAACATCCGGCCCGACGCACTACGGCGTCGGCGGCACCGCCCGCCGCTCCAAGATCCACTTCGCGCGCGTCTACAACTCCCCGCAGGACTTTGGCCTCCTCGGCCGCGCCGACTACGTCTACATCGAGCACCACAACGAGACCGCCACCGGGGGAGGCGCGCCGCCGCACCGCTTCGAGGTCAAGGCGTGGCGGAACCAGGGCTCCGGCAGCACCAAGCTCGTCGCGGACGGGGACAAGTACTGCAACATGAAGGGGTACGCCGACGGGCGGGCCGACTACGTGTGGGTGCACTCCAGGGGCGGGATGACGCTGTACCCGAACCTGGGCCGGACGAGCGTGGCGGACGGGAAGACGTTCTGGGGCATGTACGAGAGCAACATCTTCGACCCGGCGAGTTTCGGGCGGTCGCTCGACCGGCGGGACCTGTTCCTCGCGGACTGGGACGGCGACGGGACGTGCGACGTGGTCTGGGTGAACCCAGACGCGCAGAACCGCGTCGAGGTGTGGATCAACAACTACCCGAAGACCAAGACGTGGTCGTGGACGCACCTGGCGGACCCGGCGCCGCAGCTCTCGTGTCCGGAGAGGCGCGGGCTGGGGTTGTTCGACCTGCCGGTCGCGTTTGCGGATATGACGGGGAACGGGAGGGCGGATTATCTGTGTATGGAGAAGGACGGGCGGACGTGGGGGTGGGTGCATAATGACGACGGGAGCTGGGAGCGGATTAACCAGTTCAAGCGTGCTGAGGGTGCTGACCGCGCGAATCTGCGGTGGGCGGATGTCAACGGTGATGGGAGGGATGATATGATCTGGCTGGACAAGTTCACGGGGGACGGGAGGGTGTATTACAACTGGGGGCGGGCTGAGGTCGGCGGGAGCCAGTTCGATTGGAGGCCGAAGGGGGCTTTATATCAAGGCGCGGTGGCGGGTGCTTGCGAGTACTTCCCTGATCTAGATGGGAATGGGCGGGCAGATTTGCATGCCATCAAGGGATCGTGGACGAATGAGGCCGAGACCTGGTTCAACATGTGCGGCACGGAGGGCAAGGGCGACGATGCGGGAGGAGTTGTGAATCCCGGGTTGCCTGTGCAGCCTGGCGTTTGCAACGCTCGGCGCCGGAGATGATTGTTGGAGGGGTTTAATTCGTGATATCTACTCAACTAGATACGATAACAAGCTTTAGACACCCGCCGCGTCGAAGTTACGGATCAAGTCGTAGTAAAACCTCAGAATCTCCATGTGGGCATCAATCTTAATTCTCTCGTCAATGGTGTGGGCGTTAATCGTGTATCCGTTGCGAATAGGCACAAATCGGTATACATTGGGCGTGAGGTCTGCAGATATGTCAGCCAGTTAATCATGAACATAGAACCATGGATCGGAAAACTCACTCAAGTAGTGTCTAGTATCAGTGTTTCCCGTCATCAACTCCCCAACAGGAACGACCTTCCCGCCCTCAAACGCAAAACTGCTTTGCAGCGTGCCCGAGAACAAATCCCAAACGGGTCCCTTCGTAGGCGAGATAGGCGCGACAAGCGTCTTCTGGCTGGAACTCAGCACCAGAGTGCCGTTGTAATTAACCTCGTACAAGGGCTTCACATCGTCCTCCAGCTTGACGCCGGCGAAGTCCCGCTTCTGCTTCGCGGCATAGTCCTCGTACTCCTCGTCGCCCTTGAACGCCTCGACCTTGATGCCGTACTTCTCGACAATGTCGCTGATGTACGAGACGATGTTGTGCTGGATCTCGGGGATCGAGTTCTGCGGCGCGACGCGGTAGTTGACGCCGACCTTGATCACCTCCGGCATGGCGTTGATCTTCTGTCCGGCCTGGAAGTAGTCCACGCTCTGCGAGGTCTGGAGGCGGTAGTGCGTGGGCCGGTCGATGGAGATCAGCTCCGCGGCGAGAGAATCCAGATCGCCCTGTTCCAAAAGCTTCGTGATCTTGGGCTGCGCGTCGGGGGAGTAGCGGGCCTGGCAGACCATGTGCTCGTACAGCGGCGACGAGGTCGTGAGCTTGGGGCTGTACGGGTGGGATTCCAACGCCACCACCATCTCGGACACGATTCCGATGCCGGTGTGCGGGAAGGGGACAGAGGAGTGGCCTCCCGTGACGTGAAGTTCGAGCCAGATGTCGACATGTCCCTTCTCCATCACGGCGGGGAGGGCGTAGAGGGTCTTGTCGTCGAGCTGTTGCAGGCCCATGCCGCCCTCGTCGAGAATCAGCGCCATGCTGTTGTTACCCCATTCCTTCTCTAAGTACTTCGCGATATGTCCCGCGCCGCGCTGGCCGGAGCACTCCTCATCGAAGCCTGAGGCGAGGATGATGGTTCGCTTAGGCGACCAAGAAGAGTCCGAGAGGAGCGTCTCCAGAGCGGAGAGCAGCGCCGTGAAGGAGTTCTTGTCGTCCGACACACCGCGTCCCCACATCCATTCGCCATCAAAGTGAGCCGAGAAGGGCGGGTAAGTCCATGTAGAAGCGTCCGCGACGGGGACGACGTCCTGATGGGCGGCCAGAAGCAAGGGCTTCAGTTCCGGGGAGGACCCGGGGATGGTGTAGACCAGGCCGAAGGTGTTCACCTTGACGAGGTTGGACCGGGCGTGGACGGCTGGGTATGTCTTGCGCATAACATCGTGAAGCTCGTAGAAGACCTTCCAGCGGGGATCCGTGTCAAAGTCGCCAAGATCGTCGTAGCAAATTGACGGGACACGGACGAGGGCCGCGTGCCGGGACACTTGTTTAAGGATGGCGGCCTCAGAGGAGAAGAGTTCTTTGGCGGAGGGGAGGCCGTCGGACGGCGAGATGGCGGGTGGCAGATCGCAGTTGAAAGACGAAGACGAGGAGGATTGGAGGGGACGTTGATCAGCGAAGGCGGTTGCGACCGCCGCCGTAGTGAAGAAGCTCAAAATTGCCGTAGAACGCATTATGACGGCGGTCCAGGTTACAGCCTGCGTGAAAGTTGCAGAAACTGAGAGTTGAGCTCAATTGATGGTGTTGGCTGACTCAATCGTCCAGATTTGCTCTCTTTACTCACTTGTTTCATCCACTCTGTCTCGACAGTCGAAGATTCCAAGAAGAAGAGACCAAAGAATGAGGAGACATCTTCGGAAACGTCATTTTGTATGCTGCGACACGCACAAATCCCTGTGCTGCATTGCGTGATAGCTATCTCCTCCATTCGTCCTCCCGACCATCCATCTGTGTCGCGGGAGCTCTCCTACCCGCCGAGATAGGAGCGGGACCCAAGCTGATAACGGCATCGAACCCCAGTCTTTGCCGATTGATATGTTTCCGAGTCGGACCCAGCCCGACCGGTGCCGATACGGGGATGTGGGCGATTCAACCCCGCGGGCAACTTGCGACCTTCCTAATATGATAGTGAGATGTTTGATTGGGCGCCGGGAATATCTACCCGGTGTGCAGTCCGGCACATCGACAACTGTGAAAACTTGCTTGTGGGACACGAGTCAAGCATCCGAAACCCGCAGTGGCTTTTCTGATCCGTGATTGCCAGAAAAGCGTCGAAACATAGACGAGTTCTTCTAGTATGTGCGGCCTTGTGGTATTTTAGTTGTTCGTGTTGTGCCAGAACAGCCATGTTGATTCAAATGGTGATCGGAGCCGGCCGCCGGTCCCGTAGCCCAACTGGGGTACTTGGCATCGGTGCCGATGAGCATACAAAGCTATTGCCCCAGGGATTGGATGCACGCCGATAATTGTTTGCTGACTTGAGATCAGCAGAACTTCAGCGCGTCAAAGAAGAAACACAAGTCGAAAGGTTTTACTGCTTTGAAATCGAGCCAAACGAACGCAGGCGGCAGCAGTTTGTAACACACATCAAAGCGACCAGATGAGTAAGAAATGAAGTTGTAAATATGCAGTGACTACATGGCATCCGTTTGTAGGTATGCTCTGGGTATGTACTAAATCAGATTTTCGTTGATTATCCAAGGCCAGTAGAGGCCATCATTACTCCAATTAAGACCCTGTGAAGTATTATGGGATCACGCAGTCTCAGTGACCACGGGTCCGCCGGTCGTCGGGAATGCGACCGGGGTCGAGAGAGCATACAAGTCGAACATCTTCGCGCCCCCACAGTAATTGGCCGTGTTGGTGGTGGTTGTGACGGTTCCATCAGTCGTGAACGTGCTGACACTGCCGTAACAGTAGTTCTTGCAGGCCTTAGTCCCGACAAGAGCTGTGACGGCGGCCCCTTGGAAGTCGAGGGTTGAGCCACCGTAGCACTCGTGGTGATACTCCAAGAAGAGATACGGCAGCTTAGTCGTCGGTGTAGGGGCTTTGCTGTACATAGAGTTGGCGTAGTCGATACAGAGCTCAGGCGTGACACTCTGGTTGGCGAACAAAAGTGGAAGAGCATGGCCGTTCGGTCTGTCTCGGTAGCAGCCGACATAGTAGTAACCGTTCGTGGGGGTGGCCGAGGCAGCTGAGGATGTGCTCAGTTTCGTCGAAAGGGAGGCGCTCCCGGTCGTGGAGGCCGGAACAGATGGCACAATACTGCTAGAGGGCGCTGTTGATGATGGCTTCGAGCTGCTCAGGGACGAGCTGGAAGTGACCACAGGTGAGTTTGAAGAGCTGGCAATGGCGATAGACGAGCGAGACGAACTTGTGACGACGGCAGATGAGCTTGAAGAGCTAGAGCTGGCGACAGATGGACGCGAAGAAGCTGCGTTGGCAGTCGATGATGTGGCAGAGGAGGCCGCGGTCGAACTTGCACCTGTGCCAGACAAGCTAGCAGACGAGGAGACTCCACCGAGAGGGGAAAACTTGAAGAAGTCGAGTCGGTTGCCTCCACCGCAGAACTCAGACTATGAAGAGTTAGATCAAGACGCACACTGGCGGTAGAATACACATACCTGGTTGCCCCTGCACTGCATGTCGCACTCTTTGAGAGGAGCTGGCACCGATCCGGCGTTGTTAACACTGCCGCAGTAGCCTAGATGATATCAGAAAATGTTTTGGCGACCAAAATCTGTCAGACTCACATTCACGGGCATATTCGATTCCCATGTACTGCCACTTGCCCTTGACACAGAAGGCCGCACACGCTTTGGTGGTCATATCCTCTGAACCAAAGAAGGCGCCAGTCAAGGCACGGCCATTGACGCCCTCTGTCTGGCAACCGAGGAATTGGTAGTCGCCAGCTCTGTCAACGTGCTGCGGTGCTTGGGGTGCTTGGTTAGGGATGGTGTTGTTGTATACCGAGAGACGGAAACCAGCTCCGCAGCGCCCGACTGAGGAACCAGCACAAGGCGAAGAGCACTCTGCCTCAGGTGTTGACATCTTGGACGCCTGCACGTCCCAACCACAGTAGCATTCGCGACCATACTCGACACCAAAGTAGTTGAAAGCTCCACCTCCTGGGGCACCTGTGCTACAGAACGCGGCACACTTGTCCAGGCTCATGTCATCTGAGGCAGAGGAGGCTCCGGTGAACAATCTCTGGTTGTCGACGAGATCCTTGAAACATCCAGCATACTGCCACTGGCCGCCGACGATTGCAGGCATGAGAGGGTTGAGTGGGGATGTGACAAAAGTTGCCGTCGGCGAAGCACTGCTTGATGTAGAAGACTTGACGACGGTGGACGAGGTGGTGGTCGTGGAGATGATGCTTGAACTTGATGCAACACTGCTGGATACACCCGATGCGCGTGACGAGCTCGAAGAGAGCACACTAGACTGAGCAGTAGAGGAGGGCGATACTGAGCTGCCGATGGTGTTGCTCGAAGATACCGCGGAGCTGACGGCGGATGAAGATGATGCGGCGGAGGATACCGGAGGGATACTGCTTGAAGACGAAACCCCACTGGGGGCTCTTGTCGATGATGGCAGAGCCGAGCTGGAGCTGGGGTTCTTGAGTGATTGATAGAATCCAGCAATGTCGAAGGCACTGATGTCGGCGTACAGACTCATGTGTCCATTGTCGCCACCGCAAGCCTGAGTGTCGTCACCTGTGCAGTCGAAAGTGCAAAGGTTGAGAGATTCGTCCTCGTATGTGGAAGGGTTCTTGATGCTTCCACCGCACCAACACTCCTGGTGATACTGCACACCGGATAGGATGTAGCCTCTGTCGTTGCAAATGCCCTGGCACTGCTGCAGGGTGTTCGTCTTCTGTTGCGCAGCTGTGTTGACTGATACCTGCAAGTTGCGGCCCAAGTTGGTGGTGTCCCTGAAGCATCCCACCCACTGGTAACGCGCGGTTCCGTTGGTCAGGAGAGGTCCGACCTGTTTGCTCACAACCGTTCCCTCGAAGAAGATGTCGTGACGGCCTGAGTTTTGGCCGGTTGTGGAGTTGAGACCATCGGTACTGAGGGTCCACGAAGCCCGCAGGGCCTGTGCCGGATGATTCGGTTGAACGGGTGCTGCGTGGATGCCGACGCTTCCAATAGCGCAGCTACCACCGACGACCTGTGTACCTTCAGTGAGCTCGCTGTTGGGGTTCAACGCAAAGAGCTGAGAACCGGAAGGAGGCTTGGAAATGGTGATCGTCAAAGGACCGCCGCCCTTGTTGCAGACTCGGATTTGCTTGTCGACCAAGGCGCCAGCAAGAACATTGCCAAAGGCGACCGAATAGTTCGACAATACGTCCCAGCCGCCTGCCCCATTGGCCAGCTCGAAACTGACCACGGGAGCCTCGTTGACGGAAGCGCTCAGAGTGAGGACTGCCGTCCCGCCATTGGACCAAATGGTGATCTTCGAGATGTAGGAGCCTGGAGTTTGCCTCAAGAAGCGCAACGCAACGGTCAAACTCTTGCCGGCCCCGAGAGTGGAGCCAACGGTTGGGAAGTTCGAGGAAGAAAAGCCAGAACCAAGGCTGCCGTCACTGGTGAAGTTGGCGTAATCGCTACTGTTTGTTTGCCATGCGAAGCCCGTGAAGGTCAAAGTGCCGTTGCCCACATTCTGGATCAGGGCGGAGCCAGTCAAACCGTCGGGAGTATCCCGGAGAACCAATCTTCCGAAAGCAACATCGGAAGGGGTGGCCGTCAAGAAGGCGCCTTGTTTGACGACAGTTCCCTGCAGCGACACCAGGACACTCGGGGCGTATTCGGCGGGGGGGCTGACTGAGATCGTCAACGCACTGGAGAGCAGTCCGGGAACGATCCGGAGAGAGGGGTCTGAGAGATCCCAGGTAACGTTGACGGGGAATGAGGTGCCTGCAGCAACAGCGCCCTGAGGAAGAGTGGAGTTGAAGCACTTGAAGGATGGGTCCGCCGTCGTGCAGCCATTGACTTGGGCGAGAGCGACGTTCGCCTTGCAGTTGACGATGACGCTTGCCGTCGTGCCAGCTTCAACGGAGCCGAAGTCCACCGGCCCGGTGCAGTTGACAGCCTGGTTGACCGGAGAGCCCAGGGCCACAAGCTTGTTGTTGTTGACGTTCATGAATACGCGGCCGTTGCCGAAAACAGGGCGCTGGAACTTGTTGCTACCCTGTGTGGACGGAAGCGGGATGGGAACCATGACACCGTCTTGAGGAACGGCGCGGAAAGCTTGCAGGCCAGCGTTGACATCGGCGACCCAGACCTGTGACTTGTTAGCATTGGGTAACTCCAGAGACGTAGAGAAAGACTCACGATGCCGGTACCAGGCTCCCCGTTATCCGAAGTAATGGTCATCTGTCCGACGCCAACTCGACCAGCACCGACAAAGGTCGACTTGCCAGCGAGGGTAAACTGAGGCGCACCCTTCGCGTCGAAGCCGAGCTTGTAAGCGACCAAGGGACCGCCGACGGTGGTAGCGTAGATGTAGCCACCTTCGCCAGGGTAGCTGCCGAATCCACCGTAGAGCGAGAAGCCAAGTTCGATGGTCTGAAGAATACCGTCGCCGCCATCGGCCGCCTGGCGAAATCCGCCCAGGTTGTCAGCATTCATGACGTAGACTCGACCCTTCTTGCCCGCAGTGACGCACATCCGGTTGACTCCCGTGCCTTTGAAAATGGCGGGATCCAGGACGCAGAGACCCGAAGATCCAACGTCGCGGTCACCGGCATCCAAGCCAACATAGTCGTACGGCTGGAAGTAATCGATCAGGCTGAGCTTTCCAGCTGGTGACAGCTCCATCCTGACGGTGCACTCGTCGAGAGTTGACATTGGAACTCTGCCGCTGGCGGGAACGTTGCCGTTGGCGTGGCCCTGGCCGTTGCCGGAGACGAAGTAGATGTTGTTGCCAATAACGGGAAGTCCCATACCACTCTGCCAGATACCGGCTTTGCCGCCAGTCTCATCATCGAGAGCGAGAGGTTGCGGCTTGGGGGCGCCGGGAGCGGCTTCCGTGGCCCACATGCTGACGGGGCCGACACCAGGAGTCTTGCTGACTGAGACGAGGTAACCCGTGTAGTTCCAGCGACCACAGTGAGAGCCAAAGGCGGCGACGATGTGGCCATTGAGTTCGGCCAGAGATGGCCGTTGCAGGGCCACACCTCCGACGAAGTACTTGGCGGGGTCATTGTCGGCGTTGATGCCGTCGATCAAAACGGGGAACTTGTCGACGTCTTCGAGGGTGGGAATGCGGATCGCGTACATCTTGTAGACGCCGTTGGCGGTGCCTGAAGTGGTTCCGTCTCGGTAGCCCTTGGAGAAGACGTACATGATGTCCGTGGCCGGGTCGATGATGGGTGTGCCCGTGACGCCGATCCAGTTGGGGATATCTCCACAGTTGCTGTCGGCAGCGGAAAAGGGCGCCTGGAGGGTCCTCTGCTTCAAGATGTTGCCCGTCTTGCTGTCGAAGATACGGATAATGTTCATCTCAGATGCCGTGATGACGAGTTCGGGGCTGCCCTCCGGAGTGTAGACCAGAGGCTTGGCCAACCAGAATTCCTGGCTGTTGGGAGAAGTGAAAGTCCATAGGTTCCTGAAGCTTGACGATCCAGCAATGTTGGGGTCGATATTGTGATTAGGCAGGTACCCAGATTGCGGGAGATCCTGAATAACACCATATCAGCATGGGTACCTTGGCATATGCGCATACTGGCGCCGACGGAAAGAACCAGCGGTCAAGGGATACTCACGACATCACGGTACGAATCGGTTGAAGCGAGTGAGGCGACGAGCGCCGGCAACGAGGCCAGCACGCCGAGTGACAGCCTCATAGTGAGCGGTGGAGGCTAGGGAACGAGCGAAGAGAACGACCGAGTGCCTGTTTCGACACAGGAAGCCCACGAGTGCCTTGGGAATTCAAAAGAGTGTAGCACTTGAGGAGTGCATGATGAGTATCCGGGGACAGGACAGATAATAAACAACCCAGGATGGCCAAGATGACGAGCCAAGAGCATGGTATCCCTCGACAACAATACGCCAGACCGGGCACCGACGCGGCGCTCTCGTCGAGATGGAAGTCGACAGGACCCATAGCCCGAGCTAAGGCAGGTCCAAGGTAGCTAGGTAGCTAGGCAGGGACGCAGAAGATCGGCTTGGTGCAGAAGCCAAGTGCTTGCTCCCGTGCCTGGAGCTGGCTGGACGGCGAGCGGCGTGTAAGCCAGGATTCGAAAGAAGGTTCCGTACCCAGGGATGGCGCGCGTGCCTTGGTGAATTTGATCAGCTAGGGCGAGATATTGGAGGCGCCAGAGACAATTCAGGGCAAGCGGGAGAAGGATGCCGAGACTGGACTGGAGGCAGGATGCCAGGGAAGCATCTTCTCTGGCGGGCAAGTCCGAATCCGTTAGGTCGGTGAGAAAGCGTGCGTCCAAAAACAACAGCAGCCAACGCGAAAGAGGGCTGGAAAGCTCAGAGCGCAGCGGCGACAGAGACCGGGAGCCAAGTCGTGCACCCGTACCAAGGGAGGGGAACGGACTAGGGCGGCGACTGTGCTCGCCAAGACATGTTGCATCCAGACTGGCGGATAGAGGCCAGGCCGTGAGCCAGGGATGTTCGGACGGAAGAGCTGCAAGAAGCAAGGTGAGGTTGACGAGATGGTGAGAGGCGACGGCGACGCTTCGTCGAATGACTAAAGCCCATGGCTTTCGGAGCTGGAGCCGGAGCTGACGATGGAGGTGATTCAATTGCTTCCATGTCTTGGCTATGTAGCCAAGTGTGACGCGCGGAAGCTAGTGGCCACGGGTAAATTGGCAGGACATTGTTTGCGAGGCATGTTGGATCTCGGCAGGAGGAAGTGGAAGACGTGGAGAAGAAACAAAAGTCGATTGAAGGGGCTAAAAAAAGCAGCCAAACGGCCGGGAGGATGGAACAAGCTCCGATGAAGTCGATATTCGACTCGGGGAGCGTGGAATGGACGGGAAGCTGGGGTCGAGAATGGCCTCCACCGAGAATGCTGCTTGGAGAAGAGATTGGATGGCTTGGATGAGCTAAGCCGATTAGGACAAGTGTTTACTTAAGCGAGGACGCCTAGCTCCCGAGTCTACACAGAAGGTGCGATCCAGGTTCACCTCGACGATTGCACCTGCACTTTCACTTGCTGAAGGCTTGACGGCCTCAACTGGCAAAATGGCAAAATTGCAGAAAATGGGAAAGGCGACGGCGCTAATGATGCAGCTGCATGCACCCTCGGCCTGCACTATGCACGATGCAAGGGGGACAGCACACGGTCGAAGCTCGACTGGAGGGAAGTGGCCGCTAAAAACACATGGAAAACACGGTCTCTCAGCTGTTATCCGCCCTCGACAGCTGTTCAGGTGGCATGGCAGCATCTCAATTTGGGCCAAACCAAACAAAGTAATGACGTCAATTGCAATTTGCTGTATGCTGCAGGACGAGAAAGGAAGGGCCATCTAACAAAATCAATTGCGGACGGGAAAGAGAGCATCGAGTCTGGAGTTTGGGACGCGCCTTCCGTGAGGTGGCTTCTCATTTTTCCGTTTGGAAGGAGCGGGTGTCTGCCGATATTCGCCCCTTCCTCACGAAAACCGACCCAAATTGCAATAACGACCTCTTTCCGTCGGCTTCCTTTCCGCTCTCGAAATGCTCTGATTTTTCAATATCTGCACATCATCATTTCTCATCGCCGCCCTACCTAATTTATATGCTGATGCCGATGTTGCCGAGGCTCCCTTCCCTGGGCGCCCAGCTGAACACTTTCTTTTAATGTGTTCCACTTCAACAACACATGGGCTCACGATAAATCTCAAACATTGGACTCACCACGGCACATGGAGAAATTGATGACCTCCTCTTCCCGTACGACTGCGACTGGATATTCGCCTCATCACCGCCCTGTCCTCATCTCATCCTCAGCACAGCCCATTCCCTCCCTGCGCTGAGGCTAATGGCGCAGGGACAAACAGTTCACAGACGCAGGTCTTATCCACGAGTGTGATGGCCTTCATCCCATCTCTTCATCCACTTTCCTCCGCTAGGTCTCGTGTCGTCTGTCGCCCTCGCATAGCAGCTTCTCTGACCTTGTCGCCGGCTCTGGTCCTCGTAAGACGCGCCGACGCCGACGCCTGTTGCTGAATACCTCCTAGCACGACTCGCCCGTTTGAGTTCACTTCGCTTCAGCCTCCGCGGACGCCGCTTCCCGATGGCCCGGCAAGCCAAGTGGCGGACACGGACCGGTGGTTCGACTAGCTAGAACGGTAGGCCTGACTGGCCGCAAGCCTGCCGTCGCCACTTACGATTCGTGAGCCTCACGGCAATTGCAGGACTCAGGGAGCAGGTCAGCTCCAGCTCACTTGCGAGCGTTCAGATTCCAAACATTTCACTTTTCTGTCAGTCATCAGGCGATCACCAGTGACGCGACACAATTCTCGAGGCAACTGCTCATCTCACGGGTTTCTGGCGATGAAAACAAGTTGAGCGAATCTCACAATCCAACTCAGTCACCTTTTCTCATTTTTGTCATCATGGGCTTTCTAGTACGGAGTGTTTCATACTCAGGACTCATTCAGCTTCAATTTCTAGCTCCGATTCAGCTCAATCTATTTCAATCCGTTGTGGTGGCCGTTTTGCCAAGCCGCCGGCTTCCTCTGATCCCTTCGCCATCAACGGTGAGCCTCCAGCCACCATCGCTGTGGCCAAGAACCGCCGCCACACTTTACGCTGGCCGGAGATATTCTCAAACTACGATCTCGGCCTTCAGTATCGCATGTGAAATATCGATTCGCTTTTGAGCACCGGTCAACTCGCCGCAGTCTCACTCTAAACGTTTTACTCCTTGCGTGGGTTGCTCCTCATCAGAGAATCATGAAGTCGGACAATGACTCCGTTGCCCGGTGCCAAAGTTGCAGTCATTCGATGTCTCTCCGGTCCCAGATCCAGATTCTCAAGACTATCAAACCGCTGCAGCATTCTGACCACTACATACCCGGCCCTAGTCAAGGCAAGTTGCTGCCCGATACAGATACGGGGCCCTCCATTGAACTGCGTCACATCAGCATGTCTCGATCGTGGCTCAACTCAACATACATACCGGCAGATATTCCCAGCCTGTCAACTTTCCTTCCCATCGTTCAGGCTTAAACTCTTCAGCGTCTTGGCCCCAGATATCCTTCCTCCGATGCATGATGTAAACAGAAAAGTTGATAGTCGTCCCCTTCGGCACGAAAGCCTTGGCCTTCCCATCCGGTCCGCCTCCACGAGGCAGAGTCGTGTCCCTCACTGCCCTCTTGGCATTGAACGGCACCACGGGGTAGAGCCGCAGCGTCTCGTTGACGACATACTGAAGATACTTGCAAGACTTGAGCGTCTCAAAACTGATGTTCGCCGGCGTCTCATAAGATCCGAACTGATCAATCACAATCCCCCGAAGCTTCCGGTAACAATCGGGATCCCGCGCAAGTGCAAAGAAGATCCACCCCAATAAAGCCGCCGTCGTGTCTCGCCCGGCAAACAGGATAGAAAGCAGTTGGAACCGAAGATCCAGCGGATCCGAACACTCGGCCGCGAGGTCCCTGAAGAAGTCGTACTCGGCATCCCCAGAGTCCGACGACGCCTTCTCGCTCCTGAGCCTCTCAAAAGCGTCGGCGATGCAGTTATCCACGAACAGATGGCACAGCTCGCAAGCCTTCGCGAATCCCCTCGGCCACACGTACTTCCCCAGATCGAGAAACTCATACCGCATCTCGGCGCCCTCCATCGCCCTATCAAACGCCTCCGCAAACTCCGCGTCCGTCGGCCTCGCCGGGCCCCCCAACTTCCTCGACCGCGCATCCCCCAACCCAAAAAGAAACTCCACAGAAAAATCCATCGTCATCCGGTAAAACATGGGCAACAGATCAACCCTCCCAGTCCAGCCGCTCCCATCCCCGCCCTCGCAAACCTCCTCCATCATCCTCCGCACGTGCCTCTCGTCCACGTCCAACCTGCTGATCTGCGCCCTCGTAAACGCGGGCCTCAACATCCCCCGCGACCGCCTCCACGGCTCGCCGTCCTGGATGAAGATGCCCGACCCGAGCAGCGGGCCCAGCGCGACGGTCCGCTCGTCGCCGACCTCGAAGTCGGCGAACTGCCGCGTGAGGACGGCCTGCACGACGGCCTCGTCGGCGGTGAAGACGCCCGTGTTGAGTCCGATGCGGTAGGTGCAGGTGAGGGAGCCGTTGGAGAGGAGGAGGCTGCGGAGGTACTCCGGCGCTCGCCCCTCGCGGATGGCGGACGTGGAGTCGATGATGGTGTCGATGCCGAGGGGGTATTTGCTTCTGAAGGTGGGGATGGGGAGGCAGCCGGCGCGGGCGAGGCGGCGGGAGCGGCGGATGGAGGAGAGGGTGAGGTAGATTGCTAGGGAAATGGAGAGGTATGTGAGTGCTGTGAGGGGAGATATCAGGAGGAGCATCGTGGTGGATTGGGTCTGGTCATTTGATGGTTGCTGTGAAAGATGTCTATATTCGCATGTGAGATGGCAACCTGTGAAGCGGGGGAGATGAGGTCGGCAAATGGAGAAACTACTCGGAGAACTGATCAACTTTCCCTCGAAATCTTAATCGGAAAGCATCCCACCGCTAGTTACCCATGTTCACCGTACTATCAACCGAGTCTCAAGCACCCAACAGTCGTCGGAAGTCTGCAGATCTCCACACATCATCCCGCCCCAATGGTTCCGTTGGCATGAAATCAATGCTCGGTTCACAGGATGGAATGAAGCCCATTCGTTATCTCGTTCGAAGGTTGTGCGATAGACCGGATGAGTACTTGCTATATGGTGATCGGAGCCAGAAACCGAACTCTGTGAAGAACCAAGCTTCTGCATAGCAGGGGTAAACCAGGGAGATGTTGCTAGGCTGCATCGCGACTATTGTTCAGACGAGTCCTACTAATAGTCATGTACGGATAATCGTTTTGGATATTCTGAAACGGGAGAGCAGCAAAACACATAAAGAGTCTAGCCAAGCCTATGGCGAGTAAGAGGACTTTCGTTGACGACATCCTCGCCTTGCGTTTCTTTTTCGCCTTCTTTATCCGTATGCCAACTCATTCTTTCAAAAGATCGGAGAGCCTTCTTCAAAATGCGCCTCATACTGTTTCTAGTAGCATACCTCATCAGTGGCATCCACGCTACGCCGTTACGTGAGTCTTATTCCGAAACCTTCGTCGACCCTCCACATGAGAATCTAACCTAACGAGACCGCAGTATCTGGAGACGCAGCCAGCGATATCGCAGAGGTCCAAGTATGCCGCAAAATAGCCCCGGGGCCCGAATGCGACGAAGCGTGCCCGGACGGTTGGCGGAAAGTCAGCATGGACGGGAAAGAGGACGCGCGATCGTGCTGGTGCTGCTTGAAGACGGATGATTGCCTCGCTGCCGTCCGGTTTCCGTTCCCGATGTCGTCGTCGTTCAACTCGACTTGAACTGCCAGCGTTGAGATTCAACGGGCAATGTCAGCGTCGGCGATGTCTCGATTTCTCGATGGAAGCTCGAAGCTTGAGTCCTTCGCGCTACCAGGCTTCCAAACTCGACGAGACGGCTCCACTCATCGCTGTTCCGAGTTCGGTTGAACCGAGTCAACTTAACCTCTGAGTGTGTAAGCCCAACGAACGTCAACACGTTCAATTGTTAGGTCAAGCCGTTTGGTGCCCTCGTGGTTTTAAATCCCGGTGAGACATCGCCGCGGCGCCGGCATCAAGGAGACGCGGGGCTCGCTGGAGATGTACAGCAAATACCCTTGACATCTTTTCGCGGGGCGCAATTGCTCTGACGTTACCGGACATGAAAGATTCACGTACAGCAGTTCCGCCAAGGGCGTCAAGCTTTTATGATCCTGTTGGCTTCACTGCCAAACATTAATAAAGGCACAGTTCCATTTGAGCAATTCATAAAATCACTATCTATCCAGCGACTCCTAAATTCAAATGCCAGTCCAAGTGAACCCAGTGGTCACCTCAACGTCGACTGATGCCTTCAGGTTCACAGAAGAAAAGCCTACTTGGATTTTATACTTCCCGACGTCCACCCGCCAGCAAGACGCATCCGCCTCGTAAAAGCTGAAGGCATATTTGTCGAGGCTGATCTCCATTGTCCGAGATTCACCAGCGCCGAGGGAAACCTTCCGAAACTCCTTCAACTCCTTCTCAGGTCTTTGCCGGCCCTTGTACGCATTACCGGCGGCAGGCATGGCGACGTAGTACTGAAGGACAACAGAACCTGCTGTATTGCCAGTATTCTTCACATTGGCAGAGACTGTCACGGCATCATGCGCCCAACGAAGAGTGCTTTTGGGAGAATGAAGGTCGCCGATGTCAAACGTGGTATAGGAGAGGCCGTACCCGAACGGGAAGAGAGGATCCGGACTCGACTTGCGATCGTAGAATCGGTAGCCAACGTCGAGACCCTCCTCATATCGAACCACGTTGTTCTCGTCGCACGGAAAGTTTCCCCACGCAGGATTGTCCTCGTCTTTCTCGGGCCACGAGAAGGGAAGCCGACCAGAGGGATTGACATCGCCGCTGAGCACCAGCGCAAGCGAATGTCCGCACTCTTGGCCCGGGAACCAAGCTTGGATCAAGCCAGGCACGGCATCGACGAACGGCGTGAGATCCACGGGGCCTCCGCTGAAGTTGACCACAATGGTGCGCCTGTTGGCAGCCGCGACGGCGAGAATCTGCTCGCACTGTGCCGTCGTGAGATTCATCGTGTCCCGGTCGAATCCCTCCGACTCGATCTCGTTCGTGGTGCCGACGCAAACAACGGCGTAGTCGGATTCCTTCGCTGCGGCGACGGCGTCGTTGATGCGGCCGGGGGTGTCGATGTGCTCGTGGAACCGGAGCGCGGATCCCTGGAACATCTTGCCGTAGAGGGGCTTCGCGTTGAGGATCTCGGGATCGGTGTTCCACGACTCCAGTACCAGCTCATAGTGCTCACCAGCCTTCATCGGATGCGTGAATCGTCTCTCGAGTTTGGACTTAAAGAAGTAGAAGGACTCCTGGGTGAGGTCCGTCTCTTGGGGCCGCTGGTAGACCTCCGCCCCGTTGATGTAGCAGATGGAAGGGCCAGTGGAGATGACGGAAAGGATATGGTCGCCGCTTGTCTTCGGACAAACGTCGAATGTGATGCGGGTGCAGTACTCCTTCGAGAGGGACTCGGGCCACTTCTCCTTGATCATGTACTCAGGCAGCGCCTTGCGTTCCTTCCAGGCGAGGTTTTGGCCGATGATGTTCCCGTTGAACCACTCAATCTGAACTGGATCCGGGATCTGCGTCTTCGTCTCCGAGTCGTACAGGATCGATGGGTCAGCGTGTGGCAGAGCACCAAAGACAGGAACTCCGCTAGATAGTTTCGTCTTGAAACCCGCAGCCTCCAGTCCGGCGGCAGGGCTGACAGCTCGAATCGAGTCCACACGAGCGCTTCCGCCTCCGCCGAGACTGGCATGCTGGGCGTGATGGCCGATGATAGCCACCGATGACGTTTTGGGGATGGGAAGCAGGTCCCCGTCATTCTTCAAGAGAACCATGCCTTGCGCGCCTCCTTGCCGGATCGACTCGTCTCTTTGGGGATTCTTCGCCTCTTGCTCTGGCGGCTCTTCGGGATTCTCGAAGCGACCCAGTCGTTTCGCCAATTCCAGAACGCGCAACGCAGACTTGTCGATGGTATCGTCACTGACGAGGCCTTCATCGATGGCCTTTAGAAGTTTCGGGCCGCGATAAATCGTGGGTCCGGGCAGGTCGACGTCAACGCCCGCATTGATGCTGTCCGCGGTGGAATAGACACCCATCCAGTCGGAAACGACGGTCCCGTTGAAGCCCCATTCTCCCCTCAAAACATCGTTGACGAGCCTCGAAGAATCGGAAACATAGGCCCCATTCACCTTGTTGTAGCTGGTCGGTCTATTGTCAGCAGCTACTGGGAGCGAGACTTGAAAACAAACCCACCTCGTCATGAAGCACCACGGATCCGAATATTTCATCACCAGCTGGAAGGGCAGCATATATATCTCTCTGAGAGTCTGCTCGTCAACCTCCGCAGTAAGCACCTTGCGGTTGTTTTCCGTGTCGTTGGCCACAAAGTGTTTCGGTGTAGCGGCAACACCTTCGGACTGACAACCTAGACGATGATACACGTTAGCTTGAGCTTCTCGAGAGAAGTTGATCATGCAGTCGTACCGTTGACAAAAGCAGCAGCCAATGAGCCCAGTACAAACGGATCTTCAGAATACGTCTCGTAATTTCTGCCGCCTGAAGAGTTCAAAAGTCAGCGTCAAGCTGGGCTTGGTTTTGCCCAAGTATCGGTGCTCACCTCGCGGGGACCTTATGACGTTCAGAGTGGGAGCAAGCAGAAGATTTGCTGATTTTGACTTCGCTTCGATGGCGATCTCTTTGCCGCAGCGATACAACAGGTCGCGATCGAAGGATGCCCCGAGGCTGGTGCCGCATGGAAAACAGGCCGCCTTGATACCACTGACGTAGCTCTCGCCGCGTGCGCCGTTGGGACCATCTGTCGCCTGTGATTACCGAAATATTTGGTCAGCAAACGCTAGGACGAAATGATTTACTGTAAATTGAGCGACGGTGTCGGAAGGGAAGTATCGCGATCTCTGATTAGACGTTGATTTATTGATGATGGCGACGACGTGAAAGAAAGGCGAAACGAACCTTGATGTGCGGGACGAAAACACCATCTCGCTCTATCGTCAGTGTGCGCCACCAGTCAACAGCAGCTAAAAGCGACACTTTCTCTTCCCTGGTCAGCTTAGCCAAGAGGGCATGGACATCAACTTGAGAAGTTTCCGGGGCCATGATGAGAATCTCTGCAGAAACACAAAGTAATGCAATCACAAGACGAACTCCAAGATAGACGGCGCCCCGCGTTTATGTACATCATCCCGGCCCCCAGTTTTGAATCGGTCTCGTCTCCGGCTCAATTCATTTCCTCGCGATCGTGTTGCGGGGAAGGATGCGGTGTATTCCTCGTTGATGGATTTGGTATGGCGGCTCCGAGGCTTTTCGGGGAGCACTCGGAGGTTTCGGCGCGGGGTGCATTTGATTGGTCGAGCTCCGAGGCTTTTACGGAGAACGCCCGGAGCCTTCGGTGCGGAATACACTCCATTGGCTGGAAGCCGATGTTTATGCCGTCGAGATGAACCAACACCGATACAAGGGGAGAGTCAAGAATCGCTTGCATCCTTGACTATGTTCAGATCAAGATCACGCCCCAAGACACCAACTTTCCCCGCACTCCTGCTGAAAATGTTTTCCATCCTTCTCCGTCTTCTGGTGACTCTGGTGGTGAGTGAGGCTTTCTCCAACTTGTCCCCATGGGGAGGAAAAAGGCTTTCCCCCGTTCCTAACTGTTCTTGGACAGGGTCTAATTCTCGCAATAATCCACGGAATGTTCCAAGCACAAGTATAAAGACGAAGTTTGCTATCTTGCTGATCGCGAACGTCTGGCCATATCACACAGTCCTTTGCCTCTCTTTCTTGTCGAATCGAGACTCATCGAAAGTACTTTCCACGCGCACCCAACTTCGTCTGATCTGCCTAGACCGAAGCCCGTCATGTCTCGACCAACCAGCAAAGACGAAGCCGTTGTCGAGGAGATCGGACACTCTCCCAAACATGACACCGACGCCAACGTCGAAGCTCGACTGCAGCAACTCGTCAGAGAGGCACCGCCATTTTACCGCAGTCGTAACCTCCTCAACCTGTACTTGTTGATGATTCCTGGCTGTTTGGTACCCTCCGTTACCCTTGGGTTCGACTCGGCCATGATGAATGGTCTTCAGGCTGTCGCAACTTGGCAAGAATGTTGGTTATTCCAATCAGTTCCGTGTCTCCTTCCGGAGCATGCCCACAGCCGTCTGGAACGGTTGAGTTCGCATTGTTAACAAAGACTCGTAGCCTTTGATCACCCTCAAGGCGCCGTTTTAGGTCTTCTCACAGCCATATTGTCTCTCGGTGCCATCATGGCAACGCCGTTCATCAGCACCGTCGGCGATCGCTGGGGGCGGCGGGTTGGGATCATCGTCGGGTCATCGATCATGGCCACGGGCGGAATTCTTCAAGGCGCCTCTGTGCACAGTGAGTACTCTGCAAGAGAGTATCCGACGTGTCAGTTGCTCACATTATCTGCTCGACAGTTGGCATGTTTCTCGCCTCCCGCTTTCTCCTCGGCTTCGGACTGGTTTTCTGTAATACATTCGCTCCGATTCTCATCGGCGAGCTTGCTCACCCGAAAGATCGGTCAGTCGTCACCTCTCTGTACCAGACGTCCTGGTACATTGGTGCGATCATAGCTGCTTGGACCACATTCGCTACCTTTTCTATGCCCAACCAGTGGGCGTGGAGAATACCGAGCCTGCTTCAAGCCGCACCTGCTTTGATCCAGATCGTCGGCGTTTGTTTCGTCCCAGAGTCCCCCCGTTGGTTGGTCGCCAAGGGCCGTGGCGAGAAGGCAAAGCAAATCCTGGAACAGTATCACGCGGACGGGAGACAAGGCGACGAGTTGGTGGAGCTGGAGTTTCTGGAAATCAAGAGCGTCATTGAGACGGAATTGACCTCAGAGGGAATGACGTGGAAGTCCTTCCTATCGAGCAAAGGGAATCGGCGAAGAATGATGCTCATGATCATGCTAGGGCTTTTCTCCCAGTGGTCTGGAAACGGACTGGTCTCGTGGGTTCCCCTCCACTCTTTTGGCATCAACGCTGTGCTAACTAATTTCAACTCTAGTTACTACTTGGCTCGTGTTCTCGACACGGTCGGTTTCAAGAACAACCGCGACAAGAACATCATCAACGGCTGTCTGATGATCTGGAACTGGATAACCGCCGTCTCCTCCGCGTTTTTGACAGCCAAGCTGAAGCGACGAACACAATTCATGATCTCCACCGTTGGCATGCTTGCGGTGTTTGCCAGCCAGACCCTGTGTGCCGGCCTATTCAACGAGAGGGGCGACACCCAAGCCGGGTACGGTGTGGTGGCGATGCTGTTCCTCTTCTACACCTTTTTCAACCTCGCGTTCAACGCACTGCTCTACTCGTACCCGATGGAGGTTTTGCCCTATCATATCCGGGCCAAGGGCTACTCAATTCTCATGTTCTCGGGAAAGGCGGCGAATTTCGTCAACGCTCTCGCCAACCCCATTGGTTTAGAAGCTTTGGGCTGGAAGTTCTACAACGTCTACATCGGGTGGTTGTGTGTTGAAGTTGCTTGCGTTTACCTGTTCTTGGTCGAGACGAAGGGCCCGTCACTCGAGGCTATTGCGGATGTTTTTGATCGGCTGTAAGCCAACGCGGACAATGTAGTTGTAGCGACAAGATCGAGTAGACCAGACCGTCTTGAGGCTTCTCTGGCCACATCTGACATGGGTCGCAACCGCCCTGAGAACTGTACAATATCTCTTGTTTCTTCCCTTTCTTCTGCGCACACTTGGCAAGCCTCTTGGCAAAGCTCGCATATCAGCTACTCCAACATATATATGTGTCAATGTGTATCCATACCATTCAAGCTTTGAGCGGTCACGCATAGTTGACGTAAATGTCATTCGTGAACCAATAAAGTTACAGTACTGACTCGATGCATCCGCTTATTTGCATTCAGTACTCTGTACGTGTTAGTGTTACTCCTCTTCTGCAGGCCGACTTGGTAGGGGCTCTAATACCCCCCGCTCACAAGCGCATAATTAAAGTCCACTTACCAACTGCAACTACACCGCGGTTGTCCTACATGTGCATTGAGCAACCAACTCATCCAACCCACGACTACGCCTGCAATCAACAACCGCAATCTCTTTGTTCTCATTTGAATCTCTTGCACTACTTCAGAATGACGCGAAATGCATGCAAAGAGTGCCGGTAAGATTCAACGTTCCGACATCCAAGCCATAACTCATCAATGGCCGACGACCGCTCGACTGATGCACTAACACCTGAGCATAAGACAACGAAAACTCCGATGCTATGTCGAGGCAGGAAATCCAAACTGTCAGAGATGTTCTCGACGCAACATACAGTGCTCTCTGAATATCACGCGTCCGATTGTCAGATCAGCAATTCCTGAGTTAGAAATTCCACGACAGCACTTCCAAGAGGATCGGGTAGCGTCAACTACCACTACTCATGAGCTCAACATGCCAATAGGAAGAGAACTACCTGGCAAGCTGTTCCCGTTAGCCGGGACACATTCAGCTTTAGATGTGGGTTATGGCACACCAGAAGAACTCTTGCGTGAAGGCGAGTTGACGCAGAGTCTCATTCTACTCTATTTTCATAACTTCAGCGATGTTCATTTCATGTTTGATCAAGGAAGCTTTCTGAGGCAGTATGCCTTGGGTACCGTTCCGAAAATCATACTCTACTCCGTCATGGCGCTCGGAATCCGGTGAGTCAAGCAAACATCCTCTGCGCAGGTGGCCAAACCAGCCGCCTCCCGCGAGTAAACTTATAAGCATCGTGGTTCTGACGTTTGTTCGCTCAGATATTCGCACGCGCCATTTCAAGATCCTCATATGAGGACACACTGGGGCGAGCCTCTTCAACGCAAGGCGCGACAGCTGTTGCAAGAAGACTTCGACGACCCGACTTTGACGACTGCACAAGCCTACGTCCTCCAAGCCACGTACCACCTCACATTCGGTGGAACTAGAAGAGCCTCGCTGTACATCAGTACGTTCCCGATCCCCGGACCTAAAGTTAACCTTGCTGAAATTTGAAATCTTCATAGACAACGCTCGAGTCGTGTTAAACATTCTGAATTTGCAAAACGGCCTCCAAGATGACGAGGTTGACCCCGTCCAAGCGGAAACCATCCGTCGCCTCCTAGCGACCGTGGCTCTGACAGACAACCTGATGTTGCCATTCGCAAAGAACGAACGGGCTTTTGTCCGCATCGACTCGATGCCGCGGCTATTCAGCGACGACGAGTATGACGCTCTAAGGACACGATCTCGTAACCCCCCTGAGGTTCCCTCGGCCCCGAATCTCATGCAAGAAATTTTGAAGCTGTCCGATCTATATTACAAAGTCTGTGAGCAACGCAGAGATAATCCCGGCAAGTCAACCACGTCTTTGGCATCAGCAGTCTCGACTTGGCACTCTTCGCTTCCGGCATCACTGAGTTACTCTGAAAGTAATTTGCAAGCCCACCACTCTAGGTTCTCCTCACGGCAGTTTGCCTTTGTTCATCTGCACTACCATCACATCTGGCAGATCATCCTGATGGACACGATGTCGTGGACAACTCCAGTGTTGACCGGCAACGCCAGCCAGCGCGTTCTGCCAGAGCAAATCTACGATCACGCATCTCGGATTGCCGACATTGTCTCGAAAGTCTGGGAGCTTGGCCAATTCGATCTACACAACGGTTGCTTTGGTCTACTGTTGATCACCACTCAAGTCGTTCTGGTCCACCGGCTTCTGAGCTCGACGGAAGTAGACCAAAAGTTGACGACGCAATCCAAGATGAAAGGCCTGCGGGATTGCATGACACGAGTAAAAGGCCATTGTAGGCTTTTCAACTGGGTAGTAAGTTCCTATCACGCAAAACCTCATCGGCCTGGCTGCTAATTAACGTGCTCCGTAGTTCCACCAGTCTGAGTGGCTGCTCCGTGTGTGTGGACAGGATGAGTTCTGGCTACACGAGCAGTGGCAGACGGTACTCAATGATCAATTGATGTCTCTTGGAACCAGGTTTGAAAGACTTGATCTCCAGACTGCTGGTAAGTCGTGACGCGCGGTTTCGCATGTGTTGTTTTCCAGCTCATCGTGCAATATCTAGGGCGGCGTGCGGAGCTGGAGAACTTGGCGAATGCGGCGTCGCATATCGACCATCAGAGGGGCGAGATACCCAGGATTCTCAGGGAAGAGTTTGTCAATTCGAGGCGCGAACAATCAAACAGGGCCCTGGAGGATAGGTGACGGATTGCTTCCTGGTCCAAGTTGACATTCTGATGTTTTGATCGTACACCTCGTTCAACAGCAAAACATAACGGCACCCATCAATCAGGCGACGGCCGGTTTCAAGGAGGCGACGGCCGGTTTCAAGGAGGCAACACCAACATGCCCCATCATAAATACCGTTAGCTTTGTTCGATCTTGTCTCCTTGTCCACCAGTCAACGCGATCCCTCAGTCCCCATTCCCGGAAGGATGCGTGACCTCGGCCTATCCCCGCAAAAGGACGTTCGGCGGGCCCGCGAGTCAGGGGTGATCCGCGTCAAAAAGACCCCTTTCCGCAGTAAAAATACGAGCAGGCTGAGATTTAGCGGGCTCGGCAATGCAATCCTATGCCTTAGATCCACTTGGTCAGGGTCGAAAAAAGATTGACGGTCATCCACTGTTGCTCTTGTTGGTTCGCGCTGCGTCCTCCTTCGTTGTCCCCTCCTTCGCTCATCTCAACTTCTATGACAACTTAACGGTCTTGCTGGGTGGCAAGTTCGACGCTCGACCGGTAGACAAGCCGCCGTTGACGAACCTCTCAAAGATCTGCCTCGAACTTAAACCTCCGAGGCCATGATCGCACGACTTGGTCTCGTCGGGCTGCTGCTGGCCAGCCACGCCTCGGGTGCCTACGTGCAATGGCAGAACTGCGACGAAGCCTCCTCTCGAGACGACCCCTTCGCGCCCACGAGTCTCGCAGCCAAATTGGAACAGCTTGACGGCGGCAACGGCAACAACTTGGAATTCAGGGTCGGAAGATGGATCGAGGAGGTCGACTGCGAGAAAATCGCCCAGCTTATGCCCGCCGCGGCTTTGCAGATTCGGATGCTGGGACGGTCTTCGGCGTACACGGCCATGACGAACGCGACCTGTAAGAAACTCAACTTGAAGAACAACAAGTGGGCGAAGAATATGGAGAGTCCCGCGAGTTTATACGTCAACTTCACCACCGATATCGGTCGATTACCTCCGTTATCCACGTTTCATGCGACCATGCAGCTTCAGTCGAACGACTCCGAAGGAATCAGCTGCCGACAGGCCAACATCACTCCTGCTCTTCGACCGACCACGATATCAGCCATTAGCTATGTTTCCTGGGGCATTTTCTTGTTCGTGCTTCTCGTCGGTATCATTCGAACAGCGTACAGCACCCCGATTACCCTGGACGAGGAAGACGAACGGTCACTTCGGACCGTTCTGCCGAATGTTGGAGACTGTCTGCAGTACCTCCAGTTCGTTTTCTTGACTGGTGGTCTGAGTCTCCGATACCCTGGATTCTACCAACCTGTCGTCAGCAATCTGAACTTGTTCTCTCTGTTCACCACCGGCCCTGTCACACACGGAGTGACCTACAACAGAGTCGGTGATGGAATCTATGTTATGAACGGCACATACGGCGGCACCTTCGGACTGGAACTAATGACACAGATCGCCGGCGCCCCGATGACGATGGACACCTGGGTGAACATGGTCGTGCTCATGATGATCATCGCCTTCGGCTGCGCCATGGTCATCGAGGTCTTCTGGTTCATGAACCGCAGCCGCGACTCCGACAGCGAATTCCCCCGGTCGGCCGGCGGCATGCGTCACACCCTCAGCCGCGTCCTCCGGATCATACTCTCCTACTTCATGTTCCCCCTGGCAGCGTTATCATTCTACCAGCTCGACCACGCCACCTTCCTGCCCGCGTACCACACGTCTCTCGCCGTCGCCCTCATCGTCGCCATGATGGGAGCCTTCGTCTGGCTCCTCCGCCAGATCCCCACCCGCAGCCTCGGCGTCTTGGTCTTCGACAGCACCAAGCGGTACCAGCGCATCGCGCCGTCCGAGAACTACCGCCGCCACGACGAGAAGTTCATCCTGATTCTCTTCGTCCTCACTTTCGTCCGGGGCGCCGCGATCGGCGGGCTGCAGATCTCCGGCCCCGCGCAGTTGGCAGTCCTCGGCGCGTGCGAGCTCGTTCTGTTGGCCAGCATCGCCGGGTTCCAGGCCTACTCGACCTTCTCGGTTGGCGCCATCGCGGCGACTATGCGTATTTGCAGCTTGATCTTCATGGTGTCTTTCCTGCCCGACCTCGCCAGTCATGAGATCAAGAGCGCTATCGGCTACGTTCTCCTGGCGCTTCACTCCGGTATGCTCGTGCTAGGCTTCTTCGTCCCAGCCGTCTTCAGTCTCGCGAAACTAATCAAGAGCTGGTGGACCGCCCCGCGACCTCATGTAAGTGTTTCGTATCCGTTGCTGCGTCCAAAGCCTAACCCACCGCAGGTCTATGGACTTCGTCAGCTCCGCCGGCGCGAGGTGTCGCGGACGAATCTCTCCGATATGTACGCCGCTGACTCGACCACCGACACGTCTTACATGCCGTATCCCGAACCGGACGCCATCGAGGAACCTGCCGCGGGCTATCTCCATCCGACGTACCGTGCCGACAGCCCTAGCACCTTGCGCCTTGACTCATCGACCATTTCAAGCCGATACTCAAGTCGATACTACAGAGCGCCCCGCTCGCCTTCAAGAAACACATCCGTTTCCTCATTCGACCATTACCAGAGAGCCTCCAGCAGCGCTTCCCCCCTGTCATCCGCCTATCCACCATCAAGGACGACGTCGACCTGCACCACGGTAGCAGAGAAGCAGTCTATCAAGCGCTCCGAGTCGACCATGTCTCCCGGCAGGCTGTCGGAGTCTACAGAAGATGAGGAAGAGTCCAATCCTGCATCCCCCGGCTCCCCGCCGAACGCCACCGGCAGGCCGCTCGGTCCACGATGGAACGACTACTCCTTCCGCGAGGCAGACCTCTACTACGGAGCTCGGCCGCAACCAGCACAACGAGCTTCGGAAGAGATCCCTCGACCGCCCGCACCGAAGCCATCTCTGCGCTCGACGTCTGGCATCTGGGCAAAGTTCACGGGGCAGCCGAGCGCGGCGGAACAGGGATTCCAGGTCGTGCGGCCAGCGAAGCCGGAGCAAGGATTTGTGGTGGTACGGCCCAATCGGCCAAGTAATCTCGGCAGTAGCCGCGACTCGGGTTCGACGGAGGGGGACCCCAAATGATCGTGCTATGATGTGACAAGGATACAAATGGGTTGCAAATAATGTCGGTTTTCATGGAATTTCGGAGTACATACATGTAGCATAGGCTGGGACGTTAGGAATCACGGGCAAAACGGGCCAAGGTCACCTTTTAAGTTCCCTTTAATGATTGAAATTATCTCATTCCTCTATTGGTCAGAAACCTGTTGCCTTACAATGTTTTATTTCGGAAGATGACCATCACTTAGCATACTCAGCTTCAACATCCATCAGAAAACCATGCCCCATCGAACGGCCTTCTTCCTCATCATGGTAATCACGCCAAGAGGCAGCCAAGTAGGCTCTGCCAGTGGTAAGCCACCGGACGTTGCCCTTGTCTCGTCCCAATACATCTGCACAACCGTTTTCGCTTCTGGGCGTGAACCCTTCCAGCAAGAGGCAAACTGAGTCCCTCTCAACTCAGTATAGTACGTAAAGGAGTTAACATAATAGCTGGCGAAGTTCCTTTTTGATTTTACATTATTATTATGCCCCATAGTAAGCAGTAGTTTGAAGTGGGAAATGCCTCAACACACCTTTAGCTTTCCTATAACTTGACCATCCGTGTTTGTCTTCGCGTTTAAAAGTAAGGTCGTGAGATCTCGCTTTCCGTCCTGTATATCCAAGACGTACTATGTGGGCAATGTCAGCAGCTGCCTTTTTGAAGAAAGATGAGCGCTTTTAGTGTCAACCTTTTCGATGGAATTACTTATCACAAACCGTATTGTGGTGATCTCTTGTTTCTGTCCTATGCGATGGATGCGTGCTAGTGCCTGCTCCTCTATGGCGGGGTTCCATTGAGGTTCTAATAAGTACGCTCTCGACGCCGCCGTCAAAGTGAGCCTAGACACTTGTGAGCAACCACATTTCACTCTGTGTTTCCGAAGACCCTCTGGGCACAGAAGCCATGGATGGAATTCTTACCCAACTGCGCCGCAACCCAAGGAAAGGAGGAGAACTTGAGTGCCTGTGGCTGACGTGAAGGTCTCGATGATGCTGTTTCTCTTTCTATGGCCTACCCTGCCATCAATTTGAACCCAGCTTATACCAGCATCATTGAGAGCTGCAGCTGTTACGTCAAGGATTGTGGATCTGTATGAGAATACGACGCTTCACCTGTCAATACTTTGGAGATCTGAACTGTGTCTTTCTGAAGTTCATTCTCACCTTTTCGTTCCCTCCTCGCACCCCTGGAGGTCCATCAATAGAGCCCTGACCTTGGTTGGCAGAAGATGGGGTAGTATAGACCCAATTGATTCTGTACGTGACTGGCCACGGGGAGAGGCCGGGAAATCGTTCTGGTTTGAGCTGTTGCACGGTGGGAAACATTGCTCAAGCCGCGAAGCTAGTTCGGTGTCTAGTCCTGTGTCGTTGTCTTCGTCTTCCTCGGTTGGGGTTATGGGCGTCAACGGTCCAATTGGTGTTCCAGGGGCCGATCGAGACTTAGCTCTAACGTTCTGAGGTGCTAAAGTCTTGAACTGGTTCTCCTTCCGGTAGCAGCCCAGCTCGCAGATGAGTCTAAGAGCATTAACCTTTTCCAGCGCGTTTCTGTAGCCATCTCGTGGCTTTGCTGAAGCCAATGCAGCGTCGAGATACTCTATTGTCTTTGCCTTTTCCAAGTCATAGGCTTGTTGCTCAGATGCACTCAGAGAGAGCAGACGCCGAATGTCATGTCGCGGCGGAAGCTCAATTGTGTCATTAGGCCTCCGCAGCATAATGTAACCAAGCAGCTTTTGTAGGGCCGAATGTCCGGCATCCTCTCCACGCAGTAAGGGGCTGACAAGGTCTTTGAATGCCTCTTTCTCGCAGTAAGGGAAAACCTCAAGAAATTGAAAGAGGCTGAAGAAATCTTCGACCCGGTTCTGTATGGGCGTTCCGGTGACAGCCCATCTTCGGTGCGATATTAATTGAAATACTGCCTGGGACTTTTCAGTCTTCGAGTCTCTAATTTCGTGAGCTGTTCACGATTAAATATTAGCGACTCTTCTCAGTGTCTCGAAAAGGATCTTCTCATGCCTTCGTCTAAAATGACACGGTGCCATTCGTGGGAGAATATGTGATGGTTCCCATCTGATGATTGCCATTCTTTAGCAAGCGTACTGTAGGTGGTAAGTACAATGTCGTGGACCTTCAGCACAGTGAAGTCCTTGACTCGAGACCGGGCATGATGGCGTCGCCAGACGAAATCCTTGTCTGACAAATGTCTACGGAGAATGTTACTTTAAATTGACATCAAGCATAGTCAGCAGAACCCGGAATCACTTACTTGCGTAGCTCCTGCTCCCAACTGTGAAGAACTGGCAGTGTTAGCTTGAGTTTGGCGATACAGGGCTGGGTGATTGTTACGAGAATACGGCAGAACCAGCAGTGTACCACTTCCAGAAGTAGTATTCTCTTGCCCACCGTCGGTGTATTTCCCATGAGCAATGAGAGAAATCATGCTGAGAGACTTCCCGAGGCCCATCGTATCTGCAAGAATGCCGCCCTTGAAAAGATTGGGCGAAGAGTAGTGCAGCGAGGAATCAATATTATTGATGTAACTGGACTCACCAGAGATTAGTCCACGAAAACAAAAAGAAAAGGGAAAAACGGTTTCTTTCACATTCCAAACTCACATTTCCTGGCCTTGGGAATCATGTTGTTGAGACCAGACATCCTTTCCATGTTCACGCGTGTTCCAACCAGCTTCACGTTGAACCATGAACCATAAGGCTTGCTTCTGATGACTAACAGTAGTTAGTACATGCATTCAATCATTGATCAAAGCCCTGGACGTACCTTTTTAGCTGTGTAAGAAGGTAAGGTGGCTCTACGACCTCAGTAGGGATCGACCACTGAGTTGTAAATGTGTCCAGAATTCCAACAGAAATAACAGCCTCATCTTCGGAAGAAAGATTTCCATTGAGGGGTATCGTGGTGCGAAAGTCCGTTGTCCGAGCATCCGAAGCGTTTGCAAAGCGGTGTGGGTTAAAATACTCTAAGTCTCTGACGGCGAAGTTGGGGTCTTGCAAGTAATACTCTAACCCCTGCAAAACTACCCCGAGACTCTTGGCCTTTTCTCGAGACCCGTAGATTGTGGCCAGTATCGACATTGACTCTAGCGACAGATCCTGGTCTCGAAGAAGACACAATAAGTCGAATTCAATGCCTTCATTTGTGAGTAACCGGAGTAATTGGCCGTCACGGGATTCGATCTTCCCACAGTTTAACCCCGAGTCAGCAAACACCAAGTCCCTGTCACCTTGCAAGCGAAGGGGAGCTTCAGATTGTTTGCATCTACTTAGGGGTAGTGAGTCGACAACGTGGGCGGTCAGCGTCGTTAACTAAATGTCTTTAGTTCACTTACAACATCTCTCACACTTGATGAGCAAGTCAGCTTACCATTCCAAAGCAAATGAGTCCTTCATACTTTGTCGCCGCAAAAGGTAATAAGAGTGAGGGAGGGTTATCATCTTGTTCGGCGGGCTCCAGACGCTTGGAGGGTGGATAGCATGAATGAGGTTCAGGTTGTTCTGTCGATGGGTCGATGCAGGGAAGGTAGCACCACTCCTGTGTATTTGATGTTGCAAACCCTTCATCTCTTCCAGAAACCAGTTCTTCTGGGTGATAATTGTGAAAGACTGGTTCGCTGAGTTGTCGCGCATCAGAGGATATGGCCGGGTTCAATCGTGTTGGATGGTGGCTGGCGTATTGTGGCAAAGTGGAGGGGCCACAAGTGATCGATTCCAACGAGTATGACTGAGAACAATTGTCATCCGGACGGGGCAAATCTTGCGGCATCATGATATTGCCTTCAAAAGCAGGCGTCTGATGTGTTTCCATGAGATTGTCGATGTAAGCCTTTTGGCAAAATGTCTCTTCCGGAGGGGAAGTGATCATCAAACCGAAAGTTGAGTTTCCATAGATCCTGTCGTCGTCATGAAACCAGGTACCATCATATGCGTCGGTAGCGGGTAGCTGTTGAGGATAATATGGTTTCGCGGGGCTTCCGACTGCGCTCTCCGGTGCCAGAGGCAAAATCCAAGGTTGTGTCTCCTCCTCATACAACGGGTGTCCGACGTGATGCCGCGCTCGTTTGAAGGGACGATGATCATCCTCCATGGCAATGATGCAGGTTTCCCAGGGGCCGGGGCCACGCTGATGGTTGGTTGCTTGGAGATTTATTTGAGCGACCAAATCCTCGAAGTGCTGGCTGAATAAATCAGCAGGCTAGTAACGAGAACAGCAGCTGAGGTAAAGATCACACGACCGGGCATTTGTTCAAGGACTTGCGTCTCAGGAGAATTTTCTCACTGCTTTGGGGGCTCATCAGCAAATGCATTCGAGTCGGAGTCTGCCTTGAGGAGTCTGACTTGAGGAGACTGCCTGTGGCGTCTGCCCATGGCGTCAGTTGGGCACCATTTCCCCGATGCCATAGGTAGATGGGCGGCGCAGCATGTCGGAAGCAAGACATCTGGCGGCACAATTACATCTTATCTGCACTGTTCAACGAATGAAAAGTGTGCGATGTTACATCTTTGCATGCCACAAGCAGGCTGTCGTGGCAGTGCTTAGTTATGTTGCATGGCCAAGAAACCGGGCCGCCGCAGGCGGCATTGACTACAAAACCATGCAGATCTAAGCATTTTTGCAATTTCAATGTGAGCAACTACGACTCACAACCTCGCACATGAGGCGAAAACGGGCACGATGGCGGAAATCCTGCTTCGACGAGCTTGCGAGCGATTTCAAACCCACTTGTCAGATGAAGAGAAACGCAGAATACAAGCCACGAGCAAGATCGACGATGTCAGAGTGTTTATATGTCAAGTCGAGAAACACCTGGCAGCGCGACAAAGTCTAAGGAATCTAGAGCGACTCAATCCGTCCCTTGACGCAATTGATCGTCTCACCAAGCCAATGGATGTTCTATGCAATGGGACACCATTTCTTCCTTGGATCTGGGTGAGTATTTCGGTCATGAACCGCCTTGATCGTTCATGCTCATAGGTTTCATATTCACAGGCCCCGTTGAAAATGATTCTTCAGGTGAGTCGCCTCTTGTTCCTGGCATCGTCAGGGATGTTGGCGAGCTTACGCGAACACCTGTGCAGCTGGCCCAAGATCATACTCACGCGCTAGATAAACTATTGTCTGCATACGGATCCATTGGGGCAGCCTTGCCTCGCATGTCGCGTTACAGCGAAGCGTTTCCAGAAAACTACGAACTTCAGCAATTGCTAGGTCATCTTTGTGAAGACATCATCGACTTCCATAACCGCGCATACTGTCTTTTGCGCAAGCCAGGTATGACGTATCCAAGAAGTCTTTTCACGACAATCACTAAACCCACTTCCAGGCTGGAAGATGTTCTTCTCGTCCGGGTGGGGTCGTTTTGAACACAACTTTGACAGCCTGATTAATGGTATTGCTCGCAATAGCGACCTCATAGACAAGGAGGCGGCATCCGTCGAAATTGTTCGAGCCACAGAATGGAGGGCAAAATCTCGCGAAGACGCAGAGATGCTAGAAAAGCAGCGACTCGCAGATCAGCGTAATGAGGTTCTCAAATGGCTTCAGGATGACAATCTGAACCAGGAAATGAAACTGGAATGGTTTAGAAACCGATGTTGCGAAGGCACATCTCAGTGGGTATTGAAGTCGCCCAAGATACGATCATGGCTTCAACGGGGAAAGGGACAGCAAATTCTTTGGCTCCATGGCAAACCAGGCTCAGGTAAACGATGCTCTAAAACCCCTTCCCCTCTTTCTATGCTAACCTGTTCAGGCAAATCCGTACTGGCATCGCAGCTGATCTACTTTCTTCGACTGGATCGAAAAAGAGTGTGTCTCTTTTTCTTCTGCGACTACAACACGCCCAGTTTCAACATCACCGTCCAAATCTTGAGAAGCATGTGCATTCAGATGATCCAGGCTTCCCCTGATTTAGTGCCTTTTATTTACGACGAGCTTATTGCCTCCGGTAAGGCAGTTTCACTTGGAACTCTGAAACCATTGTTTTCCAAATTGATTTCGGCTTTCGAGGATGTACGGCTTATTGTCGACGGCCTAGACGAAATCGACTCCGATCAACATAAGTATGTCATAGGAGATATGACAAAACTAGTTGAGGAGCAAAACAACTGCAAACTTCTCATATCTAGCCAAGAAATCCCCACCATTCAGGCAAAGCTAAGGGCAAAGCCTACTCTTTCCATCGGAGCCGAGTCGTCCTCAGTTGCTGAAGACATTGAATTGGTTGTCAAAAGAGGACTTGAAGAAATCAGGGACAGGTTCGACGATGAAATTCCAGAGAGGGTCTTTTCGCATATACAAGACTTTCTTCTTGCACATGCCGACGGTATTATCGAATCTTCAAGCTGTTCTATTGGTCACTGGCTGACGGTTGTAGGAATGTTCCTCTGGGTTCATCTTGTGCTCAAGCTCTTGGAAACATCTTCGAGCATCCGAGACCTCAAGGAAAATGTTCAAAGCTTGCCAAAAGATATGGCACAAGCGTACTGTCTCCTATTCCTTGCCACGCATATGTTTGTTGTATCTGACATAAGACTTTAGGTATAAGAAGATCCTCATAAGTGTGACTAACAAGATCCAACCCGAAAAGATCGCAGAACTGCGACGGGTCTTTGGATGGATGCGTTTCAGAAAAGGCAATTTGCATCTACGAAAATGCGAGCTTCGACTGGCGATGAAGTTGCACGAAGACCAGTATTTCGTTGACGAGGAATCAAAACCCTTCGCGAATGCTTTGGATATCTGCAAGCCATTCATAGAAGATGGCCCCGGGGGATCAGTTGTTTTCATTCATTCGACTGTTCCAAGGTAATACCATCACTGCACAGAACGATTTGTACGAGCTAACGTTTACATTTCAGGTTCATGCTCTCTGAGCTTAGCGGCCCGTTCATCACTCCACATGAAGCAAATCGTGACATCACCTTGGCTTGTCTGTGTCAGATGTCTCAAGGTTTCGACCTTCTTGCAATCTCAGACATCACGGAAAATTTGTACCGTGTAGGCCATGGTTTTCACGCTTTGCTACCGTACGCGAACGAGTACTGGGCGGATCACTTGGCTTCTTATCTCAAGAAGTGCCAGCAGGATGAGAGTGAGGTGGTAGATTCACCTGCAGTCGTGAATCGCTTATTCCAACTCTCCAGCAGGTACTATGAGAAATTCCCGTTTCCACCAACCTGGGAGCCAGAGGACGATCCTGATTTTCCTCAATGGTTGAGAGACCTTCCCACGACCTGCACGTTGATTTCTCATACCCTTCAATTCCGCACCAAATTACGAAACCAAGAAGGTGAGGCCAAAATCACCGCAATCTGTTTCATGATAATCGAATATCGGCTATTTCGCGCGACACAGCTGACACGTCAACAGAAGCCCAAGAAGGTGACGAGCATCTGAGCACGTTTCCACGTATTCGAGACACCTATCATAATCTTGTCCTCCAGCTTCTTTCTCGCGACTCACATCCTGGGCTGTCACAAACTGACCTGATTTCCTTCAAGCAAGAATTCAAGCAATTTGCGTTTGTCTGCTCCGCCGCAGGGTGCGAACGAGCGATTGCTGGGTTCTCATCCGCGTCAATTCTGAAAGACCACGAAGCTCGTCACCAAGGGCAACTCAGATGTCTAGAAGCAGGATGTCCCTACAATGACGTCGGATACGCTTCTATGAGACATCTACGTGATCACCAGCGCAGAAGACATCCGAGACCGACGCCAGCACCTGTCCCCGAGGCATTACCGATGGTAGAAATGCAACGACAACCACAACGACAACCACAACGACAACCACAACGACAACCACAACGACAACCACAACGACAACAACTTATACAACAACGACAACAACATCAGCCGCACTTCGACCAGTACCTACAGAGGGAGATGGAGAGGATAAATCAGCAGCAAGCAGCGCAGGCACAAGTACAACAGCATCCGCCGCAACAGCAGCAAGCCGCGAACAACAGTACAGTGATAACGAACCATATCAAGATGCAAGCAAAGGCGACGTACAACAAATCAATTAACGACTTGGCTGCCAAATGGGGGGGAAAGGTGGAGAACATCCCGCCTGACCAGCTGGACACCTTTAAACGAAGCTGCATAGTGCAGGCCAAGCAGCAGATTGAGACCATTTCGTTACGACGTAGAGCGCAGCAGCTACAGCAGAAGGAGCTGCAACGAAGGCAGCAGGAGCTGGAACAGATGCTGCAACAGCAGTAGTACTAGTAGCCCTAACCCATGGAATATAAGTCATTACTATTGTTCTTATTATTATTTGCCTCCAGCAACCTGCAGTTTCTGGGAATGGTTTGGAAATATGTGCTGCAGGTTGAGTCTGCCTCGAGAGCACAGCCTCTGAATACGACTTCAAGAGTATGCCAGTTGGAAGAGCCCGCCTCAGCTCTTAAAAAGGTCCCTGCAGCAGAGGGCTGGTTTCATCACAGTGATGTTGTGCAGCAGACAACCTGAAAGGTACAAAATTGAGTTGGGAATAATTTCTGATCAAAGACAGTCTTAGGAAGAGCAAGAAAGGGGGAAAGGGGACGTTCAGAGGGCGTCCAATCAGATGTGTCATCTTGAACAGTTGACAGAGATGTTTCGTTCAGGTTGATACCTATTAGAGCTCTCACATATAATGCACAGAGTCTTCAACATCAAACATCAAATGCCGATTGCGCCAAAATCACAATGACAAGAGTTTTACCGGAAAATCTTTCAAGATGGTCAGAAAGTGCGCGATTTTTTCAGTTCGCGACCGGTCTTCTGCAGTCCTCTGAACTGCGCCTCGCTCACAACCTGGCTTGGCGCGCCTCCGACACCTTTTGATATCGGACATCTCACGCAAATGTGCCAACACCTCAACACCACAACCGAGAGAAAAGACGCCAATTGCTTGTTGTCTGACATCCCACGTCATTCTGCAGTAAATACAGTGGCAGTGCACATTTTGGAGGCAGGCAGTGCTGTTGTCGGTGGGTCTTGGCATTCTGGTACATGTACATCTCAGAGGTACTTCGTGAGAGGTTGGGAGCAGCAACGCCAAAGATGCAGCTTGGGAGGCCGCTCGATGCTTTCAATGACCAGCAGATTCACCAGGCGCGTGGGTTGAAGGCCCGTCACTACCCCTAGCTGGCGAGCTAGGAAGGTCTATGAGGCGGTTCAGCCTGCAATTTAGGGGATACTGGCAGCATATGACACATTCAGCCTCATACCAGTGACGAAAGTTAATGTGGCTGGTGCCCTCAGACTTGAGTAGGAGGCTTGATAGACGCCACTATGGACACGACGAGGCTTTTGCAGTCGAGTACACGTACGCGTTGAACTTTGTGTGAATCGTCACAACTCGGTGTGGCTCGACGGAGAACCAGGAGGGACTTCATGGAATCGTGATGGACGTGGATTCTCTGAACACGACGCGGTGATGTGTCCAGTGGCACAGCATCTGTCGGCCTCGGCGCGGTGAGACTTTTCAAGCCGCATGGCCAAGCCAAAGTCGTGATGCCTTGCAGCAAAATTCAGAGGGCAGTGTAGATATTGGCAGCAGATTCTGGAACGCTAGAGCCAGTGGTTCTCGCCGGTACGAGAACGATGACGGGAACGTGGACGCACGTGTTCTCGGATTCGTTCATCTGGACCGAGTGAAAATGTCGAAACAGTCCTTGGGATGATTCCAAGCCTCTTGGCGCCAACAAGTCAGAGCTTGGGGTGAATGAAGAAATTTCTTAGGTTCTACGAAGGGAAGCAACTGTGAGTTAACACGACCGGCGCCACTGACCGATAGAATATGCAGCTCAGCGCGGGACTGACTCTTTGTAACTTGAAGTCTGGGGAACTTGCTGACATGTCTGCTGATGTCGACAACAGAAAGTTTTCGACAGAATATTTCTTCACGTACTCCGTACTGTTCCACTCACAGAGACTGACACGTGAAATAAGACGGCAATACCTGGATAGACGGGACCCCGGCCCGTGTTAGTTGGAGGTAGCAACATGGCAGTCTGATATTGCTTCATCTGTGTTCGTTTTAGACTTTCCGGCAGGCAGATAGAGCAAGCAAGCTCTGGCCCTGACTAGCAGGGAAGACATCTCAAGATCTAATTAACAAACTGGGATGAAGATTGAATTCTGATCTGGGCATTTCAGAATGTCACCGTCCCTTACTTGAATTCTCGTCGCCGACCACCTGCAGCCAGCTGGCTGTGATATCACAATGAGGCTTACATAAGCTGGCAAACAAGGAGGCTCCCTCCCTTGGCCCTTTAAGCGAGCCAATGAAACGCTACCAACGCGCCTAACACAGCCACTCTTGGCGCACTACTAGCGCGGGAGAAAAGATACGTATCCCGGAGCTTGATTCAGTGTGGGTCCATTGCATCGCATCGCGACCAATTTCTTGGCCCCATCAACGTCTCTTCACCTTCTTTTTCTTTTTACTCCACCCGTCACCACTTCATCCCGTGTCCCCCATTCTTCTCAACACCATCATCAAAGGGGCCAAGACCAGGAGAGATGGTCAATCAGTCAGTGACTTGACAAACTGACATCACTGATCATCATCTTGCCCAGATGAACTCTCGCGAGTAAGCTCTGCGTATGTACAGAACGCCTACTCCAACTTGGACCGACCCTCCTGTTTTCAAATCTAAACAGCATTCCGCCCTGACAGCCATGGACATGGCCGGACATGACCCCGATGGCCGATGCATGCAACTATCAGTCGAAGTCTGCCGCCTTCCTAATCCACCACTTCCCGACATCCCACCCTCCAACTTTGATATCGCCGCGGCCGGTCGATATGTCACCGTTTGCCTGTCCGAGGTTGTCGGCTGCTCTCCGATCGGGCGCCTGCCTTTCCGAACACATTCACTCGCATCATCTTGGTGACCGCTCCTGTCAGCAATGAAGGAATCGAATCCACTCGACAGATCGGTACAGGAAAGGAATCCGCCGTTGCTAGCTGCTACCGACACGGACATATCGACTTTCTTGGCAAGCGCCAGATGATTGGCACTGATAGACATCTCCCAACCAACACCGGGCCACCGATCGGGATGGAGAACAGACATTGTCGACTCCAACGGCATCAGTCTAAAGGCGCTCCTACCCGCCCGCCGGAAGGGTCGCCGCGCATCTTGGGGGGTGAAAGATGGGGCCGCCACCCCAATATCGGGCCAGATGCCATCTCCGTCAACGGGGCCTCGTCGGTCTGTCAGACAAGCGTCTGCCCAGAGCATTTCTTCATTTCCTCCTCCTTCTCCTCCAGACCTCAAGACCTACACGTCCACAGAGAACTTGATAAGGTCCCGGCAGTTGTCTCGACATAAACGCCAAGTTCCAAACATTGGCACTTGCACGGCCAAGGGGTTGCTGTCATTATCCATTCCCCATCACGACCCCTTGTTTGTTTCCGACTCGCTTTTGCACACGGCGGTCCTGGGATGGTCCCGACTCGAGCTCTTCTTCCACTTAAAAGACGCTCGCTTCTCATTGCTCCATATTAATTCCCTCATCGGGTCCTTTGGCACTTTTTCCTTTGCACAGCCCCAATGCCCAGACCATTTGGCGGTTATTACCTCTTCTCAAGTCTCACCTCCTTTGCCCAGCCAATCTTGTGCCAATCATTAAGGCCAAGCCCAGGATTGTGAGAAGAATTGCCCGGCACGCCATTCTGTCTGTTTGTCTATCGGCTATCCATTGGATCTCCTCGTGTGCCTTCTCTCCTTCCCCTCTCGATCACGTCTCATAAGACTTTTCAACCCACCGTCCCCGCCAAGGACACCAAATGCTGTTGTGATATCTGTGAAGCGCGATATTCTCCCTTCTGCAACCCATCTGTCCCTTCTTTCAACCAATACATCACCTCCTTGTGGAGTCTCGTTTGACCTCATCTCCTCTTGAGCTTGCCAAGAAAGGCATGTCGCTGTGAGCACTGCCACGCTCGAGTCTCTGGTTGAGATTCTAGACGCCATCGCCAGCAGAGTTCCCGCGGTTCTGCAATCTCTGTTTCTTACACAACCGAGCTCGAGCTGTGATACGGATACTCATCAACGTTATGATCGCCCGTGCTTGAGTGTATGAGATTCCTCCTACAACTTTACACTTTCTCCGTCAAGTCGGGAAGTGGACATTCTTTCGCCGCCGAATCCCTCCCGCTGCCTAGCACAGCCCGTCTCGAATACACCGTCGGGGTTGGAGTAGGCTGACTTCGTTTTTGCTTTCGCGTTCGGTGTCAACCAAACCTGAGGAAAGTTTGTTCGACGGGGCGAGAGGGCGCAGCTACGCCAAGTCTCACAAGTCATCAAGGCTTTGGAACTTCACGGTACACTGACTGGTACGCCTTGATACTGCCACTTTCATTACCTTGAGGCAACGCGCAAGAATCGCCCCCAGCATAGCCTTGCACAACAATCTATATACCATCTTTGTGTCACCCGAGGCCTCAGCACAGAGTCCTCATCCGGCTGCTTTGAAGCATCGTTCTATCATCTCAACTTCTCAAGCTACAGGCTTCAACCCAACCACATCATCGATGAGAGTTTCTTGCATCAGCTTCAGACCACTCAGTATCGGTGCTAATGGCGTCTCTCGCACCTCCTCAGTTGCGCGTCGATACCCGCAATCCTCGCGGTAATGACAACGACGACGCGATAACGCCGTCTCCCATATCGACACATTCAAACCCCTTTCTTACGCCGGCAATCAGCTCCGCAACAAGTATGCATTCGAGCACTACAACAGTCGTGCCCGAAGACCCGGATACGGCCCTCCGACCCGACCCCGGCACAGAATCCGACTTCGTCGTCGATAATAATCCATTTGCATTTAGCCCTGGGCACCTCAACAAACTTTTAAATCCTAAATCATTGCCTGCGTTTTTGGCACTCGGAGGACTTCGGGGAATCGAGAAGGGACTGCAAACAGACGTCAAATCTGGTCTGTCGCAGGATGAGGCTTCAGTTCGGGGGCATGTCAGCTTCCTCGAGGCTACTGGCCACAAAGAGCCGACTATCGCCACCATAGGCGCTCAGCCATCATCTGCGCACCGCGCCGACGGCAATGGTTTTACCGATCGCATCCGAGTTTACGGCAGAAACGTCCTGCCTCCTAAGAAGGCCACGCCGCTTTGGAAGTTGATGTGGAATGCTTACAACGACCACGTTATCATTTTGCTTACCGTTGCCGCGGTGATCTCATTAGCACTTGGTCTTTACGAAACATTCGGCACTGAGCATTCGGGTCAATCTTACGAATGGATAGGTAAGCGCCCAGAGTGCATCACAACCACTATGGCTCTGGATGCCCATGCTGATATGAAAATTCAGAGGGTGTTGCGATTATCGTCGCCATTTTGATTGTTACACTTGTCGGGTCACTCAACGACTGGCAGAAGGAACGCGCCTTTGTCCGGCTTAATGCCAAAAAGGAGGACCGCGAAGTCAAAGTCATCCGCTCTGGCAAGTCTCACATGATCAACGTTGCAGAGGTCCTGGTCGGCGACGTTATCCATCTCGAACCTGGTGATCTCGTCCCTGTGGACGGCATCTTCATCAGTGGCCATGATTTGAAGTGCGACGAATCGTCAGCCACCGGCGAGTCTGACGCCCTGAAGAAGACTGGCGGCGATGCGGTTTTCAATGCCTTGCAATCCGGCCAGGCCGTCAAGGAGCTCGACCCTTTCATCATCTCCGGAGCCAAGGTCCTTGAAGGCGTGGGAACTTTCGTCTGCACCTCTGTTGGCACCAACTCCAGCTTTGGAAAGATCATGATGTCCGTCCGCACCGAGACTGAGGCGACACCCTTGCAGAAGAAGCTTGAGGGCCTAGCAATGGCAATTGCCAAGCTTGGAAGCAGCGCAGCCCTGTTCCTGTTCTTCGTCCTCCTCATCCGCTTCCTCGCGGGACTGCCTAATGACTCTCGCCCTGGAGCTGAGAAAGCCTCCTCGTTCATGGATATCTTGATTGTGGCTATTACGATCATCGTTGTGGCTGTCCCTGAAGGTCTCCCTCTGGCCGTCACACTCGCACTGGCATTTGCTACCACCCGGCTTCTGAAGGAAAACAACCTCGTTCGTGTTCTCCGGGCATGCGAGACGATGGGAAACGCTACGACGATCTGTTCCGACAAGACGGGAACTCTCACGACGAACAAGATGACGGTCGTTGCTGGTACCTTTGGATCTGCTAGCTTCTCCAAGGCTTCCGACGGCGAAAAGACGACGTCTGCTGTCGAGTTCGCCCAGTCCCTCCCTACCGCCACCAAGGAGCTCATCGTCCAATCCGTCGCCATCAACTCCACTGCTTTCGAGGGCGAGGAAGACGGCCAGGCCACTTTCATCGGTTCCAAGACCGAGACGGCGCTGCTGAACTTCGCAAAGGATCACCTTGGTATGCAGGCTTTGGCCGAGACCCGGGCTAACGCGGAGGTTCCGCAGATGATGCCCTTCGACTCTGGCAAGAAGTGCATGGGCGCGGTCATCAAGTTGCCCGGTGATGCCGGCTACAGACTGATTGTCAAGGGCGCTTCCGAGATTCTCCTGGGATACTGCTCGCAGAAGCTGGACGTCTCCGATCTTTCCACTTCGACGTTGGGGCAGTCCGATCGCCAGTCCCTCGAGGCCACCATCGAGACCTATGCCAAGCAGTCTCTTCGTACCATCGCTCTCATCTACCAGGACTTCCCCCAATGGCCTCCCCACGGTGTCAACGCTACCTCTGAGGGTCACGTCGATCTCGGCGACGTTCTTCATGACCTCGTCTTCATCGGAGTCGTCGGTATCCAAGATCCGGTCCGTCCTGGCGTGCCTGAAGCTGTCAGAAAGGCGAAGCATGCTGGTGTCGTCGTTCGCATGGTTACTGGAGACAACGCCGTCACGGCCCAGGCCATTGCTACCGAGTGCGGTATCTTCACAGAGGGCGGTATCATCATGGAGGGTCCCGTCTTCAGAACTCTGACTACTGAAGCGATGGATGAGGCCTTGCCCCGTCTGCAAGTCTTGGCCCGATCCTCCCCTGAGGACAAGCGCATTTTGGTCACTCGTCTCAAGGCTCTGGGCGAGACCGTCGCTGTGACTGGTGACGGTACTAACGATGCGCCTGCCCTGAAGGCCGCGGACGTCGGTTTCTCGATGGGTATCTCAGGTACTGAGGTGGCTAAGGAGGCTTCCGCCATTGTGCTCATGGACGACAACTTCACATCCATCGTGACGGCTCTCAAGTGGGGCCGCGCGGTGAACGACGCCGTCCAAAAGTTCCTTCAGGTTTGTGCTCCTATCTTCCTTGACATCTTCAAACCGCTAACATAATCACCCCAGTTCCAAATCACTGTCAACATCACCGCTGTCCTCCTCGCCTTCATCACCGCCGTCTCCAGCCCGACGATGGAATCCGTCCTCACCGCGGTCCAACTCCTGTGGGTTAATCTCATCATGGACACCTTCGCCGCCCTGGCGCTCGCCACCGACCCCCCTACCGAAAAGATCCTCGACCGCCTTCCGCAGGGCAAAAAGGCACCTCTAATCACGATCAACATGTGGAAGATGATTATCGGCCAGGCCATCTTCCAACTCACCGCCACCCTGATCTTGCACTTTGGCGGAAACGCCATCTTCGGGTACACCGACGCCAATGAGGACCAGCAACTGGAATTGGACTCCATGATCTTTAACACCTTCGTGTGGATGCAGATCTTCAACGAGTTCAACAACCGTCGCCTCGATAACAAGTTCAACATCTTCGAAGGCGTCCACCGCAACGTCTTCTTCATCGTCATCAACTGCATCATGGTCGGTGCCCAGGTTGCCATTATCTACGTTGGTGGCCAGGCTTTCCGCATCACGCCCGGTGGCATCAGCGCCGAGCACTGGGGTGTCTCCGTCGTCATCGCCTCCCTCTCGCTCCCCATGGCCGTCCTGGTCCGTCTGTTCCCCGACGCCTGGTTCGAGAAGATTGCGAAGACCGTTGGACGCCCTGTCGTCATCGTCTACCGCGCTCTGTCCAAGTTCTTCGGCGCCGTCGGCGCCGTCTTCCGTCGCAAGAAGACCACCGACGCGGAGTCCGCTTCCACCGACGAGAACGCCGCGTCTGGCTCTGAAAAGGGCGAGTCCAAGGCCGTCGCTGCTCCCGAGATCGTCATCTCCACCCAGCCCGAGGACACCACCAACAACAACACCAGAGACGTCGAGAAGGGACGCTGAGTCGACGCTGTCGACCTCACCTCACCCTCGACGTCTCACACTCTTATTTCTTGAATTGCTAATGTTACTTGCGATGATATCCCCTTCAAGGTACATTTCTTCAGTTACGATACCTTCATGTCTGTATACATTTCTTTGGCGCGATGATTTCACGACCGGCAACTTTATATATATGGGTGGGGTGGTCTCATACCAAAACCATTCTTGAGCGGCGTTCTTTATGTGCGGATTCGGATCGGATACAACCAAAACACTCACCGTGGAATGGATACGGCACGTGGGGAAAAGTTTTACTGTCATTACGGGCATTTTGCGGAGCGAAACCTTTTGTTTTCATGTTTCTTTTTTGCATTTTCAGGATACGGCTTAGACAGACACACTTGCAAAAGAAGGGCAAATGTGCGATACGACAGAACGATGATCGGATTGAAATACTACAGATACAAAAATTTTCTCATAAATCATCAAACTTTGCGCGTGTTTGTGTGTGTGTCATGACGAACTGCACGGGATATCCGTCGGCGAGTCCGTCGTCGAGACTGTGAGGTTATACACGCTCAAACTCCCCGAATGCGGCTCCAGCCTCGGCGAACCCTGTTCGTCTTTCAGAATCGTGAAACTCGCGTTGCCACTGTTACACTCGTCAGTAAACTCTCCAAGCCCCGACACGACAAACAAGAAAGATCAAACTCACTACGCCTGCGAACAGTTCCCCCCGACATACGTCGTCTGGATCACGATATCCGCCACGAAGGTCTTGCTCTCGCCGCTCTCGCCCGCCACGCTCGCGCCGCGGATCAGGTGCCACCACGACTTGTTCCCCGCGGGCGGCAGCAGCGACTGCTTCACGCCCAGCATCGCGGCAGACCCGGAAAAGGTGCGTCCCGCGATGATGAGCTGGCCGTTGTCGGCGGGCCAGAAGTCCGTGAAGGTGGTTGTGGCGTTCTTGTCTTCCGAGGTGAGGTAGTATTCTTCCACGAAGGCGGCGAAGGCGGCGTCGACGTCGGGGGAGGGTTTGTAGGGCGTCATGTCGACTGCGGCGACGAGGGGGACGAGGGGGACGAGGGGGAGGAGGTGGGAGGGTTTCATTGTGGTGTTGCGGTAAGGACTGGACTTGAGTAAATGAGTGACGTTGGGTGGTTTTCTAGACAGTAGACTGGATCTTATCTTGCTTTAGAATCTACCGCCAGCTCTAGCCAGGCATTGAAGCCTTTATTTAACAAGCTATCCAGCCGCCCTACGAGGCTGGAAATCACCCCTTTCACATGGCCCTAGATCCACCGGGGTCACCGGCGCAGCCGGGTCCTCCGAAGAACAAAAAAAAGGGGCGGACGGTCTCGGCGCGGAGCATGCGGGAGAGGCCCTGCAAACCTTCATCCCATCTTTGACAGGGACCACCCCAGCTGCTTCTGCAGACTCGCACCCCGGAACTCGCGAGTTTATCTGGGGCAAACTGGTTCGTGCGGCCCGCGAAAAATGGGATGGGCCATTGGAATACGGTTTGGGCGTTGTTTAATTGACTTTTTGGATGTCATTGTTTTAGCTTTCGCCTTGAGCCGAGAAAATAGGGGGCGGCGCAAGGGGAGTTGTTAACTTGAGGGCTTTCTCGCTCTCGGGGGTTGCGTTTGTGCGTGTCTTTATATAGCATAGTTTGTGAGGCTCTGTAATAGGTATTTAGTTGAAACGTTGGCATTTGATGCTTCAGAATTGATTACTTTTCAGGTGCTCCAAGTTCTCTCAGTAGCTGTTTCCTGGTGTATATATCCCACCGGCTGGCTCTTCTCATCAACCACAACTTACTATCCACAGTCAACCTTCCCGCTTCCTCACATTCGTTCACACAACTTTCTTTCAGTTACACTCATTTTCTGTCTTTTCCGATCCCGCTACGGTCAAGATGTATCTCAACCTCGCCCTCCCCGCGCTCCTCGCCGCCCGCCTCGTCGCAGCGATCGACTTCACCGACTACGACCCCCAGCCGGGCGTCCAACCCGAGTTCAAGGAGTTCCTCAACGCGCAAGTCTCACAAAACAGAGTCACCTCCTTCCGCAAATGTACTGACCTTCATGTTAGTCTCGTCACCCCGGCAGAGGATCCCACCGCCACGACGGCGTACACGGATTTCTTCACGCCCGACGGCATGCAGACGACCCTGAGCATCCACTGCGTCGGCGCGGAGGCGATCACCAAGTGCAAGCAGCGCTTCCTGCCCACCGACGGCAGCATGTCGCTCACAGTAAGCGAAGTTGTCTCTCCCCTTCCGTCCTGCCGTGCGTCTGACCTTTGTGTTCAGCATTTCCCTAACACGACTTTCGTGGCGGAGAACAACGCCACGGCGACGGTGTATGAGGCGCATGGTCGTATTGAGAATAACTTCAAGGTAGGCAACTGCTCGCAGATTTAGTAAGTCGATTGGATAGACATGTGTGTTGATGAAGAGGTTTACTAACTGCTGGGTAGCTACAAGACACAATACACGGTTCTCAAGACGAATCAGTCTGTTGATGCGGCGCCGAACTTGTCGACGAAAGCTGAGCAGCAGGTTTACTGGTATCATGATTACTTTGTGAACCCTACGGGCGTGCCATCCGATATTCCTTGCGATAGTCAGAAGGCGTAGAATACATGTGGCAGCATTTAGACATTTCTAATTCCAATTGAACAACAATAGACGTCTGGAGAGTTTCCTCGTCTGATCTTTACATCTGATGATGAACGGCCTCTTCTTTAGCTCCGCGTCTGCACAGCTTCAACGTCCCTCTTGGGCAGGAATGATGTCGACTCAAACTTTCCGCCGACCTTAAGCGTGCTCAGCCTGCTCGACCTTGCCCTCTCTCTCCTTCTCGTCCAGTGTAGGCTGCGCGTTCACAGCAATGATAACCTTGGTGCTCGCTCTGCCAACGCGATACCACGGCATAGTGAAGAGCTCATCCATGTGATCCATCGACAGCCCCTTGGTCTCGGGGTACGCAAAGTAGGCGTACACCGTCATGCACAGGGTGACACAAGCGAAGAGGCAAAAGGGGCCCCAGGAGTGCATGGCAAGGACCATGTTCGGCTGAGCTCTGGATAAGGCGAAGTTGACCAAATACTGCCAGGCTATGCAGATGGCCATACAGGTGGAGCGGATTCGGGTCGGGAAGGCTTCGGCGTTGATGACGTACGGTGCGACGGCCCAGGAGAAGCTGTACCCGACGGCGAAGACGTAGATGAAGACCACGGCTACGATGCCGCCGACTTTCGAAATCTCTCCAGACGTGTCTGAAACTCCGAGGAATGCGGTGAGATAGGTCAGAGATACTAGGATGAGACCTGATCCGACGAATAGTCCTGTGCGACGTCCGAGCCTGTCGATGATGAAGAGGCAGTATAGTAGGACGGAAAAGAACTTGACTAGGCCATAGATACCGGAAAAGAGGTAGTTGAAGGACTGCGATGTGATGCCGATAGACTCCAAGATCTGGCACGTTCTGTTAGTTGTTGCGGACTGTCAGTGAGAGAGGTTATACGTACAGAGTTCATGTAGTAGGTCAGAATGTTTCCTCCTGAGAACTGAAAGCCGACTTGCATCGTCAAGACCAAAGCGAGACGCTTTCGAATGTCAGGGGAAGTCATTTCTTTCAGAAAGCCTCTCCACCCAGTGGCTAGAGCAAGCTCATGCTCGATACCGGCACGCATGTCGTACAGCTCTTGTCGAAGATATGCGTGGTCGCGGGGAAGTGACCTCAGGTCCTCCAGAGCCTTCTCGGCGGCTTCCGATTTTCCCTTGCTAAGGAGCCATCGTGGCGACTCAGGCACGAAGAACAGACCGACGATGAGGATGACTCCAGGCAAAGCTTGAACTCCCATGGGCACCTGCCACTGCTTGTCGGAGCCCCCAAGATTGAGAAGAGCGCCGTAGTTGATCCAGTACGCCAAGCCAACAGAAAGCATGGTGTTGGCATTGTACGAAGCCGTCAAACCGCCTCGGATGGCGCTGGGTGCGATCTCGGCCATGTAGTTGGTGCCAACGACACTCGCTGCGCCAGAACCTGCTCCTGACAGGAACCTGCCTACGAGAAGTTCCGCCCTGCCACCAGAACCGCCCGGGTTTGCGCTCATCAAGACGGCCGAGATGGAGTAGACGAAGGCCGAGAGGCCGAGAGACCATCTCCTGCCGAGTTTGTCGTTGACGGGAGCGATGATGAGGGAGCCGACGCAGGAGCCGAGAATCAACATGGAGGTGATCCAGGCCTTCCAGTCAGCGAGTGACTCCTCCGACATGCCGTTGAGCTCGAAGTGTTTCTTGAAGGGCGAGAAGGCGAGGACGCCCGAGATGTTGGCCGTGTTGAAGCCTGCGAATAGTATGCGTTGATCAGCGCTATAATCTTGGCATCGGGGCAATAAAAGCTTGTTTGCCTGTGACTTACCATGAGCTGACCCGGAGAAGGAGAGGATGATCGAGTAACATAAGATCTTCCACGAAATCGCCTCCTTAGGCGTCTGCTCGTAAATTTTCTTGTCGATGATGGCCATTGCAAAGACTTCCTACCGCTGACTGGAGAGATGAAAGTTCTCGCTCGTCGCTCAGATAGGGGAATGGGAGCAGAGGCAGATTTGAACTCAGGCTTGGTAGGCGGAGGGCTGGGTACCCCGTCCGTGTCGTGCCATGGGGACTCCGCAAATTCCTTGGTGGGTATCGAGCCACTTGAGGGTCACAAAGATCCCACAACTGCATCTCCAGCCGCCTTATCCGGGTGAGAGACGGTGTTGTCCTCGATGATTGTTTAAGTACATAGACGGTCCCGAAGACTCCAGTAAGATGTTCAGTTGCTGTTGTCTCTGCCAAACATATTGGAAACTAAGATGCAGATTGATAATTTTGCTATCATCAAGTTTTCATCTCACAGATAGAAAGACAATGAAAAGTCGAAGCCGTGAGGAAACATCTGGGGGACTGGTTCGTCGAGTGATGATGCTCGCAACTACCCCACGGGAGGCGGCTCGAAGAGTATGGGGAAGAGCAAGGAATAGCTTTGTTGAGACAATAAGGCACACATGATTGGTTGGGTTAGTCCGCGTTCTACGAAGACTCGGGTTGCTCCCAATGCGGTCCCTGCGTCTTTCACGCGGAGAAGTCCGCTCCTCCTTACTCGTGGCCGGGTTACTCCGTACTCTTCTATTCTTCAAGACTTCGGCGTAAAGCCGGTCATGTAAATGGGCTAATCGGTTTCCTAATCGAACGCCTTTCAGGCTTTGCCATGGATATAAATGACGGGCATGTCTCCGTCTAGCGATGTCGATCCTTCTGCGGCCGGTGTCCGGCATGGACAGAAGGCCGCCCCGGGTCCAATATCAGGCTGCTTATTATTAAGTTCCCCAGGTTTATCTTCCAACTGGCTTGTGCCTTGGCCAACGTTGAAACTTGAATCCTCATGGACTGGAGTAGTAAACATATCCAGTCCAGTCTGCTTTTGCTAGATTGGGTTATGCTATACATGGTCATTCTGGACAATAACTGGCACATGTACTCAGATTGTCAATATCTTCAACTTAAGGGGAAACTTGGATCCCTGTATGAATCTCTGCATGTTCTTATTTTCAACCCCTTGTGTCATGAATGCGCTCTACAGTTCATAATAATTTCTATGTCTTCCTTATACTACACCGACACGTCTGAGTCCCGAGCCTTTCCGTGGAAGTCCCGCGAGAATCTAAATGTTGGGTCTACATTAACTTCTGAAAGTTTTGGCTCCGCGCAGCAAGTTCGTACCAGTCCGAGGTTGGGTAACCCTACCCTCAGTCACAGACCGTGGTAGAGATATACTTCAGGAGTTCTAGGCTGTGGGTTGAATGCGCAAATACCATGCCGTAAGCATCTTCGATGGTACGTCTGATGCAAAGTAGGAAAGGCGTATTTCAACAAAGGGAGATCTGAAATACCCGGGCAAGAGAAATTGCATTCACTTCATTCACAACCCAAAGTTAGAAGTCTGCATTGTAACATTTCTGTCCATATAAATGATAAAATCGAACGATACTGGGGATATGCCCTGTATTGGTGATGTACGCAATGAGGTTTTCAAGAAATAATACACTACCTAGTACTCAACGTTGGTCTTTCCGAATAACTCACATAAAGACAAGTGTTGAGAGCCAGCCGTCTAGTGATATAGGTAAGGAACAATAGGAAATTGAAAGGGTCCGGGCTGCATTCGAATGTATGAAAGCTCTGGACACATCCAAGTCGTTACGCAAGCACTGTACAGTTGTGATAGTCGAGTAGCTAACACACGACTCGGCATATCCCCGAGAAGGGGCGCACGTGATTCGATGTGACTTGTACATTGATCTCCCAGCAATTAGGAGTCCGGTTCCAGGAGTATTATTCGAAGCAGCAATGCTTTTTGACCCAATCTCTATGTCAATGTCTACATATTATTGATCTGCCTTTGTACAATTAAATGCATCGATCACCAGCAGCCTGAGGCTGAACGAGTGGTGCTTCCGTGGCAGCCACGAACTATGCGATTTTGAGAGGGAATCGTGACCCGTTGCAAGCGATGGTGTTGTGTATTATGACCACGGGCAGTGTTTAACGCGGATGATATCTGATCAATTAGATAACGAAACCTAGCTAGACCTGTTGGTATAGTTGAAAACGGCAGCATCGTCATGCGGTAGGAAGCATCCCGCGCTAGAACCTTAGCCGTAAACATTACAAGGAGCTCATTCCAAGACCGGTCTGGAATGAGAACAGTTAACTTTGTGCTCGTTGGGTATGTCGAGCCAGAACTAGGAGGTTTGGTGGCTGCATTGTATTGCGTAGAATATTGCATTAGGTGAGAACAGTCAAGCAACTTACATGTATGTTCTTTCACTTAGGACACAAAGGCTTTCCTGTATAATAGAAGTTACACATCAACTGAATGTACAGATATCACAATATGTTTATGTTAAAATAAAAATCCACTACACTCCCCGTGCACCGGCCGCCGATATCCATGCCTTAGCAACAAAGGAATAATTTGGTTTTCATCGTATCTTACCGAAACGATTCCAAAATGCAGTAGAGCTTTGAGTTCTTAGGAACCGGGTGCTAGTGTGTGTCTCGAGCTTCAGTATATATTGCCAATATCTTTGTGGAAAATAGGCAATAGTTGCGTGGAAACAACGTAGGAGTGATTGTACCTTTCTATTGAATAAGTGACCCAGAATCGAGGCCCACGATGCTGACTTTTGGGACTGAACGTGGTCTTTGCACATGCTACACAAGATATGAATCTTCCCCGTGCTCCCCAGTTTCGGCACTCGATACGTTCCGCATCAACTGAGTCAATCCGGAGCCGCCGCCAAATTTAGAAAACAGCATCATGGAGCCCCCGGTTCAACCTCGGAACTCGTTTGTTTCTCGCTTCAAACAAATCATGCTTTACCATTTGCTGAAATGACGACGGGCTCATTTGAATGCCTGTGTCTATGACAAATCGCATCAGCATCGACGTTGAACGCCCGCTGTTGCCAAACATGCGGGTAATGCATCACATGCTAGGGTTTCTTGCAATCTTGCGGCGTAAACCAAACAGAAACTTTTAGTCATGTTTTGAATGTTTTGGATGTCTATTCTGGCAACCTCTAAAAGGTCCGGTTCTCTGTCATTGCCGCATCGATGGCAGCCTAGGGTATCAAACAACACTCAACCTAGTCCTCCTTGAATTAAAATGTGTGAATTCCATCTCTTTTCTTTGATGCTTTTTGCAGTCTATAAAATCGAAGACGCTATGCCGATGGAGCTTGAAGTCGAGCGTGGTATTAAAAGTGGGAGCTGTGTCCCGGCGTGAGCCTTGGTAGCATCGCGAGTTGGACGCGATATGCCCGCTTGAAGAGGCTTTCATATTATAGTACTTGGTGTCCTGCACCTGTCATCGTGTGATCGTAGCTGCTTAGCAGCATGGCGCAGAAGTAGGTTGTCGATCGGGTCGATAGTCGGGGTGAACTGACTGTAGGAAATTTTGTCAAATCCACGTCTTGTTGACTAGTGACTGGCTATGACTTACACTGCTGATACTGTAGTTCTTCATTTGTTGATCCAGTAGATGAAGCCTCCAACCCCGAAAACGCATGTTGCAGCTGATTTGCAAGTTAATGTTTGTCCTCATGAGTTGATGATATTGACAATTTCCACGACTTACCAACTGCCAGCGTCTCCAGGACAGTGTGATCAACACTCCTCTTCATCAACATCGTTCCGACCTCAATGGCCCCCTCCTGAAGTAACCTGGCGTCGATGACGGGCATGGCCGCGGAAATATCGAAATGCTCAAAGATGGACAAGAAAAGAAAGAGTGGAAAAATGGGAGCGGAAAGGACGGGAAGTTCGACGATCACCGGGATCAAACGGGACAAGATATTTTGGTGTTGATGCGATACTAAGAAAAAAATGCCCGAGATGCAGGATCCGTACATCATATAATCTCAAGCCAAGACAGAGTCCCGCCATTTCCCCGTTCCGTCCGTCGCAAATTCGCAATCAACGTATCGTGGTCCACCGTTCGACGAGCTGAGGCGGAGGCCGGGGTCCGGGGCCAAGACACATGAAGCGCGCGTCTGGGTCTCCGTTGGACCATCCTCACACGCGTGGGCTTGGGAATGGGCTCATGTCATCTCATTTCGGTTTCAGTAGGGGGTTATGCAGGCCACGTTATGGACGTCTGGAAAGATTCCGAACGGTGAAGATTGGGTGTGGTCTGGTCCATTGACTAAGGTAAGGTGGTTTCGGGCCCGTCCTTAAAACGGGTTGTGCCGACACCAGGGACACCGCCACAATGCAATTGAAGCAAGTCGACGCGGCCGATTTACGGATCTGCGAACGACCCAGACGTCGAAAATCAGGTTCCATATAAAAGAGAACCGATTGCGTGGTTCAGTTGCTGTTCTCTTATGCCAAATCGAAACCCAATCGGCATGTTCAACAGGCCCAACTGCAGTGTTCAGATGGCATTATTTTTTCCACACCGTCTCATCTCAGATCTGGTGTTCGCAAGATTCGCAAAAAGCAAGATTATGTCCTCCCACCGGAAGCATTTGAATTGTCGCAAGACTCGCGTCCTCTTGCAGCGGAAGCACATCAGCTCTGTGGGACTCCCCGTTTCAGCCTCCTGAAACAAGGAGGATCCGCGGACGAAAGGTCGCATGAACTCCTCTTAACTGCTGTGACCCCGGCATATCTGCCCACAATCCGTCGCAATCCGTCGACACGGGCACATTTATTAGACGAGGCCGCCTGTAATTGCTAAAATTCTGGCCCTCCACAAGCCTATTGCTTAAAAACCGGGAACAGATGGGAGCCGCGTGCGGAGAAGCAACAGCGTAGTTCACTTATTGTCTCTCTCTTTTTGTTCTTCTCCAGTCTGTCTCATCTCATTCTCGACTTAAATTGAAAATGCATTGTGTTGATTGAGATCGAGTACAGCTGGCAAGTCACTGCCAATGGTCTTCAAGTTTTAAGCTGGTCGCTACCCTCGCAAGCCAAGACGCCATGCCAACTTGGCAGCCTCCCGACCCCTTCGCGTGACAGGCCCGCGACGGCTTGGCCGGGTGCTTGGCTGCTCTCGACCCATTCAAGCTCGTGGAAGTTCAGATTATCAAACTTGAGCTCATCTTGAGGCTATGAGGCTGATGCTGTCGTCGGCACTTTCGGCCGGTAAATGAGCTCCACCGTGTAAGAGTGCGATGCAGGTATTCGTACGCGCATGGCCGAGTTCTGTTCCGCCAAGTTGATTCTAGATCTGGCCGTGATTGAAGTCTTCCCTGTCGCCAAGCCAAGACACATCTGGCTACGATGCACCGGACTTTAAATTACCGTTTCGCCGAGAGCAGAGGCGCTTCCAAAATACATATGCTTAATTTTTAGGTGACATCGCGGGTGCCCCTTACATACATGTGCGTTGAGAAGAACATTTCTATAATCAGTCAATTTGCTAGATGTGCTTTTCCCACCTGACGTTCACTCGACCTGGTTGTGCTCGACACTCATCTCAGAAGAGACCTCTTTTCCGAGCCGCAATAACCTCAATCAATTTGATCTCTCTCATATGTCTCATCTCATTGTTTCACCCGATGATTCGGCCAAGTAATAACACATGTCGATGAAGACAGCGTCCACTCCACGAGTCCCAAATCCTAATCAGTCCAAAGGTCCATAGCGCAGTGGCATCTCGAACTCAACGTGTGGTTTATCTCGAAGCTCCTGCGGGACTGGTGGCATAACTTCCATCCCCTCCAATAGAATGACCTGTTGCCCGCTCTGCCCCCAAGACTCAGCATATGGCGAGACTCGCGATGAGTGAGAGGAAAAGTAGACTTACCGCAAAATGATGGATCATGTGACAGTGCAACATGCTCACAGCGGGGAAATAAATCTGGTACCGAACCACCACGAACTTCCCCTCTCCGGCACGAAGGGTAAACCCATCGCGATATGGCGGGTTGACTAGATTGAAGTACTTTTCACCTCCGTTTCTCGTCGCGTCTCTCACATCCTCCCAGTGAAATCCACCTCCACCCTCACCGATGATCCACACTTTGTGGTTGTGCTTATGAAAAGGGTGACTCGCATCGACCTTGGCGCCGTTCTCAATGATGAGGTCAACAATTGAGCCGTTCTTAAGGAACCCATTCGAATTGCCCCACGATGTCTTCCCGCGTGACTTTTTATTCCACATGATTGGGGGGACATTTTGGCGGAAGAACTCATGCGGCGCCGCGTTCAGAACCCAAGTAGACGGGCCAGTGTTGTTGACTACAAATTTGAGAGTGAAGTCGGCCTTCTGGGGTGGTGGTCGATGAGGGAACGGGGCCAATTTGGCTTCATTCATGACGTTGTTCAACGAGTTGATGACACTGCCGTTCAGATGCAGCCACGGTTTCGTGCTTGGAACCGTTCGATTGGATTGTTTCGATAAGTCCTGTGAAGTGAATTTGTCAGCCACACCGAAAAGCGAGGATTGGTACTGCGTTGCCATTCAGGTCTCTTCATACCTTGGTTGTCGGATAGCGAAGAATGCCGGCACCCTGGATCATCTGCTCCGAACGAAGAGAGTGCAGTCTCAACGCATAATCTCCAGCTGGCTTGTCCAGTTTGACAAGAATACTGCGCAAATCGTGAGTTAAGTCTCGATTGTCAGTCGGAGATTGAACAGAAATGCATACCTTGTCCTCTCACCGAGGTTCACATGAGTTCTCACCACCTTCTGCGGATGGACAAACTCTCCGTCAGCAGCTACAACCCAAAACTCATGCGCATCGATGCTGATGGCAAGTGAGTGATGAGCCCCTGAATGGATGAAATTGATCCACATCCATTCTTCACCTGGCTCGGCCTGCATCACCTCAAGCTCTGGACGAGTTTCAGTGCAGTATTCCGTGTTGGTATACTTGTGACCTGGAATCTTATAACGACACCCTCTCTCATTACGACCAGGCCCTCCAGCATCTTCGAGGTCCTTCGGCGACTCACACCTCGTCCCGCCTCGCCCATTAAGAGTGAGGCTGTTCGCACAGACGGGGATATATCCAGTGTCGCGAAATCGGATCAGGTACATGTCCATTGGTTGGTCGTTCCAGTCGGCAATGACGATATGGCGGGGATTTTCCTCCGCCGCGCGCATAGCACGGATCTCATGCTTGTCGTTGGATATGAGGTGATATGGCCGAGGACGCCAGGCAGCCGGTGGTATCCAGAGAGGCCCTCTTTGTCCCTGCATAGAACACACATGAGATTTCAGTGCAAATATCATGGAAAGAATAGGTGACATCAGTGACTCACGTCGGAGAATGCAGGTCCAAAGTGCCCGTGATAGAAGTAACTACCGTACTGGCCTTTTGGCGTGAAGCGATAGGTGTAGTTGTCCCTTGGTTCTGTTGCCCACTACTACTTGTTAAACCTCCAATAAAATAAAGCCGTCATGTATGATGCATCAAACCTGGGTCACACCGGGAACGCCGTCATTCCAGGGTTCATTGATTTGGTAGATTCCATGCCTTTTCAGTGATCAGTCTTCTCCCATCCAGCCGGAATTGATTGAATGCCTCGACCGTACCAATGAATTGTGGTTTCAATTCCGAGCTGGTTGTCTACAAAAGCCTCTAAAGTCTCGTCCTCGTCGACCGTCAGTACAGGGCCAGGAGTCTTGCCATTGATGAGATAAGCTGGACGACCATGGCCATCTATATAGAGTCAGAACGGACGGTACGTGATGTTCGCTTGAAGTTCATACCTTGCTTGTCCCACGCATAAGTCAACGTCAGATTATATCTCCGGACTCCCTCACTGGCCACAAAGATTGGGAGTAGAAGTGAGGTAAAGATAGTTCTGATCGGAGCCATTCTCAAAAGAATTACCATAAAATGTCATGTATCAGTATGGCTTCCCTTTCATTCTGTGTTTGTGACGACTGAATCAGCTGCCGCTCATAATGCTTCACAGACTTGTGATGGAGCACTCGCATTGAAGCTCTGAACACCACGGGATAATGGTATTTTCCCTCTCTGTCCAAACTTCCTTAAGTTACAAACAAACGCCGAGTGCCGTCAGCGGTGATCACGTCAATCGAAAGTCCGAGTTGCCCATGCACAGGCTGAGCCATGTTCCCAGTATGTGATCCGGAGGTTGCATGAACGAGACTCCTCTATGAACTCTAGGTGGAAGCTTTATCTTTTGAGTCATTGCGTGTTGCCGAGAATCCGAGTCATTTCTCAAGCAAGTCCGGGCTACTCATCACAGGTCCAAGTCCGGTGCTACGAGGTGGTGGGGGTGTAGCAGTAGCATTTGGTCACAAACATGGTTGTATTGCTGTATACTAGTATACCCTGAATAAATGAAAGGCTTTGTTTGTTCATGGCACAAGCAGTCGCGAGAAACTAAACACTGTTTACAAGCGAAGACCTTCCTCCACGTCTCATCACAATCTAGGCTCGACATAATTGTCAGGGTTGCTGTCCAAGAACTCGTTCACCCTTGCCGCGTTGTTCTCGGCATACTGCCAAATGGAAGCATGCCCGGAGCGGGGCCAGATCACCAGTTGGCAGTTGGGAATCCTATCCATCAACTCATAGCTGCGGGGCGTTGGGACGAGATAGTCGTCGTCACCTGTCATGACAAGCACGGGCATCGTGAGCTCGTGCATCCGGTAGAAAGAATGCTTGTTCTTGTCGCCCGGAGCGCTCCAGTGTTTGATAGCCCCCAACTGTATCATGAAGCTTTCCACATCGTTGAAGGTCGGAAGTTTCCCCTCGGAAGCAAATTCGTTGAACTCACTCTCCCGCAGGCGTTGAAAGTAGGCATCGGCGGCGGCCCTACCCTGGTCATCGTTGCGGAAGAAGGTGAGAGTGTATGCAGCCTGCCAGTCTGCCTCGGACGCGCTCTTCTGCAACGACAAAAAGCGATCAAGATTGGGGTCGGTCCGAGGCCAAAAGTGTTGACCAGGAATTGGTGCTGACGGATCGGCTCCCACGAGTATCAAGCGTCTCACACGCTTGGGCTCCGCAAGGGTCGCCATTTGACAGGCCATGCTCCCGATCGAGAACCCCAAGAGATCGACGAGCTCGAGTTCAAGGGCGTCAAGAAACGCATTCAGATCATCCCCCATGATGTTTACTAAAGCACAGCTCAGCTTGCGGGTTCACACAAACGGGGGTCAAAAGGATGCCCACTATCAGATGGTGTACGCTGGGTGTCGCCGCTGCTCTGACCGACCGCGGGCGGGTCGAACATGATGACAGGGCGTCTCACCGACAGCGGACGTATGAAGACGGGATCCCAGTAGCCCATCGATGCTCGCACCTACCCTAGAGTGAGCTTTCTGAACAGAACAGGGACCACGTTGAAGACACTCACATGCATGTGCAACACGAGCGGGATACCCTTTGCGGGACCGAGTCGACGATAGGCGTACACAATGCCATTCTTCGCTTCCACTTTCTGAGCTGGGATGTAAGTGGGGATCATGTTTGCAACTTGAGTGATGGTAGATGAGAAACAAGTAAGGTCAACGTAGCTTGCTTGATACACATGGGCAATAGGTGCGTGCAGTTGCGCACTTGGTTCTTTGTAAGAACTGACATGTTGTTGAATTCCACTAGATATGCCGCCATGCTTTGCAGGGTGGTTTCGTTCTAGAAAATGGGAAAAGCCTAAAACGCTTCAATCATTCGAGAAAACGTCTGCCACTTTTGAACGAAGTTTATTCGAGAAGCGTAGACGTGCATAAAGTTCGCTCTCAACGTAATCGAAGGTTTATTTACCACTGAGGCCGTATCTGACCGCAGACTGTGTGATTGCAACCATTCTAATGGAACAACATATCAAACTAAGTCATGAAGATTGGTAAACTAGCTCCATGTATCTCAACACTGAAAGTAAGAATGAGGGTGTAGTAAAGCAAGCTTTCATGTTCATGATCGACTGTTTACACTACCTTCAAGAGATCATGAGTCGCTTTCGGCACCCTTTTTCACACGCAAATCCCAGCCATCCTTGAATGTCTCGCACTGGCAGCGAGTCAAACTGACCGGTGTTGATTGGATGTTGAAATGTTCGAAAACCCGCGATGCGCGGCGCGCGGAGCAGGCTCCGGTGGGTTTCTCGACCGGGAACTATTACTTCGACTGCTGTGTTGCAGACTAAACATGCCGAAAACCTTACGTTGTTGCATAGATCACTTTAGGGGACAATTCTATTGGCTGTACTTTTCACGGAAACATATAAACTTCCGTTCGATGTTCACATCAGACGCGACGATTATAGTTCAGAATGAGAAGAAAACTAAATTTGGGGGAACATGCTGGCCACGCGAACAATAGTGAGTACAGCCAACACTAGAATACGAGTTACTCGGGAACACAAGTTTCATATATCCATTTTGGGACTAAAAACGGAACATGCTACCGGAGACTATCCGAGTAGACGCGTTTTTCTGGATGTCCGGACGACGGCACGTTCTTTGCAAACATCGAACTTGGGATGTAAGGAACATCCTGCTGGGAACCATTCAGTCTTTCTCTCCTTCGCCGCGCGTTGCTTGACGGAATCTTAAAACATTTTAGCCAAAGACACCGTCATTTTTGGGCGTGAATTCGACATGTGGCATGCTTTTCACATGCTGAGGAACTTGGAAGCCCGTTGAATCTAGGCCCTCGAGTAACGGAACCGACATTCCCATCTTTGAACGGGTAAGTCAGATCGGGCCGACCACTGAAAGCACATGGCGAAAGGGATCTTACCGCGTAGTACTTGAACTTATTCGAATGCAGCATGGTGGCACCGCGCACGCGGATCTGCCACCGGAGCACTGCCCAGCCAAGAGGCGGCACGTCGTGGACAAGCTGCAGGGCGGGGTTCTTGAGGTTAAGCTTTGCCGTCCCAGCCGCGATGGCGTCCTCAACCGTGTCCCACTCCCACGTGGCGTTGGGCTTGGATCCGAGGAGGAACATGGGGTCTCCATGTTTGTAGAGCGGCATCGTGTCGTCGACTGTGTTTTGGACGATCACGTCGACGGTCGTGCCCCAAGGAAGATCTCCCACAATCGGTGGCTCAATGGCTGATGGGTTGTTGATAAACAACAGAGGAGCCATTTGTGCATGGTAAAGCTGCCACGGCTTCTCGTTCAGGAAAGTCTCCGTGACGTGCTTCTCATATCGCGAAGGCTTCTGGGCAATTTGGAAGTGCAGAGTTCGGTTTGCTCGTGGTGGAGCTGACGGCGGATACGGCGCCAGGGACTCCGGTGTTGTCGTGTTGCATTTGGGATGAATGGAGCCATCAGGAATTACACAGGGTGCCGAGCCGCTCGGAGGATCATGTATTTCCATGGGAGCACCATGTGATGGGTATCGCAATGCCTGTATCTTGTTAATTGAGCACAAGTAAGAGGGAATTAATGAGAAGCGTACCGGATATCGCAGGATAGAATATCCTTGGAGATTTTGACGATTGCTTGTTGACACTAGGCGCATCGCGTAGTCGGCGCCTTCTCGATCGAGCTTGACTAAGATGGTGTAGCGAGCACCGTTGGTGATGTAGAGCACGTCAACCAGCACCGGCTCGACGAAGCCTCCGTCGTTCGCAACAATCCACATCTTGTGATCATCAATGGTAAATCGAACGGCATGCTCAAAACCAATGTTCAAAACATTGAGCATAATCCAAGGTCTGCCGTGGGTTTCGATCACCTGAAGAGGTTTAGCATGGGACGCATTGTTGAGAATACAGAGAGAAGTACCTCATAATCTGTATCAGTAGGAGTACATCGCACACCATCATTTCCTTGCTCTATCATACATCCTGACTCATCCAGTTGATGGCCGTTCAGAGTTGAGAAGTTGGGGTGGCGGCAATGTCGTCGGCCTTTTGAATTGACAAGAATAGAGTCGTAGCAGTCGAGGTTGGTCCCTTCGCTTCTCATCTCAAGAACGCGCCAGGTGACGTCTCTCCGGTAGTAGTTCCAGACAAGTATGTGTTGAGCGTTGCGCTCTGCTTCGCTTATCATGACCAGCTCATTAGGAGAGGTCGTGATGCGATGATAAGGCCTGGGGCGAGACGGCGAAGGTGCGACGTATGCCAGGCCATGAGCACCATCCATAATGCCAACACCGGTGTGGTCAGCATACCAATTCAGGCCCCAGTGCCCCGTGGTGTCATATTTCGATGTGAAGTTTCCTCGTTGAAGAAGTCCATACTAGGGCATTGTCTGGTTAGTAGAGCACAGCCAGATGGCCCAAAAGGGGGATAATATGTACCTGGTTGAGACCCCCAGTCCCGTCATTCCAAAAGCCGAATCTATTCAATTGTTAGTATAATCGAATTATATCTCCTGGTAATCCCATCATGCGCGTCCTCTCACCTTCTGTGATTCATGCCCGACCAGTGGATCGATACTTGGCCGAACAGATCATTGTGAACGTTCAACTCGACGATGTCCCCCTCTTCCGCCAATAAAGTCGGGCATGGAGTCTCGCCATTGCAGACAAAGATGCCTCTCCAGAAACCTCCATCTATATCACAACTTCAGTTAACCATGCACTTAAAAATGTCGCTAATACACACCTAAGTTCATCCACCTCGCCCCGACTGTGAGATTGTACTTTCGAACGATTTGGTTGATAGCTTGGCCGTGATGAACCCGCCCACTGCCCCAAAGAGGCTCAATGAGGCGGACAGCTTGAGGAAGAAACCACCAGCTCAAAGTTAAGCAAGAAATGGCGAGACCAAATATTGACCAGCGAGCTCGCCGTGAACCCGTTGAGGATTCATAATCCGTCTTGCTAACAATATGTCCTTCGTCGCGGGAAGCACCCATTGGGCTGGTTTTGTCAAATCCTTTTGAGGTCTGCATATTTGAATGGTATCACTGAAGAATCTTAGGAGGTGATAAATATTCAATTCATCTCGTTGCAATTTTCAAATTTCCCTCACCGATATGGACTTTGAAAATGACGAGTGAGAATTACGCCCTACAAATGCCCGCTATTCGGGGATTACGTTTCTCCCATTTTTGGTACTATATGTTTAATGGAACCAGCCTGTTGACGGTAACCCCGCCTGTTGCTTGCGTCGCAAGAGTACTGACTTGAGCGGCTAGGTGGGCAGTTGGACACAACTGGAATCGAACCATCGCAAACCAGGGCATCATCACCTCAAGCAAGGCAAGTGGTTTGAGAAAGGAATCCTGTTTAGGTGCTTTGGTCTCATTTGAGCCAAAGTTTGTGCATCTTGGAGGTTTAATTGATTTGCTGTCACAGAGAATGGAGCCAACTGGAGAAACTACCGATAGAGTTTCCCCGGTCGAGCTGATGTGGGGTGGGTTGAGATTTGAGACGGACATGTGTTACCAGCACCGCGGATCAGCACCGGACGAAATACCACTCAAGGTTCCGGATACATTCACCTGATTCGAAGTTATCATATGTTCATTTCCCTGTCGTTACACACCATCTATGTTGTCTTGACAACATAGCGGCTGGGGATGTCATTTGAGGGCACATAGCCCTTGACTCATGGTGTCGTCGACCAAACAGGCATGACCGAAGCTCTTGGTGTCACCAATGTTTAACGGACAAGATTGGGACGCCGAATCAAAGAAACATGCATCTGGGATATGTTGGATGTGGTGGCCAGAGCTCCAATTCGCAGCCGATCCAAGCGCTTGGCATTTGACGAACCTCATAGCCCTGGATGACAGAAAGAGCTCCATGAAGCTGAGCTCTCTTCATAGTTTGACATTCGCACAGCTTCTTTTGGAATTGCGCCATCTGTTGGACCTCAACTTCATTCATCCTCATTGAACGCCTGAAAACTGCAGTGGTTCGTTATGCAGTCTGTCTCTGTTTTTCAGATGCCTTCGCGGGACTCGGTAAGTCCTGTTCTTTCACCTTGGAGCTTCATGATCGTAAAGATACTGACTAGTACGCTCAGCTTCCCAAAGAACGGGGAAAGATCATAGCTAGTAGCGGAACAGTCACCCCAAAATCAAATGTGAATCACAAACCGAGCCCACGAAAGTCCGTCTTGCAGTCAGTGTCAAAATGGCTCCCGCCCAGAGATGAGCACAGCGATTACTGGTGGAACCTCGTTGGGCCCCATTTCGCGACCCTTTTTCGCAACGCCGACTACACTCTCGAGGATCAGTACGAGTACTTGCTCTTCGTTCACCACCATGTCGTCCCCAGGCTGGGAAACTCCCCAAACCTAAGCGGACTCGGAACGGCGAGCGGAGATAGTGGGCTGTCTCTCGACGGCACCCACATCGAGTACAGCTGGAGATGGAACGAGTCCAATACCAAGCCCGAGATCCGCATGGTTATGGAACCTTTTAGCAGATTTGCAGGCACCTACATGGATCCTTTGAATCTCAAGCCTGCTACCGAGATGCTCTACGCCATGAAGCCGCAAATCCCGTCCCTCGACATGAGCCTCTTCAACCACTTCATCGGGAAGTTCTACGACGCCGCCCAGCACAAATACCTGGACACCAATGAACGATCCATCATGACGAATGTCTGCCTTGGCTTTGAATTCTTGGGTCACGAGATTCTCCCCAAGGCCTACTTCTTCCCGCGCAAGCTTGGTCAAGTTGGTCTTACCCCTATGAATATTTGGGAAGAAGCAATCTCAACAGCTGTCCCTGAGACTCGTACCTTCTCGAAGGTCTTTTCTTTCGTCAAGAACGACGCGCCAAAGCTTGGGTTGACCATGACACCGCTCTGGCTTGGTATCGATGTTGTCAAGCCAGCAAATGCGCGCATCAAGTTCTACTGCGTCGAGGCACGCACATCATTCGAGAGCGTCCAGTCGATTCTCACCATGGGCGGTATGATCAAGATCGACCCAGTCATTCTCGACAACGCTTGGGAGCTTATGAAAGCTGTGTGCAATCTACCGGCGGACTTCCCTCGGAACAAAGACCTTCCCAGAGCTCCTAGGTACAATGTTTCGACCGATGGTGTTGACACTGAAGGCCTGTGGGGAACTTTTGCGTACTACTTCGATATTGGACTTGGTCGAGAGGAGTTGCCCGATGTCAAGTTCTACATTCCAGTTTGCCACTACGGAGCGGACGATGAGGCCATCGCTTCCGCAATCACGAATTGGATGGAAATCCATGGTCGGGGTCAATATGTAGATGCCTACTGGGACTCTTTACACCAGATCGTCACACACAGGAAACTGAAGGAGTCACGGGGTGTGCACATGTGGTTGTCTATGATGGTAAGAGGTGGAAAGCTGCAAGTGACCACCTACATTGCTCCAGAAGGCCATCATCCCCAACGGCATGGGGGCAAACTAGGCCCTCATGGAGCTATGGCTGAACGGATTACTCGCCACACCTAGAGTTTTCAACAGACAGAATGAAAATCATGATACCGGAAACCTAATTCTGCACTAAGCTTTCCAAATCGTGTGAGAGAAAGCTTGACCAGTTTTGTGATTCGCATATCATGTTCAGACTGACGGACCGATGTCCCAATCTTCAACCCATGTTGACTAGGTTTGGGGCGGCTGACACCACACCATCAGAGGGATTTGCTACCTCGTGCTAACCGAAAAATTCATGGCGAGATTCATCAGCAAGGTTTTTCTGAGCTTTTTGTTCACGCTAGGGTAGAAGCAATGTAACCCCTACCTAGAAAGAGTTTAGTTGAACGAAATCAGATGAATACGACTCACGGTTTCAACGTTTTACTGCAACCACACCCTATGATGGGAGAGTCATGGCATGCTATGTGAGTTCAGCACAATGTCTCCTGGAACGAGTGACGTGCAGCATGGTCTTGTGGTTTCTTGTGATTTCCGTGCTGGCCGGAGCCTCATACAACGTCTGTTTGCCCAAAGGTTACGAGCAATCCTTTTCACAGGTGCATTGCTGGAATTGTCTAGAGTTGATGCTGATATATGCCTCGGCTTTTTTGACTATTGCCCTCACGTAATAGCAGCAGACTCGTGGAAATCCGACAGTTCAGCTTCCCTAATTTTCTCTGGGGCCGGTTCGCCGTCTCTGCGCGGCATTTTGGCAACATCTACAGCCTTCATCAGCCAGCTAATACGTTGAGATCTCCAATCACCATTTTTGGGTATCATTGGACCTACATTGGAAAAGAATCTCAAAATGTTTCCATCCATGATTGTTTTTGGGCCGCAGGGCCGACCATCACCTGAGCATCTCGCCAACTTGCGTGCTCATCTTCTCTCGGATAAGCGACTCTCAAGACTGCTCTTCGCTGTAATAGACCTACAAAACTTCTGGTCCAGATTACTAGATCATGATCCACGGCTCTCATGCGTTCCTGGTCATTCGATTTTAAGTGGCCTCGTCGGCTGGCTCAAGCATGGGGATCCATTTCCATCTCGCCTTCCGAGATCGCCGTCGGTCCTCACTTTTCCCATCAACTTCTTGATCCAGTTCATCCAATACATCTGCCTCGTTCGATCAATAAGTGAGGATTGTGATGGGCAACAATCACTGCTTGAGAAACTGGAGGGCGGTGCTCAAGGCTTTTGTGTTGGCCTCTTATCTGCTATCACAGTCGCAACATCTCCTACAGAGGAAGCGCTTGTTAAAACTGCAATACGGACTCTTCGACTGGCAGTTTGTATTGGTGCCTATGTCGACTACGACGCCACTTTTACTCAGACAACCTGCATCTCTGTGAGGGTGAAGCATTCGTGGGCCGAAAGCTCGCAGATAGTAGATGTTGTGTTGAAAGAATATCCTACGGTAAACTTCCAAGCTGTTCAAAATAACGATGATCATCACACTGATATTTCTAGGCGTATGTTTCGGCAGTCACTGACGAGAATTGTATCACAATCTCGGGCTCACCTGACGACCTCCTGCGGTTGTCACGCGCACTCATCGAAGCTGGGTTTATCGTCCAGCAGGTTGGCGTTGATGGCCGATTCCATCATCACAGTTATGCTGAGGACATCGAAAGACTCGCCGACTTCATCAGCCAGGCTCCGGATCTTCGGTTTTCCTTTCCAAGAAAGCTGCTTGTTCCCGTCAGATCTGCCACAAGTGGAAACATCATTGGCGGAGACCTTGTTCGACACATGTTGGAGAACACTCTGCTCAAACCCGTCGAGTGGTACAAAACTCTCACGCTCGCTACAGCATCCCTGAATCCAGGGTACAAGTTCATCGCAATGGCAGGCATCTCAACTTGTTTTCCCCGGTCTTTGGTCTCAGGCTCCGATATACGGCTTCTGGACCTGCGGGACATCACGAAAACACAGCCAGCCATATCTCAAGGGTCTTGCGATGGGCTGGGCGGCCAGCATACACCACCTACTACGCCCCCAGGGCGCACGGGTGATGGCTGTTCGTTAGGCATTGAAACGGAACTACAGATAGATTCGAATTCGTCAGGGAACCTTGCGCAAACGGGCTTCCCTCCCCACTCAGTCGCTGTTGTTGGTATGGCAGGGAGGTTTCCCGGCGCCAACTCAGTCGACGAACTTTGGGATCTGATATCGACTGGAGGCGTCACAGTCTCTCGTGCACCAGAAAGAGTTGGACTGGATGAGCTACCAGAAGATGTCTCGCAAGTCAAGTGGTGGGGCAACTTCCTCGATGAGTATGACGCATTCGATCACAAGTTCTTCAACAAGTCAGCCCGTGAGGCCACAGCCTGCGATCCACAGCAAAGGAAGCTGCTCGAAGTCGTGTATGAGGCCTTGGAATCCTCAGGCCAGCTCAGCCCAGAGGCCTCCTCTGATCCATCCGACTACGGCTGTTACATCGGAGCCGTGATGAATAACTACGCGAGCAATCTCACCAGCCATCCTCCCACCGCGTACGCTACCACAGGAACCGGGCGATCGTATCTCAGCGGCGCTGTCAGTCACCATTTCGGCTGGACAGGCCCGGCAATGACTATCGACACAGCATGCTCTTCTTCGCTCGTCGCCATTCACACTGCTTGCCGCGCTATAGCCTCGGGTGAGTGTAGTCGAGCTGTTGCTGGCGGTACGAACATCATCACGTGTCCGCATGATTACCGAGACTTGAAAGCTGCTGGTTTTCTAAGTCCTTCGGGTCAATGTAAGCCCTTTGATGCGAGCGCTGATGGCTACTGCCGTGGCGAGGCGGTTGCTGTGGTCGTCTTGAAGTCGCTATCCGCAGCGATCGAAGAGCATGACCACATTCTTGGAGTCATCGTCGGCTCGGCGACCAGCCAGAACCACAAAGAAGGGCCTATCGTGGTGCCAAATGCCAAGTCGCAAGCCAATCTGCTGAGAAAGGTGATGGATCATTCCAACATCTCACCTGAGAATGTAACGTATGTCGAAGCACACGGGACTGGCACCAGTGTTGGCGATCCCATCGAAGTTAGCAGCCTTCGAGAAGCTTTCGGGAAGCCGTCCAGAGACTCAACACTCTACTTCTCATCTATCAAGGGGAATATCGGTCACGCGGAAGCTGCATCTGGAGCCGCCGGGTTGATCAAGGCGATCCTGATGTTGAAACACGGTCAGATACCACCGCAAGCTAGTTATCACTCGTTGAACCCCAGCATTCCGGAGCTTGAGCCTGATGGCTTGGCCATTCCCGAACATATGACACCTTGGAGATTATCAGACCGTGTTGCTTGCGTCAACAACTATGGTGCGGCAGGTAGCAACGCCGTCGTCATGATTCGCGAAGCACCTGTGTCTGAACTCGATGTCTCGATTCCGGCTATGAAGTCTTCACCATCTTCAAAGTGGCCCCTGATTTTGACCGCGTCAACGGAAGCCTCTTTGACCACTTATGCACAAAAGTTGCTCGAGTGGTTACGGAGAGAGAAACAGATCACGCCTGATATCCACATTTCAGACATTCTTTTCAATCTCTGTCATCGAGCCAATCACTCACTTGGCGACTCTGTTTCCACTTCTGTATCCAGTATTTCGGATCTCGAGTCAACTCTCTCTGCGCTCGCTACCGGAAGTAGCGGCGTGACCACAACGCCCCTTCCCAAACCAGTCATTTTGGTTTTCGGGGGCCAGGAGAGCCGGTTCGTTGGCCTTTCGGAGGCTGTTTACTGGTCATCACACATCTTTCGCCACCATCTCGACATCTGTCACGATATGCTCTTGGGCTTCGGCCTGGAAGGACTGTTTCCTGCTATCTTTCAGCCTGCACCTATATCAAACCTCGTCAGTCTGCATACGGCCTTGTTTGCTATTCAGTACTCCTGCGCAAAGTCTTGGATGGACTGCGGACTGAAGATTGACGCAGTCATTGGGCATAGCTTTGGTCAGCTCTCCGCCCTGTGCATTTCTGGTGCGCTGTCATTGCGCGACGCGATCAAGCTTGTCGCTGGCAGGGCATCGATCGTTAACAGGCACTGGGGTCATGAGGCAGGCACCATGCTTGCTTTGCAAGCCGACCGGGGTCAGATTGCTGAGATACTTGATCAGGTCGAAGGTCTAGAGGTAGCATGCTTCAATGGGCCTAGAAGCCACGTCCTTGTTGGATTCTCCGAAGCCATTGAAAGGGTGGAAAATCTTATCACTGGGGATACTCAGTCATTCTCTTCCGTCCGTCATCAAAGGCTAGATGTCACGCACGGATTCCACTCAAGATTCTCAGAATCCTCATTACCTGCCCTCAGTGAACTTGCGGAAGGATTACAGTGGAACAGTCCAATGATTCATCTCGAGATCTGCAGCGAAACGCGGACGGAAGAGGCTCCCGACAGCCGTCTTGTAGTTGAACACATGAGACGTCCAGTTTACTTCCAGCATGCTGTTGAGAGACTGATGCGGAAATATCCACGAGCGACTTGGCTCGAAGCAGGACGGGGACTGTCCGCAACACAGCTTGTGCGGGCGTGTGCCGAGAAGCCAGAGAACCATTCATTCATGGCTCCGCAACTCACTGCGCCGAATGCACAAGACTCCCTCGTCGATGTCACAGTCAGACTATGGAAAGAAGGCCACAGCGTTCAGTACTGGCCGTTCCATCGTAGTCAGCGGCGGCAATATCAGCACCTGAGTCCGCCTCCGTATCAATTCCAGAAGACTCGGCATTGGCTTCCGTACATCCGGGCCAAAGGTGGAGCAGAGATTGCAACAAATCCAAAGCCTGAACAGCCGAAAAGTGATGAGTTCATAACTCTCATCAAAGGCAATAGGTCGACTGAGGCATGCTTTCGAGTTTCGGCCACGAGTGATCGCTTCCAGGCTCTGATCACCGGTCACGTCATGTGTGGCCATGCCGTCATGCCGGCTTCTGCATACATAGAGATCGCCTCGAGAGCCGTCCTCTTACTGCAGGAAGATCCGAATGCTGCGAGATGGGTTCCGATAGTTGAGGATCTGACGATGAAGGCTCCAGTAGCGTTGGTTCTCGGTCAAGATCCCCCCAAGATCACAATGACTCTGCAAAGTCTCGGAACATTACGGCCAGCCTGGTCTTTCACTATGAAGGTTGAACTGTCTTCTGGTAATAGTCAACTGTCGAGCGAGGCCCAGGACACCACGACTGGAACCGTCCTTCTGCATGAGAAGAATGATCGAAGGGCAGGGCAAGAATTTGGTCGTTTTGACGGCTTAATCGGAGACCATCGCTGGGAGCAGCTCATGAACCACCCCGACGCGGAAGCAATGCACGGGAAGCACATTTACCGGGCCTTCAACCAGATCGTGCAATACTCGGATTCGTTCCGTGGCATCAAGGCCATCGCTAGCCTAGGCAATGAAGCCGCCGGTCAGGTCAAGATAACAACTTCCAGCGGCGACCCGCCTGATCAGCGTCTGACGAACGCCCCGATGATCGACAGCTTCATGCAGTTTGGGGGGTTCTTGGTCAACTACTTCAACGAGGCAGTGTCTCCAGACGACCTCCTCGTCTGTCATCACATCCAGCGCCTGCAATTCGGACCCTCGTTTTCTCCGGACAGCGAAGATTGGCTCGTCTTCGCCAACAAATCCGCCATCGACCAAGACAACATCTCAGTCGACGTGTACGTATCCGGGGCGAAGAGCAGAAAGACGGTTCTCGTTGCGCTTGGAATGGAGTTCACGAGGATGTCTCGTTCTTCCCTCACGCGATTGCTGAGTGGAAGTACCAAGGGGTCTGAGTTTCAGCACGCAGAAAAGACCCACGAAACGGGTCAGAGAATACGAACGGAGACAATCCCAGCAGGTAGCCACAAGCCCGAGAGCAAATGTCATGATGTTCTTCGGATTGCTGCTAGCATTGCCGATGTTCCTGAGGAGAAGCTCTCCGGCGAGGAGTGTCTCCCTGATATTGGGGTTGACTCTCTGGGGTCTACCGAGATGATCAGCGACATCGCGTCTGCATTGAATGTGACGATTGATCTGTCGACGTTCCTGCTCTTTCCCGACATCAACGCGATCATTCATCACGTCGATACTCAACTTGGCCTCGACTCAGCTAACGAACACACTCCCGATCCTTCCTCGGCCGGAGACTCACCAAATCAGGGAAAGAGTTCAGCTCAGACGAATGGATCGGTGTCAACTTCCACTAAAGATGCACTCCCGAACACAAATATCGGCCCTTTCAAGTCAGAAGGCTCCGATCTGCCCGTCATCAACTCCATTTCCAAGTCCTTTGACGACGTCAGGCTCAGTTTCGATCAGCTAGGAGCAGCAACGCAAGCGTTGGGATACTGGTCCGACATGCACCCCGACGATGTCCGCCTAGTCCTCGCGTACGTCACCGAAGCCTTCACAAATCTAGGCTGCGACCTAAGAGTTTTGGAACCCGGTATGACCGTCCCCAACGTCACAGGCGTCTTGTCTCGACACACACAGCTCGTCCAACGCCTGTACCAATTCCTGGAAGACGAAGGCATCATCGAGCATTTGGCAAATGGTGCCTTCACAAGGAGTGACAAGGACATAGAAGCTACTCATGGAGAGCAGATATTCCACGAAATCATCGGTAAACATCCATCCAACGTCCCGATCCGTCATCTCCTGCACGCCGTCGGACCACATCTTGCGTCCTGCCTTGTCGGAGAGCAAGACGCCCTCCAAGTCCTCTTCGGAAACCGCGCGAACAAAAAATGGCTGGATGACCTCTACAGAGACTGGCCGATGCTCGTGACCGCCACACAGCTCCTCGGCAAATTCTTATGCCGGGCCTTCAAAGACAGCACCGGGTCCGGGCCCTTCCGCATCCTAGAGGTCGGAGCGGGAACAGGAGGAACCACACGCCACATCGTCGACATGCTCACGAAACACGGTATCCCGTTCGCGTACCATTTCACCGACTTATCGGCATCCCTCGTCCAGAAAGCCAAAACTTCTTTTGCCGATGTCACGGGTATGAGTTTCGGCGTGCTGGACATCGAACAAGATCCCGCACCTGAGTTGACCGAGGCGTTCCACGTCATCATATCGACAAACTGCATCCACGCCACCCGCAACATAACCAGCAGCCTCTCGAATCTGCGCACGATGCTCCGCGAGGACGGCGCTCTCGCGTTGATCGAGATGACACCCACGCGTCAGCTGTACGTCTTTGACATCATCGTCGGGCTGCTCGAGGGTTGGTGGCTTTTCGACGACGGCCGGACGCATGCCCTGGCTGACGCGGAGAGCTGGGGGCGCGCCTTCGCCGATGCCGGGTTTCCGGAGGTGCGGTGGTCTGATGGGGAGTCGCTTGAGGCCCGGACTGTTCGCGTGATTTGTGGGTTCCGGAAGTTGGGGGCTCCGTCGCGGGGACGGGAGGTGGTGAAGGATGCCGGTGCTGTCAACGGTGTGAGAGTACAAGAGTTGGTTTATAAGACTGTGGGTTCCCGAGAGATCTATGCGGATGTTTATTGCCCCTTGACGGCGAATCCTGCGAAGAAGATGCCAATAGGTGGGTAACGTCCCTGCACTTGACGGGGCAGCTTGCTCATTTCTCTCACCAGCTTTGATGATACACGGCGGAAGCCACATCATCTTTTCCCGGAAAGACATTCGCCCTCCACAGACGCGTATCATGCTGGATATGGGTCTACTTCCAGTCAGTCTGGATCACCGCCTCTGTCCAGAGACTCGGCTGGCTGAAGGGCCGGTGGTCGATGTCTGCGACGCACTCGAATGGGCCAGAACGAAGCTTCCATACACCAACCTGATCAATCCCGATGTCAGGCCTGATCCGGACAACATCGTCGTCGTGGGGTGGTCCTCGGGAGGCCAGTTGGCCCTGTCGACCGGATGGACGGCGCCGGAAAGGGGACTCAAGCCTCCGAACGCCATCCTGGGGTTCTACTGCCCGACTGATTACGAAGATGACTGTAAGTCGGGGATTCTCTCTCCCAGTGTTATGCTAAGAATATTTGCAGGGTGGCAGAATCCCATCCAGCCCATCGGGGCAGAGGACCAAGGCGAAGAGTACGACGTCTTGGCCGCAGTTCAAGATAGTCCCGTGAGCCACACCTCCATGAGCGCGATACCTATTCATAATCCTGACCGCATCCAGATAACCAACTACACCACCATCGGCGCCTGGGAACCCCTCTCCGACCCACGCATCCGCACCGACCCGCGCGCCCGCATCGTCCTCCACATGAACTGGAAAGCCCAATCCCTCCCGGTCATCATCGGCGGCCTCCCCAGCCGACGCCAAGCAGCCTCCTCCTCCTTCTCCGACTGGAACACTCTCCCGCAGCCCCCGATCGAAGACGTCCGGCGGTGCAGCCCCCTGGCCCAGGTCAGGAGCGGGACGTACAAGACGCCGACGTTCCTGGTCCACGGGACGGCGGACGACCTGATCCCGTGGCAGCAGTCCGCGCGCACGGCCGCGGAGATGGAGGCGCGGGGCGTGGAGGCTCGCTTGGTGCTGGTGGAGGGGGCGCCGCATGTTTGCGACGCGAGCCGTGATGGGGAGTCCGAGGGGTGGCGGGCGGTGAGGGAGGCGTATCGGTGGCTTGGGGAGTATGCTTTCTCGAGGGCTGGGTAGGGTTGGGGTTTGATATTGGAGATTGCGTGGCGGTGTTAATGGCTTGATAGAAGAAGTAGATGGCTCAGATTGATATGCCAGTGGCAATGATAGTTTTGCATAGGGTCTGGCTGATGGTTCAGGGGGTGCTATTTCGCCTTGGCCGGTGGTTGAGTGTGACTATCGTGATATCGCATACTCAACCCTACTCGGCATTTCGAATGAAGAGCACAAGTGAATTCCTACTAAAATTGATATCAAGAGTGGTGGAAGACGACTAAGTCCGGATGTTTCCAGCCAGACCTGGTATGTGGAATAGATCAAGGCCAAACAGCTTGCAACAACGGCGTCTACCATTGACTAATAGCACCGAATCTACACATACCCTGTCCATGAAGTTCAATATACCTGCCTCACCTCGCATGCGACTGCCTTAGTCCGGCATGACAACAGTTACACGAGACCAGACTAACATGCCGACTTACAATCCTACCGCGCTTGGCGAGGTGGCTGACGGCGCGGACTAGTCATCCAGCCCGAGATATCGGAGCCGCGCAACGACATTCTCACGAAGAGAAAAGCAACCACGCTCTTCAATATGCCACACGCTAAGAAGGCATTACCGACGTGGTCTCGCGTCTCCCGGCGCGGAGCTAGCCACGATCATGTGGGGTAAGGCAGTCCAGCCATCCGCATAGCTGCATTGCCAACTCATCTGTCTACTTTCTATGCCGTTGTTGTTTTCGGTCTTTCCAGAGAAGATATAATGATGTTCGTTGGCTGTTGCGCGTGGTTATCAAATGCCATGCGACGAACGTTTTTAATGCCGACGGGATCCTCGACGTCCCCGAACCCCCGCCTGAGCCTGATGTTTCGCGACGCATCAAGCTGAAGTATCTGTCACAGACCTGCGAAGTCTGAGCACACACGCACCAGGCACGCCCTCCGAACAAGCGGAACTGCAGCTCCGGGAAACCCGGTCTAATTAATTCGAACACGGGGAGGAAATAATAACCAATTCAAACCTCAGAAAATCCAAGGAAAAATTCCCAGGACATCTTCAGCCGCAAGATCAAGTCAAAATGAAGAGTCTCCAGACTCTCCTAACAGCCCTGCGCTGGTCCCAACCACCAGCAGGGCCCGCAGGAGCAATAAGCACACAAACGACGACACACGGTTCGTCGAAGCACTGCGCGCCCACGACCTTCCGCTTCCCCGCGCTCGAGGGCGCAGACGTCGTCAGGGTCCTCGCGCAGCCCGTCACGGACCTGGGCGCCCCGACGACGAGGACGCCCGCGACGACGCCAGAGGGCCGCGCAGCCATCCCGAGTTCGGGCGTCAGCTTCTGCAACGTCACGGTCGAGTACGTCCACGCGGGCTCTGACGACCTGACGCGGGTGCAGGTCTGGCTGCCGCCGGCGGGGGCGTGGAACGGGCGGTTCGTGGGCGTCGGGGGCGGGGGGTACTCGGCCGGGCAGTTTGGGAGCGAGAAGATTGTCGCGACGCTGGCGGAGGGGTATGCGAGTAAGTTTGCCCTGATTCTTTTTCTCCTTTTTTGTTCTTGTGGTACCGCTGCACGTGGGTGCGCTGCGGGTTGGCGTTTTCTTTGCAGGTTCTGGAGGCTGATACGAGAACGATAGCGAGCGCGACGGACGCGGGACATGACTATCGAACGTGGGAGGAGGCGCCGTGGGCGCTGAACGACGACGGGACCATCAACGAGAGGCTACTGACCAACTACGCGCACGTCGCGGTGCACGACATGACGGTGATCGCGAAGCAGATCGTGGCGCAGTTCTACGCCCGGCCGGCGGCGTACTCGTACTGGAGCGGGTGCTCGACGGGCGGGCGGCAGGGCGTCATCGAGGCGCAGCGGTACCCGGGGGATTACGACGGGATCCTCGCGGGCGCGCCGGCGGTGAACCAGCCGAGCCTGATCGTGAGCACGTACTGGCCGCAGTTCGTGATGAACCGGATGGGGGTGTACCCGCACGTGTGCGAGCTGGTCATGATGACGCGGCTCGCGGTCGAGGCGTGCGACGAGATGGACGGGGTCAGGGATGGTGTTATCGCGGACCCGGACGCGTGCGACTTCGATCCGGAGAGCGTTGTCGGGAGGGAGCTGGACTGCGGGGATAAGCGGATGAACATGTCGGCTGCGACGGCGAGGATTGCGAGGGAGATCTGGCGCGGGCCGCATGACGCGGAGGGCAGGCCGCTCTGGCTCAAGGGGTACCCGATCGGGGCGCCGTTCACGGGGCGGTTCGGGCTGGGGAACGTGAACTGCAGCGTGCCGGACCGGCCGTGTACGGGGCACCCGTTCCGGATGTCGGTGGAGTGGATCCGGAACCTGGTCCACAAGGACCCGGGGTACGACGTGGCGGGGATGGACTACGCGGATCTGGAGGCGGCGTTCGAGCAGAGCCGGAGGGAGTACGAGGGGCTGATCGGGGCGAACGACCCGGACCTGAGCGAGTTCAAGAGGCTGGGCAAGAAGATGATCAGCTGGCACGGGCTGGCGGACGAGTGCGTCACGATGCGGACGTCGAGGGACTACTACGACAAGGTGCTGGAGAGGGACGGGAAGGCGGACAGGTACTACCGTCACTTCGAGGCGCCGGGGCTGTATCACTGCTACGGGCTCAACGGGACGTTTTATCCGCTCAAGGGGCTGGAGACTCTGCGGGCATGGGTCGAGGAGGGGTCGTTTCCGGAGGTGTTGGAGGGGTTTAAATTGAGCGGGGGCAACGAGAGCGACGCGCCTACGAGGCCTTTGTGCGCGTATCCTGCCAAGTCGAAGTTCAAGGGCGGCGACCCTGAGAGGAGGGATTCATGGGGTTGCGAGAAGGAGGACGGAGGTTGGTACAGCACGTGGGGGAGGGAGGAGTTGTAAACTCGCGAGGATGGTGTTTTGGTCCCGGAAAGGGTATTAAAAGGTGGTAGATGTAGATATAATAATCGCGTATAATAGTAGAAGATTGAGATAAATGGGATATTTCATCAGCAAGCAGGAGTCGGTTCCCAAGGACCAGAAATGGTAGATTTCAAAGTCAGTACCCATGTTGGATTGTATTTCTTTGGAGTGCCATCTTTACGGCTAGAACCTGCGGCTGGTGGCTTTGCAGACGAAACTCGGCCTGTTAGCTGTGTTTTTCGGGAAATGCAACTTCTAGAACCATTTTATCCAATTAAATCATGCTCTAAGCAGTATATACGGAAAGCGCGACAACAACCCAGGCAAATCATTTCTCTCGGAATAAACTCCGCCAGTTGCAGGAACGATGATGGTAAACCGGTGCATTCGGTCCTGCCTTTTCTGCTCCAGTTCAGGGTCTCTGGATAAGAGGGGTCGTTATCTAATCTCAAGCCCGACCTTTCCCGAAATGGACCAGCCAGGGTCTCAAGCGGGGGCCACTACTGCTGAATGAGGTAAGCGAGTGGATCTGCTCTATGTTAAAAAACGTGACTTTCAGGAGGTTTCGCTCCACCGTTGGCTGAAGCAGAGAATTCTATTGGACGTTGCCACATGCCGATGGGGCCAGCGAAGAGAGAGTTTTCAGGGTCCAGAGCATCCCCTCTTTCCGTCTTTTTCAGTTTGCGCTTTCCCTGCTGATTGTATGGGTGGTGCACTTGCCCTGCGTGTGGCCTTTTTCCTGCCTGTTTCTTCCTGCCTTTTGCGCTTGCTATTGCCTGCAATGTTACCATTTTCTCCGGTCTTTCCCTGTCTTCTTTCCTTACACGTGTAGTTCTTGCCTCCTGCTGACTGAACTCGCCACAACCCCGCTTCTTTGTGACTTGACCTTGGAAGGAGCTGGCCGAGTCAGCCAGGTGCTGGTACCTTCCGTTTCCCCCCCCCGTTGAATAAAACCAGTGCTAAATACCTTTTGCCTGATCGCTCTCCAAAATCTCGATCTCCATCACTTGCTTCCTGTCTGAAGATCGAGCAAACACCACCACCATCACGAACACAACACACCATTCGCCGCTTTCGATCCTTGTCACCGTCTGTTACCTACCGCCGAGAAGCCGTCAGCCGTCGCCGCAGCTCGGTACCTGTGACCCGATTCCACTCGTACGGCGCCGTCGAGCGGGCCAGCCGCCCCCGTCCCGTTCCTCTCCCAGATTCCCATCGCAACTTTCCCATCACGGCATCATCGACATCTTGCAAAATTCCGTCCCATTCTGTTACCGTGCGGCCCCGGTCCAGGTCCCGCTCCCACGTGCAAGCCCTCTGCTTCCGACCGCTCCGTGGGTCCCCGCTCCGATTGATGCCTTCCGGCCCAAAGAGTTCACGATCCTCCTCACCACAGAGACCCGACTCGTCACGCCGAGGCCTTGATGCCGCCGCCTTCACCAATCCGGCATCCGGCTTCCGTGGCGACCAACCTACCTATGCCCAGTCTCCTTCTCCCAATCCTCGCCTGTCGCTGAATCATCTGAAGCAAGGCGAGAGCCATCAGCGGGTGAGTCCACCCATCCGGTTATCTTCCAAATGTCAGCCCTCTACCTTATCCTCCGTCATCATCGTCTTGTCACCAGCCATCATTCCCGTCGTCTACTGACCATCTTCTTGCAGATCCGCCATGGTGCAGAGCAACTCCTTCGCCTGACGGAGAATTTTTCCGGTTACAATGGCCCTGGCCCGGAAGGCGGCTACGATACCACAAATGACCAAGCTCTGCCCACCGACAGCGACATCCGCGCCATGACGAGGCTTTCACATGGCATCGCCCGCGATATCAGTGAGATCATGGCCCTCAGAAAAGATGATCCGGGGCCGCCCAAGCGGAAGGGCACCGAGGACTACGGCGGCATGCCTCCACCGCTCGCCGCCCACGATTACGCAAGCACCGCCGGTCGCACCAAGAATCGCCGCAAGGTCGACTTCTCCTGTCACAAGTGTCGCCGTGTCGAAACCCCCGAATGGCGCACCGGCCCCGACGGCCCCAGTACCCTTTGCAACGTCTGCGGCCTGATATACGCCAAGAGGGAACGCAAGAAAGAAGAGTCTACCATGCCGACCTTTGGCTCTCCCAACTTCTCTTGATTCATTCCCTCGGCGAGGCACCGCGACGTCGGTGCAGGACTTCACGAAAGTATTTCTGTTTACATATTGTACGACTGAGGATATGGGTATGGCGAAAAGGCATTATGGCCTACGGGCTCAGAAAGCCCGCGCGAAAGTGGCGCAAGCGTGTTGTTTTAACCACGTCAGATCATTATCTATGGGAACTTCGGCGTTGGAGTGAAGGACTACGAATATACCCGACAAGAGCTGGAATTGGAATCCGTTTATCAATATCACTACTTCTTCTCCACTGCGGCAACGTGACCTGATGTGTCTTGATGCAGGGCAGTGTTGATGCCTCGAATGACCAGCACATGGCCCTCACCGCTTCCTCCCAACGTCTCCATATCTCTCGACTAGGCTGATGCAAGGGCTGAACCGTATCCCTGACTGAGACATCAGTGTCTGAGTACTCTGCACTTCTGCTTTCAGCTGGGAATTGGATGCTATTTTGGATCCCGCCCGGCACTGGTTCTTCTCTCCCTTGCAGCCGTCAGCCTAGGAATTCACGCCGCCTGGTTGGCACGGGTAAGCAGGCTAGCACATACCTCCGAGCGGCGCCGAAGATGCGGGGAAGAAACACGGCAGATCGGCCGCCCCACAGTGTCACCCCATCCCCCTCCATCGGGAAACCCGCAAAGCCGCATCGACGATGCCAATCCTGAACGGCCCCAGTAACCGACGTCGCATGCAGGCAGCATCTTACCTAAACCTCGTATTCTCCCTCATCCAGTGGCCCTCATGACCTCCGCCCGCCGGCGATCCCACACCGTCGTTGTCGTCTCACTCTATTGAGCCGCGAGCATGCGTTCGTGTTCGTCCTGGATATTGTGATATCGTGACATCGTGGGGTTTCTGGTGTCTTGGCTTCCGTGCGTGGTGGTCGCTCCGACGAGGTGATCTTGACGAAATGCTGCATCGCGCCTCGTTCGCGGATGGGGAGATATCGTGACGGGTGGAGATCGCCGCTCGTATTTTGCAAGGCTTGGTATCGTGCCGTCGCCCGATGCGTGTTCCTCCCGAGGCGCCCGACGATGGCTTTTCTCCGAGAGGGTTTTTTTCCTCATGGTCTCGCTGAGATGATATGTCATGAGGTGAGTATATAAACAAGAGAGAAGATCTCTCCAAGCTGTTCTTCTCATCCGCATCACGACATCATCAAGCCCTAAATCCTCATATCAAACTTCCAAACACAACTTCACAGCTTCACAACTTCACAACCACACCCAAAAAAATGCAACTCAAATCCCTCCTCCCCCTCCTCGCCGCCGCCTCCCCCGCCGCGGCCCTCGGCAAAGCCACCGTCGTGAACAACTGCGCGACCGAAGTCTCCCTCTGGTCCGTCGGCTCCTCGGCGGTCTCCGCGGGCGCGCTCTCCCCGCGCGGCGGCTCCTACGCCGAGACCTTCGTCCGGGACGCCGTGACGGGGGGCAAGACGCTGAAAGTCACGCGCGCGCGCGACGGGCTGTTCACGGGGGCGCCGCAGCTGAATTTCGCGTACAACCTCGACGGCGCGCAGGTGTGGTACGATCTCAGTACCGTGTTCGGGGACGCGTTTCAGGGGAACAAGGTCGTGGTGGCGAGTCGGGCGGCGACGTGTCCGAGGATTGAATGGGGAGCCGGTACGAATCCGGGGGGGAGCCAGGTTAAGGTGTGTACGAGCGAGCAGGATGTTGTTTTGACGCTTTGTGCTTAGGGGGTTTGGGGGAGGGAAGTTGTCTAGGAGGATGGGAGGGGATAGGAGTTGGCGAGGGGGGAGAGGGTTGGTTGAGGGGTTGAGGGGTTGGGGTTGATATAATTCTATTCTTCATCAATCGTAATGTCTTTTCCGATTACTCGGTATCGATCTTGACCATTTTGAAGCTGTGAAGTGGATGTTGAGAGATATCACTGATCTCTTGGACGGGCCTTGCTTCTCCGGTGTCCGGATTAGGCAGTGGAGACCGGAGCGGGGCCGTGATCGGACCGGAGCCGGTCTGGCCTTCCGTTCGGCATCCATCGTGGCCATTGGCTAATGTAATACTAACTCATTTGTAACGAAACTACCAAAATCGGGTAGATTCTCTGCAAATGGACTAGATATAAGGCCTTTTCTTGCATACCGAGTGTAGTTCACTATCCAGAGCAAACTTGATGACACGGATCCGAAGGATGTGGGGTTTCGGTCAGATTGCCTATGAGCGGGCGAAGAGATCTCAAGATATCTTTCTTGGAATGTTTATGAGGCTTTTCCTTTACGTGCTAAGTTTGCTTCACTATTCAGAGCGAACGTGGTGACGTGAATCCGAAGGGTGGGGGTTTCGGTCAGATGGCTTGTGAGCGGGAGAAGAGTTCTCGAGATATCTTTCTTGGTATGTTTATTAGCACGTAAAGACGTGTTCGATATCACCGCACATTCAGACGGCCGGGGCCGGGCCGGGGCTGGTGTACGGCTCGCGGCGACGCGCTGCCCCGTGAGTTCGTCCGCATCATCTAGTCACCCTGCGACATTCTTGCTCGTTGAAAAAAACCAGTCTTCATCCTGATGAGTTATTCACGACGAGCTGCAGCCTTCTTTGCTTCTTCGCAGAAGAACCTTGGAAGCCGAAGGCGAAACTACTTTAACTTGGATAATACCGCCGTAGTTGACATGCTCATTCTACGCGGATCCTCTTCAAACGTTCTCTTCCTCTCAGAGCCTCGAGTAGGCAGGTGCACGTGTTCTCGGAGCCTGACAGCAGACGGGGATAGCTATGATGCGTACATCTCAGGCTGAGTGCCTTTCAATATCGCGTTTCGAACGACTTTTCAAACCTCGTCACAGATCTGCGCATCGTCGAATCAGCACGTGGTGTATACGGACATGCTCGTATGTGTCATGCACGGGAAGGGGGCTTGTGAGATGAAAAGATCGGCGGAACCAGCGGCAGCGTGCCGCCGCCTGTCAAAAAAGAACTACTAATCATAAAATAAGCCGATGATGAAGCATTGGTGTTTTGGTTCATCTGGGCGTAACAAGTCCAGGAACAGAATGCACTCCAAGAATAGCAATTCGTATTCGCTGTCTAGGTGAAGTTCGTTGGTTTGCGAAAGCGACTGCGCTCAGTGCCTCAACTGTCACTGCAATCTTCTCACATGTCATGTTTCCGTACAGGTTTAAGGATATGAAGAAAGGCTGGTCGAGTACAGAAAGAAAGCACTTGTCTATCACCGGAAACGCGTCGGGCTTCATTTTCGCGTACACGTAGACAGAGGAGGATACTATGTAGTGAGACCCTTGGCTCTCACATGGTTGAGCGATTACGTCATTTAACAGCTGGACGACGCGAGCTGCTATTCACATCCGGACACCAGACAGCATCTTGGGAAACCGAACCAGAAGTCAAAACTCTAAACACTCCCCTCAGGAGCCCTGCAGGCTGGCGAACGGGCGAAACACAAAGTGACTCCATTTCGGTGATGGGATGAAACTATCGGCAGATGCAGACGGCTAGGTGGGATTCTGCACGACGGACGGCCTCTGGTCCGAACGCCGTTCTCTGGAAATTTCCCATCCTGCGTCTTTTGGGAAATGTTTCCACGAGGCTAACGATGCAAGTCACCTCATGCACTTGGAATCCGTCTGTTCCGAGTGCGACCGGACTTCCGGAGCCGAATGTTGAATGTTGATCGTGACTTCTGATCATGGCTTGTGAGTCCGGAAATCGTGGGTCTCTTGTGCCGGACTGCCACGACTGGGACAGAATGAGCACATGAGCACACTGTGTTCTATTCCCAACGAAAACAGAATCACATGGGCCTGGAAGAATGCCACAAACATCTAATACGCAAAAGAGATGTACGCAAAAGAGATGGGCAAGAGATAAGTATCGGGTCATGAAGTCATATTTACTATCTCGAATAATGAAGAAGACGCGCCGTGAGGACAATCGTGACATGCCAACCCCGAGATTGAAAGCTCACATTAGCTGTTTCTCAGCGCCCATAGCTGAGTGGTATCCCGCATCCAGTGCACCTCCCAATGCCAACCGAAAACGCCAACCCAAGACGGAACATCATGCCATCAAATCTCGCTCACAAAGAACTTGGCCTGGCTGATACCAGACACATCCGCTATGTACCGCAGGCGGCCGCGTAGGTATCGCCTTTGACGCGCGGTCGCGTAATCGCTCTTCATCGCCATGGCGACGGGCCACATGACGATGAGCCCGGCCTCTCCCTTGAGCGGGTCGTCCGGCTTCGTGGTACCGCAGGGGAACTGGGAAACGATAACCCCGTAGCCGTTCCAACTGCAGAAGTAAGGGACCGCCGCGACGATGTCCTCGACGCGATTCGTCGCGACTCGGACGAGCTCGTCGTACTCCTCGTCGTCTTCGATGCCCTCTCTGCCGGCCGAGGCGAGCCACGATGTGGATCGCATGATGGTTGAGATGAGATTCAGATGAGTGCACCAGGTGACCAGGTGCAGGACCGCCATCGGAAGGTTGAAGAACTTGTAGACTTGTCCCTCGAAGGTTGGCTCGGTATCGAGTTCTTCGTCGGTCCGATCGAAAACCCACTCCGCCGTGTCGACTTTCCATGTGGGACTGGGATTGTTGTCGTTGATTTTGCGGAATTCTGCCTCCAGTTTTCGTGCCTTGCCGAGCAGCTCCGTCATTGTCGCGAGGGCCTCGGGACTCGGTTCGCTGGCCTTGCCGATGATGGAGTCGATCGCTTGCTGAAGTCGACTGCTCAGCAGGCTGATGTCGACGGTTGGGCGGTTGTTCTCGTTGACGGCCTCGTTGTACAGGAGCCATGAGTAGCTTGTCATTTCCGCTTCTTTGAATAAGCTCTGCACTGAGAGGCATTGGTTGCGTGTCATGGCGAACAACTCCTTTCCCTCGGTCGTCTCGAGTACTTTATTCCCGCGCATCTGAACGATCCTTGCGGCTCCCTTCAGATGACTTATATACTCTTTCATTGAGTCTTTCGACATTAATGACTAGCAATCACTTAGTAAAGCCGCCAGTATAGAATGGCATGGGTCTCATATACCTCGTAGAATGCTAGCATGAGCACGGCACCCAGTGTCTGGTCACTATGCATCTCCTTCGGATCCGCGATGGCCTGGCCTACTGCCCGCAACGCCTTGAGGTGATGCTCCTGAGCGCGGAGTAACGCCGGCCCTCTCATACCCTTTGACTGCTTCATCGCCAACGTCGCCATGGATGTCGCCTTGAACGCCTGCGACAGACATATTGAAACCTTGCCGCTGCCGAGGAATCTTGGTATGAATGCGTAGTACCCCCGGGCCGTCGGTGTAAGCGGCACGTTGACGAACTCGGAGAGAAAAAGACACGACGCTTGCTCGTCCAGTGAGTCCATGAGCCCCCCGGGAACCTTCTCCAGCACGCTCATGAGGTCGCCTTCTTTGTCGCCCAGCCTGAAGTTCGGCGTCGAACCCCGTCTTTTGCTGATGGCCGTCGTATCCATGCAACAATCCGTCTCGATGCTCTTGATCGGTATCGACGGATCCACAGCGCCGGTGCTCTCGGAGCTGCCGGCCTTCATCTTCCTCAGCTTCTCCGCCGACGGCTTCCCCTGGTCGCGGACGACGGCGCCGTACCCCGGACAGTGTCGCTTCGACTTGGTGCATCGCATGCAAAACGGCTTGGCCTCGTCGCACTTGACCTTCCTAATCCTACACAGCTTGCACCCGCCGGAGGGCTTTCCGGTGTAAACCATTGTCGTAAAGTATACCGAGTGCGCCCTACGCTGTGGGGTATGTTGGTAAATTGAGAAACAAACAAACCCAGGAAAGTGGGCGCGTTCCAGCAGGACGGGTTGGCACTAGAATATGGGCTGAACGGGTCGACGGAAGATTGAGGGGAAGACCCTGCGAAACGGTTAGCTGACTCGAGCAAGCTTTCGAGCTTGTCGGGTTTGAGAGGAGAGGGGGGTTATAAAAGAGGCGGTCCAGAATAGCTTGGCAAGAATGCTAACATGACATGCAACGACACGGACCGAAGTCGGGAGCGTGCTCGTCATGTCATGCACGGCATCACGAATGGGCTAATTTAGTTTGCAGGCAGCTTTTCTCTCTCGTGTTTGTGCTCTATTGTCGCAGAGAAAGCTCCTACACGGCGGGAAATGCCATCCCGCCGGGCCCAAGCCACCTGTAATCTGAGTACAGGCACATGTGCATGACAAGACAAGTGCGCTCGATCTCGCTGCAGGTGGATGTAGATGGAAGGGAAGAGCGCCTCTTCCGATCTTGGATTGATGCTATTTCGAGCCGTAGATGATCGGAAAGTGGGCGATGGCGTGAAACATTCATGTACGGTTGATGGCCTGCATGCACAAGCAGCTGGGCACCCACCCTCAATTCCATCCCAGGCGTGTTGTCATGAGGGTGGTCAGGTAATCGGCGTGGAATCAAAGGTGCCGTCATGTCCATAGGATTACTGACATGGGCAATTGTTAATAATCTCTAGCAAGCTGTGCAAGCTGTCGCTGTGTGAAGGGTCAAAATACGGTATGGAGAGCATGCGCTCTTTGACCATTCCATCCCGCCAGTTTCCTTGGTGCAACATGTTTCAAGGATGAGAGATCTTGCTGTATTCAAGCATCCGTACTGGTTCCATCCTCGGCCGAGCGTCCTCTGGCGTTTCGTTTCATCAGGCAACTTGCGGATCCGAAGATGCCCAAGCTCAAAGACGGAACTGTCATCTGTTTGAATCCGCATCAGATGCTGTTATGGAATGTTGCCTTGGCCTCTTTTCTCGCTAACAAAAGACGAACGTTGGGTTACTATCTCCGAGGAGATGTCCCCCACACGATAGGTTGATGAGCTGGTATTCAATTTCCCTGAGTCGTTCATTCAGCGTCGACGGACATGAGAGCCTGAGCTCTCGTGTCAAGCAAAAGTCAGTCGGCTGCGGGGTTGCTGCTCGGGTGATTTGAAGACGGTTCCACATCGTCTGATGTGAGCCTGTGGCTACCTGAGCTTCTCGATTGTCCCTCTGACAGCCATACATTTAACCCACGGCTGTAATGATGGCATGGTGAAGACGATTGGTTTATGTGATCTCCGTTGAGAAACCGAGACCGATATCGAAGCTAATCTTGGAGTAAAGAGCTGCATACAGGTCTGGTCAGCTGACTGCCTGGGAGACTCCTAATGATCTCATCAGCACAGTAGTGAATGAAACTTTCGTTCATACATGCCTTCACATTCAATTGGCTTGAGAAAATTCTTGTTGATCAAACTGATGAGCTTTCCATAACGATGGACAGAGTGCCTAGCACCGATACATACAAAGAGTGTCTGAAAGCCCCAGCGTATTGGATCAGCCAAGAGATATAATAAAGAGTGGATTAAACATGTATCCATCGACTTCGCAAAGGGAAGTTCTGCCGTCATTTTCAAAACACAAGACCGACCCACTTGAGATACGTCAGCAATGGAATCCCGGTGATGACCCCCCATTGACGTCTGGTCCTTCAAGTGATCCTGTGTTAGACTCAATGATTCCCGCTTTTCGTTTTCTTCCATTCTTACTCCCGTTTCCATCAAACAGCGTCGTTAAACCGGAACTCGCCCCAGAAAGCATTTCGTCAGCCGCATGGCCGTAAAGCGAAGGTGTGTCAGATCGATAGTTGATATCCTTGGCCAAAAGTCTGTCGCGCTCACACGTGCACCTTGGAGTGGCTCGAATGGTCATCAAGAACTGTCCATGGCATTTTCTGCGTCGGTAATTGTCAGTTTGGCCAAGGCTGCTGGATGAAAGTCGATTCTTCTTACCTCAGTTTATCTTCTTGCTGGGCCCGGAGGGCCGAATCCGGCCCTTGGGTCTAGCAACCCACTCAGGGGAATTGACGGCATCAGCCTTGGCCTCAATCTCGTTCTTCAGCTGTAGTTCGCGAGCGAAGTTAGATTCCTTTCAGGGGGGTGCGGATCCGGGACGGGCGTCTTGACTTGCCTCGAGATCGCGTAAGTAGGTGTTGCCCTCCACTACCATCGCCCGAGGGACTGCTTGAACGATGGCGCCCAAGAACAACAGGATACCGACTTCCAATTTCATGTTATGTGAGTCACGTCGTGAATTCGATCAAGTTCAATATTGTCAAGAATAATAATGTTCAGTGAGTGTTTGTTTGCGGCAGAAGATCTCCTCGCCCACCGGCATGACCAGGGACGCGCGAGATGCTCAAATGAAATGGCTGAATCACGCGCGACCGGCCCACTCACAGTTCATCTTCGGTCCGTCGTCGCCTGCTATGAACGCAAACAGCAATGAACATACGAAGACTTATCAGACGAGGGGTTCTGGGCCTCGAAAGCAAGGATAAGCTTAAAAGCTGGGGGTGCCGGGAGGGGAGATACGATGCAGGTACCGTAGGCAGAAAGACCGAAACATCACACACCCTCCGCGGCGGCAAATGGTCAAGGTTCCACTGCCGTGCCTGTCAAACGTACCAGATTCGGCATGCGCCGAGAAACACGCACCCAACACGGCGTGAAATCGGGCGTGGCGGGTTGCTACCCGCCTGTTGTTGCCATGAAACTTGCCCTGAGTCATCAGAAGTTCGGAGGAGCCAGCTATTCTCGCGAAGACTTACGGTACGTGGACGTGGAACTCTCATAAGTAATAGATATTGTTGGCACGATATCAGGAAACGTTTCGGGTCTATACTCATCACATAGACACCCCAACATCTCTCTACCACATCTGGCTGACGAAAGCTCACATGCTATGGGAAATTTCGTTCTTCCCTCTCACTCACATGCTTCAATTTCAGGAGTAGCCCGCTTGAAAAGCATTTGCAGCTTCGTTCAATGGCTACTGATTCGGCCGACAACATTCGACTCTGGATTCCTTTCGCAGCTTAAATATCGGATAGTATCGGTAACTCGTTGCCTCTTCGGCCAATTGAAGATATGCCATCCCTGCCAGTTCAGTATCCAACGATTGCTGTTGGGCAGAAATAAAGACTATCGGGTATAACTTCCCACGTAATCCTACTCCGCGCGGAAGCTTCCGTGAGGCATCGTTGATGCTGACGAACGCCGGCGCGTAAGGTTCGTGGGTGAATCGCCAGGGATATGCTTCAGACACGCGTTGCCAACTTAAACCACCTGATTTTCACAAGGATGTGTGTTTTTGATAGAGTCGTATGACGCGGACCGAGCTTTAAAACGATCTTCAGGGTCTCCAAACACTCTTACAAAAACTACGTTACATTTAACTTTCGTGGTAACGCTCATAACCTGCTCGATTTGGTCGTCGACTCAGGCTGTAACGCCATTACACAGCCACAGTATGATTGAGAAAAAGTGTAGAGCTGCAATCTCTGCAGTAGGGTTGAGATTGATAGGGACTTCCGCCGTCGAAGGTTCCCGGCATCGGCGGATATTTCGCGGGACGGATGACTTTGGGGCGATCCTGATAGACGACCAACTTCTCCATTAGGCGGTAGTCGTATTCTTTTCCGGGAAAACGATAGCAGGTCGTTGAGGGATATTCCCAAGCTTAGATCTTCCAAGATTGGTTCTCCAGATCTCACGAGGACCTTACCGAAATCGTCGTCCGGCACGTCAATCCTGCAGGATACGACTCTGTTTTCGAGATCGTTGGGACATTTCTGCCCTACATTTTGAAGGTTTCTAGTCGTAAGGCAACCAATAGCCAGTCTTGGATAGACAAAGTCGCGTGATAATCCCAGAAGAAGGACGGTGACGCTTTGACTGCGGAAGGAGTAGTAGCCCTACGGCAACGTACGTTAAGCGTTAAGCTCTGACTGGGGGTTCTCAATGAGTATACACGCGGCATAGTGTTACCTCAAGCTCTGGGCCACTGCCCATGTTCGGGGTTGATTATTTATCCTGTCGATCAGCCGCGAGGTAAACTCAGCCCACCAGATAGAGTACGCCAACTCTTTTTTCATCTAACAAGCGGCTTGTGGTCCAATCGGCAGATGTTGAACGGAGCTGTACGGCGACCTTTGAGACTTTGACAGGATTTGTGTGGAATTCGTCCCATCTCGTAGTGGAAGATAGAGAACCGCCGAGATTTTCAAATAGAATTCGATCCTGCGTCCGGACCGAAACCTACAATTTGAGCTCCTTGTGATGGGGGCCTTGGAGAACTCCTCGGAATACGACTGTGATCACCTGACTGAGAGGTAAGACCGGAACGTCCAGGATGCTGTTGCCATTTTTTACACAATTTGCGTCGCTTTTTGATAGCGCGGGTGATGATCGTCGTATCGTGTGGTTGATCTATCCAGACGCCATCATCATTCGACATGAAGCTATTGTCCTGGAACTGGTTGGTGATATGCGGCGCTCTGGTGCCGGTGATGGTGCATTTGTGGCCGCGCATATCATTTGACATCTCGTCCATCTTCCTTGTCCAGCCACTGCCAAAAGCATACTCCATTCGTATTCTCTCGTACGACCCTCTCATCATCTACATTGTGGGATTCCTCTCATGGGCCGAAAGGAGACACCTGCTGCGACTCGGGTAGGTGCCCGGGACTACGCCTGCCGTCCATGCGACTAACACGATGCACAAGAGAATCTCTGTTCGAGAGGTCCACGATATACATCGACGAAGAAACCCAATACCTCCACGACCCAGACCGAACAAGCAGCACCGCGTATCTCCCGGACTCGGACCCGATAGTCCAGCGCATAACCAAACGCGCCTCCGAAATCCAGGGCTACACCCCCCTCGACCTGCACGAGTCCCTCCAACTCACACGCTACCGCGCCGGCCAGCTCTTCAATCCCCACCTGGACCCCCTCGACGCGTCCGTGAACGGTAGTTCTACGCATCGACTCACCACCATCTTCGCCATCGTCGAGGCGAGCTGCGAGAAGTGCGGGACGCAGTTCCCGTATCTCAACGTCAACTGGACGCTGGAGGACCGGAGTTGGTGTGCGTATGTGGATTGCGAGAACCATGAGGCGTTGACTGTGAAGGCTGTGCCGGGAAATGCGTTGTTCTGGAAGAGTTGGGATAATTTCGGAGAGCTGGATACTAGGACGACGCATGCTGGGTTGCCGCCGGAAGGTGGTGTGAAGACTGGGTTGAATATTTGGACGAACGGATGATGAGACCTGGTGATCGTACAAGATTAGCATCTGGGTACGATGAATACAGCGAACGGTGGGTGCTTGAAGGGACTTCAGTCAGAGAAAAAGAGAAAAGAAACATCATGCAACGCCTCGGCGATGCTTGTCTGAATACCAAGATAGGTCATCATTGAGTTGGGTAGATACGAGGGTGGTTGAGGAAGAGATAACTCACGAGTCTGAGCAGTCAACAGTGCCTCAAAAGCTCGCGCCAACGAGGGTACCTGAGTCAAGGTTAGCACATGATCTCCATCCTAGAAAAGAAAACGCAGTGTGTGGTGAAATCGGGGTATTGGTAAACCGAATCAGACGGGTGTCGTGAAGTCATCTGGGTCCACCACAGCCCATCGTACCACTTCTGCCGTATATCATCATCACCCGGGATGAAGGAGGGGAACCAGGATTTCACGTACCTCCATGTATACCGCCGACCTTCAGACTTCCAATCAAGTCCTGGCCGAGTCACGGTGGTAAACTTCAAACTTGCGACTCCTTCCATCGTGCGGTCGATCCGAAGAGTGGTCGATAGATAGGACGGTAGGGAATCTGACGGCCTGAGAGCAGAGAAGAATCAGCGGTCGTTTCGATGACGGCAAGTGAAAAGATAATGAATCACTTCGGGGGTACAATGGCGTCGTCTGATGGTGTGAATGAACGTCCTATGCGAACATCTCGAAGACTGCGCACCGTAAGCTCGTAGAGCCACCGCGGTAGTGTTGTAAACAAGTAAAGTGGAAGGAAGGAGAGAACGAGAAGAAATTCTGCGACTTACCACGACGACGGTTTTCGACACGATAGACGCGTCCTCGACACGAGCAAACCCACCTCATCGCCATGGGGACGCGCAGTCGAGAATCGTGCCCGGGAGACCCGATAAGAAAGAACTCGATTCCCTGCTCCTCTGTCCCAAGAGAAATTCGCAGGGAACGCCGAGACATCGCCAAAAAATCAAAACAGGAAAGAAAAACGACACCTCTCTCAGATCAAAACCCTCGCCAAAGCCGCGACCACACTCTTCCCGTCTGGGTGGGAAGAATACGTCGACTAGGACAATGTCTGCTCTTGCCCTCTTAAAGTCGAAGAAAGCAGAGAAGAGATTTTCTCGCGGGAGGGAGAGGTGGCGTGTCAGCGGTGAGAGGGGAGGTTTTGGCGGAGGATGCGGGAGGAAGAGGGTGAGGAGGTGGAGGTACATCTTTCAGGAACGGATTTGTTGGAAGGGACTTTGAGAGGATGTTTTGGATTGTATGTTTCGACTAGAAGAATTGAAGAGGTGAAAATTGAAGTGATCTCTGGGAGTGGTGGATGTGGAAGGGAGAAGTTTCTGGCGAGGAGTCTTTGAGGACGGGTGAAGAAAGAAGGCTGGGGGTGGTCTGTTGGATTCTGTACCTTTCCACGAAAGGACAAAAGTCCCACTTAGAAAATACCAATACATCAAAATATGACAAGAAAAACTCCTGCTCAGTTGCCGTGACGATTCAGAAGTCACTTCTTCACTAGGACCTTCTGTGTGAGGGTGTTCCGGGGAGCATGTCCAAGTCCGGCCCCACTTCCACCCAGCACAATCGGCATGGCCCCACTAAACCCGGTTGCTCCAGCTTTGGGGTATGACAAAGGCACCCGTCGTCCAGTTGAATCATCCAGCAATCTTTACGAAGTGCCCTGGAGGCAGGAACAGCATAAATATGAATTCGCCATGTGCTGTGACCAGGAGCAAAGAAGTCCTTAATTGATCGTTTCTCAATCGCACTCCGGTTTCTAGGAGACAGCAGTTGGATACATCACTGCAAGTCTTCTGACATTACTTTGAATATTAGAGCAAGTTATCTACACTATGATTTATTTTGTTAAATAATATGATGTGACTAGATATGAACAGGTGCCCCTATCCTAGATCTACATCCTGTCGTCTGAACATTATTTTCATGAATTATACATTAAATGCAAATGCTAAATATCCGTCATGATATGGGCGCAGTCCGGCCCAGGTGTCCGTATCCATCCATCAAACATTAATCCGATCAGAGAAGAGCAACGACAACGACACCAGCGGCAGCGGCCATGACGCCGGAGCCGAGGCGGTTGGCGGCAGCGGTGACCTGGACCGGGGGGACGGTGGTCCTGCTGGGGCTAGGGGCGGGGGTGGTCGCGGGCGTAGGAATGACAGAGGGGAGAGACACGGGAGGGACGCTCGCCGGAGGAGCGGGGGTACCGGCAGGAGGAGCGGGAGGAGTACCGGCGGGGGGAGCAGGAGGAGTGTTGACAGGAGGCACCGGGGGAGCAGGAGGGCTCGGGACCGGCTTAACAGTGCTGAAAGTATGAGGAGGAACACTCTCGGTGATGGGGCAGATGGTCGTGGAGACGGGGATGGTCTCGGTGGTGACGTGAGGAGGCTGATCGGGGCAGTTGGGAGTTCCGGGAGGGCACTTGGTGACGGTGTGGATCTTTGTGGTGTACACCGTCGAGGTCGTCCAAGTCGTCGGGGGAGGAGGAGGAGGGGGTGTGTGAGTCTCGGTCACCGGGCAGATGGTGGTCGACACAGGAACCGTGACGGTGGTGACGGTGTGTCCTCCGGGGCAGTTAGGGACGTGAGGGGGGCACTTGGTGATGGTCTCAACGCGGGTGGTCCAGACAGTGGAAGTGGTCAGCTTCTCGGAGCTCTTGGTCTTGGTGTGGTGAGGCTTGCTGGTGGTGTTGAGGTAGGGAGTGGTCGTAGGAGTGTAAGTCGGGATGTGGTGGCTCTTGGTCGTGCTGTGTCCCTTGGTGCTGCTGACGGCGGTCGATGACTCGCAGTCCTCCGATGAAGTGGTAGGGGTATGGACGGGCTTGCTGCTGGTCACAAAAGTTGAAGTAGTCTCACAGTCCTCGGTGGAAGTGGTCGGGGTGTGAACCGGCTTCGTCTTGCTGATCGTGGTCGACGTCGTGCAATCCTCAGTGGATGTGGTCGGAGTGTGAACGGGCTTCGTCCTGCTGATCGTGGTCAACGTCGTGCAGTCCTCGGTAGAGATGGTCGTAGAGTTGTGGTACTTGGTCGACCAGGTCTTGCTCGAAGTGGAGTGGCCCTTGGTGCTGCTAACCTCGGTGCTGCTAACCTCGGTGGAGGTGGTGCAGTCCTCAGTCGAGGTCGTCGTCGGGGTGTGGACGGGCTTAGTGGTGCTCACGACAGTGGAAGTCGTGTCGCAGTCCTCAGAGGAAGTCGTTGTCGGGGTGTGAATCGGCTTCGTGCTGCTGACCTCGGTGGAAGTGGTGCAGTCCTCGGTGGAAGTTGTGGGGGTGTGAACAGGCTTGGTGGAGCTGACAACGGTCGACGAGGTAGTGCAGTCCTCGGTAGATGTGGTCGGAGTGTGAACAGGCTTGGTGCTGCTGACGACAGTAGAGGAAGTAGTATCACAGTCCTCGGAGGAGGTGGTGGGCGTGTGGACGGGCTTGGTGCTGCTGACCGGCGTCGTCGAGGTGGTGCAGTCCTCAGAGGAAGTGCTGGTCGAGTGCTCCTTGGTGGTGCTTGGGGTCGGAGTAGGAGTAGGAGTGACATACTCGCTGGTCGACGAGGTGGTGATGACGGGAGTGCTGGTCGTGCCGGGAGCGGTGGAGGTGGTAACCGGGACGGTGGTGCTCAGGCTGTAGGTGATGCAAGAGCAAGCCGAAGAGACGGCCTTGACGTCTCCGCCGCAGTTGTTGAAGTCAGTCGGGATGGCCGACGGAGCGGTGGTGGTGCCGTGGAGGAAGTCAACACAGAAAGTCTTGGCTTCTTCCTCGAAGCGCTTGTCGATGAGGTTGCGGTAGCAGCCGTCGTGCTCCTGGGAGGTGTTAGTCAATGTTTCTGGGGTTATGTTTTCTCCCATGAAAGACTTCATATGAGATGAGAATAGGAGAGACCTACGCAGTTTGGGTAATCCCAGGCATTGACGGACGCCAGGGCCATGGCGCCCAGTCCCAAGTAGAGGCCGCGCATCTTGAATAGTTTCGTGGTGTTAAAAGCGAATGTCAGTGACTATGAAGTCGAGCTGCTGAATAAGCGAAGGTATTATTGCCTAAAGGCTTGAAGCGACCGTGGGTGAAGAGAAAAGGAGAGACATGAACGAAGGTCTCGGCATGTTGAGGCGGCCTTTATGAGAACCAAGGCGAGGCAGAGGAGATGGGTCGGGGTTGCTGGGGGCGGGACGTCTCGCGTGCATCCATCACCCATTCACCCGCTCTACCCACATAGACGGGCGGACTAGGAATACGAGGTAGTTCTGGAGCCGCAGTCGCCTCGTGGTTGATCTCTCGTTGCCCATGCTCCCACCCAGCATGCCAGGCTAGCCTGGACATGGACGACTGCATCATCCCAGAGGCCTTTTCCCCATGCAGGTAGAATTAGGGTAGGGTATCTTGGGCTGCAGGATGGGCTGCTGCATGATGGCGATTGGTGGTGGTTGTGACGGGCGGTGGGTGTGATGATGGAGGTTGGCTTGGGGCCACCCACACCACAACGGCGGGTTCGGCGTGTCGTCGGCCAGGCGAGTGATTTTGGGCTGGTACATGGCGAGAAGAGAATGGCGCCCTCCGTCAGCTCGTACCGGGTGGCTAGTGTCGTAGTGAGCATGACTCCATGAAGACTAGGAGAGGGGGGAACCAGACTGACGGTTTGACGGTTTGACGGCTTGATGGCGGCAGACGGGCGAAGAGGGGCGGTTGCAACGCGATGACCTCGCTCCCGGCGGTGATCTCACCGGTGGAGACGAGAAGACGGACTAAAATCTGGAGGATCTTCGTATGAGAGGAGTCATGGCCCTCTTTTCCCGAATCTATCGAAGCTGGCCCTGCTCTTCCGTGGCATGTCGTTGTGATGATTGGGCTGATGTTTCGACGTTTCTCGGCGGAACGTGCGGTGTCATCGAGAAGCGGTCTCCAACGGCGCAGGACTAATGAATAAGTTTCTTTCGAGTTTTCGCGCCGTTTTTCTTTTCTTTTCATTTTTCTTTTTGTCGTCTTTTCCACATGCGTCGATGCAGTTCTCCGCGGTTGAATTCTTCTTAGGCAGGAAGGAAGGAACGGGAAAAATCAGAGGTGAAAAACCCCTACCCCCTGCCTCAAGGCGCTCCTTAGCGTGCGCTAGCCAGGGGTTGCCCAGTCGTCGTACCAGCAGGACGGCCTAGCAGAACCAATCAGGGCCGCCATTTTCCAGTTTGGGCAGGTGGGTGCAGTGTTCTTGCCTTCCAGGTTTATCAAGCAAGCGGGCTGTTGCTGCCTCGCTGGGCAACTGCGACTGCGACTGCACTGCAACTGCAACTGCGCGACCTGCACCTGCCGTGGAAGAGAGGATTGAGCATTCGGCAAGGACGGAAGGTACGATCATTAAACCTGCCTGCCATTCGATGTTTTCATTCTCATGGAAGGTGCGTTTTGCTGTGCTCTTGCCAAGTGAGCAAAGTACGAATCTTCATGTCTCGGTCGTCCAATAGGAGCTTCTGGAATTGCCGCCTTCCGTCCAACTGGTTACCCAGCCTTCGACTGCCTTCTTCCTCCATCATGTTCTTCTGAATTTTCTTCTACTTATCATACAACTTCAAAATCCTCATCGCGTGCCGATTCAACCGAATCATGCCTCCTCATCTTCAACCTCAGATGCCAAGTCATCCTTCCCGTACTGCAGAAGAACGATACACCAAAATAGCCACCATCGACGGCTCGCCCGGTCAGCGAACGTCCTCAGAAGAACACCAGATGGCAGCCGGCCTTCACCTCCGCCGCTAGCACCAAAATGGTCAAACGACAAAGGTGCGCTCGCTTGCCTTGGCCTAAGAAAAGAAACAACACTTGAGGCTTTTTGGGATCCCTGTCAACAACACCACCTCTCCTGCCAGCCTTTGCTTGTTCTTCTCCAACATGCAGTTCGCCGCCTCTTAGCTCGTCTTCTCCTCGCGATGGATGCATGATGCTGCTGCTGCCCGCTTCGTTGGAATAAGCTTGGAGGAGAATCACATTACCCAGTACCTTCGTACCGCGAGATGACAACCTTCGCCAATGAGGTAATCCGAGCGGATTTCCGCCCACCATCTTCTACTCAACTCAACACCAGCCGGCGACTTTTCATCACCAGCCATCTGGCTCAACTTTTCAATCAGCTTCGGCTATTCCCAAGACGCCTCGATCGTCAGTCGGTCTCGCTGTCTGTCTGCCACGCTGACTCATGAGGCCAACGCATAAGGCAACATTGCCGCATCGTCACATCGTCTCTTGACCTACATCTCACGATGGATACGAGAGCCCTTCGCTTCTTACCCCGCCGGGGGCCGCGGGGTTGCCGCCCCATCCCATCATCCCAACCTCCCAAGGCATCACGTCGCATCCGTGCTGACCTTAATTTTGTGGGCAGGAAAACAAGCTTCGGGCCCCTCTCAATCACAGCTCCACGCATCGCGACTGAGACAATCGTCACCCATCTTCAGCGACGTCTCATCGCCCCGAGGACATGTCACCATTGCTGATTTTGCACACCAAGATCGTCGTCTCATTTCACTTACAATTGGCTTACACCCCGCTACGATTGTCGCACTCATCTGAGCGTCTCGTTTAATACTGGCTATGTTCTTGAAGCAATCACTACCTAAGCCGTCACGGCAATCCCAACTTCTGACGTCCATGCAAGTACGAGGGCTCTCAGTTTATCCGTCAATACGATCCTGGTAAGCAATCGCCTGGACCGAGTCTGACCGCTGAAGCCGACTGGTTATGTTCAGCTGGCAGCTGGACTAGCAAGCCACTCCCCTGCGCCCCGGCACTACACCGGAGCGGCGCAACGTTGCTTTCGCGCCCGGCCACAGCGACATGATGAGTACGATGGTTCTTCGGCTTGACACTGTCAACAACAACAATAACTTCATTATTTTTGGGACACAGTCTAGCTAACGAGACGCTCTGACTTTAGACATCAACAAGCTGACTCGAGCATTGCACTATTTGCGGTCGCCAACGAGTTCATCCGTTTTCCATCCTTCTGGAAAGCCTTGGCCCGCGTCCACACCATCAGCCGGAACCCGCCAGCAAATACGAGGCACAGCCGGGAAGCGACTCCTTCGCGATTATCACTGGCCAACGAGCCGACCATCACGGCCGAGTCTTGCCGAGGATCTTCTTTCCCAGTGCCAAGACATGGTTAGCAGACGGTTGACTGAACACCTTCGAACGCATCAGGTCATGAAATCCCGATCAGCACATGACGTCAAACCGCACCACCGATCCCGTGTTTCCGCTTTCCTCGCCGGCTCGACTCCCCGAGTAATAGGCCTAGGCCGAACCTTTCTTTTCTACGACAGCTCCGACGGGCCAAAACAAACAAATGGGCGGACGTTTTTAGCACGACCCAATCCCCTGGGCTCCACGTCTTCTAGCTCGGAGCCGGCCTTCATCGATCGGCGTTTGCCGGCCATTCCTTATTAATACGCTTTTCGTGACTCTGAAGAGCGATGCTACCGCGTTCATGGCCGTACGGAGTTTTTGAAATGACTCGTGACTGTCTCCAACTACGACCTCTCCATAGCATTGACCATTACTGCCAAATTCCGAAGCTCATTCATAGTCAAGAAAATGGGATCCAAGTCTTTGATTTGTCGTAACCTTGTCCTGGAGGAATAGATGGGCTCGTGTACGAAATCATTGAAATCGTACCTTGAGATATATTCACAGGACGCAACAGAGCTTTCTGAGGTTGGGTTTGCAAAATGCGTCAAATCACCGTTGTTGCATATCGAGGTGCTTGATGCGATTGGCATTGACACCATCGAAAGCTACATATCCATGTACTTAAACTCCCGAGGCATGACAAAATCCAAGAAAGGAATCTGCAGCACTCGACTGTCTCGTCTGGGGCAAACAAGGGCTCAACGCATTTTGAGTCAAGTCATAACCCTACAGTCCCAGACTTTGTCAGAAATTGAGCGCTTTGCAGCCCAGAATCAGCTCGGCGCTGAAACGCAGGAGGCTTGATAATTCCGATCTCCCCGCAACTCATCGTCATCGCCGTCTCTTATCATTGTCTTTTGTGTATTCCTTTACAGTTACATCCATCTGAATGAGCTCGTGTCATCATAACGACGTTTCGTAATATGGATGGCATCGCCGGGCTGGTTGGCATAGCAGTCACGGCACGGATCAGGATCCCTTGGGAGCAACAAGTCATGGACCCACGTCGCCGAACATCACGCCATTCTGCGGCTACGAAGTTGAAAACGCTGAGTTCAGACGCTTTTATACAGCTCGCAGTGAAATCGATGAGGACAGGAAGGATAAAGTTACAGTTACGTCTTGTAGAAATCAATGATACTCCCACATGAGGTGGTTTGGCACCAAGCAACTGAAATTACCGCCAAGAGGCATTTATAAGGCATCACAACTGCCTTGGAGACGTGATTAAACAGCCGAATTGTGATGAAGAGTGGCAGAATTGTGCTCGGCCGGTCTAGCATCTAGATCACTGCTCTCAGGACGTTCTGGAAGACTCTGGACCAGAATGTCGCATCTTAGCTATGTCTCGGCGCTGAAGTGTTGAACTCGTCGCTTGATGATCTTGATTGTCTAGCCAGCTGTTTCGCCGTTGTTGGTTTGTCCTGTCTGTGGGTTATCCTATTATGAATACCCTGAAGCAAGTGCTGGTTAAGATGACGGTCCTGAAGCTCATGTCACGAATGTTGTGTTATATAATCAAAGGTTAGAGATGAGATTTGAACCTCGCAGTGGAAACAAATGCAACACCACACTCCATTGGCCTGATGAAGATTTGTTTTGAAGCATGCATTTGTGGGATATTTATGTGAATCGACGACAGCCCGACACTGTGAGAAAAGCCGAGTAAAAGTGAACCGAGACGCGAGAGGGCTGTGACTATGCCGGAAGAACTTCTGCGTATAGATTCTCAAGTGGTCCACCATGACGGTTGAAGATGATGTCTCCTCGAGACCACCGCATATAAATCGCTTCATGTCATAGAAATAGCAAATCAACCCAGGAATTAACTTGGTTCCCCGGAATCCGCTGGTTACAGGCTGGGAATTTGATAACGAGTCAATCTAGCCGCCTCTTCGGGTTTATTGAATGGGGCTTCGCATCAATATGAGATTACGTCGCCGCTGTTTTCCCGGCCATCACGGGGTTATTCATAGGTAGATACTACGTCGACAGGGGAGATGAGAACTGAATTATTTCTTGGCGCATTAGATCACTGACGTGAACCATCTCGGACCATTTCCTAGGTCTGTTGATAAAAAGCCATTGAACACGGGGTGACGAGGTTTTATAGAGACCAAAAAGTAAACAGCACCAGTACATCACTGCCCCTTACCAATCTATGTGCTGGTAAGACCAGACTGGATTTATCTAACAGAACGTCGCAGGAACAAAGTTCAGTAACGCTCAAGACTGCGTATGTTCTAGCTCTGGGTCAAGGTATAAGTAGGTACTAGAGGCCGACTGTTAGTAAGAGCTGTGGCGTCCAAAGAGTATTGCCCTTTGCTGTTAGATGTCCATCGACACTCGTTTCAAGCGACTTCTCTATGGATTTGCTTGGGCAATAAGTGGGAAGCTGAAGGTGAGCTGACAATGTATGTCGATAATATCTCCGTCTTCCATCACCACCGCCGGCCTTTGCGTATTTGATGGTGATAGACTATGAACGAGCCCGCTCAAAGTCTCACATTTGAAGCTTGTCACGACGCATAGCCACTGAGGCCGATGAAGTGGCCAAACTCCATCTTCAACTAGCCGCTTTTCAGGTCTTCTACTTTCGCTGGACGGCAAGGAGTTTGATCTGCTGCCTCATCTCCCTATCACACAGGACGGTCCAGCCTCATACATGAGGGCAAACGAGCAGGACCAAGCCAGATACTGACAACGATGATCCTAGCTCGTCAAATCGAGAGCAGATACGAGCACAACTAAGCTTTATATACTTTCGCGTCCCATTGGGCTGAGCGTGCGCGGCCGTACATTGACTTCCTTGGTTGGATTTCTTCCTATTTCTAGTCCGATATGACACTGAAGTTACGAAATTTCAACGTCATTTCCTTCACCCTCCAATTGATTTGAATGACCAGATCCGGAACAACTGGCTTCTTTTCTGCGGCATATAGCCTTCAGGTGAGCGAAGTTGTTCAGCTAAACGTAGCCTTGGCATCCAACTATCTGATGATTGGTCCAGCTTCCGATATTGCTGGTATAATCCATGTCTATTCGTGAGCAATACTTCGATGGCAGAAAGGGACGTTGAAAATGCTTTTGGTGATGCATCGTCTCAACGTTGGCTATGTAAGAACTTTCACTGACTTCAGCGCCCTAGGCTGTTCTTTATCATCATTTGGAGACAAAAACGTCGAGGACGGTCCATGAAGTTCTGCAGAAAGCGTCTACTCTTCCCTTGGCCACGTCGCCTCCCTCGCCTCATGCCATTTTTGATGCAGTGATACAATGTTGTCTAACAAATGTACGAGACACAGTCCACCATCACAATGTTTATCCAACACAAGCATCAGAGAGCGCACCGTACTTTTGAGTCTGTTATGCAAGAAAGATAGACCGTTGTACTTAGACACTCCTCAGTCTACTTGTACTCCGTCAACTTCAAACACCCAGCTTTTCAGAGGCAATCTTGGCGCCCTTGACCCGATTCGAAATCTTCTGGAACGCAATATCCCTCGCAAAGTCCGGACCTTTGACGTACTTGGGCTTACTGTCAATGCTGAAAGGGCTGAAACCGCAGTCATCCGTCGCGCCGAGTTGATCGATAGGGATGTACTTTGCCGCTTCGCACAGATCATTCGCAATTTCTTCGGGGTTCTCGACTCTCGGGTCAAGAGGGTTCGTGACGCCGATGAAAGCAACTTGCTTGACTCCATTTCCGTCTTTGCGGATGTGTTCCCCGATCTCCTTGTACACGGTGATCTTGTCCTTTTCCGAAGACAGTTGAATCAAGAAATATCCTAGGCAATGGTCAGATTATCAGATGAATACATGTATTTCAAAAGAGGCATCGACTAACCTGCGTTGATCTTGAACAACGACGGAAGAAGTGTATGATACGGAACTTCAGCCGAGTGCACAGAGTCATAGTCACCGCCGGGACATGTGTGAAGACCAATATTCTTCCTCTCCTCAGGGGTGAAGCGGTCGAGGACGGTGTTGATGATATCCACGAATGTTTGAAGCAAGTCTTCATTCGTCCAGGGGTTTCTGGGGTCCTTCTTGTTGGTCAATCCTAAGGCAGAGTCAGCTCTGAATGCTTCATGATGTCATCAACTCAAGCACGTACGTCCTTCAGTGAAGTCAATCGAAACCCTCTTCGCACCCGCTGCGAAGCATCCCCTAATATCCTTCTCACATTCCCGGACCAGATCATGCACAAACTGCAGCCTGTTGTACCCTTCAAGGTCGCCCTTGAGAGGATACAGCAGGTACAACATGCTCGGCGAGATGACCGCAGTCTTCATGGCATGGCCCTCCGCCAGCGCCTGCGACTTCTTGAAGTTTTCGAACGCATAGGTCTGATACCTGAACGGACCTTTCGTGAGTCGAGGTAGTTGTCGCTGATGTCCGTCGTCGAAATAGGCAAAGACCTGTCCGTCACCTGCCAGGCCGTCCGCCAGACCCGTTCCGCTTAGGGTATCGGTGATTGAATACGTCGCGAACGAGCTGGCGCGCTGCTCGCCGTCATTGACGAATGTCTCGCCGGTATCTTTCAGTCGATTGATTGAGTCTTTGACGGCTGCATCCTGTGCCTTCTCCAACTGGCCCTTCAAAATTTTGCCAGCGTCGTAGTCTGCATAGGCTTGTTGTAAAGCCTCTGGTCGCGGAAGACTTCCGACTAACTCTGTGGGTATCCCCATGGCCCGATGCTGAGTGTAACCTGAGAGAACACAAACTGATCGAAAGTATGCTTGAATGGTATGTCACGGACTCTTCGTATTTGGCTCCTCGTTGGGTATGGCGAGATATCTATGACCAGATTATAAGGGTGGCTGCATTGTATTGCGCGGCGTATTGCATTTGTTTGTTCGTATTTGGCTCAGAATGCAATTACTTCGTGGCTCAGGCTGCCACTAAATGTGAAGACTTTTCGTGCCTCTCTTCAGCCGCGGAGTTGTCAGGAAAGGCCAAAGAGGTGCCCAAACACAATGCTACGAAACTGGAGACAAGTATTGAACTTGTTCAGACCTCATTGGCTGTTCGTATCGTCTGATGATCGGATTGCTTTGGGGATCCGCAACGGGCCGGAGCTTTTTTCGGTGCCGGTTGCGACGGAGCTGATTTCCATGATCCCGTAACCACGTCCATCTCGAATTTCTCATCAACTCTGATCAAAACTGATGCACAAATGCTTCAGATAATGATGTTGAACTGCAAGATCCCAACTTCAACAGCCGCGGATGATCGACGCTCTCTTGCCAAGTAATGTGTCTCACTCCATCGAGCGCCTATTACTAGTGGTCGATAGTGGACCTAGGGTGCGAGAATGAGTAATGCGAGAATTTCATGAGTTCCCCTCAGCAACTGCGACGTCATTGCCGACCGCAATGTTGGGCTGAACAACCGCGCGACACATCCTCGCAATTCTGTCACCATGCAATCGCTCTGCGAGTATTGCGAAGTCATCCCACTCAACTCTGCAGAACTCCGATCCAGAAAGGACGATGCTGCGGCTTCTTGGTTCGGTCTTGGACATTTGGACCGGGTCATCAACAGCAAATGCCCCTTCTGTCGACTCGTCACCCAGGCTATCCACCAGGACTACATCGCAAACCCGGAAGATGGAGTAGCTACTAGTCGATTGGACCCAGTAAATGTCGTTTGGTCCAACGACTTGGGACCGGGCAAACGAGGGGCTTTCTACGTCTACGGCGTCCGAAAATGCATCATATACTTCGCGGGAGACGAAACTCAGACCACGGACGGAGGAGATGACGACGGCTTCCTCCGATCATCGATTTCTCCCGACCTGGATTATCACAGGATTGGTCAATGGATCTCCTCATGTGAAGCGACGCACACCGTTCACTGTGGCGATGGTTACACTCCGAAACAATTTTCTGATGCATATCCGGGTTTAGAAGTCCTGCGACTCATTGACGTGGAGTCATATTGTCTCGTGAGAGTCCAAGATGTCCGCCGATACGTGGCTCTCAGTTACGTCTGGGGCGGTGTTGCAAGCGTTCGCTTGGCCACGTCTAACCTAGAGCAAATGCTGAGGATAAATGGGATAAAGGCTGCCTGGTCACGTCTGCCGAAGACCATTACCGACACAATCCTACTGGCGCAGAAACTCCAAATCCGATACGTCTGGGTTGATGCTCTTTGTCTTATCCAGGACGACGAGGACGATCTTCGTCGGGGCATCAACGTGATGGACAATATTTACGAGAGGGCGCATTTGACCGTGGTTGCTGCCTACGGACACAATGCGAATGCAGGTCTTCCCGGTATTGCAAAGAACAGTCGAATGCGGACGGAGTCCATTGACGTCAGAAAGAACATTCATATGCGTGTCTTCATGGAGCTGGATGGGATGCTTGATTCAACAGTCTATCAAACAAGGGGTTGGACGTAAGTGACCCATAGTTGAACGCGAATTCAGGACCCTCGAAAACTGAAGAAAACGCGCACAGGTTCCAGGAACAAGTGCTCAGTCGCCGAGCCTTGTTTTTCTTCCAGAACGAGATCTTCTTCCGCTGTCAACGGATCGACGTCTCCGAGCGGTGCTTTGATCGGGAGGTCCACTCGATAGCCAACGTTGAAGCTGATAGTTGGCATCAACCAAGAGCGTTGAAGCAAGCACTCCATTTGGCGGACCCACGCCGAGATTACTCTCACATACTGGAAAGCTACACAGCAAGGTCATTCACAAATTCACAAGACGTAATGCGAGCTCTGGCCGGCATCATTCGGCGAGTAGGAGAGAAAATGGGCCAAGAGATGATACAGGGAATGCCTTCAGGTGCATTGGCCCTGTTTCTATTGTTCAGAAGTGCGACAGGAGGCGGCTTTCTGAGACGCAGAACGGCCTTTCCCAGTTGGTCATGGGCTGGATGGGAAGGACAGGTCACCTTCGAATACGACAACATGTTCAGCAGCTGGTCTTCGACGCGCCTTTGGATCTTGTGGCATGTGACAACAGCCTCCGGGGAAACAGAACAGTTACCAAATCACATCAGATCAGATGGGCGATACTTGAGATACGCTTCCGTCGCCAGTTCAACCGACGATGACAAAATGGCCAGGTTCTGCTGTCGTTACAATATTGATACTAGCAGGCGAATTCCAGAACAAGAAGTGAACGCCACTACCATGAACTACCCGCTACTTCGATTCTGGACACTTGCAGTCTACTACCGCATAAAGGTTTTGGATACCTTCGGTGGAGATTGCACGTTCTATGGAGAAAACGGCCTCGAGTTCGGCAGTCTGAGGGTTGATGGATTAGAGTCTATGGATTTTAATAACTCAGGAAGCCCTTCCGAGGTGATACTGCTGTCGGAATATACGGAAGATGAAGCGTCAGACGATAATACTGTGTTTTACAACGTTATGCTGCTGAAGAAAGACGCTATGTTCACGCAACGACGGGGACTGGGACACTTGTCATTATCGTACATCGATCACAGCTTCCAGCCCGGCCCCGTGTGGAAAGAGATATCATTAGCTTAAATTCTTTGCAGTATCAAACCTCAGTAAGCGAGATCTTTCATTGACTCCTAGTGACCGAACAGATCCAAGAACCCCCCGATGAAACCGCAACAATTCTACCTCCGCTGGCTCGCCATGTACCCAAACCAAGCAATTGACCGTTCACGACGTGGTAGGTGCCAACAAGAGGATAACGAACATTTCCATCTGTGCCTTTCAGCACGAGGTCGTACTCACGCGGGATTACTCGGCGTTGGGCAACGCAAGTGACCCCTGGCACAACTTCTGGGGAAATGAGTTTGCGCAGGGCAGATGTCCATTCATCTTCCCGGAGATCCTCGCCAAACACAATACCATCACCCTTCCCACTGCGAATCGGCTTGAGAATGTAACTGAATCTCAGCCTAGGGTCCGATATTGATGTCTGAATAAGGCCTCTCAGCTGTTGCGAGCCCGGTAGAATTGTGTCCACGATGCCCCTGTCGAGAGCCTTGCCTTGCGCTGGTGTTAGGACCTCGCTAGCAACCAAGTGCGGTATCTCCTGTTTGACGATGCCCAACATTCTTTTGTCATGAACCAGAAGTATAGTGCGCATGTCATTGAAGCATCGGAGGCTAACCTCCCGCAACATCTGACGTTCCATGGCAGCTAGCTCCCGCTGATGCAGTTCGAGGCCGACCTGGTGAATTTCCTCCCAGATTTCCCCGTTCGCCGCTTCGAAACCTGTTGGAGCACCCTTCTCGGCGACGCAGCAGAGGCGGTATCCAGTTCTACTACTGGCATCAGAAAGGAGCCTCAGATCGGCTGGCGTGATCAAACGAGGCGTAACACCGAAGCGTCTCCGGACGACGTCCACGAACATGTGGATATCAATCCCGTTCTCTTCGCCTTTGAGAAGATGTAGGGGGTGTTCTCTGCGAAAAAGGTTGAACAGCCCGTCCAAAATCTACTCGGAGAGTTAGGGAGAAAGGTTCGATGCAAGATGTGAGGGAAAGTTCCAGTACCATACTCGGATCCGTAGCTCCAACCAATTCATCTTCGTGTCCCTTCAGGCTTTGGTTTGTGGCCTCTTGACCGTAGGCCTCATGTATGAATCCATTGAAAGAAAATCGCGCGTTGATTTCCGTGATCCTGAAACTTTCCTCATGGTTATCGTCTTCTTCAACCAAGAAATCCGGCCGCCAAGATCCCAGGCGTTTGGCGAAATCTGGAAGAATGCCAATTTTTACTTGGCTTTCTATCCACTGCGACAGGTCAGAATAATTACCCACGAACTCACTCGGAGGGGAGCAAAATGGCTTACTATTAATAATTCTTCCTCCTCTGGCTGCAGAGGCATGCGCTGCGGGAACTGAGCCTGCGTGTCGATCCACCAACGCTGAACGATATCAATGATGGCAATAGTCAGGGCCTCATGTAGATCTTGCATCTGTTGTAGGTGGTGGTTGCCAACGAGAATTGGCCGAGGACATCCGGCGGCATATGACCCATTGTGCCATAAATTTTCTGGACACAGATTGAGAAGCTTGTTTCGAAACTTGATCTCCTCGTTGCCGAGGAAACTAGGGCTGAGATTCTGGCTTGTTGCCGAAGCGAATATTCCTGGCGCGGAGCCTAAGCATACTTGTACGAGCTGTTGACCATCCATTGTGATATTGGTGGGATTGGAGAAAGATTTCAACGTTTAGGAATGGATAGAAACAACGCATTAGTTATATATAGCGTAAGTTTCATCTCTTGTCGGATTTTCATGACTTCTTGCTGCATGCGGTCACTGATGCGTGCGGTTCCGAATTCATTGGCATACCTAGCTGTATGATGTTAGTGACGTACTTGATATTGACATTGAGGTCTCAACGACTCGACCTGGATCGGTGAGGCCATTCAGCGCCACTTCGGATGGCTGAAAGCTAATCAGAACAGAGTTTCATGTTTTCTGGACGTATCATGAAGCATGTGCTATTGCTGGTTATTGCGAGATTTCGAATAAGTCAAGAGGGAAAGGCCAAGGGTCGCTACATTGTATTACCAGGCGAAGTGATATTGCGACGTACCATTGAGAGACTGACTCACTTTAGAGTGTCTTGCTCGAGACGGCAACGGCTGGAATCTTCACCATGAGCTAAATCAGGCAGTAAGTCTTCAATATGAGACTGTTCTTCCGTACTTGGGAAGATGTTGATGGTGAATCAGCCGTTTCGGCGTCCTGTCAGGCACACACAAAATCTCTGTTTCAAGCTAGGTCCCGTCACCCATGAATCACTCCTTCCGTTCCTTTTTATACTAGCGATGCTAATTCTTTGGGGCTGTTCATTTCTTTCTCTGTTCTCGAAACTTCCCTTCTATGCTCAATAATTTCAGTCAAGTATTCACTATGCGCGCGTTCGCCTTTACCTTTCGCAACATCGCGACATTCCACAATCGAGCTCTTAGAGCTTGTCTAGGCTCCAATTTCGTCCCCATCAACCCCCCTCGCCCCTCAAATACTTTGAAAAAGACAGCAGCTGTTCATCTGCCTCACATCCAGGCTCAGAGTCCAAGCCAGGCACATGATCTCGAACATGTTCACCTGGTGTCAACAAATCTAGAGCGAGTCGGTCTGCTCAAAATCGGGTTGGAGTTTCAGGACGACCGCAGCGAGTATCTCATAACTCTTCTTCAAACTCTTCACAAGCATCACAATCATGAACTTCCCATTTCACATAGCGCCACTCGAGGGTGGTTCTGGGATGTCCGCCCCAACAGCATCAGCTTCCAGACCGAGAAGCACCAGGCCAGGTCGGAAACCATGAACGACTTTCCTTGGCACACCGACTGTAGCTACGAGCATCTTCCTCCGAGATATTTCGCTCTTCAGGTGCTTCAGCATGATCGGTTTGGAGGCGGTACCTTGTCCGCCATGAATGTCTCGAAACTCAGCCAGTTTCTCTCCCCTCGAACCAGGGCCACCTTGAAATTACCAGCATACCGAATTCTCACGCCGGCCGAGTTTATCAAAGATCCGACTCAGACTCACATAGTCGGACCAGTAATGGCCGATAGCTTCAACGGACAGTCACCCATCATGCGTTTCAGAGAGGACATCTTGACGCCAATGACGGAGGATGCGGCCGTGGCGCTGGAGGAGCTAAAGGAGGCTCTTGGGAGAGAGGATGTTAATTTAGGTGCGGCGGTACATCTCAGCCCAGTTGATTTACCGAAGGGATCCATCGTTCTCATGGATAACCGCCGTTGGTTGCACGCTCGGAACCACATCCGTGATCCGGAACGTCATCTGCGTCGTGTAAGGTGGGATGCCAGATCGTTCGGCGATGTCACTCAGCATGATAGTATTGCAACATCGCAGTAGTGTGCGACTTCATAGCAAAAATCAAGAGAGAGTATTTTGAAATTCCTATTTTACCTCTGAATAAGCGTGTTAAACGCTGTTCGGCTCATATCAGCCCTCATGAGGTCCTTCTTGCCCCTTCACCTACAACGCCGTCCAAATCTAAACTGGAAGCGTGATCTTTCTGAGACTGCAAGGCATGGATACTATCCTCATTGTGTCTACTATGTGCCTGCAGTGCCATATGATTTAGTAGAACTCACAAACAGCCCCATGCGTTGAGACACAAATTTGATGAGACATTGCAAGCGGGTAACTCTTGACGGCTTGGACGGGTCGGGACAACCGAACGCCACCCTCGAGACACAATGGAATCAAACCGATGTTTTCGGATAATGAAAAACCTTAATAAGCTTGAACAGTTCTCGATTTGACACGGTTGGCCGGTGAATGTGGGCAACCGGGACTCCACAATGAAAAGGCAGTCATTTTCCACAGACATATGTATGCATTCCATGCCGAATTCACCAGGCGAGACACTGCGGACCTCAGTGATTTCGGAGAAGACTCCGTCTTCATCTGACAGTGATTGAAGCCTGCGCAATAGTTGTCTTGTCACTGACACCATCCTTCTGTATCCATTGATCAAATCATCTATAATTCCCCAAAACCAGCATGCCAGCTCAGGTGCCTGTGGCATCAACCCCCGATTTTAGACCACTTTCGTTTCCCCCAGAAGCGACCGTCAGCTTTCACGATGCTGCAATCTTCTAACCTCAGCCCCCAGCCCATCTACTTCTCCGACAACCGCCGGATATTTTCATCGACGTCCCAAGTTAAGCCCGAGGTTGACGTGGAAAAGAAATTCCAATCGCCCACCCAGGATCCTCTCCCACCTTCGATCTCCGAAGACATGGCATTCTCACTAGACCAAGTGCTGTCGGTTGCCAAGGTTCATCCGTTCTACTCCGACGTTCAGTACCCGCCTGATGAAGGAGTCATTGAGGCTATCAAACGCCAGCCCGCATCGCCAATCACAAAAGGAGACCTAAGCCGTCAACCTCTCCTGAAAAAGAGCGATTTGTGAGTGAATCTGCCACAAAGGGTTCTGGAGCTATTAACTGACCGTTTATCAGATACACCGTTATCAACAGACTGGTAAACGACATCAGGCCTCAGAACACTTACCGTCACAATGTCTACACAAGTGTCACTGGTGGTGGAAGCACTACGTCAAAACCTTTATTCTTTGCTACAGACGCGATCGAGAATCGTCGACACAGAGCTTATTTCGGTCTGTTTCTACAAGCCCTCGGCGTGATCGAGCGCGGGGACTGGGTTTTGACAACACACTGCGCGGGTAACCTCTACAGGTGAGTGAACCATGCCAGTGAGTGGGACTGTTCTGCTGACGAGATTCGTATGATGATTCAGATCTCTAGATTTGACTTGTGAAACTATGGAAAACGCCGGCGCCTCCGTTCTTGCGGCTGGTAACCACCTACACCCTTCAAAAGTTGCCGAAATGCTACGAGATTTCAACGCCAATGTGCTGAGCGGTGATGGGAGTCAAGTTATGTCGGTCGTCCACCACATATCGATGATGTCTTCCACCGAAAGGGAAGGGATCCATCTCAACAAAATCATCTACACATCTGAGGGTCTCACAGCGACTCAGAGGTCTTACATCAACACGATACTAGGTCCGGTGAAGATCTGCTCCGTTCTCGGTAGTGCAGAAGCCGGGCCGTATGGAGTAAACAATCCCGACCTCACATCAAACGACGAAAACTCTCATTTGAATCACACAGACTTTGTTTTCGACACACGCATGATCATCATTGAGATTCTCCCACTCTCACACAAAGAGGGTGACCCCGTTCCCAACACGCTGCCCGAAGGCGCAGCTGGCATGATCGCCCAGACGTCCCTTACACGACTACGAAACCCTGTTGTCCGCTATCTCACTGGCGATGTCGGATCTCTTCACTCATTATCACCAGAAGCTCAGTCACGAATCCCAGAGGAACATCGTCGTTACATGCGTGTTCTACGACTGCAAGGTCGCGATCAGCGTTTCAGCTTCATGTGGGATGCAGATGACGTTGAGTTCGACAAATTGAGCGTCGTCATGGCCGACCCAGCTCTTGGTGTACTACAGTGGCAGGTCATTCTATCCACCATGCAGCCGTCGAAAGAGGTAGCGCTTGAGCTGCGCGTACTCCGTGGTAATCGTGGGAGCGAGGCCTTGGTTGTCAAACGTCTGAAAGAGTTCTTCTACGTATACGAGCCCAACGAACACAAGTTTCAGATAACGTTTCTTGATGGAATGTCCGGCTTTGAACTCAGCCGGACAGGACAAAAAGTCGTCAAGTTTATCGATCGTTGCGTTTAGTTCATAGCGACGATACGTGTTTCTCGGAAATTCAGATTGAACTTGGCAGCCTAGCGTTTGTCCCGTTGTTGGTTAATATTCTTTCCACGCGTCTTTCAAGACGCAAGTCTGGCTTGTGTGTAGATACAAATCTAGCGGTGACCGACCTTGGTGAAGAATGACTAGATCTTTCCGAGTAAGCGAAGATACATACGTATGTCCAATCTGATATGAGAGATCGCACGTGACGAGATCTTCATCTCCCGTCATGCTGTATTTGTAGCAAATATTTCTTTTCTGCCCGTCGGCCATGGGTTGCCCATTTCCGTTAAGACACATCGAGCCAATCAGATTGTACCTAGCATCCAGAATGTTAATCAAAGAGGCGATGGCGTGGAATGAGCTGGTTTGAGGTGGTTTCCTGAGCACATTATTCTGCCACAAACTCACTAGAGCTGGACCAATGACAACCTAAAATCTCGCGCATACCACAACCTTCTCTGAGGGGGTTTCCCTAATTTGATATTGCGTGTATATAATTGGCAGACTGATGGCAGTTACATGGGTTATCAATACCGCGATACAGGCATTTCACAAGACACTCTGTGCCAAGCTTCCGTGCTACCAATACTTTCATCAGTCTCATTCAACCATGAAGCTGCATCGAGCTTTCCTTCTCGCCATCACGGTCAGTGGTGTTCTAGCTGATGCTGGGGGCAGGACAGGACACGGATTAGTCGGCTATGGCATACAAATGTTCAAACCCGCCTGCGCGTTTGCGTGCCGGGACGCCATATCCGGGGCAACACTCAAGTGCTCCACCGCCGGAGCTGCCGACATGGGTGGTATGGCTGGCATGGACGCCGGCATGGTGATGACCGATGCCAGCTGTTACGCTACGGACGACGCTTTTCTTCAGACGCTCGCATGGTGCGTCTCGATCAAATGCCAAAGCATCCCGTCTTGGAGACTCGAGAAGTACTGGCAAGACAACGTCGCCGGTACCGCCGCTGTCCAGCCGGACCCGAAGGAATCCTATCAGCAAGCTTTGATGAGAGTCAATAGCACACCGGACGCTCTCTATGCTAGTACTGGACCGCTGAACCAGACGAGCCGGATTTCCGATGATCTCTGGTACGCGGCTTATAATACCGACACAATCTTTGAGGACCAGGAGAGTATGCAGGAAGGATACGGGTAAGCATAAAGACAATTACTGAGTACGAATAATTCTGGCCTCTGACAATAAACAGTCTCATCATCCTCCTGTCAGGGGTCGTCATACCAATCAGTTTATCCCTTCTCCGATTCTTCCCATTTCCTACGGCATGGCGCTACTTCTTCAATGCCTGGATAATCGAACCTCCATTGTTTGGGAAGCATCACGACACGCCAGTACTGTTCGGCCTCGTTTTCATGCCCAAGCGCGGACAAGCAATGTTCATCTCGTACTTCATCATCATCAACACAGTTCTATCGGCAGTCAACTACGAATACGCCGACCCCAACACCTGGTATCCCGGCGACAAATGGCGCTGGATGTGCATGCTGGTTTCCAACCGCCTTGGGTTACTCAGTTTCGCCAACCTGCCACTGGTTTTTCTGTACGCCGGCCGGAACAACATCCTTCTGTGGATAACGAACTGGTCGCACTCGACCTTTATACTTCTTCATCGATGGATTGCCGCAATAGCAACTCTCCAAGCAATATTGCATAGCATTATTTACTTGGACGTCTACGTCAAGAATGGAACACACGCTTCAGAGTCTCAGAAATCGTTCTGGTACTGGGGAATCATCGCTACCGTTGGCTTGGTCATCATGTTCCCCACGTCGGTCATCCCCATACGCAGGAAGATATACGAAGCCTTCCTGGCTTGGCATGTTGCCATCGCGGTCTTGGTCATTGCAGGCTGCTACTGGCACATTGTGTTCGAATTCAGCCATCAGTGGGGTTACGAGGTTTGGATTATTATGTGTATGGCTGTCTGGGGGCTTGATCGCGTTTTTCGGGTCGCAAGACTCGCGCAATACGGAGTGAAAGAGGCAACCATTACGAGCATCGACTCTGACTACGTTCGCGTTACCATCCCGGATGTATCGGCAATAGGAGTCGCCTACCTCTACTTCCCAACTCTTACCTGGCGCATCTGGGAGAATCACCCTTTCTCAGTTGCTTCTAGCATCATTCATCCTGCTCTTCAACAAGCTCAAAATACATGTGGTTTCGCAAATGACCTGGAGAAGCACGGTGGAATTACAACCTCTGCTACAACAACGGCATCACCCATCAGCAGCCAGCCCTCCGATGGTCCCCGCGCGTGGCATGGGCAAGCTTCAACTGGCATCACATTTTACGTCCGAATTCAAACAGGCCTCACTTCCGCTCTGGCCAGTCGAAGCTTGGTGCCTGTCCTTGTGGAGTCCGGCTACCCTTCTCACTCCCCTTTGACCGAGTCGCCGCTCAAGTCCCCTGTTCTAGTGGCAGTCGCTGGCGGGGTGGGAATCACGGCTGTTTTGCCCTATCTCTCGATGCATACTGGTCGAACTAAGCTATTTTGGGGATGTCGAACACAAGCGCTCGTTGACGATGTTGAGCGCCTCAATGCTCTGTCCAGGGTCGAGAAGGAGGTGTTTGTGGGAGAAAGAATGTCTGTTCGGGATTGCCTTGACAGAGAACTCGTCGGAGCCAGAACTGAAACGTGTGTGCTTGTTTCCGGACCGGAAGGGCTGATCGACGAAGTGAGGAGTGTTGTTTTGGACATCTCACGCAAAGGCACAGGGTCGAAGGTTAGGCTTGTTGTTGAGTCCTTCAGCTGGTAGTATAGATTGAAAGAGTTTATGAGCTAGGTACTTCTTCACCTTGCATACAAATTAATTAGGTATTCATACCTGAACATGTTCGAGAACAAGAAGCAAAGCTTGAGGCGTTACCTGAAATCCACTTGTGGCGTTGAAGATCTCCGAAGCTCCAACTCCTACTTGTATCTTAGACAACGCAGCCCAGGCACTAGCACGCAACAAGGAACGCCCCGAGAAAACAGGCTTCGGGCGCTTGCGCTCGATAATCTCAGACTGGACGAGATCTGGTGCACTTTGACGTTGGCGTTCCTCGATCGCCCAAGCAAGCGTCCATGCTACCTCGGGAGCCCGGTTACCCCGGAAAAGCTCGGGCTCAACAATCCAAGGGTCCAGGGTTTTTGCAAGAAGCTATCATTCCAGCCCTACTCGAAGTGTTCATGTGGTCAAGCTTGTTCAATGTGAACTACATTCAAGCCACTCATTTCGAATTCTGCAAGTTCACGACGCTCGACAAGGAAGTTGCAGGCATGGCGTTCAGCGCAATTGCTATGCGAGTAGATGGGAGGAGTGTTATCGCTGCACGGCTTCAAGCCATGCATGACTTTGCTTGAGCAGCTTTGCGTACACATAGTTGTTTAGACAACCACGGACTGCATCGTTGTCCTTTTTGAGGAATAAACAAACGGTTCGACGCTTCTCAAGTTGTTATAAAAGTGAGGGTAATCTTCAGCTTCAATACGTTTTCTTTTCCTCATCCTCATCAGCATCTGGCACTCTCTCTCTTACACTCACTCACTCACACTCTCACTTGCAATCAACCAACACTCTCTTTTACAGCACAAGTACAACATCTCAAGATGGTTCGCATGCTTGCTGTCCTGGCTGCCGCCAGCTTCGCGGCAGCCGTTCCCACTTCCTGCGGCGGCGCTTCCAAGGGCGACGCTCACGATAACGACCACGGGTACGACCACGGAAAGGGAAACCACAAGGACCACGACAACGACAACGGCAACGACTGGGGTAAGGGAGGCCACGGCCACGGCAATGGCAACGGCGGTGACTGGGGCCATGGAAAGGACCACGGCAACGGCAACGGCCACGGTGGTGGCTGGTACTCGGTGACCGCCACCAGTGCTTCGGCCACTCCCGTCAACACCGCGGCCGACATCCAGTACACCTCGACCGCCAGCGCCGACGTCGCCGCTGCGGCCGCCACTGCCAAGACCGAGTCTCCTACCTCCAACGTTGAGGGCAAGGTCTTCAACCGCATCATGCAGGTGTACCTCGAGACCACTGCCTACAACAACTCCATTGCCGACCCCAATTGCCAGGCCCTCATCAACCAGGGTATCTTGCTTACCAACATGTACGGCATTGGCACTCCCAGCCAGCCTAACTATGTTGCCCCGGCCAGCGGTGACGATTTCGGCACCAACAGTGACTCTTTCCTCTTGGTCGACCGCAACGTCTCTACCATCGTCGATCTCCTTGAGGACAAGGGCATTAGCTGGGGTGACTACAACGAGGGCCTTCCTTACACCGGCTTCGAGGGCTTCGAGTATGACAACCCCGAGGAGGGCAACTACGCCCGCAAGCATAACCTGCTCGTCCGCTTCGACTCGGTCACTCTCAACGAGGACCGCCTGGCCAAGGTCAAGAACCTGACTCTCTTCTACGATGACCTCGAGAACGACAGCCTCCCCCAGTGGCTCTTCGTCACCCCCAACCTGTACAACAACGGCCACGACACCAACATCAGCGTCTCGTGCGACTGGACCCGCAACTTTGTCGAACCCCTTCTTTCGGACCCCAAGTTCAACGACGGCAAGACTCTCATCTACATCACCTGGCAGGCCAACGGCCAGTACCCCCTTGAGCGCAACCACGTCGCCGGTATCCTCCTGGGCTCCGCCGTCCCCAAGGACCTGGTCGGCACCAAGGACGACGCCTTCTACAACCACTACAGCGAGCTGTCTTCCGTCCAGGCCAACTGGGGCCTCCACACTCTCGGTCGCTGGGACGTCGGTGCCAACGTCTGGAACTTTGTCGGATCCAAGACCGGCGACAAGATCCGCGAGTGGAGCACCAAGATTGCCGGTGACAGCTTCGCCAACTACTACTGGAACCAGAGCTACGGCGGTGTCTTCAGCAGCGCCGAGAACACCTCCCACCTCTACGTCGCCCCCAACCTGAACATCCTCGGTGGCGGCTACCGCACCATCCTTCCCGCCATTGCTCGTCTCTGGGCCGGATCCAGCCTCCCTGACTACTACCGCGACATCATCGAGCTTCCCGATGCCTTCCACCCCCCTAAGGGCTACGAGGTTCCCATCGGTCTCCAGCCCGCTGAGCCCATCACGACTCCTATCCGTGTCTACCCCGCCTAAGCTGGGTTAGAGACTGACTGGATGGAAGTTTGGGAGTGAGATTGTTTGGTGATTGAGTGAGTGTCTTTTCTCTTCTATGTATCATGTATTTACCACACCATTGTCTATACCGGTGCTGTTTGTAGGGGGTAGCTTGCAAGATAGCTGGAAATAAAATAAATTAGAAAACATATCATGGCTCTACAGAATTCGTGACACAGCGAGTGATCTTTCAATACATTTCGGCTCTGACATGAAAGTAACTTATAACGACCTAACTGGTCAGCTGAATTTCAAGGTGAAGCGCCTTTCAATACGAGGAGACCGAAGTTCACAGTCTGGTGGCCGACATCCGACCAGACCCACTCCGGTCCGGACCCGGCGCCCGGACGGGTCGGGCACGTGGGCTATGTAAGGACGCCCATTGGCCGCGATCAACGCGGTCCGGAACACGTAAAATCACGGAAATCACCTTGTTTCTACATGTATTTCCCACGTGCTTTCATTCAAACACCCTATCCGCGCAATTCCCCTGACCTCCCGCCGGATGGCGCTTCCCGCCAACCTAGCGCAGTTCACCTGCTCCACAAGCTACGTGGATGAACCAGGCCATCGGACCAGATGAAGATCCATCCCTCACGTTGTGAAGTCTACGGCCTTTGTCATTGGCTTCGTAGGCGCAGTTGAGGCGAAGATTGAGTGCCGTCCCTGCCGATCCTGCAGGGTCTTAGGTGCAGCTCTTGTGCGTCTTCAGCTAAGTACTCACTGGTTTGGGCAAATGAAGGCGTGACTGAGCTGTAAGGACAATGACAAGTGTTTACATGAGATTCTCGGGCGCAAAGGAGGGGAAAACCGTAACAGGACTCCTCTACACCCAATCAGGTGTATAGATTCGAGTAAAGTATGCCAAAATCTGTTGAGCTGATGAGAATTGGTTTACCTTCTCCTCAATGAGTTGTCTCCCCGCACCACCTTAACAAGCTGCCAAGAGCCTCCCGGCGCGGCACGCCTTGCCCAGAAAGTGCTAAAAAGCTTAGCCTACTTGCTGGGGTAGCTCTGGACGTCATTCGTCTCTAGAAGAGCACCCGTCATTGGAGAAGTGTTCTTTTCCATGAGACACTACTCTGAAGCAGCGCAGAAGTCAAGTTCACTCTAGATGTCAACGTGACGGACATACCGCTGTTCTACTGAAGTACACGTGTACCCACACCCAATCTTGATCCTATCACAGTCCCCTGGCTTGACAAGACTGAATCCGTCCACCCTCATGCCGCATTTCCGGGCTTATCACCAGCACCAACACGACTCAATCATTCCAACAGCTGTGGAGCTTCCCTTCAGAAACCGACCACTCGTACGCTCCATGGTGTCGGTGTGTAAGCCGCCGTTCGGTGACTCCATTGATAATGTTGCAGCGGGAGCAGGGCACGCTCGGGTTTCCCGCTTCCCATAGGGCCGTCCTCCGCGCCGGCCCCGTTCGACGGGGGAACACCTTCGGATTGCTACCTTGTTGGTGGGGGAAGAAATGCAGGTTGGCTCTAGCGTCGCGCAGCGAGTAGCTCAGATGGTCTTAGATTGACTTGTTGGAAGGTTTGCGCCCGATGAGCTTGTGATCGTCCGATATATAAGGAATTCGGTCCCGCTTCCTTCAATCTGCGCGTTGCGTATCCCTCTGACTCGCACTCAACCCAGGCACCTCGCCATTCAGTCCCTGCCACACCAGCTTCTTGTCGGTTGGTCGTGAGAGCTTCTAGCTGCGCCAGGAGAACCTTCTCGACTGCCAAGCTCCCCGATCATAGAGTCGCCGTCGACAACATGTTGGGGTTCCTGAAGAAGGAAACCTCCGAGTCCGAGGCCGCGACGCAACAGGAGGCCGCCGAGACGCCCCGTAAGCCGTTTCGCGAAGCCATTATTCCCGTCATCGCATGTGGCGCCGGATTGTTTTCCGATGGATACATCAACAACGTGAGTACTGTCCCTGTGCGATCAAATGCGCGCATGCAGATAGGACCATTCCTATTGAAGGGCAGAATACTGACATCGTCGCTCTCTTCAGGTCATTGGTTCCGTCACCACGGTCCTCGCACTCCAGTACGGTGACCTCTACAAGAACTCCAACGCGAAGAAGTACGTCGGCGACATCGCATTCGCGGGAACCGTCGTCGGCCAGCTTGCCTTCGGCTGGCTCGCCGACCACTGGTCGCGCACGAACTCCCTTCTCGTCTCGACCATCATCCTCGTCGTCTTCACGGCACTCGCAGCTGGCTCATACTACCGCGGCGAAGCCGTTGGGATGTTCAATATCCTGGCTGCGTGGCGCTTTTTCGTAGGCTTTCCCCCTCGCCAGTTGTCTGAAGGTTTAGTCTGACATTAGTGTCGCAGGTCGGCATCGGCATCGGTGGCGAGTACCCGGCGGGTAGTGTCGGCGCTGCTGAGAACACGGGAGAACTCAAGGCCGGCTCGAGGAACACCTGGTTCATCTTGTTCACCAACTCTGCGATTGACGTCGGTTTTGTGATCGGCGCGTTCGTCCCGTACGTCGTCGCCGCCGCTTGTCACAATGGTCACTACAGCACCATCTGGCGCACCAGCTTGGGTATTGGCGTGGTGTTCCCGATCTTCTTGTTCGTGCTACGGATCTTCGTCAAGGAACCCGAGGACTTCCAGCGGAACTCGATGCGTTACGCCAAGACCCCTTATCTGCTGTCTCTCCGCTTCTATGGATGGCGTTTGTTCGTCGTGAGCTTGATCTGGTTCATCTATGACGTGAGTTCCTGACAGAAGCTGGACCTTCGAACTGCTGAACTGACGCTATTCCATCTTAGTTCTCTGCCTACTCCTTCGGCATCTACTCGTCAACTATCTTGAGCAATCTGTACGGTGAAACAGCACCTCTCACGACTGTCTTTGGCTGGAACACCGTTATCAACCTGTTCTACCTCCCCGGTACTTTGCTCGGAGCCCCTGCATCAGACTGGCTCGGTCCACGCTACGCTCTTGCCGTTGGTGTCACCCTTCAGGCAGTCGTCGGCTTCATCATGGCTGGTGATTACTTCAACTTGTCGCAGCCCGGCATGGTCGGTGGATTCGTCGTCGTGTACGGTGTTTTCCTCGCTCTCGGCGAATTCGGACCCGGCAACAACATCGGTCTCCTGGCCGCAAAGACTTGTGCGACGGGTATTCGCGGTACGCACCACTGAGCATCTCATGTCCCATTTTCTGAAGAGCTACTAATGGCGAACAGGCAAATACTATGGTATTGCCGCGGCAATTGGCAAAATCGGCGCTTTCGTTGGTACTTGGGGTAAGTGCCATCTTCTTGCTCAGCCGAGATCAGCTTTGCTAACGATACCATAGTCTTCCCATACATCCAAGCCGCTGGTGGCGATAACGCAGTGGCTTCTGCGCAGTATCCCTTCTGGGTGTCGTCTTCACTCTGCATTTTGTCCGCCCTTCTCGCTGTCTTTTGTCTCCCCCACATCGGTCAAGACACCATCGCCATTGAGGACGCTCGGTTCCGCGCCTATCTGGAGGAGAACGGATACGACACCCGCCAACTTGGCCTCAAGAAGGGCGAGATACTTGAGCGTGCCGATGACGGCGAGATTCCTTCTGATGGAGTGGTTGTGAAGGGGGAGAAGACTACCGCGTAGCCCACGAACCATGAAATGGAAGTCTGATTGGAACGAGCCGTACCTGACAGGACGAGCCGCAGCAGCAGATGAAATCGGCTGGAGGGCGTTCAAAGTACGATTCTGTCAACGAGGTGGCCACAGTTCTCGCATTACTTCACTTGCTGGATGTTGTGTTCAAAGGATACCCTTTTGCGGAGGCGGCGATTTCGTATTTATACCGGCTATATCATTCCAAAATAATATCAAAATCAATTGATGTGAACTACAAAATATTCTATCCTCTTTTTGACAAGTTGACAAGCCATGCAGCGGTTTTCTCGATTGTGCTGGGATATTTGCTGCCGTCATCCTCCAGTCTGTTCGTCCACAAATCCATATCTCGGAGGCCGACCTTCTTCGTTTTTGCGTAGAATTTATAGCTGAAGATGTTTACCAGATAGATGGCAATGCCAATGTACGAGGTCATGAACGTGGAGACCGTGAATTTGGGGATGAATGCGTTGTAGCCTGATAGAATCGCCTTCGTTAGTCGCTTTCCCAGCTGTTGCTGATACATGCACTTACCATTGAAAAAGACTATGCACATCGTGATGAGAAGAGAAAAGTACGACCCGTACGGCTGTAGGGGTCCGCGGTAAGGCATGATATCCCTGGAAATACCCTGCGCCTTCATCCCCCTCGTGAACTGGACATAGCTGACCAGAATGCTGACCCAGTTCAACGTTCCGAAAACGGTGACCAAGCTGACGAGATACGTAAACACCGTGGAAGAGTTCTTCGCCGCGTTCATGTACGCAAGGCACGCAAAAAGACTCGTGAACGCGACACCCCACACCGGGACGCCATTCTCCGTAGTCTTGGCAAAGATCCCCGGGGCTTGCCCGTCACGAGCCAGACCGAAGAGGGTGCGGGACCCGATGTAGATGTCCGAGTTGGCCGCGCTGATGACGAAGATGAGGAGACTCGCGTTGACGATGTGAGGGAAGACGGGGATCTTGGCGAGTTGCACCGCAATCACGAAGGGACTCGCGGCAGCCCCGGTGCCCTTCTTGGTACCGCCGATGAGCATTTCATTGGTGTACGGTACCGACATGCCGAGAACGAGGGCTCCGACGATGTAAAAGAAGACGATTCGCCACAGGGTCTGGCGCACAGCTGTGCGGATCGTCTTCCGCGGGTTCGGCGCTTCGCCAAAGGCAACGCCGACGAGTTCGGTGCCGGTGTAGGCGAAGCAGGCTTGGACCATGGCCGCCCAGAAACCCAGGAACCGGCCTGTCGGTCCCTCGACGAGATAAGATCCGAAAGCTCCCGGGTCGTGCCAGTACTTGAAGCCTATGACTTCACCGGAGGGTTGTCCGCCGACGGATATGATGAAGCAGGTGAGGATCAACATGATGATGACCAGGAGCTTGACTGCCGACATCCAGAATTCCGCTTCGCCGAAGAAAGAGACGTGAAGAAACTGTTGAAGTAGTTGTCAGGAAAACATCTGCAGCTGGCTTCGATGTTCCAGGGGTCGGAACTTACGTTGACGGCAACGATGGCCACTGTGAAAGTTGTGACGAAGATTGCAACATTGAGATCAGGTCGCCAATACTGTATGATGATCCCAGCTGCCGTGAGGTTATTCGGAAGAACGACTATGTACTTCAAGAAGTAGTTCCAACCAGTGGCATATCTGAGCACGACTTTGATGAGCTGAAGTTTTCTATCTGTGGAAGCAAGACGACCTACCCGAGAGCGGGGTCCACGAACCGAGTGGCATAGCCAGCAAATCCTTTGTCTGACGGGAGCATAGTCCCCATCTCTCCGAGCGCAGTCATCATGAAGAACACCACAGCTCCAATGATCGTGTACGCGATGAGAAGACTTGCGGGTCCGCCCCTGACGAGGCCAGTACCAGATCCAATGATGAGTCCTGTCCCGATGGCACCGGCGACGGCAATCATGGACACATGTCGCTCTTTGAATTCTCTCTTGAGCTGGCCCGACTCTGCTGAAGCGCCAACGACGTTTGACATAGTTCCTTCTATGTTGTCGTCGGGCATGCCGGCGTCTTGGGCGGATTTGCCATACTTGGCTACGTTCTCGGTACTCATGGTAGAGCTTGAAACGACTCGTATTGAATTTGCTTCTCAACAGTAAAGAAGTTTGGAAAAAGAATGTAGGACCTGGAGAAGATGAATCGAGGAGAACAATGCCCAGGTTCTTATAAGTTGGCGCGGACGGAGACTGGCGGACGTAGGTCGTTATACTACTATCCGACTTATCTCGGTCTTCAGCACATTGCCCAAGTCATCAACCAGCTCAGTGATATGGGGTTGACAACCAATTCTCCACCAAGATAAAGACAAAATCCGGGGAAGAATCGGTCCACACCGGAGAGATAACCACCACGAGACTAACAGAGCATCGTGCGCGCCAACTTGCGGGGGAAAGGGGCTTATCAACCTGTGACCCACAAATGGAGGTCGAAGTCCGCTCTCTAGACTCAAACTGATCTGGATATCCCTGTCACAATCATGAGATGATTTCACTTTCAATGTGATCGAGTCGGCAAAAGTAGGATTCAACCTGACTTGATAGGCTGGACAACCAATTTTTATTTGCTAAGATCTATCAACGCACATCAAACGGGGCACTCCGTGGCCGGGGAGCTTCATATGCCGCGTGCATATCATTTGGAAGATTCGCCAGCACTAACGACGGACTTGAGCCTCCATCGCCGAACATGATACGCAACGACACGACAATTCGCGCGGGGTATTCCCACATGAACTTGATTCATCTCCATCATTCCGAGGAAAATAGGATCCGGAAAGCCGATGTAGGAGGTCCTGAGAACATAAAGGTGAAGCAAAGCCCGCGCGTGATAACAACTTGATGCACAAAGCCTCATGACACAAGCGCATATTCCAACACTTCACCAATATCTCTGAATTTCGTCTCATCTTCCTACAACCATCTAAGTCTTTCACCATGTCACCAAGCGCTATCGAAGACCACAAGGACGATGTTCCGGTTGTGACCAAGTCCTCTCCCAGCACATCTCCGGCAGGCGACTTTTCCACCTTCCGTTCCATCGTCCCCGTCGTGGCGGATGACAAGATCACCTATCTCAATGCCTCTTACCAACCTCCTTCAAACCTGATCATTCACGCCGCCATCACCAAATTTTCTGCCGAAGCGCTCTACAGCAACCACCCCAAGCCTCAATGGCAGAACACCGTCGAGGAGACCCGCGGCCTCGTCGCCCGCTACATCAACGCCGACGCCTCTGAAGTTGCCTTCACCCGCGACACCACCGAAGGCCTGAACTCATTCATCCGCGGCCTCAAGTTCGAAGCCGGAGACAACGTCGTCGTCCTCGACTCGGAGCACCCCAACCACGTCTACGGCTGGATGGCCCTGCGTAGCGCTGGCCTCGAAGTCAGACAAGTGTCCACCATCCCAGAGGCCGAGAAGACCGGCAAGGTGACCGCAGCAAACGCGGCGACTTTCGCTCCTTACGTCGACGAGCGGACCCGCGCCATCGGCATCAGCTCCGTCATGTTCCACAGCGGCCAGTGGAACGATGTAGAAGACATCTCCAAGACATACCGGCCTCGCGGCATCCACGTCCTCGCCGACCTGACGCAACAGGTCGGCTTTGCTGAGACCGATGTCAAGGCCTTGGGCGTCTCTGCGGCGGCCTTCAGTCTTCACAAGGGCCTCAACAACCCCACGGGCTTCGGAGTTCTCTACGTCGACTCGGCGGTGATCAAGGAGATCGATCCCGTCCCGGCCATCGTCGGAGCGGGCGCCATCAGTTACATCCGCCCCGACCTCTTGGTTCCCAGCGACCCCGTGGTGTACCACCCCACAACCCGCCGGTATGAGCACCTGAACCTCAGTCTCATCGCCGCCGCGACGGCCAAGGCGTTCTTGACGTTCTACCTCGACTCCATGGGTCCCAGACGAGTGCAGGAGCATCTCTACCGACTCGGCGACGAGTTGCGGGAAGAATGTCGGGCACTTGGGATCAAAGTGGTCGGACCAACCAACCGGAAAGAGCATGCGCCGCATTTGTACATCCTCGATCTTCACGATGAGAGATGGATGGATCTCTTCAAGGAGCAGGGGGTAATCGTGACGCCTTACAGACTCGGTGTTCGGGTGTCTTTTGGCTTCTACAACAACTCGACGGACGTGAAGAAGTTTGCCAAGGTGCTCAAGACGGGTGTTGAGTCTGGTCTCCCTATTTGAGCGCTTACATCGTCTTCTTTATTGCTTTTGTTATACATGTATCGCGATGTAGATAGATGTAATGATCATTCTTCCAATATGACATCTTGAATTGATTGCGTGTATGATGTATCGAGCGTTGGAAGGACAACAGTGAGAACATGAAGGCCAAGTCAAGCCACTTTGTCGAGAGCAATTTCCAACGTTTTGTCGCATCCTCGGCAAATTGACACGGCACCTTGGCAATGATGTCTTTCAAAGCTATCATAGAGCAGTTAACAAATCATAAGCTTGCTTGAAAACAAGTTATGAGCGCATATGCCGAGAAAGGAAGGTCGTGCGGGGGAGAAATCGACCCTCGCCGTTGTGAAGAAAAAGAAATTCTATCGCCAGTAGAAGTTAATTTAGCAGCAAACAATGCGACGTGGAATTTCGCATCGTCGCGCCCGCGGCGCGCGTTAAATTCTAATCACGGCGGTCCCGCACACAAGCGACGGCGGGCATGGGTTGTCTGGTCAATGAAGGCTGGTCTACGTAGTTCCCTCTCTCTTTGGGATTTCCGTCTTTCTCTTTCTTATAATTACGTCGACTGCTTTTTTGGATCGTCATTCACTTGTTTCAGTCCATCTAACGATTCGTCTCCAAAATGCCGCCGATCCGCACTCCAAAGTCTGCCCCGGCCAAGCGCGCCGGCGGCCTCGGAGCTTTCGGGTTCGCCCCGGTCGACAGGACCGAAGCTCTCTCGCGTGCCGCGAAATCCACACCTAAAGCGGCGGCCGAGACATCTCAGAGTCAGGGCTCTCCGTCGAGGGCCAGAGCGCCCGCGCGCGCAAAGGGCGAAAAAAAGGCCCATTTCGAGAATGAGGTGTCTTATTTTAACAGATTCGAATCTCGGGTCGGCTCGTCTACCAAGACAATCTCATTCGGACCGGATTTTCGGCTTACGACGTGAGTTACTAGCATCCTCGCCACGATCAGTTTTGACGTATTGAAACAATCCGTTCGCTCACAATCAACCTCAGTGGTCACCTCACGCGTCTCCTGAGATGCCCGGACATCTGCAAGAAGCTGTGGCACATCACGATGCCCTTCAAAGACCCCGACCGCGGACTCATCATGAGCGGGAACGAAGGACTCCGCGACCCCGTCCTCGTCGCCCTCGCGGAAAAGTGCCCGGCCCTCAGGACCATCAAGATCCCCGGCACCTGCAGCCTCTCGGACGAGGTCTACATCGCGCTCGGCAAGAACTGTCCCAACCTGACGAATCTCGAGATCTTTGCGGGAAACAGCTGCAGCAGCGTGGACGGGCGCTTCTTCGACGAGCTCCGCGAGAACCCGTCGTGGGCACCGAAGCTGAAGAAGATCAGGATGAGCATGTGCGACAGCGACGAATGGGCGCGGAAGGAGAAGGTGGTTAGGGCCGTGAAAGCGTTGACTGAAGTGAGGGATGGCGTCACCGTGCAGTTTGTGAATGCGGAGGAAGAGAGGGACTATGTTTTCGGAGGCTATGACGTGTCGTATACCGAGGTGACTTACAAAAATGGAAAGTCCACGGGGAGCAAAACGTTGTATCAGTTCGACCTCAGCGACAAGATGTACGATGTCTTCGATTCCGATTATTAGATAGTTAAGGCCGTTGTGGCTTCAGTTATAATGTTGTAATGCGAAGGTCGACGATAAAGCAGTGTTCACGTTGTAGCGACACAGTTGAGAGAACGATTTCAAACCAGATGTCTATAAGCCGCTGAAACTATCGAAACAAGAACAATGCTGTGGAGGTATTATATGAGTATACAAAATGCGACCCCTCCTTCCTAACCGATGCAGTAAACCCCCATGCGATGTGATATGCTTTTCCACCCTTTGATACGAATCGAAATCAACAGAATCCTGACGCACCGCCTTACTGCAGCATCTGCTGCATGGCGTTGATTCTGTAGCTCTCCCTCCTCTCCATCAGCTCGTGGTGCTTACCACTGTCGACGATCTGGCCACCCTCGACGAGGAGGATGACATCGGCCTTGTGCACGGTGTGCAGGCGGTGGGTGATCGCCAGCACCGTCGTGCCGCGAGACGCGCGCTCGAGACCCTCTTGGAGGGCGGCTTCGGAGGCGGCGTCGAGGGCGCTGGTGCTCTCGTCGAGAAGGAGGAGGCGAGGCTTGCGGACCAGGGCGCGGGCAATGGCGAGACGCTGGCGCTGACCGCCCGACAGACGGGTGGCGGAGGGACCGCACTCGGTGTCGTAGCCGTCGGGCAGGGACATGATGACGTCGTGGATGTTAGCGAGCTTGCAGGCCTCCTCGATCTCCTCCTGGGTGGCGTCGGTATCGGGGGCGGAACCCAAGTTGACGTTGAAGCGGACGCTGCCGTCGAAGAGGGTAGGGTCTTGGGGCACGATGGCGACGGTGTCGCGGAAGGAAGGGGGGAGGTTGGCGATGTCGTGGCCGTCGATGAGGACTTGGCCGGCGGAGGGGAAGTAGAGGCGCTGGACGAGGTTCATGATGGTGGACTTGCCGGCTCCGGAGGGACCGACGAGACCGCAGAACTGGCCGGGCTGGAGGGTGAAAGAGACGTTGTCGAGGATGTTGACGTCGGGGCGGCTGGGGTAAGAGAAGGAGACGTTCTTGAAGGTCACCTTGACGCCACCAGCGTTGGGACGGGGGGCCTTGGGCTCCTTGGCCTCCCCGGTCTTCTCGGGGTCCTCCTGCTTGGTGGAATCTCCAGCGAGCACCTGGGGCTGAGTGCCGGTCTTGCTGAGGTCGTCGTTCTTGCCGAGGCTGATGACGTTCATGATGCGAGACAGGGCAGTACGGGCGCGGGAGAACTCGGGGGCAAGGGCGAACATGGTACCCCAGAGCTGGGCACTGATGAGCATGGCAACGAGAATGATGAGGAACTGAGTCTGGGAGATTTCGCCCTTCATGATGAGCTGAGATCCCCACCAGTTGGCCAGGGCGTTGACGAAGGTTCCGGTAACGTTGGAGATGGCCAGGAAGATGTTGGTGGTAGCGGATGCCTTGACCATCTGCTTCTTGGGAGGGGCCAGCAGGCGCTCGTACGAGACCATGACCTCCTTCTCGAGCGAGAGCGCGGCAACGGTCTTGATGGACTGGACGGCCTCGGTGGCGACGGACGTAGCGGTCGAGAAGGCAGCAGAGTGGCGCTCCTCGTAACGGGCCAGCATGCGCAGCTGCATGAATCCGGAACCGAGAAGGAGAGGAATCGTGACCAAGCAGACAATGGCGACCTTCCAGGCAATGATGTGAGACAGAATGACAGCAACAATGACGTTGACGCAGATGGCAAAGACGGTACCAATGGTCGAACCACTGAAACCACCAATGGCCGCACTGTCCTTGGTGATGATGGTGAGCAGACCGGAGGGGGAACGGCCTTCAGACTGGTGCCATTGAACATCCTGATCCATCAAAGAACGGAAAGACAGAATGCGGACCGAGTAGAGAAGCTTCTCAGCGACCACACCGAAGCAGGACCAGGCGAAGAAGTTGGCGAAGAGCTCGATGCAGGCAAGGGCGAAGAGAAGACCGGAGAAGAAGCGACCCATGGAGAGAATCTTGTCGTAGGTGCTGGCACAGGGGTTGAGAGCACCGACGGTGTGACCGAAGATGAGACCGGAACCGGTGAAGGTGCATCCGACGATGGTGGCAGCAATCATGGCGACAATCAACCAGGCAGTGGAAGGGCGGATGAGGTGAGCAAGGCCCTTCATGACGGCGCTGTAAGGCTTCTCCTCGCCAACAGCCGGGTCGTCGTCCTTCTTCTCCTCCTCGTCGCTGCTCTTCTCCTTCTTCAAGGCTTCCTTGGTAGGCTCATCGGGGTCCTCGGCTTCGATCTTCTCGTTGATGACGTGGTCAGTCTTGAGGGTGGAGGCATCGAGAGAGTCGCCAGAGACGGAGCTGGGGGCGCGGTCGGTAGTGCCGAGAGTCTGGAGGCGAGCCATGCGAGCGAAAGCACCGTCCTCACGGGCCATGAGCTCAGTGTAGCTGCCCTGCTCGACGACCTCGCCGGCTTCCATGACAACGATGCTGTCGGCGTTGCGGATAGTTGAGAGACGGTGAGCGATGGAGACGATGGTGCGGTTCTCGGTGGCGGCCTGCTCGACGGCGCGCTGGATACGCTTCTCACTGGCAGAGTCAAGGGCAGAGGTGGCTTCGTCCAGGACGAGGATCTTGGGGTCGCGGATCAAGGCACGGGCGAGGGCGATGCGCTGGCGCTGGCCACCACTGACAAGAGAACCACTGGGTCCGGCCATGGTGCCGTAGCCATCGTCAAGGCGGTTGATGAAGGTCGCGGCATCAGCCTGCTCGGCAGCGTGGCGAACCAACTCGACGATTTCGCGAACCTCGGATCCATAGCCATCGACGGAAGTGAGAGCTTCCTTGCCCTTGGAGGCGATCTCGGCGAGCTGGTGTCCGTTGAGGAAAGGCTTGAGGTGCTGGTGTTCCTCCTTGGGAGAGTTGATCAAACCCAGCGCAATGTTCTCGAGGATAGACCGGTCAAGAAGGGAAGGCTCTTGCTGGACGAAGCTGATGAAGCTACGAAGGCTGCGGACGTTGAGCTCGCGGAGGTCGGTGCCGTTGAGGAAAATGGCTCCCTGGTTAGGGTCCTGAAGACGAGCGAGGAGGGCGGCGATGGTGGACTTTCCACTGCCGGAGAGACCGACGACGGCCGTGTACTTGCCGGCGGGGAACTCGAGGTTGACGTTGCGGAGTACGGGCTGGCCGGGGCGGGAAGGGTACTCGAAGGTGACGTTCTGGAGAGTAATTCCCTTGGGGTCGTTCAGGGGCAGGACCTTGCCCTCGTCGGAGGTACCATCGATCTCCGAGGGTGCTTCGATGTCCTCCATCAGACGCTTGTAGGCGGCCGCCGCACCTCCACAGACGGGCAGGATAGGGGCGATGGAGCCAAGCATGATGCAGGCTGAAAACGAGATGAGCAATTAGCACGATACCCACACAACACAGAAGTCATGGGAACGGTTGCAACTTACCATCAACGAGCAGGTAAACAACGGCGTAGATCTCACCGACGGAGGCGCCGTTGCCGCGACCAGCCATGGAGTCCGCGATTTTGATACTGCCCTGCCAGAAAGCAAGAGCGTTTCCGGCGTAAGCGATGAAGTAGAGAAGACCGGCCTGGATGGCGGCAACAGCAGCCTTCTTGATACCAGCCTTGCGAGCATCGATCATGTGGTCGGCGAACTTGGCCTCCAGGCGGGGTCCGGCACCGAAAGCCTGCACGACCGACACGTGCGACAGAGCCTCGGAAGCAATCGAGGAGGCGGACGAAATGGCCTGGGTCATGATGCCACTGTACTTGGTGATGTAGGAACCGCCAAAGAACGAAGACAGCAGGAAAGCCGGGAACATCGAGACCAACATGCCGGCAAGCTTAGGCTGCTTCGTGAAAGCGATGACGAAGACGGTGACGAAGAAACTCAAGCTGGCGAGGATGATGCCGACCTTCTCCGAGGTACCGGACTGAATAGCCGTGATGTCGCCGTGCAGTCTGCTCGAGACCTCACCGGCCGAGGCGCGCTTGTCGAAGAACGAGGGCGGCTGCTTCAGCAGGGACGAGACGTACTTGGTGCGCATGCGTTGGGCGAGACGCTGGCTGATGATGCTCCAGGCGAGGATGTAGCTGTAGATGAGGACGAAGGCGGCGGCGGCGACGATGCACGTCTTGATGACCTTGTCGTTGATGGCGGCCTCGTAGGCGAAGGCGTCGATACCGTCTTCGGCGGCACAGGTGGCGGAGTTCATGTTATCGACGAGCTGACCGAAGAGGACTCCCATGAGAGGGAACGGCACACCCGCGCCGATGGCGGTGATGGTTGCGAAGATGATGAGGAAGATGTCGAGCGGTGTCGGGTCGGCCGCCAGGAGCAGGCGAAAGAAGACCAGCGTTTGTTTCCATCGCTGCGTTTCAAAGTGTTAGCTTTCTTTGAGAGAGGGGTTGAGGTCATTGAAGCTGCGCGCCGGACGACGTGTTGCGACATTCTGTCGAGATGCGATTGATAAGATCTTTTGGTGTTGAGGGATGCGGGACGGGCCGACCGCAGCCAAAAAGTCGCATGCAGCACCAAACGCCCGCGCAGCTCAGCTCAGTGACGGTTGGGAAAGACTAACCGGCAGCTCTGCCTTTTCCTCCTTCTTGGGCTCTTCAGCCGGAGCATCGGCCGGGGGAGCGACCTGCTCAGGTTCTTGCTTCTCAGAGACCGCCATGGTTGGTGTCTGTCTCTGAGTTCCTTATCAGATCTAGATCACGCGTTCCAGATCCTCTCTTGCTGGGTCCGTCAGACGATTCCAGCAAAAGATGTCAGGCAAGAGGCGGTAAGGGGGGAGGGGGAGGAAAAAAAAGAGTGTGAGAGGTTGGTGAAGGAGTGAGAAAGCACCTCGAGAAAGGTGAAATGGCAAGATGAGCCGGCTTGACTCTTTTTCCCTCTTGGCAGTCCCCTCCGTTCTACCTCTCGCGTAAAAAAAATTCAACCGCTCCTTGTCCCCTTCGGAGACTGCAGACACATGCGAAGAGGAGGCGATGTGGTGGCCGATTCCGGTGCTTGGCCTGCGCGGGTTTGGGTGCCAAAAAGAGGAGCGGCACAGCACAGATTCCACGAGAAAAGCCGGTCCTTTTGGACGATCAGGGTGTCCTTTTGGAGCTGTGGTCCTGCAGAGGTGGAAGAATTTTGCAATGGAGACCTGCGATGGACCGGACAAGGGGGGCTTGTGGCCAGTCATGATCGACTATGTGGTGAAGGGTGTGATCAGATAAGATGATCTGATTGATTAGATATGACGCTAGCAAATGTCGCTAGCCCGTTTAATTTGGCGTCGGTGGGCTTCCTATGCGGAACCCATGCCTCTGCGTGCGCAGCCATGACTTAACATGCGTAACCCTGCCCGCACGCCAGCGGGACAGCATTTGTGGGATTCCGAGAAGGCGAGGGAAGGGAACTGTTGGCTCTTGTCTTTGGTCAGGAGGGAGGCTCTTGTTCGGATCGGAGCGCCGGCAGTCCCCCCTCGGTTCGAGAGTCGAGACTTTGCTATCGATAGCCTAGATAACGCTGATATGTGACGGGACTCTGTCAATCTGTACACCCGAGGTCGCCTTCGGGTTGCGGGTTCTTTACGTACGGGCACTCCGCAAGACCGTTTGCCATGACTACAAGAATCGATCTGCCCCTCCACAACTCCCCCAAAGCCCCTCGCAATTCCAGCTTCCCGAACCGGGCTCGGGCTGGTAGGGGTTGCACAAGAGTTACGCTAACAACTGGAGCTTGTGTTGCATTGCCGGTCGCGCAGTCTCACTCAAATGGACAGCGAACTGCACAATTTTGTGAACCGAGGGTGGCGGGAAGATGGGGAATACCCGAGTAGTATTTGAATTTGAGCCGTCGTTTTCCACGTCGGAGCCGACAACCAAACGGTCTCCTTTCTCTCTCAAAGTTCTCACAGTTAAAAAACAAAACCCCAACCGGCTGGTGGATGAATCCGCAATTGCCAAGCCACGTCACGACAGGGGACGGGAATGGACAGGGTTGGAGCTTTCAGCTGGAATGCATCCGTCCCGAGCCGGGAACCTGGGCATCATTCTCGAAGTTTGCAATTTTGATTCTCTGCAGGGCATCACAAAATCCACTTCGGCTCTTGAGAACCGGCCGGCTCGATCGCCGAAGGAAGGCTGACGCCAGGCTCGCAGAATCCGAGCCGCTGGTGGATCGGTCGCCTGACTAATTAGAGCACCGCAGCACCGGTCTCGGTAGCGTGTCCCACGATGCCGGCGATGATGACGTTCATACTTTTTAGGGGGTGCCCTCACGATTGAACCAGTAGAACAGGAGAAACGCGTTGGCGGAAGAGATGAAATTACTCTCAACTCGGTCGGGGACTTTCAGCTGGTTGGCTAAATGAAAACCCTGAAAATCACTGCCTGACGACGAGTTGCCGTACTTCGCGTGAAGCTCGGGTTTTGTTTGAGATGCTGAGATAAAGTACGGACACATGTAAGTCGGCATGACGTGGTCGTGGTTCCCCTTCGTCTTGGCTGCATGGTTCCACATCGCGGACAAGTCCAGGACTACGATCCGCGGAGTTTACGGATGTTACCTTGTTCAAGTCATGATCCATGAGTACATCAGTCTGCGTGCTCCTTTTTGGTATCCTTTGGCCGAGCTCGGGAGATTGATGAGATCCGATAAGTGAGCCCCGCATGCTTCCTCCTTCCCTTCAGACCTCAACATCGTGTCTATCAAAATTGAGACGTTATCCCTTTCCACGTCACGAGCCTCGCCGAGAAGTTGTGATGTACGAAAACATTTTATCCCGCTGAAACACTCTCAATGAATTAAGTGAGTAGTCGCGACTAAGTCGGAAGTTGATAGTCACCGATGCCACTTCATTCACCTCATGTCCCCTCTATCACGTACTACCGCAACGTTGATGGGCAACTGCAGGTCTCCCAAGAGAGTTTAATAGGAGAGATCATCTGAGTCTCGAAGAGAATAGGAAACACGGAACTTCTGCGAATTCCCCTCCCATCAAACGCAATATGCCGCGCAATATAATTCAGCCACCCTTATAATTTTGGTCAATATCTCGCTATACCCAACGAGTACACATTTAACGTTCAATGTTCAAAAAAGTTTCTTGATAAGCTTCAATGCGAAAACCACTCCCATGTAAAAGGCAAGACTGGCTATGTATAGTTGACACACTGCCTATGTCTCAGGACTAACTCAAGAACCGTGAGTCGCATTCAATTCCAGGAAAGATGAGGAAGAAAAGGCAACGATAACAGAAAACCAGATCTTACGAATTCAAGCACTGCTAGTAAGGCTTATGATGTTATCATACTTTGCCTAACACTTTGCGGTCCGTACTTTTGAGATCAACCAATGAGTAGGTATTGCTTTGAGATGAACGCCGCAGAACTCTCATCTTCATGATTTTGCATTCCCGTGTAAAGCTGCGTCTTCTCAGTGTGCAATTTTAAACTTTGATGAGACTTATCATATGTATTCGTGAAAAAGCCAGGCGCTCGAGTATAACACTCAAGCAAAGTACCATATTCTGTCATGAAAATGTGATGAATCTCGCACAATACTGCTGCATACGAATGGCGTGGCTAGGGTTTCAACCTCTTCGTGGGGATGCGCTACTTGAAGGATCAATAGGGACTTAACAACAGTTTAGTTCAAGAGAAAATTCAATTAGTCAGTGCCCATTTGAGAGCATGGTGAGCGACATTCTAGGACAAGGACTCACGAGCTGAGACCCGCGATATCGTCAAATGCTAGCGTTGATGGATTATCAATTAAGATATGGAATCTTACTGGAGTATCTATGTACAGTATGCTCTAAACGTGACAACATCTCATTCAATCACTCATAATCTCAATCCCTACTAAAACGCCGTTCCGGTACCTGCTAACAGTGACGGACGCATGAACCAAGGTTGGAATATTACCGAACTCATGAACCTCCACAAACGCCGTCTAGTTCTTCTGCGCGATAATCCGATAACTCGTCGACACAAGCCTCATGTTGTCCATCTTCACAAACGCCTGCCCATCAAGGCACAACCGGTTGATGAGCGTCTTGAAATGAGGCGGCAACAACCTCACCTTCACAAGCCCGAGAATGACCTGCCTCAAGCTACGGAAGTAGACGTCCGCCTTGTCGATCAGCGGCGCTTGCAGCCCATCGATACTCGCGTTGTCCGATCTCAACACGGTGAACCCGGCATCCGTAAGCGCCTTCTCGAAAGTCTGCGGCGTCGGCGTCCCCACGGCTCCAATGAGGGGCTTCGTCCTCCGCATCAGCTCCGCGTGCTCCGGGTTGGTGGGGTCGTACGCCGGCAGGCTAACCCAGTCCAGCAGCGAGATCTTGGCGCCCGGCTTCAGCACGCGGCGCAGCTCGCCGAACAGCCTCGGCAGGTCCTTGCACAGGCTCAGCGCCTGGATCTGGTAGAAGGCGTCGAAGGAGTCGTCCTCGAAGGGGAGCGGGAGCTCGTTCATGTCCTGGATCGTGAAGCTGTTTTCCAGGCCCATCTGCTCGTTGAACTCTTTCGCCTGCGCGACCTGGTTCGGGTCGATGTTCAGACCCGTGACTTTCGCGCCGCTCACGACGGCCATGTGGGCTGCGACGCGGCCCCGACCGCATCCGAGGTCGAGGACCCTGTCCCCCGCCTTGAGACCGATGTCTCGCGCGATGGACTCCTCGTACAGCATCTGGTTATCCAGCACGGAAGCCTTCTTGTCCATCAAGGGCGGGATATACATCTTCTCCACGTCACCCAAGGCGCAAAGGTGATTGAGAACGCCATAGTATGCTTGTAAGCAGTCGCCGACTTTTTCGCGGTAATTGGGACCAAGGGTATCGATCATTTGTTGCTCATCCGCCCAGTCCAGACCGTAGATGACGTATGACGCCATGTAGTCATCGACTTGTTTTGGCGTGAGGTCGTGGAGGTACTTGAACGATTTCCAGAACGTCTTTGACCTTTTTGGTGATGCTGTGCGGTTGATCTGTCCATTCTGACTGCTGTTCTTCTTCTTCCACGATGCCTGGGCGGCAGGCTTCAGCGTCGAGACGTCATCTGTCGATGTTGAGCTGCTCCGGGGCGTGTCGTTGACATCAGTGGCCGGTGGTGGCGCTTGCGTGATTGCTGGCGCTGCTGACATTATGGCCGGTGGTATGATTGATTTGTAACGGAATCAGGGATGAGGGAAAGGGAGGGAGGGAGGAGGGATGTAAGTCGGAAGAGGAGAGAAAGAGGAAGTAAATAAGATCGAACTGGGTATCAAGGTGTGCATCCTGAGAGACAAAAAACCTAAAACAGGTTATGGGAGATTCCTTTTATTAAATCACAATTGTTTAAAATGATCAGCAAAAAAAACAAAAGATGTGACGGAGCCGCAAACCGGATTGCTTTCTAATCTCTCGTGACGTTCGGTACTCGCGGAGTGACGTCCGGTAGTTCCGAGCGGGCCAACACCAAATCACCAGACCAGTCAAAAGGACCAAGGCCGGCCGGCGCTGGATCTAAGACCAGCCCATCATCAGCTAAGGATGTGCAATCTCCTTGTTGGTGAGTGAGCACCCCCCGACCTCTCGTCAATATTTCGGCGACAACGGACTCCGTTGGGCGAGGGTGAGTCACGTCTCCCAATTTCAAGGCAGGACAACTGAGGCCAGAACCCCAAGGGAGAGAGAGAACCCGATGGCCGGCGGTGAGTGCTACATTCCATCGGTCGCGTTTGCTTTTTCGCCGTCCCGGGACCTTTACCTTGCTTGTGTTTTCCCGCCTCCATTTTTTTGACGTTTCTCCTCTACCCACGCGTTATTCGGTACGCTTTGCGTCATTGTGGCGTCTGGTCGGCGTGCTGCTTCCGTCTTACTGCCGGCGTCGACATCCCGGGTGCCCCCGATTTAATTGGGCGTTTTTCGACATGTCATATGCAAAAGCAAACCTGCTAGTAATAGGGCTGGGCTGGGCTGGAAGGGGGTCGTTAAAATCAAATCCCATCAGACAAACGGATGGGTCATGGCGGCCGCTTGTGTTTCGCCATGGGGGTTGGCTGGGCGGGTAATGGGTGGTTACGTCGTTCGTGTGAATGTGCTGGGAGAGATGGATGGCATTGTTGGCGAATACGGGGGATGATGAATGGTTCGATGAGGTTGAAAATAAAATAAGCTTTCTGATGATCCGCACTTTGCCTCGTTTCTTATTTTTGGGGGGGTCTGGATCTCTGCTTGGCACCGGAGATGCTTTCCCTCCTCCCCTCCCTTCCCCTTCGGAGCGGGCCTGGGCTCCTGGGACGGTCCGCTGTCCATTATGTCTCGGTCCTTGGATTTGTCCGTAACTTTGACAATGGCGGTGAATCGCTTCCGCTACGGCGATGGTCTTGGGGGCTAGGAGCCGTCAGTCGTGAAGCTTGTTTCGATGAGACGAACGGGTTTGTTGAGGGCGCTTGGCCGGATGCTGCGGGGTTTGCATGGCTAGCTTGCAGATGGCTGGAAGCTCCTGCTAGGCTGGTATAATAAGCAAGCGCATCTTTCGGCTCATGAATCAATGGGATCTTCCGCTTGATCTGAGGGGATGAACCGGAGCACGTGGAACGATCCAGTCGAGAGTGTCTTCCTGGCGATCAATCAGGCACCGCACCAATCCTGCATTGATTGCGTGACAAACAGCACCCGCCCGGGTTCGTTGCTTCTTTTTGAGATGCATTTCGGTATAAGAGCTTGTGTTTTCATCCAGTATTGCTATGCCTGCTGTAGCAGATGACATCAAGGTGGCCCATTGGTTCTTCAATGGATCACAAATACCCGCCATGGAAGCACTTCACGCCCACCTTGCGAAAAGAACCCCTCAATGCCATCCGTTCATATTCGTCATAGCCCCAGAACCTAACCTTCTTCAGGTTCGGAAACTTCTCAGGTACTTGTCCCGCGAGCTCGATAAGATCTTGGAAGAGATGGCTCTCCTCGTCGCACAGCTTCAGGTAGCGGAGAGTAACCGGCAAGAAGTCAACCAGCGAGTCCTTCTTTCTTCCCCTGTGCAGTGCCCCGTCCGTTGTTCCCTCCTCGACATCGCCATCCTCGTGGCCTTCCTCCTCTCCATCGTCCCAGGTTCTCGGCACGAGGATGGCGTCGTAGCCTATGGCGAGCTCCTCCAGCACCTCCATCTCCTTCAGGCTGCGCATCGTACTATGAGATGCGATTGTGTCTTGATCAATCCGGTACATTGACGAACGCGCAAGGTCGAGATCCACGTCCTTGAGCGTGTCCTTGCGGAGCAGAAGCGCCTCCCCAATCTCCTGCGGGTTGGCGTCTATATCGTTCGGACCCGCGACGGTCACGTTGTGATCAACCTCGTACCCGAACACTTCCAGCTTCGGGAAGCCGGTCATGATGGCATTGATGTGTGTCGCACCCAGGATGCTCTGACTCAGATCAAGACTCTTCAAGGCCGGGTGCGTCACGGACGTGGTCATCCCGTTGACGCCGACTCCTCTGAACCGTTCCAGGGCCGGGGCGGCGTCCATGATGCCCTTGACGCAGTCGATGCTGTTGCCCTCGCTCGCCTGCGTCGTCTGCAGCGTGAGGTCCGTCAGACGTGGGAGGGATCCTGGCGCGGAGAACGGAAAGTGGGGGGCGAATAGGGGCTCGACGTGGATGTGCTCGACGTTGGGCACGAGAGTGACGATCAGCGCGTCGACGACACGGACACGTCTGTCGAAGAAGTTCTTCCCTCCTCCTGGTTTGGTGGCATCCGGTATGTAGCCCACGTAGGGATCTCTCTTGCCACCGTCCGGCCCCGTGAGCCAATCTCGCGGCCAGTCATTATCCAAATCGCTTAGCAGTTGGGCGGGAATCCCAACGCGGTCGATTATGCCGTTGAAAAGATCTTGTAGTTCCGGCGTAACGTCCTTTTCGTTGACGCTCCATTTTCCGAGGTGCAGCTCCTTAACGGCTTGAGCGAGCTCACGATTGGAGGCGAGAGTGCGGGCGAGGAAGAGTTCAGAGCCGATGATGGGTTTCGGGCTGTGATATAGCATGGGCTGTGCGATGTTCCGGAGAGTGTGGCATGTCCTCGATAGCCTTGAGAGGGCTTGGCGATGCAGGTCTGACTCGGAGAGGCGACTGGCACCTTTGGGGCGGTCATCGTTACAGGTGCATCCTCCCAGGTTTTGCGATACGACGACGCAGTGAGGACATAAGAGGCTGATGATTTGCATCAGAAGCTCGTTAGGAAGATCGAGGAACGCGGTCATCTTGGCGTCCTGCTTGATGTGGCCGGCGTCGTGGTGAAAGTGGCGGGGAGCAGAGGAAAGCAGAAGGTCGTGTTTTGCTATCCGTTTGTCAGTCTGAAGATGAGATTGCTAGCAAAAGGGCCAGTCTTTTCATAAGACGACAAGGACAAATGCTTCTGAGACCCGTGGGAGTTGAAGAGTTTCGGTGAAGATGACGGCAAATATCAGCCTACAGTCACGTGGTTTCCCCTCGCTTGTTGCTGCCCACTGCCGGAAGGTCTTGGCCTCGATGGCTTACAAAGCCGAATGTTTGCTGGCCGATTGTTTGTTTATCTTGAAAACCAACGGTGTGACGCGGATACTGAAGATTGTTTGTCCAGAAATTCCACGATTCCGATGGTAAAAGGTGAAGCTTGTCGTAAATGCACTCGCGGAAATGGGAGGCGCTCCTGAACGTGAGCTTATCCGAGATCGTGATTAGATAAGATAAGCAGCAATCGATACCCGCCCGACATCCGCCGACATCCGACTTCAGCCGATCCCGGTCCGGAATAGTGGATCCACTTTTACGGTCGGAGCATCGGCATCACAACTGGTAGAGGTAATCTTTCCAGCTCGAGGGGCGGATTTCCACGCCGAGAGGAAAATTGAAACTTAGCATGACTACTGTCTACTATGATGAATTGGATGAAACCCTCGAGAGGGACATTTTGAGTAAAGAATGTATAGATTATTGTCTTCAATGGGTATATGTAGAATCAAAACGATAGCCAGCGGCACATCTTTCCATTAAACCGTCGTATAATGCGTTGAAACATTGTCATTTTCCCCCGTCTACCACTCCTGGCCGGGCAGGGCGATCACGGATCCGATCTCTCCTCCAGCAACACCTCCAAGCTCGAGAGCTGCGTTGATAACACCTCCGAAGCCCTCTCCGGCAATGAGACCGGCGGCGGCGGCGAAGCAGTGCGTCTCGAAGTTCTTGGGGAAGTACTTCCTCCACCACCAAGCGGTAATCGCACCGAAGAGAATGGCGTTCGCGTATCCACTGTCGGGTCCGAGAACCCAGGCAACACCGATGGACATCCAGTTGGGAAGCCACTCGCGGTACTTGGCGCGGTCTCCGACGAGGTAGAAGTTCTTAGCGACGGCCTGAAGCGCGCAGATAACGCCCATAACGATGGTGAAGATGGCGCAGGACTTAGTGATCGGAAGCTCGGGCAGCGTGACCGCTTGAGCCACGGCCTTCCATGCGGCGACGGAGGGGGCCGAAAACTGGCACTCTGCGTTCGGATCGTTGTTTTCTACCCAGATACAGGGGTAGGCGGCCATAAATAATACAAACACTCCCGGGGCCAAAAAGACACTCACAGCTGATTTAGTTAGCGAAGTTTCAAGTGATCCCGAGAAGGTTTGGTTGAGATATGCATGATTTTGATCGAGATGTTGGGGTGGAAGACTTACCAGCTCCGATGGCCTGTGCGTAGAATTGAAGATGGGGAGGAGTGCGAAGCAGGAAACCAACACGGAAGTCGCTAACAAGAGCCGTAGCAACGTCGGCAGTACCTGAGGCGATACCACCAGCGATGAGGTTGATGCGCTGGGCACCCTTCATGTCGAAGCCCTGGCCCTTAGTGACACCGCCGAAGACGAGCTGGGAAGCCTTGGCCGAGGCGGTCAAGGGGGTGCAATCGGTAACAGCACCTCCGTGAATACTGAGGAAGGCAAAGAGAAGACCGAGAATGCATGCGAGAATGGCGAGACCGGCGTTCATGTGGAATTGGACGTGGCAGACAACGCATGCGACGGCCACGAACACGATAGTGCCGCTAGCCCAGACCCAGATAGGAACCTGCTGGCTGGGAGGAGCAAAGTCCTCAACGAGACCGCTTGCGACGTCTGCCTTAGCGGCGTGCTTGGCCAGGAACTCGTTCGTCTTGCCCTTGGCTTGGAGGCGGTTGTTGATGCTGCGTGCACCCTCGCGGAAAGCGAACTTTGCTCCGTCCAAAACGACTCCGATATGGAGCACAAACTCTACTAAAGAATAGCACAATAAAACCATTACTCCGGGCCACAAGAACTGCGAAAAAATTAGCCCTGTAGCTCTTAAATTGGTTTGGTAGCAAACTTACCCAGTAGCGGGGGGATGGGACGAAGTCATCGCCGGGTGTCACGGTCATCACACCGAAGTTCACTCTGTCGGCCCACTTCTCACTATCAGGCTGACGCTGAACGCCAACAGCCTCGCCGTACTTCACAAGAAGAGGACCAACGAAGCCCCAGGCGAAGAAAGTACCGCCCCACCATGAGATGGCAGCGTTCAGTCCGACGAGCATGCCGGATCCGAAGAAAGCGGGAGTGATCTGGATGTACCATCCCCAGTTCTCGATGTTCATGGCCCAGTTCTTGTAACCGCTCCACACGTAGAACCAGGTGAAGATGTGCCAGTTATGGAGGATGCCGTCCGCATATTGGGAGACGACGATATGAACCAGGGCGCCGATGAAGGTGTAGCCGAGAGTCTTGATCTTCTTGACGGCATCGGCGGCACCGCTCCCGACAGCGTGCATGGAACGGATGGTGAGGGCAGTCGCAGTGGCTGATATTGTTAGCTAGTATTCTCGTGGCAAATGGCTGGCCAAAACCTACGGGTAGGGAACACGAGGTTGAGCTCGCGAGCAACGTTGATGACAAAGAACTTGCGAAGGGGAACCGCAGCAAACAGGCCGAAGAAAGCGCAAACCACGGTGATGGTCAAAATGCGAGGGAAGTCTTCACGGGGATTGTCGGACATAAGGTTGAGCTGGTACATGGCCGGGAGAGCAGCCACGAACAGACCGGACATACCACCCGCACCGGTGGCAGCCGCCTGGACGATGGAGTTCTCCTGGGGTCCAAAACGACCGCCGAGAATGGGCACGTTAGGAAGCGTCTTGGCGAGGACTTGGATGATGGCATATCTGATGAGCTGTTAGTATGAAGGCAAGGAACATCCGCTCCAGTGACTCGAGTGTGAACTGACCCGAAGATGGCGCCGAACATCGTGGCAGTGAAGGAGAAACCAGTCTTGAGACCGAGGTAGACGTTGGATGCGTTGACAAGAGAACCGAGAATGATACCGGTCAGGACGGCACGGAAGGTGAGAGGGTGAGCCTCGGGCTCGATGCCCTTGACCTCCGGGAACGGGCTGAAGAGGTCGGTGACCTGGTCGCCATCGCTGACCTCGCTCTTGAGGTCATCAACCTGCTCAGAGTAGCGGATCTTCTCTGTGACGATGTTGGGGTCGTGAGCAGGATCCACGGAGGGAATCTGCGTCTCGGCCTGAATGGCCCCGGGCACGGGGTTGGTGGCCACCATGTTGACGAAGCTGGCGGTGAATGTGCTTGTCGAGTCGACGTCGGTTGGCACACAGGCTGACCAGATGTGCTGGTTGTGCTGGCTGGCTCTAGGCTAAGAGAGACCTGGCTTGATGTCGAGAGGAAGCGAGACGGAGACTGACGCGGAGGTCGGCAGGTCCTTTTTAAAGAGTCGCCGATGGAACTCGGAAGCTCCTGCGGGATGCAACTGCTAACCTCCATGTTCATGGGTACCAGGGCCATGGAACTTTTGCCTCTCATGGGGGTGGCGGCTGATATCCATGGGCGGGCGTAAACGAGAACCAACGATCGTGAAGGCTATTGCCAGATTCCGCAGGTGCTCTGGACGCTCTGGACGAGTCTGGCAAGGCTGTCCGAACCCTTCAGGCAAAGGTCCTCCGCCAAGGCCGTTATCGATCAGCGAAGGGGGCACGGGGGGGCCAATGTTTTCCCCAGCTGTCGAATAGTTTATTTGCTGGGTATCTGTGAGACGATTCAATTCGAAAGAAACGGCTCATCAACTCGCAGGACAATATCCTGATGTGTCATGACCCTTACGGCGCGGCCAGTCAGAAGGCACGGAATGGAGTGTTTGCCCATCCCTGCGGCGCGAAAGTCGCAGATCAAAAGGACCTGGACCACACCTCCGGATCGCAATTCGGCTCGTGAACGAGGCTGGGCGCGCATGGGAGGGTTCGCGGTCGTTGGACGCGGTTGGTCGACTCCGTAAGTCAGCTTCCTTATCAGGAGAAGTCGATGGGACGGTGGCCCCGGAGGAGGACTCCGCTTCTGCTGCGATATCCCGGCGACCACCCCCGACTCGGCCATCTTGGTCATGCTGCCAAGTCCTGCTGCCAAGACGCCTATATATCGTGGTTCCCCTCCAATTCACCGGTGGTGATTTGCTTGCCACTGCGCGGCGCAGAGAGGTCAAGACATGTCAAGCATTCTTGGGCGGACATCCAACGCGACGCTACGCCCTTCTGCCCTGGCCTCCCAAGACAATCAAAAGTTCGACCAGAGGTTCTTTTGCAGCCTCCCCGCCTGGGCGAGGTCTCGGCCGGATCTCTTGAAGCGGTTGGCGAAGGCTTGTGCCATGCGGCGGCTGCGTGTTGGTGACTGCGCTGGAATCCGGGGCGCGTTCGCTTTCTGGTCAATTTCGAACATCGGAGGACGCCCGACGAGTGAAATGGCCGCAATTTCCCCACATCAATGCAACGCTCACCGATTGCGGACATCATGAGTAACGACCGTTACTCAAACTCTAGGAGCTAATTTCTCCAGCGCCCGGAACTTTTGCGAGACGGCTGACCTTAGCGGCCCTTTGACTGCAAAAGGGCAGACAGTTTCCCAGCCGCCGGAGGGCAGGCAATCTGATCTCTCAAAGACAGGTTTTGGATCTTGAGATTGATAGCGAGCGTCTCGACGGGCGCTCGCTCGCCATTTCCGGGCACAGCACGGTGAATATCGGGTGATCATTCCCACTTATTCCCGTTTTGTCGGAAACAGCGCGCACCCGCGCCTCTCGACAGCAGAGGTCTGGCTCCCTTTCGAATCTTGCCCCATCTCAGGGCAGGCAAAGCAGCCAATCTGTCAGCTCGATGTTATCTACAAAGTGGCCCGTCGCTTCGTTTCGCCCCGTGGTTACCCCGAGGTCAACAGCTGTTGGTTGGGCTGGGTCATATTCCTGCCAAGACGGTCCACGCCCGAGTTGAGTCTAGGATCTGCTGGAGAGACACACAGTTTCCTTTTTCCAACTCCCTTGCCGGGTGGGATCATGGCAAAAGTTCCCAGCCCCAGGTATCGCCATTCGTGCAGGTGCGCGCGTGACAGGCCGGCTTCCAGCAAGGGTAGGTGTTGCGCACCCCGGAATTCAGCTGTTTGCATTCATGCGGTTTCGCTTGTCTTGGAGGCATTCGGATTGACACATGCATTACTTTTTCATCGACAGTGATTGGATGCTCAGCGATATCAGCCTTACGACGTTGCAACTACTGTCCGGAAAGGTGCCCATCATGTTGGCACCATCCAGCCGGGCGCGATGGCAAGCGGTGGAAGCCGAGTGGCGCGAATACCTCGACTCCAGAACAGTCCCGATGAGGCAAGCAGCTGAGCATCGAATACCAGGTAGAGTAGGTCGAGTTGGGGTAGCAGTAGGATCTCTCGCCTTCCTCCAGAGAGACAGTCAGTCTGGCTGCATCGTTGGCTCAGGCACGCATGATTAGCGAGCGATTCCCGCGGGAAGCGGCATCCATTGCCTGGGGGTAGCTTCAACCGTCGAGACTGCTTTCCGTGCGTCTCTTATCAGAAGGTCGCCACTGCCGGAACGCAGTGTTCAAGGACAAGAAAGGGAAGCATCTTCATGATGGAGAAGCCACCTGGTCATTCCTCCGTCACTGGGCGAGTATCTCGATATAATTCTGGCCAACAGTTGCCAGGCCCAACGAATTAGAAGCGAGCCACGAGCTACGCGAGGAAACCGCTGCTAGGTTAAAACCAATGTCGACATTGCCTGCGTATCATCATGCATGTCAATTGCCACCCAGAGCTCTTTCTTGAGACCAGAAGGGCGTAGGGCTCAAGATGCCGCTCACTAGTTTCTGGGAAACTCCTGGAATCGCAACAATCTGCCATGGGCTCCGACGTAGCAACAATCTAGACAATCTCACGATGATCGGCTCGCCAAACTGACACCGATGAAGCGTTACCCAGCCCTCTCGTCACACGAGATGCACGATGCCGCCCGGACAAGAATTAGCCCTATCATTCTCCCCGGAGAAATCGCCGGCGAATTACATCTGGTCAGGCGACGAGTTCATGTCATCAACCGAAACACCAAAAGCCGTTTCCCAGCCAGGACTCGGGCTTTCGCCCCTGAACGCGATGCATCTCCCATCAGAATCGGACCGAGGCGATGTGACGGCAAACATGATGCTGAAGATTGGTGCACTGGAGATGCTTATTTCTTCGAATCTGTATCTCCGCTACGTGTAGCCCTAAACACCTTGCGTGAAGTACGGCAAGGCATCCGACTCGCCCGGTGAATTCATCAAACCCCGATGTCTTGGAAAGCCCCGCCTACGTGGCTCGCATCAGCCTATCTCTCATGTTCGTCAAGATACTATCAGCAGATGATGGTAGACAAAGTGATGTAGCAGCCGGAGTCGCTCGACATATCTGGTTCACTGGAATACCTTGCCTCATGGCGATCGAGGCGGCGATCGAACTTCGCGCATCGAAGGCCTATCTTCCCACGATGCACCGCGATAATTGCCGGTGAATCTCTTTTCTAAAGTGGCTAGTTGCTCGACAGAGACTATTCCGCTGACCGGGAAATACTAATTTCGTCAAACAAGGCGTTGTCGGACAGGTGAAGGGAACACCAACCCTGATCGAGAAGGAGGATGTCCCTGGATGGGGAGGCATTCCTCCCATGAGACGATCCATACGATGAGCACAAAAATTTGAATTACCATCTTGGCTTATGGGAATATATTAGAATACATGAGTTTCAGACCATGACTTCCAGTAGATCATTCTAACGGAAGCCCTCGGGAAGTATCCCCACGTTCGGGATACTGATCAAGCAGATATGCAGGCCGGCTTCGGCTATGTTTGCAGCCACGGGCCGTACGGGCCTTCGGGACTCCACCGACGATTTATGAACTCGATGTTTGAATTCGATATCTAAAGCAACATGAAGATTTTCCACTTTTCAGCAAACATCTCGCGTCGATCATTGCATGCCAGCTCACAGCCCAACATGACGCCATCCAGCTGTGCTGGCAAGATCTGATCACCTGGCTGCGGTTTGCTTTCCTAGAAGTAACAGCCAACGTCCATGAATAGCGTCAGGGAGATTTAGTGCGAGTTCAAGACAGAGTAGGGCGTGACCGTCTCGCAATATAGCCGAAAGCTGTCACGTTGGACGGGACATGGCACTGCATAAGGGATCTCAAGGTGGGTTTCCGATTGGGTCTTCACCTTGACGATTCGCCATTGCGGTGAACGTGAGGCTCAGTCTTGGGAAGATGGTTCCTGGGAGCACCTGCGGCACGCCTGTCTTGTGAAACAAACGACAGCCTGGGATAACCATCGTCAAGGTTCCACGTCGTTGGACCCTTATCCAGAATGGCATGTTATTAGGGGATGGTTTTCATATATCATGCTCACGATCTTCTTCCCACGAGCTTCATTTCCGAGAATCTTCTTTCTTTACATCAGATTCGTGGACTCGCAATTAGTTCCTTCTCACAAGCTCTTTCCGCTTTATCTATCTGCCCTTCGATTGGCATTCACGATCTTTCACAACCTTTTCATCCTTCATTCGACTGAGACATACTACCATGCGTCTGCAAATCAGTGTCGTATTCTTGGTGACCACCAGCTTCCATGGTCTCGGATTGGCCTTGCCGGCGGACGACGTTCGGGAACTGAGACTCAACAATCTTATCGACGACGATCCTGTTGACCCTGCGGATGATGTTGTCTGGTATCCAACGATCATAGAGGGCGGAGGCGGAGGCGGCGGAGGCCCCGACCCCATAGACAGCGGACTTGGTGACCCTTTCCCACCAGGCGATGGCATTGGGATACCATTATTTGGCCCGCTTATCCCTGACGATGAAGTCCCCGGCTCACCGGATGTTACTCCGAGAGACATCTCACGACGGGACGAGGAGGGCACCTCTGTGGAGACTTCGCTGGCGGTCAGTATTGACTCGAGGTACAACGTCACATGCGATTGGTTGTTCTGGAGCTATTACTACAACTGGTACCCGTAGGTTCTCTCAAGCTTCCGTGTAGACATGGGAACAGCACTGACTCATTGCGGCAGACTGATCGAGAAAGCATGCAACTGGGTGGGAGATAGCCTCGCGGTCGGCTGGAATGGGTATTGGGGGCCGGAGGGCTCCATAGTCGGGGAAGCCAAGAACGTGACGATGAAGTGGGAGAAGACGGGGAAGAACTGCGACCAGACTTGCAGGCAGGTCTGGAATAAGGTGTACACCGACTCTTCCTGTAAGTCGTAGAGCACTCCTCCACATCGCCTGACCACGTTACATCAGAAAAAGAACGCCAGCTAATCAGCCACACAGGCCGCGAAGAGCGCTTCTGGATGCGAGAGAAGGGCACGGTCGAGCTCGAGGACTGCGGCACGGCCTCCTACCACATCCAGTGGAACAACGACGCGCCCCATCTCGATCACGGCACGGGGCTCTGCTGGGAGACGCCGATGCCGCCGTCGTACGTGCCGGACCCGGACGTCACGCACCGGTTCTGCGAGGAGGCCGTCCGGTACATCCACGACGCCGGGGGCAACTTCACGTCGCCGAGGGAGCGGGACGGGTTCTACTGGAGCGACTACAACCGCGCGGTCCTGGACCCCGCGAAGGACGGCGTCGAGTTCGATCAGGGGTTCGTCCATTTCTGGATCCGGGGAACCTCGCATACGAACGTCTGTCCGTCGGGGCAGACGGCCAACCAGGCGGTCAAGGATATCGACGTGGACTTGTGCGTTGCGAATATGAACAAGGTTGAGAACCAGATCTGTGAGTTGACTTTCGATGATGATATGCGTGGAACATACTGACGGGACAATTCAGGCGGTGCGGACTTTGGCTCGTCGTTTGGGTCGCGGTTGTGGTCGGACTGCTTCGAGTGGGGGACCAAGGCGTCGGGATATAATGGACAAAAGGAGCCGTAGTGTCAAGCGGTCGTTAGAATGTTGTGGTAGGGGACGATGTGCCACAGAGCTGGATGGTCCCTGTGTGCTCATGGTTTTGGCGGAGATTTGTGGTCAGATTGCCTAGCAGATGTTTGGGATCGTCTCTCCTTTTCATCTTGTCGTATGGTGCCTTAACATGTCATTGTAATGAGTTTGTATTGGTCGAATTCGGAATACTCAGTTAGTTGCGGTGGCCATTTACCGTATTCCAGATTGTGAAGCATGCCATACTGTACCGGGAGATGCGACGATCTCCTTGCGTTTATGAACCGTTCGAAAGTTGTGTTGAAGAGCACAACTGTACCTGAATGGATCGCCGTGTATGCCAAAAATCCCGTGGGCTTAATGAATGGCAGGAACCACGAAAAGAATATGGGTCGTGAAGTTGTGAAACGGCAACGCTGTGATGTGTGAGCGGTGAGAGAATGAAACAGTACATGGCCCATGCTGTTTCCTTGGCGCTCGTGATGCTCTCATAAATATAATTAAGCTTCAGATCTTACTAGGTTTTCAGAGCTCTCGGGATGCGGCTGCATAACGACTGATGAGCTTCATCCAGACGGCAGGAAAAGTGAGATGGGCATGGGGTATTTCCGTGTGAGTGTGGAGCTCCGTGGTCTGTGAATGATAAAATAATGAAGACATCTCTCACCTGTTTCATTCGCGGGCTTGATGCCCTCATACTGAGGCGCCAGTGAAGACGAGGTCGGCGTTGAGACAGACTGGAATTTAGTTTCTTTTGTTGGAATTGTGTAGAGCTTGGAGATTTCAGTGCTTGACTTCAACTTACATGGAGTTTATCATGAATTTACGTAGCATAATTTGTAGCATCACGATCTTAAAGCGGACAAAGGAGACGTAGGCTTAGTATTCTGGGGCCTTGGAACGAAACCTTCGATAGGTTAAACAATTGAACACTCAAATCAGCTTAACAATATGCTCATCCCAAAATAAAATTGCAAATCAGTGACCTCAGTTAAGCCCCAAAAATCTAAGTCGTAAGTTATGTCAGAATCCATTGATTTCATCGTAGCTGAATGCATGCTTTGAGTTTCTGGGCTCGTCGATGGATCAATACGTCTTTGAGGGAGTCGTTGTCAGTCGCACTGACAACTGAAATATACCTCACGCAAGTCAATAGACGTAATCATTACATAAATCTAATATTCATAACACACACGCAACAGTTCTATCTGGCAGGCAACCGAGAAGACAAGATGACCTCTGTGTCCGCTCATCGTTGCTCGTAATAAGTTACTCAAGTCATAATAGGAGCTCTACCAAGCTAGTGTTATCAAGTCAGGCTTCTTATTCAAAATCATCGAGTCAGGAATGCTCTAAAAAAGCCTCAGAACTAAAGTCATGGCCAACCGCCATCGATCGCTTTCAAGGGGTACAACTACTAGATATAGATAGAAAAAGTCCTTAGAACGCAATTTATTGCCTGGAACGTATCTCATCATAGCTAAAGAAATATACTCATTATAGGTGTACAAGCTCGAATACGCAATTTAATTTCTCTAAATCGTGGCTGCCCTCGAAGCGACTACTCTCAATAGATCAAGCGACACAAGTCGCCGTCACTCAAATCTCCAGACGAGACATCAGCACAGTAGCCTAATTTTGAAGTGCAACAAGATTCTTGGATACTTCTAAGATCTTCCCAAAAATAGTAAACTCAGGTATAACCATCTGCCCTCGCCATCGTGGCTGTCACTTGCGAGGCAACATCCAGGTACCCGGGTAGTTCACGATCATGTGGAACTGTCTCGTATCACATCTGACTTCAGACGACAGGCAGAATCAGTAATCCTTAATATACTATCTGCAGGCTCCCTAAGGCTATTTACTCATAGTGTATGAGGGCGTGTGAGACATGAGTGGGCGCCTGGATGCAGGCACATATGATTTCAAATTGACCCAGACGATGTCCAAATTCTCGTACAACGACGATGTAAGTCATGATGAGCCGTGATCCCCGATAGCCTGCATACAGAAGAAAGCACCCACCGAGTCCAAATTACCTAGAACTTATCCTCAAGCTTCTCGAAACCAAGAAACCAAGCCACCATCACAAGTCCTCGACTCCATCACTGGAGGAAAAGCAAACCAAGTCGTCTCGTCTTCAGGTCGGTCATCCATAGATGGCGTCAGTCAAGCACCATAACTCATCGACGTCCTTCTTGGCAGCTGCAACAACTCTGCGAAATCCCGTACAACAACAGGCCAGGTTTCAGCCACTTAATATCCGTAGGCGATTCTCGGGAATCGACGGTTCGCCCCCCGAGAGACCCGTGAAGAGGGAGATCTCTGTACGATCGATGGCACCTTCACCCCCCGCCCGCCGGATCAGAGACATCTAGGTGCGTCCGGACGGAACCTGGTGTGTGATCACGATATGCACATGCCTGTCGTCGACCAGATCTCGCAGACAATCCCCGGCTGCGAAAAGCCGCAGGCGCCGGGGCTTTGATCAACCTGCAACGCGCGAGGTCGCACAAGGGGAAATATGTCCACCAATAAGCTTGTATGAGGGTAAGATGAGAACAGCGATGTCAGCGATGTCAGCTATGAGAGATCACGGTGATCTCGCGAGCGCGCATGTGCAGCAACGCATGGGACGTCCGGCGATGCAGCGTGTACCCGTCTCCCGGCCGCAGAGAATGCGGCCTTCATGAGATGCCGCCTCGCAAGGTCTTCCCGACTTGTTACGCCGGCGTCAATAGTGCGTTTATTTCTCTTCGCTCACCGAACAACCCAATTGTCCGGACCTATCAGTTCGACTGGATGATACGTAATCTCTCGTGTCTTATTCCACGGGGGGTGAACAGGGCTTTGGGTCGCATTGTTCCAGAGGATTGGGACCCGTGTAACCTCGCGGTATCATCCGCTTTGTCCGTTCGATACTCGGCGCATGGGCGGTGAAGTCCATTTTCTTGATTATGCTGCTTGCGCTTCTGCAGCCGCCCAAGAGAGGGGAAGGCGGGCGTTGGCCGGAGTGCGTGTTCGAACCCGGCCCCGATGGAGCGAGGCTTCCCGACGAAGGGTATTGTCCGTATGCGGCCACTCTCAAGTCGTCCGCGTGACGAGATTCCCAAGCCGTGGTGACGGGCGTCGGGCAGGGATCAGCCTCATGTCTCTGTGTTCCGATGGTGAACGCGCACCCCCTCGTGGGTATCACGCCGTCGTCAGGGGTAGGTATTCCGACTACATCGTGTGTCCCCCCAAGGTTCGATCCAGTGGCTATGCGACCTCTTTTACCTCGTCGAAGGGGGGGGGGGGGTGCGAGATGCATGGTTTGTGTTACGGCGAGAATAGATTGCGAACTTGAGTTGACTTGCGGTGTGTTGGTGCCGGGATGCCTTATTCTTTCCCCGGAGGTGTTGGTGGCGCACTGTCTGTGATGATATGTTTGCTTGTTTGCGACGATCTGTTGACTAGGATGTTGACTTGGCGGATGATTTGTGAATGCGTTTTGCAGGAGATATTGCATGTTCGAGTCCATGGCTAAGCCCGCTCTGCCGCCTTCAACGGGTGCGGGCTGGGTGGAAGGAGGCGGCGGATGTCTGAAAAGAAAAAGGGGAGTGAGTGCGGACTTGGACAACGGATTTTGAGAACTTTCTCTTTAAAGACTGGTTCTTTTCTCTCAGCTTTTGTCTGTTTGGAAGGGAAGGAACTCGACCTTTGACCTTTTTCGTCTTTGACAAACACCTTCACCACTCGACTCACCTCGACTCATTCCTTTCACCATTAACCCCTCGCTCTACGCTCATCTTCCCCAACACCTATTGACAGTCCCTCACATTCGCTTTATTTTGCTTTATTTTGTGTTTTTCGTGTTGGTTTGTCAGTTCATAATATCGTCTCACCGAAAAGTATGGCCTTCCGGCACTGCGCGGGGGCTTCGCTCCTGGTCGCGACCTTAAGTTGGAGATATGGTGGAATCAACGCCCTTAACGCGATTTGGATCTTCCTTGGCTCTCTCACTGTGCAATATGCCCTCATCGTGAGCTATTGCGCCTTCATCTACCCTCACTGGGTATCTCCTATGCGCCATCTTCCCACGCCCAAGGTAAGTACGCTAGCAACCTCTGACATAGTTTCTCTTCCCCGGCAGAGGTTAGCACAGGTGAAAAAAGATGAACTCTGCTAACCTAACACTCACTATAGGGAGGACACTTCTTCATTGGCCAGATGCTGAACCAGATCATGACGCCAGGCCCGGCAGACATCTTCATCTCCTGGATGCGCAGGTGGCCGGACGCACCCTTCGTGCGGTATCTTTCCTTTGGAAACTCGGAGACGCTCTTGGTGAACAATCTCGCAGCTCTCAAGGAGGTGCAACAGACCAAGGCGTACTCGTTTCGCAAGTCACAGCTTGCCGGCCGTATGTTCTCGCCCATCACCGGACACGGATTGATGTTCTCGGAGGGCGATGACCGGAAGAGACAGCGTACACAGCTTGCCAGTGAGCCTTCAATGTTACATCGCGTTGTTATTGCTTTCTGACACGAGACCCACAGAGGCGTTCTCGAACGCGAATACTCGCAGAATGCTTCCTGTCTTCCAAACCAAGGCTCGTCAGCTTTGTGACGCCATTAGTTACGAACTCGGAGGCGAGGATCGCAAACTAGTAGAAGGTACAGAACCTCCATTGCCTTTCTTGTCGCAAAACCCCAAGCTTACATGTCAAAAGTCGAACACTTCATCAGAAAAGCCACCCTCGACGTCTTCGTCATCGGATCCATCGGCTGCGACCTCGAAAGCATCTCTCTCCCCGAGGCACATTTCGCCGATGTATACGAGCGCATCATCCGCCAGCCGGCGCTGGGCCATGTCATCACCTTCATCGACGGCCACATCCCCCTCCGCTCATGGCTGCCGCTCAAGAGCAATAAGATGTGGCTCGAGGACGTGAATCTGATTCGGACCATGCTCTTGAACTGCGTCGAGAACCGCACGATGGAGATGAGGTCTGAGAAGATGGGCTTCTTCGAGAAGAGGCCGGATCGGAGAGACATTCTGACTTTCATCTTGGAGGATTGTCAGTTTGAGGAGGGAGACAGGGAGTGGACCGACAAAGAGCTTTTGGAGTATATGCTTAACTTCATTGCTGGAGGTGAGAATAACGAGGCGGCTGCACGTGCGGTAAAGATGACTGACTATTTTCGCTAGGCCATGAGACGACTGGTTCGACTCTCATGTGGATTTCGCACGTCCTGGCGACGATGCCACATGTCCAGGAGCGCCTCAAGGAAGAAATTGGTGAGCTTTGCGCCGGCAAGCCGCGAGACTGGGATCCCAGCTACGAGGAGGTCGAGCACCTAACCTACGTCAATAACTTCCTCAGAGAGACCCTGCGATACTACTCACCAGGTACGTACATATTCAGCTTCCCACCATAACTGCTCAGCTACTGACGTCCCGCGCCTCTCCAGCCATCTTCCTCCCTCGCGAAGCTCTAGAAGACGTCACAGTCTGCGGCGTTTTCGTCCCCAAGGGTACCCAGATCACGCTCTGCCCGGCCGTAGCGCACTTCAACCCCGTCTTCTGGGGACCCGACGCCGACAAGTTCGACCCGGATCGCTGGAGCGACTGCCGCGCCGCCAAAGACTCGTACGCGATGGAGGCGTTCCTGCAGGGCCCGTCGGGGTGCATCGCGAAGAACATGGCGCTGCTGAATATCAAGTCGGTGATCGTGGCGCTTGTGAGGAATTTCCGGTTCTCGCCGAGGCCTGGTTATGATGGGACTCTCGAGCTGGCGAATCCGAACTTCACGCTGAGGCCGAAGGATGCGATGAGGGTTGTGATTGAGAGGGAAGAGATGAGGAGTACATAGCAATTTGGATTGTGGGTGCTGAGCGGTTGATCATAGAGTCTCATGCTATTTACGGCGCTTATGTGAAGATGACGGACGGAAGGTTGGAAGATTCATTTCTAGTGCATACTTGGATGATTGCTAGTACATAGGTACCCTTGGAACCGTAATGATGGAGTACATGTTTTTTCTGATCATACCTTGTTATACGTTGTCCCTCGTTTCTAGCTCCAAGCCTCGCCACTCAACTCACTCCCACTCGCAATCACCACCACGATGCCACAGACTAGAAAACACCGATTTTTTTGAGCTTTTAGATTGAATGTTCTCTTCAAAGATGCGCTTAATATTGGTCTCTCCATAGTATTTGATGCTTTATGCGGTAGGAAGGCGCTGGTCTCTTCCCAACGCCGACATCAGCCATCTCACCTTCCGGTCATTTTTACACTTTCAGGATTCCGAGGTTATGTCTTACTCAGCCCCAAAGGTCGTGAAGAGGAAGGATCTGGCTTCATTTCATTCCTTCCATCAAAAGAGTCCGGTCTATCTTGCATCTTCTCATAACGAGGCCATTCTTTTCAAGGCGGAAGCTGCACCCGTTACCGTAAACTGCTCTCGTTTCGCCTGCCGTCGTTCTTCGCGTTCAAATCCTCCTCCTCCAACTCCAACTCCAAACCGCCAACCTCTAATCTCCAGCTTCTTCATCGCATCAATCTTCGTCGCCTCGCCTTCGACTCTCTACCTATTCAGACGCCAGAAATCATCCCATCGCTCCAAGTCCTCTCTTTTCGTCACACCACCTGTCGCAGTCGCTCCTCCACTCGACGACCACCAGGGAAAGAACAACTCCGTCTCCGATCGCGTTCAAGTTTCCCAGTCCGACGTCCGCGCCTCGAGCGGCAATATCGATTTCTGGATCAGGAACTCGTTTCCAACCCTTCTTCTGCCTTTGTTACCCATCGCATTACCAGAACTCTCTCTTCTCCTAGTTTTGGCCGATAGACGAGGTTGAGCCAACCTCTCCGGCTCCTAATGACTTCGCCACAATCACCACTGTCGCCCGATGACATCCTTCCGGGTTCCGAAGTTAAGATTCCAACCTATAGAATCGACCTCGGTCTTCCACCGGAGGAGCGGTACCTCGAATTGGCGTCCGACTTTTCGACCAAGATCAGGGCGGTTGTCCCGCTGTTCGACGAGGTCCTCGGATGTCTGCCGATCCCCCAAAAGTTGCAAAAAGTCGTGAAGTTGGCGTCTCGACTTTCTCTACGCAAAGTATACGAAAAGGAGCAGACCAAGGAGATCAAGTCCATCGCTCGAGTGGCCGGTGTGGATTTGTACCTCGCGATAGCGCTCAACGTCTTCTTAGACCTCCTGCTCGGCTGCACCTCGGGCGCGATTCTTGTTCGACCCAACGATGCGATAGGAGACAATGATGGTCCCAGTGTTTCTGATCGACTGATGCACTTTCGTACTCTGGAATGGGGAATGGATTCACTTAGAAGTCTCCTGGTGTCACTCGAGTTCGTCAACAGTAAGACCAGCAACCCGGGAGAAGTGATAGCGAGGAGTATCACATATGCAGGCTTCGTGGGAGTACTCACTGGTGTTCGGTAAGTCGCCCCAGCTTCCGTCCAAGATCAGCGTCCAACTCAGACGTGTCACAGGCCAAACCTCTCGCTGTCCCTGAACCATCGTCCCTATCACGACTGCCGACGGACCGTTATCTTGAAGCACCAGCTGCTTGTTGTTCTTGGCGTCAGAGAGTCCATCTCTTCGGTCCTTCGCCATGTTCTCTTCAGCGACGAAAATGAAGATGCACCACCCACCAAAGAAAAGGAAACTACCGAGCAGCTCAAGACGGTTTCGCGCATCGCAGCAACAGCACGGCGCTTGGCATCAAGGACGACTTCGCCTTGCTACGTCACACTATGTGATGGGAAAGACGTCGCCATCGTTCTGAAAGATGTCCCCAATGGAAAGGTCATGACGAGCTCCCATTTCATGATCCAGACAAACCACGACGCAATCCATGGATCATGCTGCGATGCCAAGGACGCCGCCCGTCTCTCAGAACCAAAGTGTGAAATCTTTGCTAGAGATGAGTGGCTTGTAGAATCTGAGCAGCGACTGCAGGCTTTACAGTTCAAGTGGAATGGGCATGTCTATGTTAGTTCTACAGAGAACTCTGCCGGGAGACGCCTGATGTCTCAAAATGGCACCTGTCTGGACTCATCTGGACAAAAGTCTGGAGAAAAGTCTATCGATCAACTCCTTGTACCCGGCATCACCGAAGAGAGGCTTCTGACATGGATTCGGGAAGGACCGACGACGAACGAGATGACGCACTTCAGCTGCATCATGGACCCTCGCACGGGAGAAATTCGAGGGCTGGTTCGAGGCCCGCCGGATGGGCCTGGAACGACATCCAGCAGTGATAATGATAACTGAATACACAAACGCCGACAGAAAATCAATAAGTTCATGTACGGAAGGGAAAGGGGCATGCCGATGTCCACATTGAGCAAGGAACAGCCTGACTAAACATTCCCAAGCCACGGCCATCAAGACCATTTGGGAAAAGGTCTGATGATTAAGAAACCATTATGCCGTGGATGGGTTGAAAGGGTTCGCAAGGGGTTTGAGGTTGTGAGCAGACTTTATATCGATACCTGTATCCGTAATGATAGTGAGCATCGCTGAATGGATGAAACCAGATGATCAGTGGATTGACCAGGCTCATTCACATTCACGAGCCTTCATCAGCTAACTCACCACGTGGAATTCCCATACACATAGCTTCTCATATCGTCCAGAGATGTCTCAGAATTATTGAATTCCGATGAGACTAGTTGCATTCACACGCTTCGCTGGCAGTTGGAGTCAGTCCAAATCAGCAGAGTTTCGGCTGCGGTGTTAGTTCCCGTGCTGCATGTCACTGTCAGGGAGATATCTAGTGGGGTGACCCCTGTGCCGCAGCTTCCTCAGCGTGCATCGAGTGAGATGTTAGTGAGATGTTGCCCTTACCAAATATAAGGCGCGTGGTAGGGCGCGATAGCTTCTTCCAACTTCACCTGCTCGACGTCATCTTGGAGCCGTCACTGGACCGGACAAGATCATTCACGCCGATATTCCATCGACAGACGACACCATGGCGCGCGCGCAAGCAAAAATGCATACTCCGCGCTCGCCGCCCGTGACGACGGACTCGATCCACCCCGAATTACTCCAGGAAATCTTCGCATCGGACCAGGACATGTATCCTGCGCCTCTGACCTGGGAGCGCCTCGAAGGCTGGACCAGGGCATCGCCGGAGTTAGCGCTGTCTCTATGGTTCACCGGCGTAGACGACTCGGCATCGCGGCCCCTCGTCGGCGCGGTGATCGCGCTCCCTATTCTGGCTTCGTGTTGGCGCGACCTGCTCGTCGGCAAGGTCAAGGAGACCGATGTCGACCCTGAGACAATGTTCCCCCGCGAGAGCGACCCAGGTGCTGAGATCGGGCTTCACGTGTTTCACGTCGAGAGATATGAGGCGCCCGGGACGCAGGAAATGGTGCCGAGAATCGCGGAGATCTCGATGAAGGCCGTTGTCGAGGCCGCGAGGGAGAAGGGATGGAAGGTCGTCGGCTACTCTGGTGAGTTCGGGGATGGCGTACTGCAATAAAAAAAGACGATGATCTGACCACAATTGACAGCACTCACGGCGACGCCAGAAGGAAGACGATGCTTTGAGAGAATGGGCTTCAACCCAACGGGTTACGAGGAGTTCTGGGTTTCGTGCGAGTCTTCGCCCGAAATGCAGTTGGTGACAGTATCCGCGGAAACCGCGCACGAGAGAAAACTTCTGGAGGAGCAATCTGTCAAGGGACACGCGACGATGCTGGCGAAGCATGTTTCTTCGGCAGATGCTGCGTAGGACCCTTGGCGACATGTCACTCGGCATTCGTACCGCTGAAGGACGAACGACTAGGGTACACTACGAGATCGGGGATTTCGAGGCATTCGAGAAGAATCAGTGGATGTGGGATCCGATGATCGACCGTGTGGGTAGCGGAATTGGGCTACGTGGAGAGCGGAAATTTTGGCTTTGAAATCAAGAATGCGATCAGGACAAGCTGGAGGCCTGGAACAATTATTCGTCCGACACCAAGCAATTGCCCCGGATCCCGTCGTCGAAACCCTGGGAACCGCTTGAAGCTCAACAAAAGGGGTCCTGAATCAACCTCGGCTCCGTGGCCGACCGCCTGGTCCAGATTGCCCAGCCTCGGCCGCGGACCTGGCAACCGGGATCACGGCCGGGCGCGTCTTGTCTCTTTATCGGGGCCTCTCCGCCGAAATTGGCAGCCAGCTCCGGAGGTGTGAGCGTTGTCTGGTGTCTGCTTTGTCATCATTGCTTCATGGCAGAGTTTTTTTTTTCTGTGGTACTCTGGCATCTGGCGGCGAGACGATGAAATGCGTGTTGAGGCTAGTCAGAGATGGACGGAGATCTGACTCGGGGGTTCCTGGACAAAACGGCCAACCCCGACTCCGTCCAACTTGCAGAACTAGACCGAACAACGTGGCAGCCAGAGACCCCTAACGCCGACAGCTGCGGTATTGACGAAGGAACCCTGATGAAAGAGGACGGCATTAGAATGATAATCCCGGTTCATCAAGAGATCAAATGGCTTCATTGGCCCAGCTACAGACCGCCTTCCGTTTCGTGTCCCGGGCGGCCCCGCCATGAGCCGCGGCATCTTGATGTCACTGACAGAAATGAGGGGCAAATGGCGAAAAAAAGACAAGAAAAACGAAGAGTTCGCATAAGGTGCTGACTTATCCACAACGCAGAGCGGCAGACCGTTGGGCCAAGCCGTTCGCAAAGCCAAGTCACCGAGTACCGCGTCAATTACAGCTGGGTGACAATATCAATATCAGACACTATCCTGGATCGGGGAACCACCTCACGAACTGCAATGCCAGCCAAGCCCACCCAGCTGAAGGCCAGAAGGCGAAAGGGATACTCCACCGACAAGACACCCCATCAGAGTGGATTTCTCGCTGTCTTCTTTACGATTCTTCCATCATGACGTTATGGTTTCCAGTGTCTTCGCTCAGAATCCCGTACACCCCGTGTTTGCCGCGAGGGGCAGGTTCAAGGGACCACCTCGTCGGACCCGGCGCGGGCCCGATGGAGACTCGTGAATCTGGAGCAAGTGTTCGCATCGTATTTAAGACGAAAGCTATCCGCCCCGAATCCGGTTGAGCTTCCGAAATAGCAGTACCATTTCATCTCATTTTCTCACATCTTATCTCCATCTCATAGACCTCACGATACCCCAACCTTAGATACCCCATTTCAACACCACAAACACCACCAAAATGGCTCCCGTTCCCAACAAGTGCTTCGTCTTCAAGCAGATCCCCAAGGGCCTGCCCGTCCCCGGACAGGACCTCGTCATCGAGGACCGTCCCATTGACCTCGATGCTCCCCTCGACGGCGGTATTCTGATCAAGGTCCTCTACTCCTCCTTCGACCCCTACATGCGCGGCCGCATGCGCCCCGCCGAGGCCGGCAAGTCCTACATCCCGCCCTTCGAGCTCGGCGCCACCATCGTCTCCTCCATCGTCGCAAAGGTCGAGCGCTCCGACACCCCGCAGTTCGCCGCCGGCGACCTCGTCACCTCCTTCATGGGCCCCAACGCCCAGTACGCCGCCATCCCCGCAAAGTTCCTCCAGGGCTTCTTCAAGGTCCCCAACACCCACAACGTCGACCTCCCCCTCTTCATCGGCGCCCTCGGCATGCCCGGCATGACCGCCTACGAGGGGTTCTACGAGATCGGCAAGCCCAAGAAGGGCGAGACCATCTTCGTCTCCTCCGCCGCCGGCGCCGTCGGCCAGATCGTCGGCCAGCTGGCCAAGACCGAGGGCGTCAAGGTGATCGGCTCCGTCGGCTCCGACGAGAAGCTCGACTTCATCACCAAGGAGCTCGGCTTCGACGCCGGCTTCAACTACAAGAAGGAGTCCCCCCGCGACGCCCTCAAGCGCCTCGCGCCCCAGGGCATCGACATGTACTTTGAGAACGTCGGCGGCGACCACCTCGAGGCCGCCCTCGAGTCCTTCAACCCCCAGGGCCGCATCATCGGCTGCGGCATGATCTCCGACTACAACACCCCCATCGAGCAGCAGAAGGGCGTCCGCGGCCTCTTCCACCTCGTCGCCAAGAAGCTCTCCTTCCAGGGCTTCCTCGTCAACCTGTCCCCCGAGAAGTACCTCCCCTTCCAGGAGAAGATGCAGCCCATGATCGCCAAGGGCGACCTGAAGGTCAAGATCCACCTGACGGAGAGCATCGACCAGGCCGCGGAGGGATTCGTCGGTATGCTCACCGGCCAGAACTTTGGCAAGGCCGTGTTGAAGATTGCGCAGGAGTAAGGGTTTGGGTTTATAGATAAAAAAAGGAAACGGGAAAGGGAATATTGTATAGTATAATGACAATTGATGACTATGATATGAGAACCAAAAGGAAGAAGTCAGGAAGTGCCAGCCGCCTCGTGATATAGGAGTTCTCTCAAGTTTCAAGATAAAAGGACGAGATAAGGCGACGATGAATATGCTTCTTGATACCTCAGTTTTAAGTCGAAGTCATCGGAGAGCTGCGTGTCTTGTTTGATGGAAACAACCCAGTTCGTTAAATAGGAAGTATGGCGAGCAAGCTACCGCTGGGAACCAATGTCGACATGGCCCTCGTCAGCGTCGATTGTTTACCTTCCATAACATCTAAACGCACCACAGACATTATGTGAGATGTCATCTTCAACACCTCATGAATAATTTGCTAAGGCTGCAATGTCCTCATGAGAATAAGTTGAATTTCAATCACCATTATTCTGAAAAGTACTTCGGGTCAATCAAGACATCCCTGCCTTTGATAGGTTCCTGGTAGAGAAAACCTATCTGTCTTATTCGAATTTCTTACTGCTGAAGCTTGAAGAGCAGTGGTCCTGTCCCAGATTTCTTGTCATGGTTACACAAACGTCATCAGTAACCTCGGTGACTGCCGTTGTCTTGTCTGCCCTAGGCCGTCTCTGACATGCACGCATACATGTACCGCCTAATCAGATCTGTCGTCGGTATTTAGTGACCGCACTCGAGTTGGACGGAGTAATGATCGGCGATGCATGTGAGACTGAGGGCGGCAGGTCAAATGAACATGAAGATGTCTGTTGAAATCGGTGTAGGGTGTTCTTACTGCAGTGTTCCATGAGCACTACATGTATCCTCTCTTGAGTGTGTATCACGCTGCAAGACACCGACTATGCCTGCATACCTAACACCAGCCTGCCTCCAGCCTGAAGAATTGAGGAGAATGCTCTACCTAGTATTAGGCTGACATGGCGAATACCTCACGAAGTGTGAGTTTCACCTCGGGCATCACTCATTGTCAGAAACTCTGTGCTCTAGGCAAAGCATTCCTCTCGACACTGAGCTTAGTAGCTCTCTTACTGTCAATCCTGGCATACACTCGGGACGAAGAAGGCTGAAGAACTGGCGGAATGTGTCTTGGTATGATACCCTCTTTCAGCAATGGAAGTTTGAAAGATACATACTGACCTCGTTCAAGATAGGCATTTTCTTCCCCCTTGTGATTTTCTCTGCATACTTAGTTCCCACTCTCAAGTCTGGCTGAAATGCGGCGTGTAGGATGCTGTACGCAGGAATCATAATTACACTCTATGAAAATAAAGCGTATGTTGAACTCCACTAAAGACTCTGTGCAAATCTGACCAGCCAAGTTTTGGATTTGGCGTGGTATTCATAAGACGACTCATCAAGAATGAGGAATGAAAGGGAGAGATCACAGTCAGAACGGGAGCCACGGTCGTCAACAAACCTCATGCGTGTACGCATGCAAGCCAGGCACTCCGAAATCTTCCCGCTAAGACGATATAGTGTTGCTGCAGCTGTTGTGCTATACTTCCATCGTCCGCTACTCTACGATGCAACCAATCTTTCAATTACCTGAGTCGGATAGAAAGACTAGAGTGAAGCGGATCGAACTCAGCAAATAGAGTAATATTGGTATTTTTAAGGATTAGTGAGAGACTGATCCTACAATTATCGGGTATTTACACAAGTTGGTGTAAGGGACAACGGGTTGAATTTGAGAGTAGCTCTACCTATGCGTCTCCATCCTACTGTATTAGAAAAAAACGTACATAGAGTAGAGTTATCATTCAAGCTCCTCACCAGCAAATTCAATATGCCGCACAATACAATGCAGCCACCCTTATTATTCTGGTCAATGTCTCGCCATACCTACTGGGTACACAATTAACGTTCAATATTCAGACGTGTACTCGTTGGGTATGGCGAGCCAGATCGATAAGGGTAGGTGGCTGCATTGTAATGCATCGAATGTTGCATCAGTTCAATATTCAGAAAGGTTTCTTGATCGGCGTCCAGGCTGCCATAAGCTCCTCACCAGCCACCGCTCATCATCCAATCTTGGAACTTCCTGGCATCCTTCTTTGATTCCCTATCGCGATACTTCGTAGTAGCCTGCTTTCCCTTCTCGTAATGCTCATGGACATCTTCGTCCAAGTCCCAGTCACCGTGCCTCTTGGTCTGTACCCGCGACATAATCTGGACACAGAATTTGGGCCTGGCCGCCGTCGCTTCTCGCATGGGCTTCATGTTGGCGGCCTTTTCTTTCTGAGTGTTGCCCCTGAAGCCTTTGATTCGCAGCCTCTTCAGCATGGGAAGCCGGTCGGGGATGTTTTTGAGAACCTCGAAAGGGGTCCCGTCGAAGGTGGAGTATATGTCGACCTCCCTCAGCTCGTCGCAGTTCTCAAACAGGGCAATTAGACCCCTCTCTTTAACGTCTGATGCTCCTGGCAGGATAAATTGCCTTAGTTTCGGACAGGCCTCTGCGAGTCTGATGACGGACTCGTCATCGACATCAGAGGCGCTGTTCGTGGCTCCGTATGATACATCGTTGTAGACGAACGTAAAGTGCGTAAGTTTGTTACATACTCTTGGTAACGACGCGATGTGGTGAAGATGTTCTCTTAACTTTTAGTTAGTCGGGGTCTTTTTCGCTTTGTTATCGTCTAAGTGGGGGGACTGAAAACTCACGGCTTTAGCACAAACGAAGAGCCGAATGTAATGCTCGTGGTGGCTGTTCCAAGCCACGCGTCGCGATGCTTCTCCCATTCCAGGTTACTCCGGAACGCAGCGGCTCTCACACCTTTGCCCAAAGGTGCACTCTTGGGCTCAGGCTTAGATTTGGGTTGTTTGGGTTGCTTGGAATGATTTTGTTGTGTTGGGGGGTTTTCCACCTTAACCTGCGGTGATTCGGCTTGTTGCATAAATGCCCAGGCCTCACCTTGTTCCGATTTAACAGTATGTCCTGATGGAGCTGGGTGCCCCGCGTACGGATGGGACGGTTGTCCCACGGAGGTCGTCTTCTGGGTACGAATTGGCGGCATAATTGACAGTTGAGTCTTTCAGACAAGTTTGCGTAACTTGACGTCGTGAATTTTGCAGAATAGATTGGCGCAGCTTGAAATGCTGGTCGGAAAGAGCGGTAGCGAGGTTTATATTTAATTTTTCAGTACGATCATAATTAGTGGAGGCCGGAATGGAGCCTTCGCCCCGTTTGCGGATTTGAGTTTGTGAATACCTATTATCCCTTATCCCCCCCTCTAATTTGCACATAGTCGCGCTAAGAAATGTGCACTGTGTATACTCACACTTGCAAATAGCCTCAAGTACCTAGGTGGCTTACGCACATACCCCGCCGACTTCATATTTGCCACAAAGTCGCCACCCCCTTATTCCTGAATTACCAACCTGGAAGCAATACTCATGTGATTAGATAAGTACTTCCTCCAGAAAGCCATATGAAGCAATACTATTGTCTCAAAATGGCATCAGAGGCACTTAACTTATCATTGCCAAAGCAATATGGGACGAGTAACTTCAAGAGTTCACAAGTCACAGATGTTAAATCGTGCAGGGAGCGCGTCTTATGCTGCTCCAAAAATAATGCCGGCTTTAAATCATAGCATCGGGACACACAAGATATAGTGCCATAGGTAAGACGGTAACTAAGTAGAATTCCCGAAACACAGAAAAGATTTCGATCCAACGAATCTTTACTAATCGCATGATTAACATTGCTATTGAGTGTATGATCCTCGTTAAGGAGGAACAGACGTTACTAGTAACAAGAAGATGCGCTCCATCAGTTTTGTCTCTACGCCGCAAATTCTGGGGCTTCTGTCGTGATGGACGTGTCAATTTCGGTACGGATTGAAGGCTCTGAAACAAGAACCGTTCGTGAAGTCGGCCACACAATTGACATCATTCACAACAAGCCCCGATGAGCTGAAACGTGGCAATCTAGTCACAACTCATAAAAGAAGACTCGGAGGGTAAACCCACACGAGCCTCGTCGACATCCTTCAGACACATAGCGCTGCTAAGAAATGGATACTAGCTTTCAATGAAGTTTATGAATGTAGTAGTATAACAAAGCCTCGTGATACACGTCAACGTTAGAGCCGTGACGCTGGAAAGTGTGACAGATAGTTGCGTCCTACAATCACACGTGGCTATTAGACCAACATCACATGTGCAATTTCGAAGAAACGATTGAGACATTATGACATCCTATTGAAACTATCGAAAACGTGTCCCGAGTTCCACTATCGTGCGAAAACCATCAAACTAGGTCAACATCCATTTTCTCGTCAAAATTCCATTGCAAAGACCTGATGAGACCACGCGCTAGCATTTTCTTTCGAATATCGCCGAAAGATTCGTCATGGGCGTATTTGAATAGTCGAGAGCCCATGGATAGTGCGTCAGCAAGTAGCGTCTGTCTTCTCTCCATTATGACTTGAAAGTCATCCCAGTCCCAGCCGCCCGAACCCAAGCCTGAGTCGGCGTCGGACAGGTCGCCTAACATTCCGGGACGAATAGTCGAGGGGTCAAGAACAACAGATTCTGTCCGGCACAGCTCTCTAGCTGTCATCTCGAGCAATGTCCTAGCTCGCCAACCGGGCAAGGGATGTTTCGTTGACGCTTCGTCGGAAATTTTATCCGCACATCGGCGAACAACCTCCCATGTTTCCGCCCAGCACGCATGCCAACGACTTGGCATATCTGAGCCGGGAAGGTAAGCACGCCACCCGTCCAGGCCCGGGGAACTCTCATCCAAATGATCCAAAAGACCTGCTGTTACTTGCCCCCATTTTATGACCAGTTGCAACAAGCTATGCCGCGTTTTGTAAGCATCTGTGATGGCTGATCTTCCGTCGAGGCAGATCATCCTTTGCCCACCTAGCGTTTCCCTAGGCAAAAATGACCACACGAAACGGTCGATGTTCCATTCGTTCAAAGGACCATCTCCTCGCAGTGATGCAGTTTCGGCTAATTTCCAATTCTCTTGTGGGTTTCTGCTGACCAACTCCTTGATCTCACCCACCAGACATTGGAGGCCTTCCACACTACCGCGTATCCATGCTATCCTGTCTCGGGCTTCTTTCCAGACCCGCCATAGCTGAGCCTCCGCATCAATTCTTCCTCTTTGTTGTGATACTTCAATCACCCAATATGTCATCTCATCTCCCCACAACGCCTCATTGACTTTGCCAGTAGGTGTACCGAACATGGATGGTGAAAACCAGATACTTGATGATACAATGTCGTGCATCGCCCCCAGGTAACGGAAGCCTTCCGAAGACATCTTCAGAGATGTTATAGGCAGACGATCAGAGCGTTGGTATGTCTTTGAAACACTTTTGTGCTTCACTTCAAAGACGACCGCGCACCCGCCTAAGAAACGGAATGTCCTCAAGCCGTCAAGAGGCTCTAGCAGAGCAGGGCGATCCCAGCCGTTGAATGTGAAGAGAACAGCGTTGCGTGGGAGGTTATTGAATGGCGCAAAGATGTATGCTGCCGATGCCGGAGATAGGTCGTTTCGATGGATGATAACCTCCTGACGACGAATGACTTGTCGTTCACAATCTGACAAGTCATGAAGCATTGTCCCCCGAAGAGTCAAGATCCCTCGATCACGGTTTACAGAGCGCTTGACGCTCCCCGTTCCTTCATTACCAAGAGCTTTTGACTTTTCGAAAGCGGTATCTAAGTACCACCAAGAGCCGTTTATGGCGGAATCGTTCTTCTGCGTCAGATGAAACTGACGAGCAGAAACTCGGACGTCGTGCTGAGAAGCCGGTTTGCGCCAGTCGGGTACCCAAGAAGGCAAGCTGTTTCCCCCTTGTTTGTTGTTGAACACCCCGGCATGTTCAAGAATGTCAACCCTGCCTTGATGCCGTACTATGTATGACGCGATACCGGAGTAAACTTGAGCCAAGGATAGTCTGTAATCTGGCACAAGTCCGTTGATGGATGCGTACCGAATTAAGCCAAATAACCCAAAGACTTTATCTCTCGGATCTGCGCACTCGCACGCACGCGTACGCGCCAGGAGCGGAAGCAAATCCTCCAGTGGCACGCCATGATTAGCTTGGGCATATCTGAGCCAGTCTGGCCCATAGCCGCTCTCTGCCACTCGGCGTAGTTGACGATCTGCCCTGGATGACGTGGCTGACGACTTGCCACAGATGATAGTGATCGATCTGGCCAGTGTGATTTCTTGGATAACCCATACCCGGGAGAAATATCGCCGTTTGAACAGATTCGCAAGGCTTACTTCTTTTGCCTCTTCTTCCAGAGACTCTCGGAGACTCTGAAGGTTAGAGGCATCGGTAATGAGTGGCAATCCCACATCACTGTCCGAAGAAGAGTCTCCCAGATAGACGATGACGCGCCAAGCGGTAGCATAGATGTCGCGCATGAGGCTCACTTGATGTGATCTCTCCGCGACGTCGCTCTGGTTTATGCAGATGGCATCTACCCAGACTCTCCTGTTTTCGGTTGTAGATCGTATCGTTCGCAAAGCTGCCTCGCAATTCTTGGTGACCAGAAATTCATCCCACCATCGGCCCGTGTAAATCTTTCTGCACCGTTGGCTGTCTCCAGCCGCATCCGCCCACGTGTAGGAGAGGGCTTCGAAGCCGGAGCAACTCCACAACGACGTTGCTTCCAAGTCAAAATGGATCGGGTCTTGGAAGCTCCCACTTTTGAGGCTGAGCACTCTGATGTGGTCTGGAGAGGCGAGAGACGAGTAAAGTGTTCTTTGGTCGTGAGACAACTTGAGTGAATGAGAATGGCCACTCTGCCAAACGGCATTGCCGTCGTCCGAAGACGATGTGCTTCCCATGTCTATAGCGGAATCTGGTGAAGGTGCCCGACTGCACATAGACTTTTCTGTGTATCCGAGCCCATGCTTTGATCCTGATTCAGGCCGCGTCAAATCATTCAGTCCATCATCGTGCTTGGGTGAAAAATCTGGGTCCTCAGTTGATGAGTCCTGATTGTCTGTTTCTGGATGACCATCGAATTCTGTTTTGGGGAGCTTCCCACAGCCCTGGCACATAGGCAGATTAGGAAGAAGAACAATATCAGGAAAAGAACAGGTGTTTTCGTGCCAGCTAGCCATCGTAAGAGCGGTCGTGGTGTTCACGTTGTGATGGACTAGAGGTGACGAGCTCTTGAAATGTGGAACTGGGGTCTTGCGACCCTTTAACGAAAGGCATTGAACTGCGCGACCCTTTACAGACTGAAATTAATTTAGGCCGATACCTGAAAGTGGCTGTGTAAAGCACTGCGTATGCAGTCATGCTGCATGTGTGAGCATTTTGGCGTGCATGCTGCGCCAGGCAGCCCGCAGGGCTAACTACACCAACATTTCGTGTGGCTCGTCGAAGCAAATTCCATTTTCTCTTATGTAAAAATTTCATGATGGCATGGAAACTTATGTTCGCATCAGTATCGAGCTCAATACTGGGGTTTGGAGTATGTGAGTTCACAAGACAATACATGATAGTGTTGTGTCCTGTCACCCTTGACCGCTACGTATTTATCTTTGAAGAAAAATGACATTGGTTATTGACACTAGAAGATAGCAATGGCGTTCGGCGGAGATCCGACTAGGCAAGGTACATTCATCGGCGCAGATGTGAGCATGAATGAGTACCGGCCGGTCTTCTTGCAGTACTCGGAAAGACGGCTGAGATCCCAAAGCTCACCGATAGGCATGCCGAAGAGACTCAGGAAGTATGGGTGCAGAACTGCAATCAGGTCAGCGAAAGCTCAACTGGACTCTTCATGGTGAGAGACTTACCAAGATCCGTGTAGCCCGCAGGACTGCCGTCGGGGTGGACAGGAGGGAATGCCTCGAAAGAGTTGGTATCGGACACGGCGGCGGAGAAGTGCTTGTTCCAGAACCACTTAGCCGTTTCTTCGGAGCCGTGAACACCAGACAACCCTCCTCCCCCCTTCATCATTTGGCCTATGTCTTGTGCCTCGGTGCTATCAATAGCCTCCGTTGACCCGAATCTGATGAGGAAGATGTCGCCATGCTTGAACTCAACGCCCTGGTGCGCAGCAACTGCCTCAATTTCTTGAACGGTGATGCGGTTGCCGCCGAAAGGGTGGTATTCAATGCCCTTCTCATCAGCGTAGGCCTTGTAGTCGATCAAGACACCGCGGCCCACCACACCGCCGCGAGTGTGCCAGTGATCGATGGTAGGCATCTTGTTCTCGGCGGTAGAAGCAGCAGTCATGTCCTCCGGGGTTGGGTTGAAGCCGTTATACGCGAGGCCGCTCGGCTGATGGTGCCAGTGAACTAGACTGTCCCACTGACTGCTGTTCTGGGTGTTGAACTCCAACTCATCATCCCACCCGACGGCCTCACTCAACTTGGCGGATTGAAGAGTGTGGACCTTATGGACGAGCTTTTTACGTCCTGGGACTTGAAGCTTGGATAGGCCGTTGAGAGACCAGCTGATCGTTGTCAGATATCCGACTCAGCACGAGGCATGGTTGCCGGTGAGCGACTCACTTGAGGGAAACGGAGACTCCATCTTGGACCTCCGCGCCTGCTGCCTTGACGACGTCGGGCGTGAGCAAGTTCAATGTGCCGTATGTGTCCTTCTTCCCGTCCTTGTCGAAGAGACCCCAGGCGCAGCCCTTGGGCATCCCTTCGACAGGAGGGAGGTCATCGTAGTCGGGAAGGTTGAGGACCATCTTGCTAGTAGAGCCCAAGTTGAATTGTTGTCTAGTGCCAGTGGTGAAGTGTGGCCTGTAAGACGCAGAAGACGTGTAGTCTGTCTCGAACCGTGTACTTCAGCTTATTCAAATACGTGACAGAAACACGTGTCGCATCTCCTTCGTGGGGTTGGCCACGTAAGGAACCATCCTTCAAAGGATCAAAAGACCCCGCGGCCAACGCTGTCAGTTGATGATATGGATCCCCTCACTCGCTTGATGGTCCCTGAGCTGAGGGGTAATACTGCAGCGGTCGGCCGGGGCCATTGCGCTGGACAGGGGGGTCTCCAAATCGCGACATGCGGGCGGTGATTGCAGCTTGACAGAGTGTCCGAAACCGCGCGCATGTCCAAGGCACGGCGTTCTACTCAGATGTTATGAGTTTCGGTCTCGGTAAAGTAGCTTTTGGCCAAGAAGATATGGGAAGTTTCGCTTCGGCCCCTGGCGACATGTTGATAGTGGAATCAAATGGCATAGAGGCGCAGTTGAAGGTGGATGGATGTACGGATAGATTTAGCTGCTCTAGGGCCAGATCTGGATCTCATCCAGCTGGCGGAAGGGCTGAAGGGTAGTCTGGTCGGGAAATCGATGAAAATCTCGATTCTTCAAGCTCTTTTCGTCTTATTATCAAGCTTATAACTCTACTAAGTTGAAGTGAAAGCCGTCAATACTATTTTGATTCAAAGCATCAGCGGTAAACTATCTTTTTCACAGGAGGTTCTGGCTCTCAATGCGGTGAAGACATCCTTGCACATCATCTCATGTCTGCTGAGCAACGACTTTCAGGCACTGATTCAAGCTTATTTCTTGGCGGAGTCCATCCCTCCGGAACCTTTTAACTAAACTTTTATTCGGCTGCTACTATTGAGATGACATTGAAGTATCAGAAATGTAAGAATGCACCGCCCACCGGCAGTGAGATCTCATTCATTTCACGTCGAATTTGAGATGGTCTGCAGCGGTCGATCCCGCCTGGATCCATGAAGAGGGCGGCATCAGCCCACCAGTCCCCAGTCTCGGTTTCGGTTTCGTAGCGGAGAACCGGCTGTCTTCCTGCGATGCGAAGAAATGCGAACTCGATAACCGACAAGAGCTGTAGCTTGCCGTTTAGCAGTCTTGGAATGGCAAGGATCTCTGCTGCAAGAGCCGTCTAACAGAGGGGGGGAAAGCAACGTTCCCCTCCATCTCCAATACGATATCCCGCGCTAGTTGATCGTAGCTCTGCTACAAGCTAGGGTGCTGCATGCACTGAACCGCGCGGAGAATATCCTGCAGGCTGGGCACACATAGGACGATTGACAACACGCCAATTTCCCCGAAACACCGTCTACAGAGTGGGAGAGAAGTAGCATACGAAGATTTTGATGCCGCTGGCCTCTATTACTAGATCCTACGGACAAACAAGGCGGCACCCACTTCCACGAAGCGAGCTGGCCACCGCTGTAACCCAGAAACGACGAACGAATACGAATACGTCTTCCGCGTCGATCCTGTGGAACTGCTCGATATGTTCCAGATGAAATCGAGCAACGGTTTACCGGGCTCATCATCCACCCCGACATCTCCCTAGCCAAGACCCCTGGGACGATGTACTGACGACGGGGATGTCACCACATTGCCGTCGTACTGGGGATTCCGCGGATAGGTGACTGGACCCTGGAAGACACCGGACGACACGCGCCGATGCATGAACTGCCACCGGGGCTGTCTGGGGCGGGATGCCGCTTGGACTCTCAACACGAATCCGTATATGTAGATCTAAAGCCCGAGGCCTCGCAACTTGTCTCTCTCATCCCATCTGCACACCAAAGCCGTTATACATCAAAAACCCCACACTTTTTCGGGCCGGAGTAGCATTCACCGACCCCCAATCGTCACCATGTCCGCACCTCCTGTCCCCGCGGGGGAGACCCACGTCGGAGACGCCGCCTTTGACTTCATGGCCCTTAACAAGAAGTACACCGAGGAGAAAGAGAAGCGTCTCAGAGACGACGGCAACCACCAGTACGTCGAACTCGAGAGCGAGGAGCGCTTTCGCAAGCTGGCCGAGGACCCCTGGGTCGACCACGCTAAACTCAACTCCCAACCTTCATGTCTGAAAGACGGCGATGAGGTCAAGGTCGTCATTCTCGGCGCTGGCTTCGGCGGCTTGCTGTACGCTATCCGCTTCATCCAGGCCGGCCTGAGAGCCGAGGACATCCGTCTCGTCGACGTGGCCGGCGGCTTCGGTGGCACGTGGTACTGGAACCGCTACCCGGGTCTCATGTGTGACGTTGAGAGCTACATGTACATGCCGCTTCTCGAGGAGACCGGGTACATGCCGAAGCACAAGTACTCCTACGGGCCGGAGTTGTTGAAGCACGCCGAGCGGATGGCCGAGATGTGGAACCTCTCGGACAAGGCCATCTTCCGGTCGCAGATCAAGAGCTACGAGTGGGACGACGAGGCGAAGAGATGGGACGTCGTCATTGAGGAGGGCCGAGGACCTAGCGAGGAGCCCGTCACCATGAAAGTCCGCTCGCAGTTCGTCGTTCTCGCCAATGGCGTGTTGAACCACCCCAAGCTGGCGAAGAACCTCGAGGCCTTCGAGGGTGACATGTTTCACACGGCAAGATGGAACTATGACGTGTCTGGTGGCCGGGATAGTGCGCCCGAAAACCCTCAACTCACTGGTCTCGAGGGCAAGCGAGTCGGCATCATCGGCACCGGCGCGACTGGAGTGCAGGTGGTTCCTCAACTGGCCAAATGGGCCAAGGAGGTCTACGTCTTCCAACGCACGCCCTCAGCCGTCGACGAGAGAGGCCAGAGACCTACCGATCCTGAGGAGTTCAAGACGAAGATCGCTAGCGGCACAGGCTGGCAGCGTCGTCGCACCGAGAACTTTAACGAATGGATTTCCGGCGAGCAGCCGGAGGAGAACCTCGTCAACGACGGCTGGACAACATTGAAGGCTTACAAGGCCATCATCGGCGGACCCCACGACGCGCCGTTGAAGATGGAGGACATTCCTGGCCACATTGGTAACCTGATGGCTTTGGACACGCCTAGGTCGGAGCGTCTGCGTCAGAGGGTTCAGTCGATCATCAAGGATGAGAAGACTGCCGAAGCCCTGAAAGCGTGGTACCCGGGCTGGTGTAAACGACCGACGTTCCACGATGACTACCTCCCGGCTTTCAACCAACCCCACGTCCACTTGGTTGACACCGACGGCAAGGGCATCGACCACGCGACCAAGAACTCCCTGGTCGTTGGAGGCACCGACTACCCTCTGGACATCCTCGTCCTGAGTACCGGATACCGACCGCCTGGCGAGAACATGGCTGAGCCCTCCTCTCAGTCGAACATGACAATCAAGGGCCGCAACGGACGCCTCATCTCAGAAAAGTGGCTGTCCGAGGGCCCTAGTACTCTTCATGGAGTACTGGCCAGCGAGTTCCCCAATCTCTTCCTCACCGGCCCGATGCAGATGGGCGCGTCTTCCAACTTTGCCTACGTGACGGACATCGCAGCTCAACATTCTGCTTACATACTCGGGGAGGCGATGAAGAGGGCGGGCAAGAGCACTGACAAGCTGGTCATCGAAAGCACGCCGGAGGCCGAAGCTGCTTATGCCGGACACATTATGATGCATGCTGCTTGGTTCGCCGCGCTTGGAATCTGCACGCCTGGTTACATCACAAACGAGGGCGAGAAGACTAAGCCGGAGGACCAGATGAGGAAGATGAGGGGTGCGCCCTTCCCTACAGGAATGAATTCGTTTGTCAAGTTCATCGAGGATTGGCGGGCTGAGGGGTCAATGAAGGGAGTCAATGTTACCGCATAGTGATGGATGTACTTTAGATAGTTGCTAGACACGATGCATAAACAAGCGAGTTCTCTGATACCCTTCGTCGCGTCTTCAAGTGAGGTGTTAATATTACGTGAATTTGTTAACTATCATAAGCCCCTACTGTCATCTAGATTCCCGACCTAACTTCAGAAGATCCTATCCAGGATCTTTTCGCCGCCATCTAGACGATCGGCCTCCTTCCTTAGCGCATCAGCTCTGAACCTCCTGAAGGCATTTTCGATGCGTGCCATGCTCTCAGGATCGTTTCTGATACTCTTTGCCGCCGACGCCGTTCCAGAGACGAAGCCGAGCTCGCCTCCCAAGAACAGACTCCCCAGGCCAAGTAGAGAGTACGCGGCAACATCCCCAATTCTCGTCGGGGCCATCTTGTCCGTCATGTCAGGGATGGGTTCTAGTGCCTTGTCAGCTCCAAGCTCCTCGCCATTCGAGAGAGTATAACCGCAACGTACCTGTCCTCCCATTGGCGAACTGCACATGTGTTGGCTTCTCGGTAGCCCGAAAAGCCGCAAACATGTCTGCGCGGGCCCGTCTGAGGCGGAAGGCAAGCAGGAACCCCAAGCCCAACCCAACGACGGAGCCAATGGTTGCATGCGTGCTCACTTTGGCAGCAGCGCTTTTAAGGAGATCGCGATCGGAATCTCGGAGGTCGTGTTCAATGTGCTTCTCAGCAAGGGCGGCAAGGTCGTCCGAAGACGGTGACTTGCGGAATGCTGCTAGCGAGTCGCGGGACATGTTGCAATCGTATCTCTTGTGATGTTCTGGTTGTGTATGACTCAGAACTAGGACTCGAATCTCTGTAACGTTCTTCTCTTTAAAGGATTGGAAACTACTTGGTTTTCCCCGGAAATGCTTGAAGTTAATATCAGACGGCACTTCGAGGCATCGACAGGGGCAGCCAAGCTTTGGGTTCATCTAGCGTGCGATGACGTCCTGCATACGTGATTGAGAGCCTGTGGACCGTGCGGAGAACATTCTCGCTCCCTGAATAGCTTCTCCTCCTTTCTTCCATCGATCTGTGCATTTCTTGTGCTTTCTGTCCGGTAGAGTTGGGAGGTTCTGCTTGAACCTATTGCGCGGAGCCAAACCAGCGATTCGCGGGCGAAACAGCCATGCAGCACAACACCGGGGCACTAGGGTAATCCAGATGCTTGCTAGAGAACAACTGTGCGGCGATCCGGACGATCCGCTTCTCTGCCTCAGCGATGCCAACCGATGCCCGTCGGAAACCACAGCCAGAGCCACAATGCCCTTCACTTGAAGGCCAAAGGAAATAGCACGTCGCATCCTCTTCTCCTGGGAATTTACGCTGGCGCGAACCTGCGACGGAGGAGAGCTACGGAGGCGAACCCTCGCGAACGCTGACGCGCAAAAACGAGCGCCAGCATAGGCCCCAATTTTGCGTCCAATTCTCAATCAATAGGAAGGGTGGCCGAGTTGGTTATGGCGCCAGGTTAAGGTCAGCTTAACATCTGTTTCCTGGTGGGGCAACCCGCGCGAGTTCGAGTCTCGTCCCTTTCATTTTTCGACTTTTTGCTAAATTGAGGTGTCTTCTCTCGAACGTGATACCGGCTGGTTGATTGACGTACGGTTTTGAAAGGTTCTTACAACCCTAGGACACGAGCGCTGTGAAACTCTACTCGCAGTGCAGTTCACAGCTGCATTTGTTTGGTCTGGGGAGCTTGATTGGTCTTAGCCGCCGTTTGGGACGGTCTCTGATCATGTCTTCACATCTCTGGTTCTTCTATGTTGAAGGAAATGGGGACCCTGAGAAGTTGAAGACTTGAGAATCCTCGTATATTTAATTCATATATCAGTTGGATAAGAGTCTGGCAGTTGGCAGCGACGCGGTTGATTAAACGTGAATATCGCTTCGTGCGGGCCACTGTAGAACGCTACTACGAATACCAATGTGTCGGCCTGTAGGTTCGGACATTCCACAACCGATAGGAAACAGCTAAATCTCCAAACTTCGCATTTAGCTTTGAGAGAGACATGCACCAGCAAGATGAAAACTCCAGTCTTGTAGTTTATGATTTCACAGAGTTTCTAGCCGGATAATGTCATTGCCGGCAACATCAAGAAACATTTCGACGCTTAGCGGACGTTTTATTGCTCTAGGCCCCGTTGTATCAACTCTTATCCACGACAAGCTTTTTTTGTTAAGAGGGTCTCATTTGACCTCTACATGCGTAAAGGCGGCTGTATTGTCTCTCTAGAGTTAGTCACGAGGGATTCAATTTCTCAATAATAGATTCGGGCAAGGATGCCCAGATGAATTTAAGATGGCGGCCCCAAGATCGCTAACTCGCACGCTGATACGCGGCTCACACGCAATTCCGCGTGGCCCCAAGGCCTGGGAACCCGACCTGGATGAACCGCTGTTCCCCTCAGGTTCTCCTCATGGCCGGATACCGGCCTGGAGATCTGGTCTTATCGGCATGTTCCAGGGTTCTTGGCTCCCCTAACAATTCTTTCTGCCTCCCTGTTCTGGGTCTGTTAGGCGTATTCCTTGGCGAATCATTCCTATTCAGACTCAATGGAGGTGATATCGCCGTAGGCATTAGATGAACGATATGACATAACGCTGCTGCTGCGGCGGCGGCAATCATGCAATACTTATCGAGTCATTCGTTTCGTAATTATGCTCGCGTCTTCTGTCGCCGTACTGGCGCTGCCGTTGGGACCACGACACGGATTACGACTGAGCCCAGAAACGAAACCTGCGCCGCTAAGCTGCATCGAGGGGTTCCTTGCTGCTATCGTTGATGGTGAGTGGTGTTTGAACATGATTTAACGAACTCCTTCGTCCAACTTCTCGTCATGACGAGAACCCTTGGTTGTCGCATCAGCATCATTCAACCAGTCTTTCAGGTCCATACGAAGTAATTAGCGATGGATAACTTCACTACCCTTGCCGACTGCGACGCCTCTTTCGGCCCGGTCGCAACGGCATGCGGTAACCGATTCGACTTCACCCTCCTCTTCGAACAATCGCTTCTGAACATCGGCCCTTCGGCGGTCCTGCTCTTGGCGCTCCCGCTACGACTCCGGCAACTGCTCCGCCAGCGCCGAAAAGTGCTCCGGCATCCCCTCAACGCCGCCAAGATCGCTGTTTGCGTCGCTTTTGGCGGTTTCCAGATCGCCCTGCTCTCCTTGTGGGCTCAAGCGCCCTTCGCCAACGGCGTTTCGATCGCCGCCGCTACTCTTGGAGTTCTAGATGCGCTGGCACTCGGGGTTCTCAGCCACACCGAACACGTTCGGTCTATCCGCCCTTCCACCATCCTCAGCCTGTACCTTATCTTCTCTCTGGCATTTGACGCTGTGCAGTGCCGCACACTATGGCTTCTACCGAATCTGCACACGTTAGCCGCCGTCTTCACCGGGTCAGTCGCGATGAAGCTTGCCATGTTCTTGCTAGAAGTTCAAGGGAAGCGCAAGTTCCTCATCGGCGCACTGAGAAATCTTAGTCCCGAAGCCACCAGCGGAATCATTGGTCGGGGATTCTTTTGGTGGTTAAATGACTTGATGACCAGAGGTTTTAAAGCGAATCTCTCCCCGGCGACGCTCTACAACATCGACGAGGGCCTGCATTCCGAGAAACTACTGCATCGACTGCTGCTGAGGTGGGAACAGCGTAAGGAGACAGGCAGAAATGCACTTGTTCTGGCACTCTTCAGCTCGACCAAGACGGCCTGTCTAGCAGCAGCCCTGCCCAGGCTGTTGCTTATCGGCTTCAAATTCGCACAACCGTTTCTGATCAACAGGATCATCAACTACGTCGACGGCAACAAAGGAACCGACCAGAAGTCTGTGGGCTACGGACTTATCGCAGCAACTGCCATTATCTACCTCGGTACCGCTGTAAGTCTGCCGCTCTGAAACATGAAAAGACACTGAACACCGCTTACTGATTCTTATGTGTGAGATTCTGAATGGGTTCTATCAACACCAGCTTTACCGCTTCATCACCATGGTTCGGGGCTCACTGGCGTCGCTCATTCTTGCCAAGAACCTCGAGGTCGAGATGGCTGCCATGGACGACTCGTCGGCGGCCTTGACTTTGGTCAGCACAGACGTCCGAAACATTTGCAAGTCGTTCGAGGCCATCCACGAAGTTTGGGCCAACCCTATTGAGGTAGGCATCGCCATCTGGCTACTGCAAAGGCAACTCGGTCTCGGGAGCGTGGGGCCTGCCATCACCATCATAGGTATGCGGAATCTCAAGTCCGGCTTGCTCCGTCTCTAATGCGTCCTAGCCTGCACCATTGGTATGACAAAACTGGCCCAACTGATGCCTCCCACCATGAAAGTCTGGAACGAAAATATCCAGACCCGTATCACTGTGACATCGGATGTTCTCGGATCGATCAAGGAGACGAAGATGCTAGGAATGGTCGAGTTCCTGCAGAAAAAGATCCAGGATCTAAGAATAACTGAGCTCTCGAGGGCAAAGCAGTATCGGGCAATGATCACTTACATGAATATTCTTGGTAGGGCAACGCTCTTGTGGCATGATTGGAAAAGCACATTGAACTGACTGGCCACAGGAAATACTCCGTCCATGGTCGGCCCTGTCATTACCTTCGGCATCGCGCTTCTCGCCCAGAAGATCAACGCAGGAGTATCACTTTCCATTGCTACGGTCTTCACCTCATTATCGATCATCGACTTGATCTCCGGTCCCTTGTCCCAGCTTATCTCGTCTGTGCCAAGCTTATTCGCGTCGCGAGGAAGTTTTGAAAGGATTCAGGACTTTATCATTCAATATCAGCGCTTGAATAACTCTGAGCCGCTCCCTCCCACACTTGGCGAGCATGTCGGCACCAGTAGGGACTTGATCATCGAGAACGACCAGGAGGTAGATATGCAGGTTGTTCGGCCCGAGCATGCATCTACTCCAACTGCAATTGCCGTTCTCGAAAATGCTTCTGTCTCGATCAAAGACAACGACCATCCAATCTTACACGGACTCAATCTTCGTGTCCAGCCGTCTACTATGACAATCATCATTGGTCGTGTGGGTTCAGGAAAGACTGTTCTATTAAAAGGGCTTCTGGGTGAGTTGCCTGCCAGCGGTGATTCGATCAAGACTCTCGAAGGTGGTGTGGCATACTGTGCCCAAACGACATGGCTTTCGACCACGACTGTGAAGGCGAACATCTTGGGTCAATCACCGTTGGACCAGGCATGGTATGATACGGTGGTCAGTGCCTGTGCTCTTTTGCCAGACTTTGCGAATCTTTCGGATGGTGACGAGACCGTTGTGGGAAGTAAAGGCCAATCTCTCAGCGGAGGACAGAAGCAACGAGTCGTACGTTATTCGACGTTCGATTTGATGCATTGGGGAAAGGCTCACAACTTTTAGGCTCTCGCTCGCGCAGTATACGCAAGGAAACCTGTTCTCGTGGTCGACGATGCTCTGAGTGGGCTGGACTCTTCCACTCAAATCCACGTTTGGGACCATGTCTTCAGTTCGACTGGTGTTGTTCGCCGCATGGGGGCAACAGTCATACTTGCTACCCACTCACGTGAGTTGATGCCATCATCAAGTATTGGAACAGGCTAACATCGACCTCGTAGTGAACTACCTCAAACACGCTGACAAAGTCGTGATTCTCGGAGATGATGGCACGGTTGTCAACCAAGGCCCGTTCGAAGTTGTTCGGCGAAGCGCTTATCTCGAGAGTTTGTCTCTTGAAGGTAACAATCGCGAAGACACCGAAGAAGCGAAACGCTCCAAACCTCAAACAGTCCAAGAGCAAGTAAAAAGACAGAAGCCGGCAGAAGAGAACGAAAAAGAGGCAGATCTTCTCAGGAAAGCCGGAGATACTTCTCTCTATTGGTACTACTTGAGGTCTATCGGCTGGGTATACGGCTCTGCGGGAGGAGTATTTCTCATTGGTGACTGCCTTGTGCGAGTGTTTCCACGTAAGAACTCCTGGTTCATACCATTCGCTGTGATACTGACTCCTGGACAGAAATTTGGCTCAAGTCCTGGACGGAGGATGACGCTAGAACCGGTGGAGCTGACACTGGCATGTACTTTGGAGTCTATGCTGGCATGTCTGCATTCGGTTTGGTCGTGATCGGAATCAATATCTGGCAAGTTTTTGAGGATTGAAATTAAGTTTACACGATGAAACTAACAGAAGGCTCAGGATCATGTTCGTTATAATTGTGCCCAAGTCCTCTCAGAACCTCCACTGGAAACTGCTCCGGACCGTCATGAGGTAAGGGAAACAAGAACTCGGCATCTTTGACAGTATCATCGAATGAACGATTTTAACGATTTGCAGGGCACCTCTATCCTTCTTTCTCACAAAAGACACCGGCGATTTGATCAACCGGTATGTATCATGCGACGTGTTTTCAATGTCCTTGACGCTGACGTCTATCAGATTCAGTCAGGATCTGTCCCACATTGACCGAGACCTTCCAGTGGCATTGTTCATGACATGCATAGGTCTGTCGACTATGAAACCCCCGACGTTTTGCGATCTTGAGCTAACATGATGTAGCCTTTCTCGACTGTCTTGCTGGCGTGGTTCTCATCATGATCGGTGCCAAGTACCTTGCCGCTGTCATCCCCATTATCCTGATTGCCCTATACGCCCTGCAAGCCTTCTATCTGAGAACATCGCGGCAGATGAGATTCCTCGATCTCCAAGCCCAAGCACCGCTTCTCAACAAACTGATCGAGACAATCGACGGACTTTCAACAATCCGGGCCTTCGGATGGCAGGGTGCATTCCGCGACTCGTCTCTTCATCTGCTGGACCAGTCTCAACGGCCTTATTACCTCCTTTTCTGCATCCAGCGTTGGCTCACCCTGGTTCTCGATATTCTCGTGGGTGCTATTGCGGTACTCCTGGTATCCATGGCCATGATGATACCCGACTCGACTAGCACGGGTGCCATTGCCATTGCGCTTTACAACGTTCTCAGCTTCAACGCGTCGCTCGCCACACTCATTACCAACTGGACGGAGCTCGAAACCTCTTTGGGTGCGATCTCAAGGCTGAGGACATTCGAATCAAAGACCCCAATCGAGCCATCCCCGGCAGAGGGAGAAGAAGCCAGTCTACCCCCCAGATGGCCTCACCAGGGCCGCATGGAGATTAAGAACATCACGGCATCGTACACACCTGACACGAGACGTGTTCTGAGGGACGTGTCTCTGGTTCTCAATCCAGGTGACAAGGTCGCGATTTGTGGCCGGACTGGCAGCGGTAAATCGTCCTTGACCCTGACCATCTTCAAACTCCTAGGTCTAGACTCTGGGTCTATCGTCATAGACGGCGTCGACATCTCCCACGTCCCGAACAACACTCTTCGCCAACGTCTCATCGCTATACCCCAGGAGCCTTTGCTCTTCCCCGGAACATTGCGAACAAACCCGTACCCTTACGATGACAGTTCCGACTCCGATGAGGTCCCTTCCGATGAGGCTCTCATCTCCGCTGTGACCAAAGTCTCCCTCTGGCCGGCAGTCTCCATGAATGGCGGGCTTGACGGCGACGTTTCGAACCTAGCCTTGTCGAGGGGCCAGAAACAGCTCCTATGCCTAGCTCGGGCAATTGTCCGAAAGCACACCAGCAGAATCCTCATTCTTGACGAGGCCACCAGCGCCGTCGACCAAGAAACCGAAGAGATGATGGCTGACATTATCGAGAGGGAGTTCTCGGACCACACTATTTTGTCCGTCGTCCACCGGCCACAGTCGCTTCGTGGCTTGCACATGGTTGTCACGCTTCAAGACGGAAAGATTCTGAAGACTGGGCCCCCGGAGCTGTGAGGAGAACCCCTAAAGTTTCTTTTCTAGCGTGGGTATCCGGTGTGGCGTCTTATTTTCTACAAAACCATGTTAATATCGTTTAAGGTTGTTTGAATTAGCCTCTTAGACCTGGTCCAGAATTTAGGCTGGATTTAGTTCAAGCTGAAATGGAGACAATTGAATCTGCCGAGGCCCAATTTGAGCCAGGCAAGCTGTCTAAAAAGACTAAAGCCACATCAAGAACTTGAGAGACAAGATATGAGATCCAATTTCCATTCGTACCACGCCTTGCAAGTAAGCTTACTCCGGTGAAGCTTTCGATCTAAACTAAGTGGCCCGCTCCCATTGTGACTGCCACTTAACGACTGTTGTGGCCGTCCATAAGCCCCCGCCAACGGCAGTTGTGGGTGAATAATAATTCATCGGTATCAGTAGTATCAGGAGACTTTGTATTCCTGTCTTCTCGTCTCGCCTGCCGCGTCACCACCGCCTAGATACTCCGTGGACCGGTGAGTTGCGGAGTAGTCCGCGACCCACAGGCGAATTAGACAAGCAAGTTCCTCTGAAAACTTCAGGCATACATCTCAAGGTTTGGCATTTGAATTTGGCATCTCAACCTGTGATGTCTGAACCAGAGGAACCCAACATGACGGGACGTCATATCCTAGTCAAGCCGGGATAGCCTATCCCTGGTCGACCGCCGGCGGTGGCAGAGGGTGATGTGGAGTTGTAAGATGTGTGTGACGCGGCTAAGTATAAACTCTAAATGCACCGAGACTGGTGACATGGTCTTCGACATTCTGGATTGTGAAGCCGATTTATATGAGTTACATAGTTGGAAGGTACTATTGAATTTTGTACCCCAGAACAGATGTTCATTGACTAGCTGCAGAACATCGCAGTTCTTCAAGCAAGATTGGGTCAATAGGCAGTTGAAGTCTTGTGAACAGTGAAGATCATCGCCAACCCGAAAGTTTGGTAAAGAGGGTTTGATCTTCATGTTCGGCTGGAGGCGACTGCTGATTGACATGCATGAACCTACCTGCAACACTTGGCATCGCCTACGCCGATCCGAACTCTTTGGAAAGCTTCATGGCGGGTGACATGCGTGGGGAACACGAGTCAGCATTGAAATACAGCAGCCGGGTATATCAGAACTCGGAGACGGTGGTATGCAGTAAATAGCAATGAAACGGCAACATTTTGAAACTAGCGTCAAACGTAAGGCCGTGATATGAAGTTACGGTGGTGGGCGCATATACATCTTCTGGAATTGCCACTGTTGGAAGTGAATATAAATCACAGAATGCAAGATTTGTTCGTCACATCATCCAGTCCTGTCATCGCAACATCTCATCCGAACACTACACCATCCCACCGGCAAATCATAAACCTTATCCAGTAATTCGAAGAATGTTGATCGTTTAAACATATCCATCACTATCACCATGCGCTTCCAGGTCGTCTTCGCTGTTCTCGCCACCTACGTCGCTACTGCTATGGCAGGCGCATGTGAAGACTGCCAACGCACCTGTCCTAGGCCCAGCGAATCTGAGTGCAGTAAGTAACCAGCTCTCGAGATGTGTTCGTCGCAGAGACTAACCAGATGTGTTTTCCAGATACTCTATGCGCCCCTATCTGCAATGGAAAATAAGAAGCAACGAGGATACGTTTAGGCAGAAGTTGAAATACAAAACCATGAAATTGCGCATGCCGCTTTTAGACTTATAAGTTGCAGCGTTTACGATGTAATTTCCTCGTCACCCATTTTGCAAAAATGTGAAGCCATCCTGAGAAAGTTTTCTGCACCTGTAGTAGCAACATGGTAGTTCAGTCATGTTGGTATTTCGAGATTCAGTATGTCTCAGGTTATTCTCCCAGTTCTTTTAGCTCTGAACGAGATTATTTGGAAAGAATCGTTCCTTAAACAGCCAATGAAGTTTAGACACAATCTCTCATGCCATCTCCCAGACCTATGCAACCTTTTGTTCATTTCCCAGACAGTCTGTGCGTTACATTTTATTTTGCAGTTTGGCAGCCATTCGACAGTGTTCAGTTGATGTAAATCTGACGGCTGCTCGTCATTAAAGAAGTTGACTAGTATGTTCCTCCAATGTCTTTCCCTGTCTGCGGCCTTTGTCATAGCCTGCATATCCATCTCGTCCTGGATAGTCACTAACACCCATCATCCATTAGATCTCTTATTTGTTTATCGGAAGAATGCCATCTCTGGTGAATTGATCTTAAAATTTATTGCCGTATTTCTTTGGTCCGGTGGCCAAATACCCGGGCACGCCTGCTGAAGCCGGCGAAACTTGCACGGTTTGCCTAGCAATCCAGCTCACCGACCATATTTCAGCTCCCCAGACTAAACGTTTGTAGTGAAAACGGAATGATTTCCTAATTCTACCTATCGTTTTGACATCAAGCAATTGAAGTATTCAGTGGCTGACTTTGGGTCGTTTCCCTTCCGAAAAAGGCAACTTCGTTGAAGACTAGCGTCAGGGGTTCGTTACCAGCCGGCTGGAAATGGTCTGTTGAGGCTTCGCTAGTTTCTCTAGTTTCATTTCTAGCCTCGGATTTCATTTTGGACAGAAGAACTGTCGGAGAGGACGAGATTCTCATCGCATATCGTCGTTGGAGTTTCATTTTTCGAAATCATACAAAAGAACGCTGGTCCCATCCGGACCAAGGCAGCCTTTTGAGGCCAACAGCATTGTTCAACTCCCAGCTGTCCACCTTATTGCACAACTTCCCAGGATGACTTACTCTCTCTTCAGTCTTCGGACTGCGGCAGCCTATTTACAACTCATTGTTCTTGTTGTCGCTTTCCCCAGTTCTTCTGCAATCGAGAAGAGGATCATCGTTGCCCAACAAACCCCGGCCACAACCTACACCGACGAGTCTTGCTACACCGACCTGATCAATGGCCATCGCATCCTTGAGGCAGCTTCAACCGCTGCCGACGACATGACCATTGCGAAATGCAGCGCCTTCTGTTCAAAGTACAAGTACTTCGGAGTCGAATACGCCCGAGAGTGCTGGTGCGGAGACAGCTTGCAGAAGGACCAGATCAAGGCCCTGGCGACTGAGTGTTCTTCGCCATGCAGCGGTTTAAACCAGGACATCTGCGGCGCGGCTAGTCGAATCAACGTCTACACCAACACGGGATACAATGCAGGAACTCACGCAACTCTTGCCGCAACGCCCTACATTGGATGCTTTGTAGACAGCAACCCACGCGTTCTGCCGAACAACCAGCTTGCTTCTGATGCCATGACAGCAGCTGCATGCGCTGTCAACTGCGCCGGATTTACCTACTTCGGCACGCAATGGTCCCGAGAGTGTTGGTGCGGTAACACCCTTCCTACCGTTACCGCCCCCGAGGCTGATTGTTCCATGCGATGCACCGGGTCAAACTCCGAAACTTGCGGTGGCAGTTTGAGACTCAGTGTCTACGGCCCCAACGCCAATGCTCCAGCCAACACGAATACGAACGTCGCAACGGTTGTGCCTCCGGCTACCATTTCCAATTTCGCGTATCAAGGCTGCTATTCCGACAACGTTCCCCAGCGCGTGCTCTCAGGTGCGACCAAGTTCGACGCCGTCATGACGCTCGAGATGTGTGCTTTGTTCTGCGGCACGTCGAACTATGGCCTCTTCGGCGTTGAGTACGCCGGCGAATGCTACTGCGGCAACTCTCTGGATACTGCCAGCACCAAGAAGACGGATTCCGAATGTTCGATGAAGTGCAAGGGCAACTCCGCACAGCCTTGCGGTGACGGCAACCGCCTCAACGTCTACGCCCTCCCCACAGGAAGTCTGCAGGCCACGACAAACCCAACGGGTGTCATCAAGGGCTTCTCCTACCAGTCATGCTGGATTGACAACGTCCTTGGACGTTCTCTCTCTGACAATGTTCTCTTTGCTGACGACATGACGGTGGAAAAGTGTGCTGCCTTCTGCCAGGGCTCCAAATACTTCGGACTTGAGTTCGGCAAAGAGTGTTACTGCGGCAATACTTTGGGCGCCTCCAAAGCCCCCGAATCCGATTGCAGTCAACACTGCGTGGGTGACGGCAAGCAGTTTTGTGGCAACGGCAATCGACTCAGTTTGTATGCCGTTCAGTCCACTCAGCCCTCTCAACCCTCGACCGGTGCCTGCAACGCCAACTACCACGCTGACCTGACATCATTCTCAGTGTCCCTTAGCAGCGACAAGGATTTGATGCCTTGGATCCACGATATCACCGGCAATGGGGCTACACTCTCGTATGTACTAGGAGACCAAAGCCCCTCGGCATACAAAGCTGAGTATCCGCTTGGTGCGTCTGGTTCCGATACGCTGTCACAGACGTTCAATGTCAACAGAGGAGCAACGTACGAAATCTCGGTCAGATGCAAGATTGGTGGCGACCTCTCGGTCGTGGCAGCGTCTTTGCAAGTTGGTACCCCTGGCGTAGGAAACGGTCCTTTGCAGAGTGGTACGGCAGTCACAACGTCCGCTGATATCAGAACCCTGAACGACGGCCAGTGGCAGACTGTAACTCTCACATTCACGCCAACACTCGACGTTGCGAAGATTTATTTGAAAGCAAGCATCTCTCTCGGTACAAGAGCATCATACGTTGTTTGGGATGCCATCACCGTCAAGCAGACTGCACCTGCGACGTCCAGTGTTCAGACCGAGACGGGTCCGAACTTTGTTGCTTACCGTGGCGGTACCGTATCCCCCAACGCATTTTTGGATGCATACACCGACGACATCGTCGCGCCTGCCAAGACGGTGCCAACGATTTTGGATTTGAGAACACCCGGCTTCGACGGTACTTCCACGGCGCGCTTCATCTACTTTGGCAACAGTAAAGATGCTGTACCTTTCGCCGGTCCGGCCTGGCGCATGGCTGGATATTTCAGCGGTAGACAGCCGAACAAGGTAGCCGTCATGCAGACTCACATTGCGTCTATCAACAGCAACAACTGCTATATGCAGATACTCAGACTGGGACAACTTATTGGGATGAAGATGCTGGATGGGTGTCCCGGTCAATGGCAGACGATCCAGTCGCTTCCGTTCGTACCTCCGTCAAACTCGTGGTTTCAGATGTCGATAGAGTGTCCTAATCAGGGACGTGACGCTTCGGCGTGGGTGGACAATGTCGAGATGCGGCCGGTAATTTGAGTGGATGGTTTCTTCGTGGTAGAAGGCCGAATGGGTCGTACTTGCTTGGTACGATGTCTTTCAGATGTAAAGGCTTGAGTAGCACCCACTCACATAACCTGGAATCTTAATGTTCAACGTTGTTACAGGAACCGAGTCTGGCTGAATGGGATTCCAGTTAATAGATTCGCAACTAGCCCTTAATGGTGTAGCTGTGCAATTGCTTGGGCCTCAATCGTGCCATTTCGATGATCATTGAACCTTGGAAGACATTTTTGGGCCCGAAGAATTGAACCCTGAAGTCCAGCATTGCTCGGACTTTTTATCGATTGCCAGATATCTTGTCTGATTTGTGGTGCTAACTCGGCTTATCATTGCCGGAGCCGGTGTTTTGTTGCCCGACTCCCTTGGCAAGCTCCATCGCGCGTGTCTATTCACCGGGGCATCAGGAGCTGAACCCTTGTTGCGGATACTTGAGTTGCATTCGTCAAGACCCCAGCATCTTGCGGGAAATACCAAAATAGGCAAATGCCTCAAATGTTGCAACGCGGCATTCTGCATGAAAATTTCTTATCCTCCAGCCAAAAGTGGCATGAATTCCAGGTTGCCAAAATGAAAGCGCACCAACACAATATCGCCGTTATCCAAAGAGATATTACTGCAGAAGTCTTAACTCAATTCAGTAGTTTCTCCCTCAGCTGAGATGTTCTTGCCCCTATCAATGAGAAATCTTTAGGTAAAGAGCTAGGATATCAGCCGGGGAATCGGCTTTGTCACATACTCCTGCAACTGTCTAGGGTCAATGTCCACCAAACGGCCTCAGCAGAAACAAAATCACGGCTACAGGGGTCTAGCGAACCCTCTGAATTTGCCAAGTGCATCATGGGAAAAACGTTGAGGTGGCTTTCGGCTTTCGTCTTCAAGCCATGAATGCTGTATGATGTTGACAAGTATGTAATCGGATATCCATTCCATTATTGTTGCGAAACATGAACCTTTGCTTCCGACGTATATGAAGGTAAAAAGAAAAATGTAATTTTATGCTTGAACTCTCTATTTTGCTTCCAATGCATCCTGTTTGTTGCTGCCAATACCAAGAACATGCATCCTCCGTAAATCAGACTCGAACCCCCGAACCCAGGGTCGTCGGGCGTCTGCAGGATCCCTCCTCATTTACTAGAGCTATACTCCACCGTCACGGTCTTGGTCTGGACTATTGTGTTGCCATAGATGATGGCCTTTTCTGACGAGTCGTCTTGCCAGGCTGCGTCATGTTCGCTGTTGGCTGTGTTATCCACTTCGGGCTTACTGGTTCCCACACTTGTCATGACGAACGTCTCAGGGCTGTTATCGCGGTCGAATTCCGAATATTCGTTGCGATTGCGTGTGCCCTTTGTGCCCCCAATCGTCATCCGACTCAAGTGTTTGCTTCCAGGATCGGTCTTTTTGGTACCCTTGCCATATGTGCTTTCGCCGATAATCTTGGGAGCGACGTGACGGAGAAATCTTCGAAGGGTTGGGAGAGCGGCGCAGATGATGAGAAGATTTGCTTCGATAATGCTGAAAGGGAGAGGCTGTGTTAGTGTCAAGGAAACTTATAGCAACGTCTCCGCTTACATCCAAAGGCTGGCGTATGAAATGGCCCAGCTTTGGTCCAGGCTGGTGAGCATGGCCGGTAAAAGCGAGACTCGCACGATGGAGGTGACGACAGTTCTTTCGAGGTTTGAATTAGACTCGGTTCCTTAATGCCAGAGTAACGTAATACTTACAGAGACCCCACTGCGAAGATGAAGAACAGCCCGATCTTCTGGCGCCGCGGAATTTGTAGCTTTACCACGATGGGAAGCGGCAACGCAAAAAGCATGATGTCGGAGACTATGTTAGCAACGGCTGTAGCGATGTATAGGGCCGGTCGGTTGATGCAGGTTCCTTCAGTGATTGTTGCGTCCCAGTTCATCGCGATCGGATCGCATGCGAATACGAGGGCAAAGAAGATCCCAAGACTGTAGCAAATAATGACAGCCAGCGTGATCAACACAGAGCATTTGAACCATCTTTGCGGTGACAGGCGCACATAGAATATGAGAAGAGAAACTTTGGCAAAGCTTCCGCAAAGGGTGTAGATAGGGGCGGCGAGGAAGACGTCCTGCGATTCCACCGTTAGTAAACTGCCACATTATCTGTGTATTCAAAAGAGAAAATACCCACAAGCATGAAAATATTGAACTTCTCAACTGGAATCTCCCATCCGTGAACACCCCCAGCTCCTACCGCGAACATGTCTGTTGAGGTCGCATCAGCGTGTGCGACAGCTTGCTGAGGTGCCAAGTCTTACGTGTACATAAAGCAACGGTAGTTATCGACGTGAGCTGCCATCCATATGTGAGCAAGATCCAGCGAATCATTCATGCAGGGACATCGGCAGTTGAACGGCACAGTCTCTCTGCATATGTTTGCTGCAGGTCGTGATATGTGATACCGAATTGTTTGTTGGGACTTACCCAGGCTAAAAGAAGAAATACTGCCAAGTGAAATGTCAGCCGTGGTGCAGTAAAAGTTCTAGTGAACATTGAAACTCGGCATTCACCCAGTGCTGGTCAGCATTGGACTTTCGGTAGACATACCATCATCAACTTGAAGCTTTCCTACAAGGAATGCTTTGGTGTAAAGACGCTGTGCCATAAGAAGCAGGCTGAGAACTGAGCCTATGCCGGCAACATAGAAAGCATCCGGCACGGCCTGCCGTTGAGGGTTGGCGAAGTCAACCGCATATCCTTCCGGAGCTGGAAGTACCGTAAGAATGCCCTTGATGACGGGCATCTTTGGAAATGATGAGACGTCTGGCCGATGGCCAAAACGATCAAAATCACATCAAAGACTGGAGATAAATGATAGGAATCTCGACTGAACTCGAGACGACAGAACCTTCAAGTACCGAAAGCGAATTACACCCTCGGGCGATAGGGTTTATGTATAGAAAGACTTTATTTAATGCCGGGGCACGCACACTTGAGTCAAAGACTCATGTTTTCCGTTCGCCCTACTTGACCTGTGCTTCTCAGCTTCGAGAACTTCCACCCGCCGAGATGACTTGATGGGTGTCCTTGCAATTTTGCCTGAGTGAACCCTAAAACCTCAACGGGCGGGAAAAGGGGACGGCCCCCACCATGTCGATACAACCGACGAGGAGTCTAGGTGTATAAAATTCACATCCCAGGAGGTGACGAAGCAAAAGAACGTGACTAGTGCCAGGGCAAGAATCATACTCGATCGGCTGCGATGGCTGGATCGAGAAGGAAAAAAACGTGAGGACCGCTCTCTGCCATCCCGTCCGTGAGTCTGAAATCTGGCGATGTGCTTATACGAGCCTAGCAAGACGTGACAGACGTAACTGACGTTGCTTTGGCTGGATAGGATGGCCTTCTTCTTGGTCAGATTGACAGCCATCTTGTGACTTCCCCTCACCAATATCAGTGCTTGCACTCCAAGATTCTGGAATGCCTCTGCACAAATCAGAGCACTGATCACACAAACGTACATGCAGCCTTTTTTCAGACGAAGATGTAAAACGAAACCTTAGAATGCCAAGTCGTAAACCCAGATTCTTGGGCCGGTGGCTCGTGTTTGAGGAGAAATCGAAAACTACAATACTTCCGGCTCACACAAAATGGGCGCCTCGATGACCATCTAGACTCGAAAGCAGTTTGTTCCTCCGATCACTTCCGCCTCAAGAAGGTCGCCTGCAATCGTTTTAGTTAGACCCTGGTCCAAATACCTTGCAGGTGGGAATACCCGTCCAAGATTGACTTCTGCGGCCCCAACTTGGAGACTGTTGGCGCCATGCCACTTTAGCTTCGGCTACATGGGCACGGCAGGGGGCTCCCCCCGGACAGCCGGGGCCAGATGATTCGATTGGCATTGTCTCCGAAGCTAGCCCTGTGTGCCGGTGGACTTCATGAACCCGAACCGGCCAGTGAGTGTTCAAGATTCCGACCCCATGCCTCGCAAACCCCTCGTCCGGTCGACGTGGCGATGCGGGCTGGGCGGTCCTCGGCCGGCGAGGTTTGATGCAGCAGCGATACGGGCGAGGAATATGGGCCAAGGACGTGACATTCATTATTGACCCTTAAGGCCCTCTCACGGATCCGCTCATACATGTAACTCTTTCCCGTCACCAGGACCCCGGGCCCCGTCAAGACGCAGCCGAATATGCAGTCAGCAAGTTGTCTAACCTCTTCTGTCCCTCTAGACTTGCCCGAGAATTATTCTTGCTCCATTGCAAGTCCTGAGAGGCCCGGTATCAACTTGTTGATACTGGTCATGTTCCATCGGCCTTCATTCCCCCTGCTCCGTTTATCTTCGTCATTGGATAACTGCTCCGGCATCAATATTTGCTGAGATCCACTACCCTGGGTAATGTCTCCCGAGTGCTCTTTTCGAGCCGAATATAAGGGCAAGCTCAGAATCTCACGCGTAAACTTGAGATGTGCGTCCACTCCTCCTCAGCGTGGCCCACAGTAGTCGCTCCTTCTGCGCCTCTGTCCCTTTGCTCGGCATAATTGGGCGCCCGATTCCTTCTCCGACTCTTCTCGTCAGATCGGCTGCTCTAAAATAGGCTCTGCCGTCGAAACAATGAAGCTTGCTGTGGCTGCTGCGGTGTACGGCGTTGTCGCCGCGGCTCAAGGAAGCTCGCATTCAACAGCCTGCGTGAGTTTTCCCGGTCTTTTTCTATGTGTCTCGGCAGTTGCACATAGCTTAAGCTTCACCTAATTTTAGTATGGTTGTTCTTCAAGCCTGACTATAATGCTGACAACCATGGACAGTGCTTAAAACTCAACGAGGCCCCAGGTTTGGCAGACAAGGTTTACTTCCCTGATTCAACCGACTACACGGACCGTATGGACTCATACTGGTCCGTAAGTGCCGCTCTGAACCCTTGGTGCGTCGTTCAACCCTCCAACGCCGAGGATGTGTCAGTTACCCTCAAGACAATCGCCGCAAATAACTGCACTTTTGGTGTTCGAGGTGGCGGGCATGGCTCCTTCGCCGGATCGAACAGCGTGGAAGACGGCATCACCATCGACTTTGGTAAGCGACAAATCGCAACATACCTAATTAACGGCAGATTTTAACACAATATTTCTCAGGCAACATGAATAGTACGACTTACCACCCCGAAACTAAGATTGCATCCATCCAGCCTGGAGGTCATTGGCAAACCGTCTACGACACTCTCGCGCCGCACGGCGTGGTTGTTACGGGTGGTCGCGCCGGCACAGTTGGCGTAGGCGGTTTCATCACTGGAGGTGGCAACTCCTTCCACTCTGCGTCTCACGGGTTCGCGGCGGATCAAGTTGCGAACTTCGAAATCGTTTTGGCTGACGGTTCCATTGTGGACGCCAACGCCACGTCCAATGCCGACTTGTGGCAGGCCCTGAAGGGCAGCGGTGCCAACTTCGGACTGGTCACCCGCTTCGATATGTACACCATCGAGTTTCCCGACCCCAAGAACCCCGTCATCTGGGGCGGCAACCTCATCTACGACCTGTCAGCTGGACCCAAGGTCGTTGACGCCCTGGTTGACTTCGCCGAAAACGTCCACAAGGACGAGAACAGCTCATCCATCGTGTATTGGGCTTACATCCCTGCCATCGGCGGCATGATTCTCAATGCGGCTATTGAGAACACGTTGGGTGAAGTCGCTCCTCCGGCGTTCGACGCATACTACGCTGCGGGCAACATCACTCAAGACACTACCAAGGTCGACCTGATGTCTGTTGTTGCCAACGAGCTTGGCGCAGGTCAGCCCGCAGGCTTCCGCAACGCATGGTTCACCTTGGCTTTTGACAACGATGCTCGCGTCATGAACTACGCCGTTGATAAGTTCTACACTCTCAACGAGGACTTGGAGAATGCTGTTGGCGTCGACTCGGGGTTCAACACTCTCTGCATGTTCCAGCCCATCTCCAAGTCTATCGTCGAAAAAGGCGTCAAGAATGGCGGTAACATTATGGGTCTAGACCACTACATTGAAAGAGGCAACGGAATCATGTTCCTGCTCACGCTGGCCATCAACGGAGCCGATAAAGAGGCCATTGCCTTTGCATTGGTTAAGGCTTACACCGAAGATGTCGACAACTACGCAAAGTCACTGGATTTGGCCTGGGAGTGGAAGTATCTCAACTATGCCCACAAAGTGCAGGATGTAATTTCCACCTTCGGTGAGGCCGCTATCGAGAAGTTGAAAGCGGCTTCGGTCAAGTACGACCCTAGAGGTGTCTTCCAGAACTTGCGTCGCTCGGGCTTTAAGATTCCCGTCTAGGCTCGTTTTAACATTGAAGTAACGAGCAACATAGGAAGAAATCAATAATAAATAATATCTTATTATTATTCAGCTGCCTATAGCAATTAAATACTTTTGCTCCTTAATAATGTGTCTTTTGATTATGTTGTAAGAATTATTTAAACTACTAAATATTCGCTTTATAGTAATACTGATAGTGAGATTGAAGTCTAGTGAGAGCAGCTAGAAATTAAGAGAAAAGACTGAAACGAATCCGTTTACTAATTTAAGACTTTGTCTGACAAACGGAACTTAATTGTGTTCATGTGTCTGCTGTGGTACTAGTTGGACATTGCCGCTGATGACCTTCTCGCCATCAACCCTCTTCAGCCTTTTGTTTACTAACTGGAAATCCGCTCTGGACCATAGACCTCGAAAAGCATAACCAGGATGGGAGATGCTAAGGGAAATGACGGCAATAGCGACTATAGCTGCCTCTAAAATCAGAAAGGCAACTTCGTCATTGGCAAGATCACTGTCCAGTCCCATGCTGAGCTCCGCGAGTCGGTAGCAGGTACGGACGAATATGCAGAGAGTTGATACCGCAAGAACTAATAGCGATAGAAAAACAGAGTCGATGGTTAGCAAGTCCTAAAGATTTCAAGACGCGTAAAGGCACATCAGACTGAAACCCTTACCCAAGATGAAGATGCGAAATCTTTTCGTGGAGCGTAACTGTAGAAATTCACCGTCGACATCCTTGGACGTGGCATTTCGGTTCTTCCACACTGACCAGGCGTAGTCGGACGCCAGGAGGACGAATGCAAGCATGCCGGCGACGTGAAAGGCGAGACCGGCGCGCAGGACTCCGAGCCCGGCGTCAAAGGTCTCCTGGTCCAGCGGATCACTGCCGGCCACGAGGCCGCCGCCGGTAGCCTGTAGCAACAGAGCGACAAAGTCGCACAGGATGAAGACGATGGTGTAGGTGCGCGGCTGGAGACGAGAGTTGGAGGCGCCAAAGACGGGGATAATGCGCGCCAGGCTGAGGTACAAGGCGGCGCTGAAGAAGGCAGGCCCGATGGTGATTGTCACAATGTACCTGGAGGATACCGGTCAGCTCACATGTATGCGATGAATCGTCTCCCCGTCGAAGCCGTGGCTACGGTTCTTAGAGGAAGTTGGAACTGCAGCAGCTTACTGTCGGTATGTGTCTTGACCGTCGTGTAGTCTGATTCTGGCCACGTAGGCTATAATTTCTAGCACGAGGCCCAAGATCATGGCGACCAAAAATCCCCACGTCTTGTAACGAATGCCGAAATAAAGTTGAGGAAGCACTGCGGCAGCGTATATCGCGAGGAAGAAAGCGCTCCCGGGCAGGTTATACAATGCCGTCATTTTTGACCGGTATCAAACGTGGGAGACGTGGTAAAAGTATATTGAGAAGTACGGTGATGGAGGGTAGGAAATTCAAACCAGATACGGCTGTGAGAAATAGCATGATACTGGAGAGGACGGTGTGAGATGAAGGGAGGGCATGGTATATGTGAGGAAGTTGGCTCACGGAGTGCAATATTTCGATATACCATACATATCAGTATATGTCTTTAGCAGGGCTCATGCATCAAAACACTATTGGAGACTGTCAGGCGGCAGGGGCTCTTGTTGGCTGATAGACGAAGCGGCCAATCAAGACCCTGGTTCCAACGACATTCCAACATGACAGTCTCACCCTCGCGTGGCGCAGGATGTGCAGATTCTGTCGTAATTGCCAACAAATCCCGGCGTGGCGCCGCGGCACTCCAGGGGTTTCCATTCTTCCCGGTGATCAATATCTTCGAGGAGACACAGAGAGCTGAGCAACCCTGTCCAGCAAACGACGACGACGACAGCAACGAAGAAGACAGAATGGCCGCCTCCTCTTGCGCACACTAACAACAAACAGTACCCTTCATTATGAAACGGGACCATGAAACGAGTGTCCCGACATAAACGATCTACCAATGGCTGCGGTGTATGCCGGTTCGTCATTTCCCACTATCTTGGTAGAAGAGGAGATGGCTAACCCCGGGTTGCTCCACGGAACCATAGAGCACGGCACATCAGGTGCGATGAGTCGCGGCCCAGCTGCAATCAATGTACCAAGACAGGGCGCTCCTGTGACGGCTATCGGCCCAGCGGCAGTAGATTGGCCACCCTGCCCAAGAGGGCTCTGGTTCCTCTGCAAACACTCGGTCAGCCGTCTCTGTCCCCGTCATCCATCCAGCTCGGCGCACCGGCACAACGCGCGCTGCAGTATTACAGAGTGAATACGGCGAAGCAACTGTCTGGCTATTTTGACGACGACTTCTGGACAACGTCGGTGCTCCAGGTCGGAGACCGAGACCAGTGCGTCAGTTACGCCTTGGTCGCCCTCGCCTCGCTCCACGAACACTTTAACGCCGAGGCGATCGGGGCCGCCCATCTGATGGCCAAAGACCCCGAAGCCGCATGCCGCCTCGCGGGGCCGGATATGTGTTCTGTCCCTATGCGGCATGCCCTGTCCTACTACACCGAGGCGGTCCGTCGCCTCCACACGCAAATCTCCACCTGCGCCGGCGGCCAGATCGAGACGACGTTGCTCTGCTGTCTCCTCCTCGCCGCCTTTGAGCTGCTACGAGGCTACCACAAGGAATCCCAGGTTCATCTCCACGGCAGCGCAGGTCTCCTCCAAGCGTGGCAGGATCAAAACGCCGGCCGCGGCGGATCCATTTGGTCACCGCGGGGCTACTTCATCCGCGAGAAGCTGGGCCCCTTGTTCTGTCGCATGGCGTTGCAGGCCAGTCTGTTTGGCCACGCACAGCCGGCGCCCTCGTCGTCGAACCACGGGGACGACGGTGCCGCGTTGGCGGGCTTCATCAGTGATACCCACGACAGCAAGAAAAGGACCACTTACGACGACGCCGGAGTGCGCATCGCCAGTTCAGCAGAGGCTCGCGACACGCTGTATCAGCTAATCTGGCACATGCACCTGTTGCCCGAGGGCCAACACCATCTCAAGGGCACCCGAACAAAGCGGGCGAGGGCTAAAGGCCAGGATAACTTCATCAGAGGTCTACATCAGTGGCAAGACACTCTCTTCAAGTACCTAGAGCGGCAGCAGTCCTCCAGTAGCGTGAGCTCTACTATGCTGAAGCTGCTTTACACAGCGGCGCGCGTCATTATTCCCACCTTTACCTTATACGACCAGATGGTCTTTGACAGCTTTGCAACGCAGTTCCGCGAGATGACGGACCTGGCCGAGGCCTTGCTGTTCCCGTCCTCGCCCGAGCCTCCGCCGCCGGCGGGCCATGAAGTCTCGTGCTTTTTCTCCCTGGATATGGGCGTACTGCATCTGCTGTACCACGTCGTCATCCGGTGCCGCGTGTGGTCCACGCGACACCGGGCGCTCGCGTTGCTTCGGCGCGCCCAGGCTCGGCGCGAGGGCGTATGGGACGGCGCGGCGACGGCGCTGGTGGCCGGACGCGTCGTCGCCCTCGAGGAGCAGGCGGCGCGGCGGCATAGCGCGCAAATCGCGGCTGACGGAGACGGAGACGGCGGCGGCGGCAGCTCCTGCATACCGGCGTCGGCGCGCGTGTGTTCGGTCAGGACTGACGTCGATCTGGAAAACCGCACGGTTGTGCTGCGCTGTGGGTGGCAGCGGGACACGTGGTGCAGTGAGGAGCTGTTGACATGGTGATCGGTCTAGGCAAGGAAACCAGCAACCTGTCGTAGCCCGGTATAGCTAGCACATGCTGTCTGACAATCTGGTTGGAAAGCATTAGAAATGGACCTGGAATGTAGCTTCCCTCGTCGTTATCACCTAAGACGTACTCTATGAGTTTAGCGAGATGATATTAGCCATGGGGGCGATAGAGCGTTTTCGCTTCCTCTAAGAAAATGAAAGAAAACCATGTGTATAAAACCAACTCTCCAAGCGGCTTATGAGAAACGATCTGTGTTATGGCAGTGTAACTACGATACTTAACCTACGCCCTCTCCGTCTCTCTTTACGACCTCCCCATAACTTTCAGCATAAAGTCAGACTGGACCGCCATTAGGTCCGCAAGGTTCTCTCCTTCTAGAATGTCTAACTGTCCCCTTCCGGGCTCTGTGTGTAAGCTCTTGGGGCACTTCAAGCTGTGAAATACCTTGCGGCGGTGCGGTTGAACGCTTCTGGGAGTGGTGCGATTCAAAGGCATGAGGGGCATTTGAGAATGTAGGATGAGTCTTATATATAACTCAATGTATATAGGTTAAGACGTTGGTGATGGTAAGAATTGAGCGGGTTTCTGATTACGGCAGTTTTACATACGACTACTGGTGGAGTACAAGTCTATCTGTCTGCGTAAAGGGTCTCAATTCAACATGTTTCTACGGTGCCGATGCTTCTCCTTCTTGTTGTAGCTGCTGCTGCTGCTGTGATTGTGGCCGTGGGTCTTCTTGTTGTTGGTGTTGTTCTCGTGGAGTCGTCTTCTCCGCCAAGTTCTCAGGCGTGCTCTTGACCTCCAGTTCGGTATTGAGGTGGTATGCTCTAATGAAAAGACCCGCGATAAGGGACAGCCCTGCAAAGGCGGTATACTACGAGACGGCGATATTGATTAGAAAGTGGACGATAGCAACCAGGGACTTTCACGCGGCTTACCATGATCCACATGTCTCGGAGCGAATTCGAAATGGTCTCTCGCACGATCCTCTGCTGGCTGCTGGGGAGTTGGGTGATGACGTCCAGCTTGGCGAGAATTTCCGAGCCGGCCAGCTCGCCCGCGAGTTCCGGGCCCAAGGTAGCCTGGAGGCTGGAGGACTGGTCAACCATGCGGTTCTGGAACACCACGCCGCCGACCACAATGGAGACGGCCGTCGACATGGTCCGGACGAAGCCCATGGTGGCCGTGACGGTGGCAACGTGTTCGACGCCCATGACGGCCTGGACCGCGAGCAGAGGGCCTTCGAAGTTGAAGCCGACGCCGGCGCCGGCGACGATCTGGTAGCCAATGATCTTGGCCCATTCGGGCTCCGGGCCTAGACTGACGAGGAGCCCGACGCCGACGCAGAGCAACACGCCCCCCGAGTAGACGGACGGCATGTACTTGCCGGTCCACTGGATAAAAGCTCCGGTGAAGGCGGCCGAGATGGAGACGGCGAGGATGTAGGGCAGCAGGTAGATCCCCGATCGCAATGCTGTTGATGCAAGAACGGCTTGTAGATATAATGGAAGATAGTAGGCGATGCCTATGAATACAAAGCCGTGGCTGAAGCACAGGGAGAAAGCTGCAGCACTCGAGCGGGTGGTGAACATTTCGACTGGGATGACGGGAAACTTGGCCCACTTTGCTTCGTACATGACGAAGAGGGCACCGCAGACAACGCCGAAGACGATGAGGCACATGACAACGGCAGAACCCCAGGGGTACATGTTTCCACCAAAGTCAAGGCCCAGCAAGACCATCAGGACGCTCCCGCTGATGAGCAGGGTGCCTGCCCAGTCTATACTGCGCAGACCCTCACGCACCGAGGTCTTTGTGGTATTGAGACGCAGAAAGAAGAAGATGAGGACGGATACAACGGATCCAATAGGGAGGTTAATCCAGAAACACCACCGCCACGTCAACCGGTCAGTAAAGACACCGCCTAGGACAGGACCTAAGCCGCTGGCGACGGCCCAGACGATGGAGACGAGGCCAAAGTATAATCCGCGGTCGCGCAGCGAGAACAGGTCGCTGATGCAGATGTTGACGAGGGTGATGAGTCCCGCGGCACCGAGGCCCTGGACGGCGCGTCCGAAGAGGAACAGCGCAAAGGAGGTGGCCAGGGCGCACAGCAGACTGCCGGCGATGAAGAGGAGAGCCCCAGCCAGGATTATGGGCTTGCGGCCCCAGATGTCGGACAGTTTGCCCCAGAACGGCACGCTCGCCGTGTGCGGCAGGACGTAGCCACTCCCGACCCATTGGTAGCCTGTGGGGGAGCGGAAGAACTCGGTGATGGCCGGAATGGCGGTGGTGATGATGGTAACGTCGAGGGCGGCGACGAAGACGGCGGCGCAGAGCGAGGAGACGATGACGGCCGTCTGCATATTCGTGCGACGGGACGGGACGGACGGTGTAGCGGTCGCCGGACCCGAAGCTGGGATGACGGGTTGGGGGGCCGGTGCTACGAGCACGCCATGTGGCGGCGCCGCGATGGTGGCCGAAGTATGGTCAGCCATGTCTACTTGAAGACTAACAATGATAAAGAGAAGAGGTAGAAGAGGAAGAAGAAGATGGAGAAGAAGAAGGACAGGAGGAGGAAGAGCAGACAGGAGAGGAGGAATTAAGGGGGGAGAACGAAGCTAGGAACTCGTGGTCGTGTTCTGACCGGACTGAACAGAACGCATAAGGGGGTGAAAGACGGAGCTTTGCAACTTGTCTTTGTCAAGTACGTCAGACGGGAACCGGGAAGGAAGAGATAGCAAGAGGCGGAGTCAAAAGCGGGAGGGCGGAAAGGCTGGAGGAAACGGGCTGCGGTGGGATGACATCGCCCGGGCTGGGAAATATGATTCTACATATAGTACTAATAAAAGTACCCTGGGAATGATACGACGAATTACATGAGCCCAGAGCTGCAACAAGATGCCGAGAACAGCCATTGGTGTAGCTGAGGGCCAACAACATGGACAGGGGGTTTATATGTGGTTTACTTGCATACCCGTGAGATTGCAAGGCCGCAAGACGACACACCCCGAGTGGCTGCATAGTTGCATACTCCCAGGACGGCCATTCTCGTACCGCCAGCCCCCAATCTCCACCTTGAACCTTGGACATGACCTGACTTTGGCCAGGAACAATACCAAAAATGTATGCAATATACTGCGCTGCAGGTGTTTCGCCTTGTCGTCGGCGTCTTCCTCCTCCTCCCCCTTCTCCTCATGCCTTGCACATCGCATTCGCTGACGCACGAGTACGGCGGCTTGCGTACGCTGCGATTCCTGGCGTGTCGCGGAAATCAGCGCACGCCTTGGTTGCCAATACTCATGGATGAACACGGCTGATGTCACCCACGACCTGACGTGCTGCAAGCTCCGATGTTTTCCACGCCCAGCCCTGCACGAAAAGCTCTCATCGCCCGCTCACGTGGGCCATCAAGATTGCCTACCTCCGAGGGCAGGCCACCATAAAGGTCCGTTCTTCGGCCTCGCTGGGCATGCTGGCCGTAGGCCTCGGCGCCGAGGGCACCCAACGTTATCTGGCCGTCACTGAGGCCGAGTTCGCCTGCATTAATAGCCCCAATAGCGTGACCGTTTCCGGCTACAGCTCTTCATTGCCGGAGACCCCATCGATATCACCAAGATGAACCAGGACTCGGAGACCCAGGCACCCTCCCTCGTCGCTGACCTTCCGAACTACAGCTGGAACAACTCGGTGCAGTTTTGGGCTGAGAACGAGGCCAGCGTCGACTGGATGTACCGCGACTTTGTGCACCACGATCTTCTGGGCACCAAGATTCTGGGCACCTCGTGGCACGAGTTCAAGATCTCGTCCGTCGGGCCCGATCGAGAGTCAGACCAGGAGCACTGCCGAGGCCTGGTCAGCATCGTTCAGCCTGAGCCCGAGACGGCCGACTGGGAGCAGCTCGCACCGTTGAAGCACAGCACCCCGGCCAGCATCTGGTATAAGGCCATGCGCGAAGTTGGCTACAGCTTTAGACCCAGCTTCCAGAAACAGGTTGCTATTAAGGCCGTAGCTAGTTAGCGCCGCAACCACGCTCTAGTATCATCCGATTACCCGTCCTCAAGCCATCAGCAGTCAATCTATCCGCTGCACTCAGCTTGTCTCGACTTGTGCTTCCAGGCCGGGTCTCCGTCGCTGCACTGCGGCCACCGGACGGGCGTTTCGCAGCTGTTGCTGCCCGCCCTGGTCGACGAGCTCACCATCCCAGCCCAGACGTCGCTCCCGCTCAAGACATGGCCCTCGCGCACGCCCAGTACGGCGGCAAAGGCCGCAAGACGGATGCGAAGAGATACAAGTCCTATGTCGATGTCTTCGACACCTAGAACGGACGCCTCGTCTTCCGCCTCAAGGGGCTGCACTACCACTCCCTCGACACCGTATCGGAGACACAGCTCCAGCACACCTTTACGCGGTTGAAATGGAACCCCGACGTCACCTTCCTATCAGCAGACCAACTCCGAAGAGATTTGACGGTGGCCGGCGCAAGCTCAGGATGACGACGGAAGCCTCGACAGTGCCAGCCTTGTGATTGTCATCTCGTGCCAGAGTACTGGAATCACCACCAACGGCCAGTCCAGCCCAGCAGTCAACGGCCAGAATGGACATGCGAATGGGCTCGCGAATGGGCACGCAAATGGGCATGCAAATGGGCATGTTTCGACGCCACACATTGCCGGGTTCGAGAGCGTCATACCCCTTTCCGCCGTTTCTACCGGGACCGGAACATCCCCATTAGGCCTGGTTTTCGTGGGAAGAAATCCGTCCGCATCAGCACCTCTATCCGAGGGCCGGGCCGCCCATGTCGTTCACCTCGAGGGCCGCAGTCAGGAGAAGGACGCGATGATCTCCAGTCTCTCGGGTGTCGGCCTCACGATCACGGAGCATGCGGAGCTGCCCGCCGAGGTGCCCGAAGGCAGCACCGTGCTGGTTCTCGATGAAGTTTTCTCGCCCGTCATTTTGAGCACACGGGACAACCAGCTCGCCATGATCCAGGAACTGATGAGGCGCCGGTGCCGCCTGCTCTGGGTCACATCTGGCGGGCACATGAACGTCACCAACCCGGAGCTTAGTCTCTTCGTGGGTATACTTCGTTCTCTGCTTGCTGAGGACCCCACGTGCCTCGTCATGACGGTGGACATCGAGTCGTCCACCAGCTTCTCCAGCACGCAGGCCATCTTGCAGACTATGCGCGACCTCGAGTCTGTTGACAATGTCGAATTTGTCGAGCGTGAGTGGGTTGAGCGCGGCGGCGTGCCCTACGTCAGTCGCGTGGTGCCCAACTTGGTCATCAACAAGGCCGAGGAGAACGACCTGGCGGCAGCGGAGCCGGTCGTCAAGACCCTATTCGGCGACAAGCCCGTGACCCGGCTCATCAACACGAGCATCGGCATCATTGAGGACGTCGGCTACTTCACTGATAGCGATACCATGGCCGCACGACTTCTCATGCAGGGCTGGACGCCAATCAACGAGGCCCTGTTGCACCGCATCCTCCGGATCTCGCTGCTACAGCAGAGTGCCAACCCTGTCGACCCGGACTCGACGGCCCAGGTCATCACGGGAATCCCCAACCCGCTCGGCCCCAACAGCCCACAGAAACCGGTCCACCGGTTCAGCGCGCTGCGGCCCCGGACTGCCGCCGACGGCGACGGCGCGGGCGACAGCGATCTTGCCCTCCTCCGCGGCGCGGCACACGGGCAGGGGGCCGACATCGAGAAGGCCACACTGCTCGCGGCAGCCGTGTCGGCCGTCAACGGAGTTTTGACCATGAGTTTGGGGCTGACCGAGCCGCTTGAGCCCACGCGGCCGCTCAAGACATATGGCATCGACTCGCTCGTGCCCGTGGAGTTGCGCAACTGGATCCGTACCGAGATTAGCATCGAGCTGAGCGCGCTGGAGATTGTCGGTGCCGTCACGTTGGTAACGCTGTGTGAAGTGATTCTGAAGAAACTGCAACGATGGAAAGGGACTGGCTCGCGGACTTATCGGACACTGGTGGTTGCTAGTCTGGTGCGTCTGGCGTAGAAGGCATGATGGAGTGAAATACCTAGAGCGAGTTGCTGGCAGCAACAGTATGTGTTTGAGATGAATTGCCACGTATAAGCAGACATCTAGTTCAGTGACTACAAGATGCAGTTAGGGGCACAGAAATCATGATTATCTCAAGATTCATGGAGACCTCGGAACCTACGCTCGCAGCCACATCAGCTCCTGGTCTAGTCGTCTCGGTGCCAATACTAGGTGCCAGACATGAAAAAAAAGTCAAGAAGCCAATGGGTCTATCAGTCTGGATCTCTCTCAAGATGTTAACTCGGAAACAGGTTCTGCTAGGATATCTATTCGCAAAAACAGTAATAGAAACGGGCGTTTGGTCTTCCGCCCATGTCAGAATGCTCCAGCATGATTGTGAAAGATTCTTGCCTGGCGCTACCCATGTGCCAGCGGGCAGAATCATCAATGATACGGCTAATTTTGACAGATACGTTGCTAGCACCCAGTATGTCAAATGTCCCTCCCCATCTCTCCACTCTATCTCAAATTGCCACTCTCACTGAAATTCCAGACAAGCGGGTAAATAGCCTAACAATATCGCCTCAAACCACACCACATGTTGTCGTCGTATGGCTGGGAACTATCCTGGCCCAGTCTTGCTCAATGCGAGGCTTCAAGCCGAGCAGACGACCAGGCGAGGAACCGCTTAGTATACGTTGGTCATTCTGACATGTGGCATGGAGTTTGACGCCTATTAAGAAATCATTGAAGGTTCCACGTCGGCGAGCTCGGCTTCTACGCTACCTTCCAAGGTTCGGCTGAGATAGTAATTAAGGGAACTTTGGCAAGCTAATCGGCATCCAAGCTAACATGTGCGGATTCCGTATTTGATGATACCGATGGTCGATAATATCGCCGTCAGGACTGTTAGGAGTTGTTTCAGAAATTCTGTTGCCGGCCTGGAAAACACATATCCTATCATTCAAGAATTCTTTTCTACCCACAGCACACTACCACGGCATAGCCATCAGCAGTCGGCTCGGGCCGGCTTTGCCGTAGAATGACGGCTTTGCCGGCCATGCTATGTAGTGGGACGGGAACAACCTAGAGTTTCCAACTTCGGACTCCTTCTCCGCCTCACTTTCCACTACTTCGTAATCCGTCCTCTCTCACTGCCGACTCGGCCACGGCTGTTGACGTCAACCGACCGGTGTTGCCGCCGGGGAAGTGGGGGGATGAGGGGCAAACACGCTCTTCGGACAAAACAGAGAGGGGCCAGAATGCACCCCGGAAGTTTCAATGTCGAGCTCTCCATGCAATACACGCGAAAGCGCGGCGTGGCACTCTGCCGACGGCCTTCGGCGGTGTATCTCCAACAATGCCAACTCGAATTGGGTTCATTCCCGGCTGACGTGAGCTATTTCCTCGCCGGACTGGCTAGCTCGAGGCTGGAGACCTCCTCAATCGGACCTTGGCCCCTTGGTCAGCTATCGGTCAGGAGCTGGTTGACCCCTCACTTGGCCCCGCCGTTTTAAATCCGTAAATCCCCTGCCCCGCCTTCGAGGCTAGATTGGCCACCCACTGAGACATCGCGACATTCAAATTCTTCATCCTTTAGCGAATTTTGAGAAGAGAGAAGAGACAACAACACATCATCACTTGAACCGTTTCGACGAAACCGTACCGCAATGTCTTCCAAACTTCACCAGGCGCCCCCCTTCAGGGCAGAGCACATGGGCTCTCTCCTGCGTCCCCAGAAGCTCCTCGACGTCCGCGAGGGCAAGATTCGCGACCAGGGCATGTCCGAGGAGGAGGCTGGTTTGCCCGCCGTCGAGAAGGAGTCTGTTTCCGAGGTCGTCAAGCTGCAGCGGGACCTGGGCATCAAGGGCATCACCTCGGGAGAGTACAACCGCACCCGGTTCTGGGGTCTCATGTGGGATGAGTTCGAGGGCACCACGCGTCTCCAGGACGCCGACGCCAGCATGTTCCGCCTGTACCACCCCGACGTCGTGAGCCTGATCGAGAAGGACCGCAAGGTCATGCCCGGCGACTCCGTCATTGCGGCCGGCAAGTTGTCGCACTCTGCCGAAAAGTCAAAGTCGAACCTCCACGAGCTGCGCCTGGTCCAGGCCGCGCTGCCCAAGGAGGAATGGGGCAACATCAAGCTCACCATGATCACGCCCGCGTGGTTCCACATGCGCTACAAGCAAGGAAGAGCCTACACTAAGGAGGCTTACGCCAACGACGCCGACTACTTCGCCGACGTTGCCAAGGTTTACCAGGACGAGCTTGCTGAGCTCTACAAGGCTGGCCTGAGGAATGTTCAGTTCGACGACCCTGGCATGGCCTGTGAGTGATATCGATCTCTGAGGAGACACTTGCTTTGCTGACCTTTTCGTAGACTTCTGCTCCCAAAAGTTCCGCCAAGGATGGGAGGAAGACAAGGACAACGAGGGCACAGTTGAAGACCTCCTCGATGCCTACATCAAGCTCTACAACGACAGCATCAGCAAGCTGCCTGAAGACATGCACACGGGCATCCACCTCTGGTAAGGGCCATCACACATTCTTACCGAGCTCTGTGACAAGACGACTAACGCTTCCAGCCGCGGAAACTTCATCGGCGGACGCCACTTCGCCGAGGGCGCCTACGACATCATCGCCAAGAAGCTCTTCCAGAACCTGAACGTCAACACCTTCTACCTCGAGTACGACACCGAGCGCGCGGGCGGGTTCGAGCCCCTGCAGTTCCTCCCCAAGAACAAGAACGTCGTCGTCGGCATCATCAGCACCAAGGTGCCCACCCTCGAGAACAAGGACGAGATGAAAGCCCGCGTGTACAAGGCGGCCGAGTTCGTCGCCAAGGGCGGCGACGAGACCAAGGAGGAGGCGCTGAAGCGCATCTGCGTCTCGCCGCAGTGCGGCTTCAGCACCCACGAGAGCGGGTACCCGTTGAGCCTGGAGGATGAGAAGAAGAAGTTGGCGCTCGTGAGGGAGATCGCCGATGAGGTTTGGGGTGAGCCTTAGATGCTCGTTGGGCTTGTGGCAGACTGGCGTTGGTGAGTGGGTGCGGGGTTGTGACATTCAACATGGGAAGGGTCGGTGTGTGTTACTGCAAGCGTGTCAAAAAGTTCATAGCCTACTTTTACTGTCATGATATTGAGAGGCCTCAACGCTATTTGAGGCTATTACATGAATTAGTCTCTCAGTCGGTGCACTCTTCCATAAAAAAACTTCCACCGAGTTCGCATGTACTCCATCACAGAAGCCTTTTGCTCATAAACTCAAACCGCGAGAAAAGGTTCAGACGCCTGTTAGCGTATGAACCTTTCCGCATGATCTGACCACTGGGAAACTTTCTTAACCACAAGACTCGCCATCGAGAAGCGTGAGATCCACGTCTCGCCAATCTCAAGATGGCTGGATCCAAGGTCTGCATCTAGTAGCGGCACAGAAGCCGTTGCAGCACGGCCCGACATACTGGCCATCGGTGCCGTAGCAGGCGCCGTAGGTCGGCACACACATGCCGTAGCAGCTGACCCCCGTGACGGGCTGCGGAGGCCCGATGATGACTTGCTGTACGCCCTGCGGAGTGATACCGCTGACCAGGGCCTTCTCGCCGTTGGTGTAAAAGGTGCACTGGTTGATGGCGTTGTAGTCGGGGGCGTCGATGATGTTGACCGAGATGCCGTTGTCTGTGGCACATTGGAGTAAGTCACTTATCCCGACAACATGGCTGTGGTGAGATACATACTCGTGGGGTGGACCTGGCCGTCGGCTGGGATTGTCATCTCGTACGAGGCCGGCCCGCCATGGAAGGTGAGGTGCACGGTTTGAACGACGTCGCGGTCCTCGAGGGGGTGAGCGAAGGACGTGATGAAGAGAGAGAACGCTGTGAGAAGAGCTGTGGCGAACTTCATCTTGGCAAGTTGGGTTGTTTGAGTACTACTGATGAGATGAGATGAGATGAGATGTGACCTTGAGGCTTCGAGTCTGATGATGTGATGAGTTGTAGCGATGGCAACATGTTCTTAGGGACTAGGCTTCGCCGGCCTTTTATACCTCTCAGATTCTAAGAAAGCCTCAAGTGATAGATACCGAATCACATATCAGCCCGAAAACTCGGTGAAGACGATGACCCGACTCAATCTCACGATGAGGTCCTCACCCCAACGGCAACACCGATACCCGATCAGCGTCTTGTCCTCCCCCAACCGTCCACGCCGCATACATCATGAGATACTCAAATACGAACTCAGGTGTGCATCTCAACGAGAATCTATTTTCGTCTGGAGCATCCCATTCGGAGGCATGTAGTTCAGCTCCAGCCGCACCGAGCTGCATCCCCGGTACCGCGAACCGACTCCGGCGAATGCTGATTGATCTCGTGTTGAATTACAACTAGGTGACTGTCAGAACCAGTATTAACGTACCGTTTGTGGCGTCGGCAGACCAGTGCTGGCTCTGCTCTCAAGCCACTAGTGTGAAAGGGATCCTCGGGCTGACTAGATGGCAGCATGGGGGTTATGGTCATGGCCCTCGGTTTTGAGGAAAGCTGAAAAGATTGCCATCGTAGACCGACTATCGAAGCTTGAATAACGTAACCTCTTCCATCAAATCGGGCACTTACCCCATGCTTGGCTATCGGATGCATGCATGGGTGATCGTCGCCAAGTCTGGGGGATGTAAGCTCCGGCACGCCGGGCGGAGATGTCAGATCGCCGGGAGGGCGCGGGGTAAGTAAATCTCGTATTGAGGCGACTAGTGCTATCGTCAAGAAATCAAGATCTTAATGTCTGTCTTGGAGTATGTCTCAGCTGGATCTTTCAGGACATTCGATATTTCACATGACTTGGCCGGCCAGTCATCAACTTAATACGAAGCTTTCTCGAGGTTGTCGATACCCCAAAGACATTTGATACGTGCTATCTGTCGTCACGAGAAGCTGGCGTGGATACTCCAACGGGGTGTCAGTCTCGGGTATTGACCGTTTGGTGGCAGCCTCCAACTTGCTCCGATGTGGGCTGGGATGACAACGAATTCTAGCGGTCAGGGTGGACCAATGGCGATGTCAATCACAGGTCTCGGATTTGACGTCCCGTAGGGCGGACGGCGAGACACGTTCCGGGCTTACTTGTGATCCCGATTGGAGTGTGGTTTCTCAAGCTCACTGTTGTTTTATTTCAGCTCTGTCTCGGATTCTAAGACGTGGCTTCCTCCCAGATTCCCATCTCATGCAAGTCTCTGCACCAACCTCTACTCTCTCGTTGGATATCTAGGTCGATAGCAAAGTCGGGATCACCATGAGATAAGCATCTCCGGAGACGGGCCCAACCCGGCCACCCTGATCCCCTTGGTCGACGGCAGGCAGTCGTCTCCATCCCAGGGATCACAATCGGGTTCACAAACCGTCCCATCCTCAGGAACAATCCCGTGCTCTAGATACTTCTGAATGATTTCCTTCGAACACTTGCTCCCAGTCTCTGCGGCGCAATGCCCGACAGACTCTTGAACCACCACAGTCGACCCCGGGTGCCGCGCGCTCATCTTGTACGCATTCCGCAACGGCGTCACGGGATCCAGCCTCGAGGACATGAACAGCAGCGGCGCCGCCGGCTTCCCCTCCACCACGGCCGGGTCGTGCTCGGGCGTCGAGAAGGGTCCCGTGTAGCGCCACTTCGGCCTGACGTCCCACCCCGTGCACGCGAATCGGATCTGCGACCAGTACCCGGCAAAGGTCGGAGACTGTTCGACGAGCTCCGAGACGTAGGCCCGGTAGTCTGCCATCGTCATGTTGGTTGCGTCTTCGGCGTCGCCGCAGAGGATGGCTTGCCCTCCGTCGCCGGTTGTGGAAGGCACTGGAAGGGTTGCGTTGGGGGCGAGGCAGACTCCATCGAGGGGAGGAATGTCTTCGGTCGCGTTTTCGAGGAGGCCGGTGTAGTTACCCTCGATCGCGGAATTGAGTCTTTCGGCGAGGGTCAGAAACTTCGTGAAAGGGTGATACATGGGTTGCTTGAAGGCGTCGATGACGTCGTAGCCGGTCAAGGTGCTGATGACCTTCCCTTTCACCGTGGAGTAGGGATCATTGTCCAAGCGCTTGGCGAGCGCGAGGACGCGCGAACGGATATCTTCCCACTTCTTGTCTTCCGATCGGTGAAGGGCGCATTTGGACCCAGACGTGAAGCATGTTTTGTAGAAATACTCGATGAGCTTCTCCGTGTCCTGAAGATTTGTCTTCCAGCCCTGGCGAAACGGTCAGCCTGTCGTTCAGTAACGGGGAGAAAACACCTACGCCAGCGACGTAGTCATCCGCGTCGACGATGCCGTCGACGATGATTCGACCGACGCGGCCCGGGAACATGGAGGCAAACGTGTTCCCGAGGAAGCTGCCGTATGAGAACCCCCAGTACAGCATTCTCAACGGCTCCTCGTCGCGAAACTGCATCGGCTTTTGTACGCCTCCGCCTCCGCCATCGACCCGAGCGATTGCCTCGTCATCCCGGAGCTCCTTGATCTTGTCCAGAATCGCAACCATGTCCCGCACGGTGGAAGCCGTAGTCGCAAAGGGGATGATCGAGCCGTTCACCGCGCCCTGCGAACATAACTTTCCGTACCCGTGAATCCTGGCCCACTGCCTCCTCAGTGCGTCCGGGCTGGCGTCCAGCGGCCCGATGGCCAGACGTTGGACCTTGTCAGTCCCCCTAGCCAACTGGTCTTCGAAGCATTCGGCCTTTGGCGAAGTGAATTGCACGCCTCTCGGGTCCCAACTGAGGATCTCATACTTCTTGCGATCGGTGTCGGCTGTGTCCTGGAAGATGTGGCCCTCGGATAGCATGAGTTGGATGCCGGAGCCGCCGGGGCCGCCGGGGTTTGCGAAGATGGTGCCGCCGAATGCCGGGTCCGAGTCGGGCACCTTGGCCGCGAGTTTGATGATGGCCAATGCGACCGTGTGCGGGTTGCCTTCATCGAGCCAGTCGAGAGGAACGATGAGACGCGTGCAATTGTATTCGTCGTAGCATGGGTGGTACTCGAGTTGATGTGTCGGTGTGATCGTGTCCCAGTCGAAGTCAGTCGGTTTATGCTTGCTCTTTGCGCTGGCGGTGCCAATGAGGCCCGCAAAGGCGAGGCGAGCGATCCAATTCATCGTCTCAGAACTGGATATGATTGACTGAGTGAAAGGCTCGATGAATTGATGGGCGAAGATGAAAAGTCGATGAGAAATCGATGAAAGTGCGACCGTAGATCCTCCACAGTATAGGCGAGGTTCAAGTCGGGGTCGGGCGGCAGCGGTAATGGCAATCGCCCCAGGTATGCCGCTCCTGCAAGCTTGATTTCAATCTGATCGATGGATGCCGTTACGGTGCCGGACCGCGGAATTGAGTTAAGATGAACGAAAATGAGGGGAATGGGTGAGAGAGGGAGAAAGATGACTGGAGAGAACTTTTGTTCTTGCTGCGTCAGCATTACAAGCAGCAAGAGTGCCCGATATGGCTGCGTCAAGGCAGGCATCATCTTACGAAGTGCAGGTACGCGTCCATGGCCACTAAGTAGGATCAGGAAGGCGATTAGAGTGAGAAAATACGTGTCTTATGATTGAGGTATCCATCATGCGTGCTAATAAGATCTGCTGCTATGTCTGCGAACGAATTCAATGCTAAAAATCGCCCATCATGAAATCAATCGTGAGGAACATGAAAACACCAAAATCATGGGTCATGATGCTCAGTGCTTCGCGTCACCGGAAACCCGAACGAGCAGGGATCCGACGCCCGTGCCGTTGGCCCACTGGCGATGCGCCTCTTGGATATCCTCAAGCTCCCAAACCTTCTTGATGGGCACCGTGATCTTCCCCTCCCCCAGCAGCTCAAACAACGCCTTCAAGTTGGGCTCAAACGTCGCGTCGTCGCGGGTGATGTAGTAGAACCACGTTCGCTTGGGACAGAACGGGACCATGCCGCGAGCCAGCAGCTTGACCGTGGGCATCACCGTAGACCGCGGCTGGGCGTTGTCGCTCAGCGAGTTCAGATTGCCCCCGTAGCCGACGAGGATGCCGGACTTGGAGAGGATCTTGAACGACTCATCCCAGCTCTCGAAGCCGAGCGGGTCAAAAACGGCATCGGCGCCGCCCATCTTCTTCATGGCCTCGATCCAGTCCTTGTTGGTGTACACGAACGGGTTGCCGCCCTCCGCCTGGACGGCCTTGTGGTTCCGCTCGGAGGCGGTGCCGTAGACCTCGGCGCCCTGCAGCTGGCACAGCTTCATCAGCGCGTAGCCCACCGCGCCGCTGACGCCGTGGACGAAGACGCGCTGGCCCTTGGTGACCTTGGCAGTCTCGAAGACCATGGCGTACGCCGTGCTCCAGTCGAGAATGAGGGCCGTCGCCTGCTGCAGGTCGAGTCCGTTGGGGACTCGGATGAGGTACTTCTCGGGGAGGTTGACCAGCTCGGCCTCGGCGTCGTACATGGTCATGCAGGCGACGGTGTCGCCGGGGTAGAACTTGGAGGCCCCCGGGCCGTTGGTCTTGACGGTGCCGACGAGACTGTAGCCGGGGGTCAGCGGGGCCGGTCTTTGCATCGGGTAGACGCCCTTGCGCATGTTGATGTCGGCGCCAGAGAAACCGGAGTAGATGGTTTCTACCTGGACATGGTTGGCGGGGGGAGCCGTGATGGCCTCTTGAACGATTTGGACTTTGGAGGCGTCGCCGAACTCGGTGATGAGGGCCTTGCGGATGGTGGTGTTGGTTGCCATGTTGATTGTGTTGGTTTTGGTGGTCGGGTAGCTTCAGAGGCTGTTTGGTCAGGTTTGCTGTGAATCTTATGCTGTGAAATGATGAACTGAGTGTTTGGTGAGTGTGATGAATCAAGTTCTCGGGATACTCGTCGCAAGAGCTCATCCTATATACTGATGCTTCTCTACTCTAGCAAGCTGAGCGGCGTCGTGATCGTCCATGCCATAAGACTTTCGCTCTCGCGATACAGCTCGACATGGCGAGCTAGCGTCTCAGAGAACGCCTCATAGGGCTTGATTGCGCCGAACGCATGGTCAGACATGGGCATAAGCTGAACGGTAAACGCCGCGCAAGCTTGATTTCACCTCGCAACGGAGCAACTGTCAAGATCGCCATGGGCGCTTGTCTGCATGGCGGCTGCGCCACGCTCATTTTGCAGAGGGAGCACTTGGAAGTACTACGTGCTACAGGGGACAATTGTGCCGATTTGCAGACGCTAAGAGATGACGGTGAGAAGCCAGTCCTGCGCCTCGCGTTCTGGCGGGAGGATTTTAGGCCGGCTCGCCTCGCGCTTGAGTCTCCCTTAACAATTTCGACTCGACCCTCCGACCCTCCTATGGCCCGAATGCAGCCAACTGTCTAAGCCACAGGGAGCCGGTGCAATGTTGGACCATCAGTGACGTCCCTGGAGCTCGCATGGGATCGATAGGCCTTCCACTGGCGTCGCGCTTGTCAACGGCAAGCTTTCTGAGAGCGGCCGCCAAACGGCGTCGATATTTGACCGTTCGATTTGTGGCGCGTCAGCAGGACGATCAAATGATTATGGAGGCTGGGTATTTCTCAGAATATTGCAACTTCCATGCGAGGTGTTACAATATTAATTTCTATCTGTTTGCACTGATCGCGACCTTTTACAGCTCAGGCGCTTTTACTCAGCAGGGCCTTTGCCACAGGAACATCAACACAAACTCACCGCTGCAATGCTATGATGTTGTTGCATAAATCCAACTCGGCCTTTGGAACTCCAATACCAAAAAGTCGAAGAAGATTTTCATATAACTACACATATACTTATCTGTTTGTAGTGGCAGAGAAAATGAAGAAAGCTAAACTGACAACTGGTATTCTAGCGAAAAAGTCTTGCGTGTTACGCGCCAAAAAGACCTCGATCACCAGTCTCACTAGAAAAACACAACACAAAAAGTCAAAAAAGAACGACAGAGGCAGGATTCGAACCTGCGCGGCCGAAGCCATACGCTTTCGAGGCGCACCTATTAGACCACTCTAGCACTCTGCCTTGATGTTGACGACTTTGCCAGTAGTGAAAGCCAAGAAGGGCAAGAGGCAGGTAGCCGAGGCAGGCACGCGCTTGGGGGGCTCTTTCCTCAAGAAAGCATCAATCAAAGGGGTTACTTCTGCTTTGTTTTCAGATCGTGTGCATGTCCCACGCCTTTTGAGAGTTTAGCTGGCCATAACGCGTTGTGGGGGCTGCGTTGACAGCAGTACTATAGCTTAGGGTATGACATCTAGAGATGCATGCGTGTGCGTGGGCTTGGCATAAGCTGAAGTGATGTGAGATTCTCTTGCATCTCTGTCAAACAAACCTTTCCTGACTTGTGAAGTTTGAGTACTCTTTTGCAATGAAGCATCTATGGGTATAAGCCTTCAGGCCATGATGGTCCAATGGAGGTACGGCAGCTTCGACTCGCTGCATCGTTAATCGGATGGCGACACCAAGGAATGTGGTTCAAATAAGAGCATCAAGTTATTTCTTAGTGGTAGACTTGATATTAAGGGATTAAGATAAGTAAATAAGTGATATCGCGGATGCAGTAGACCATCACCAGCAGGAGCTTCAACCTCAGGAGTTCGCTTGCAGCGCTTCCAACCTCTCCAGTATTAGCCGTGACCACTGCTGCCCAATGAATCCCCCAAACCTTGAGTGCCAAAAGCGCAGTTTATCGGGCTTACTTGGTATCTCTCTTCAAGTAAGTGCAGCTTTTCCAATCACAAGTGTTCTAAGTCACGTCGTCAGCATATCGTCCAGTCATCTGGCAGTAGGGTCACCTCTCACCTTGTAGACGTCCGTTCCCCACCATTTGAACTGCTTCGACGCACCCGTATAGAACAAGGCAAAGAAGATGACAATACCAGCAATGGCCACAGAGCAGTCCAGGGCAGAGCTTAGCACGAAGTTGTACCTTCTCCACCAATCTCTCTGTCTCCTCTTGATCAACAGCCCGAAGATGAGACCTACAATCGCCCAGCTGCCGTAGTTGGTACCCGATGCCGGGGGAATGTAGTTGAGAGCACCAAGGAAGAGTGGCACATGGACCTTCTTCAGCCATGTCGCGCTGGGGAAGACCTTCTTCCGGAGCAAGTACACGATCACCGGCAGGACCGCTCCCACGAGGAAGAACCAGAGCAGGTTACGGTACATTGCCCCCTCAGCGAAGAAGCGACGCGGACCCAGAGCACCCCATACCATGCTGGTGTTGAAGTGAGTGCGAGAGAAGGGGCAGGTGAACCCGTTTGGCGCATCGGTCGTGCAGATGTCGGGGATGTGGTTGAGGGCCCAGTTGAGCACGGAGACTTGGCCGAGACTGCCGATGACGAGACCAACTGCTTGAACGGGGAAGAGCTTCCGCGGCGGTATCTACGCAGTTTGTTAGAGTTGCGACGGAAAAAAGGCTGATGCATCTGGGATCCTCACGTTGCAGTAGATCCCGAGCTTGAGGTCCTGGGCGAATGCCAATCCCTTGATGCCGGAGATGTATCCCAGGTTAAAGAACCAGATATTGGCGAGCACCTTCCCCTCCCAGATGTACCCTGCGACGATGCGGCAGAAGATGTCGATCTGAATCTTCATGTTGGTGGTGGCATATACCCAAGCGAGCTACAACATTCCTGTCAGCACGGCTCAGGGTTGAAGACGAGGTTCATGTCGACTTACCGGGACGAAGAAAGCCGAGGACACCACAAATGCGAGAATGACTCCGTACCAGTGAAGCTGGACCGGGTAGAACTCGCATGCAAACATGCCCAAACCCAACGCGAGAAGAGTCGCGATCCAGTACCACCACATGGGCACTGTAGGGTAAAGTGGCTGCGGGTTGGCTCGAGGCACGACCTTGCGGCCGAAGAGGGCCGGCAACTGAGAACTTCGGAATGCGGCGGCGATGCTGCGACGCTTTTCGAGGAACAGCCACACGAAGAGAGAAGCAATCGTGGCGAAGCAGAGGCCGAAGGTGTTTAGAGCATATGTGACTGGCAGGTAAATCTGAACGGCACAAACGTCAGTGGAAGTGTCGAAAGCGATATGGACTTGTTCCTCTTACATCGGAGTAGGCATCGTACTTGGTGCTGTTGAACGTGAAGCCGTGTTTCTTGTCAATGACCCTGGATACGTTGTACGTCTTCCCCATCTTATCGAAGATGGAGTTGCTCTGGATCGGATAGTACGCAGACTCCCAGGTGTTCGAGTAGTACAGGGCCGGAGAGATGACGTAGATCCAGAAGACGAGAGACGCAAGGACGTTCAAGATGGCCCAGGTAGGCACGACCAGAGGAGATCCAATGTAAGCAATTTGACTCCCTGTGACAAGTCAGCCCGTTGATCGACTCCGGTATTGATCTAATGCAACCTACAGTCAAAGGTAAAAGGCAGTAGGCCTATCCCGCTCTTCATCCCGAACACCTGGTTCACGACTGCGTTGCTGGGGGCAATCCAGCAAACCCACGTGAAGTATCCGAGCGCCGGGAAGATGAAGTCGGGGAACCAATACCAACAGAAGGATGCGATGAATGCGAGCATGAAGAACTTGTACCTCGAGGCCGTCCACTTGGTCCTGTTGAAGACTTCGTGTCAGCTTGAGAAACTCCATTGCGATGGCTGGTCAACTCACTCAGACTGGTCCTCCTTTCTACCCGCATGCAAGGCGGCGTTCAGAGCTGTGTTTCCGAGCACACCTGGCCACAACAGACCAGCAGGCTCGACCACCAAGGAACGGCATAGACCGGCCAAAGCGAAGCCGAATATGATTGTCGCAAGCGTCATAGTCAGCTCAAAGCCCCATCCTGCTTCCAAGCCATAGAAAACTCGTTGTTCGGTCAGCACATCGGCGCTCAGTCTGGTGAGGAAGCTGAGGTTGGCCATGATGTAGATGAGGATGTTTTCCTGGGAGACAACATCGTCAGCATGAAGCTATTCGGAAGCTTGGCTCTGGAAGGGATGAACCTTGTAGTTGAAAGGGCCCGGGTTCAGACTGTAGCGGTGTCCCTTGACGGAAAACCCCCAATCCGGAATCACAAACTCCCAAGCTTTACCGACGGGGTATGCCAAGAACTGGATGGCCGACTGAGAGAGGCTGATCGACGGGAACCGGAACGTGTAGAGGGTGTTGACACCGCTACCCAAGAGACAGAAGCCGATGCCGATCAACCACATCCGTATGGTGAGGCATGGCAAGGAAGGATCGTCAGGTCTGAGACCGACGCCGGCCGCGTAGAGAACATCTCGGCTCGGAGCGCTCGATTCGTCTGATATTAGTGGTTGTCAGAACATAAACTCGATATGAACTCAAGGGCACTAGCTTACCGGAAGAGCGCTTGGCCTCCTCAATGGAGTTTGTCGGGCTCACCGGCCGAGTCTCATCGACCGCAGGCACGTTGCCGCCCTTTCGATTGCCCTCGAGGCTTGCCATAGTCGTTGTCTGAGAAAGGCAAAAAGTCACACGATCAAACTCAGAGATCAGATAAGATCAGATTAGATGAACAGGCAGGATATTATCAGAGTTTTATCCCCCAAGCCCGTCCTGCGATGATCCCGGCGGACTCCCCGTGTAAGTCGGCACCACGGCCCAAATCCTCACCAAGACCCACCATTCCCGGAGTCACGGCACCGCAGATTGTCGTAAGCTCATGGATCCGTCCGTCTTTTGTACGAGGGTTCTGAGTCGATGTTCGGTCGAGGCGACACGGAAAAATGCCCGATCACGAGAGACCGCTGCCAACCACGACCAACCACAGACCGGCATCTCAACCACAGCTCCGGAATTCCATCCGTGTGCACTGCATATCGCGATGTCGCGTTCCGCGGGACAGCAATACTAGGACCATATAAGGTTAAAGGAGAGCCAAGACGGCACGCGGGAAGGGTCTTGTATGCAGCACGGGCCGAGGAGCGCGGAGGAAATAACCTCATGATGCGACGGCGTCCCACCGAGAGATCTTTTCAACCACTCACTGTCGAGCGCGTCAGGAAAAGGCTTGCCGATTATCAAGATACCGGCTATTTGTTCCGAATGAGGCTCGGCGTGAAAAATCTCGAGCCAAAAGTCCCCTAACCGACATCGCGCATATATGATCTGAGGTTATTCACAGCCACTGGTTCTGTGCGGCACGGCAGAGGCTTTGGCGGCACAGTCCCCGCGCAGGGCGTCTCGGTTCGCCCGACAGCTATACGACGCGCAACGCAAACTCTTGGTTTGTGGGGATTGTGACTGCTCTATCATACAAAAGGTCATTTAGTCAGGTTCACCAAGCGGTATAAGTTTGGTCGGTTCCGCCGTCGTCTTTGGTCTCATTGATCCAGTAACTTGCATGCAGACGGCGATACATTTCATCCGGCAGAAAAAGCAGAAAGCTGCAACGACACGGAGTGCCCACAAGCCTAAGCGAACACTTCGGAATGGTTGCGAGAGTTCAAAATGGTCTCTGACAAGCCACTCATGGCCACTCGCTGACCACCCGGTTGATGGCTGCCTCGATTTTGACTGGACCAACACGAGCCGACGACTCACGATTCACGACTCACGACTCACGCACGACAAGAGGATGCGCCAGTCTCGAAGAGGGATGGAGAAAGAGAGTGGAAAAGAAGGAAGAAAAGATGGGCGGAACGAGGCCTTACCCTGCCATCCTTCCCGAATGAACCCCGAAGATCCCGCCATGATCCGGTTTAACCCGGGCCAAGTTCTCGGCCTCCTTGGACCTCGCCAAGCTCGCCTATGCCGTATTGGGGCCCCGATTTCCGCTGCTCCTCCAGCTCAATATCCGATGCGTCCTCTCGCAGAGTGACAGCTGCGCTCCGCTCCCGCGTGTCAAAACTGTGGCCGTGGCCGCATCTTGGGTATCCCCCTCATTCCGCACGCCTGGTAATAATCGGGACCTGCAGATGGTGTCAGTGGGCGAACCGTGGGTTTTCAATATTTCGTCTTATGTTTTTTCAGCTTCTTTTTTTGGGACCTTTGCAGCCCTACAGACCCTCTGCAGGTCCCGTTGTCTTTCTTAGGCCCATCTCCGTTGTCACGAAGAGCTGGGTTTCTTGGCTACGATGACAGGTTTTGGAAGTCTTGGAAAAACCAAAACCGGCTTCAAGCAAGTGCGTTCACGTGCAATTGCGAGTGCTTTTTAATGCTCTTGGCTGCTTGTTGGGCTATGCTCCTGGCAACTCAATACAGAAAGTAATAGTCAGAGTGTGTTGCGGCCGGGCCAAAATATCGGGCCAGCGTGCCAACTTCAGTTATGCAACCAACTTAGATTTTGTTTCTGTTTTTGTATTCATTTCCAATCTATACTTCCTACTGTCTGGTTGCCAAGTTGAAGCCAAGGAATTACATAGTCAGACAGTTGAGTCGATGATTAATGATCTGGCCGATATCGGACATCTCGTGATGCCTTCAGGGGTAGGACTGGGCGAGACTTCAATCTGAGCAATCTGTTTTGACTTCCATGAATCGAGAACATATATGCCAGCTAGGTTTTGGTCAAGTCAATTCAGACACTGTTGTTTCAACACGCGGTCGCCTTTAAAGCGAATTGTTTCATTAAGTCTGAGGGTTGATATCTTGTATCATTTGGTGGAAGCTCTGGCATAGTCAATGTCCTTAGTGTGCAAAAGTATCTCTCAGCGAACTGAATATCGCCTTCGCAACCTCATTTGGCCGTGTCTTGACTGAAGATTCTCCATCACGACCCAAGGCATTTGACTCAGAAAAAGGGGTTAGCTAGTAGCTCGGTGACCGAGGTGTTGCCATAAAACCGAACGGATCATCGTCACCAACGGTTTTTCCCCCTTTCATGTTTGAAGAAGTCACGATGAGGCGTTTGTACTTTACATCTATCTCTTTACATCTATCCCTCTGATACTTTGCCATTCTTTAAATATCAAACCAAAAACGCCAGTCATGATTATTTTCTCATCCTAATCTTCACTCCGCCAGCAATCATAATGACACCAGTTTCCGTCCCCAAGTGGAATCATACAAGCAAAATGATGAGCGCGAATCATAGCGGCCATGCAATTTCATGCGAGATTCCATGACTAGGAGTATAAATATTTTGAAAATGCAAAGTAGCTAGGACAAGTTGGACAACTCCATATTGCCGTCATTAGACATTGTATGCCACCTCGCTCGAAGAGACGAGAGACTAGCTGCAACCGCTGTCTTGCAACGAGAGCAATCTCCATGCAAATAAAGCTGCACTCGGCTGAGAAAGACACGCCCAGCATGACGAGAGTCACGTAGCGTCAGCACTCAAGGCGGCACTATCGACGGCTCGCGAAAGCAATTATTCTAGCTCGTCGAGACCAAGTCCTGTCGGCGGAGCAAAAGCGGGATTGCCGCGTGGCCAGGAAGCCCTCTGCGCATAGAGTCGTCATTTCTCCAGTCATCATGAAACCGCAAAATCAATACTTGATATACCAAGTAGTGTCAACGCAACGAAGAGCGGCTCGCTGGTTATTTTCAGTAACATGAGCCGTTGCAACTTGATGCGTGGTTGTCGAAACCGCAGAAAGACCGCGATTTCCGTTCGAAAAAACGCAGCCCTGCTAAGTGGCCGTTGTCGACTCCCAAAACCTCAGCGATCGGCGTGGCGTTGCAAATTCGCGCTTTCGTGAAGGGGAGCTTTAGCCGGCTCGCAGGACGGGGCTTTCCGCCAGTTCTGCTGGTGTCGTTTCGACCGTTGAAGCCTGGTCAGTGTCAGTAGAGAGTTGATGGAGGGAAAACTGCGTGTTGTGAGGCAACTCATAGTTGAGAAGCATCTTTTTCAGCATCGAGTAGGCGCATGTTTGCAATGATTGTGTTGCGAAGCATTCGTATTCGTTGTGTGGGCGTTTGCATCTTTTGATGGCCCTGACTCGGTGGTCTCGTGAAGACTTGCCCTCGGAATACTCGTGATAAAACCGATATTCCAACGGCGCTTCATGTTACCTCCGGTCCAGTCATATCGAAGGTTAAGAGTCGCGATCGCGTTGAGCGGTTGTGGCAAAGACATTTTCCTCCAAGGGGGGCGGAATGTCTTGACGCGCACATTTCGTCCGCCTGCTTCCCTGCCTGCTGCTGGCATACGGAGTCCGACCCAGTCGGCTTAGTTTTCCAATTCCAGTAACCAACGAGTTGGTGGTCGGTCTCGTTGGTTTCGTTGCCAGGGAATATTGGTCCAGAACCCACCACGCTCACCTAGAAAAGCTGACAAGACCTGTTGTCGGCCAGTGAGCGTTTGGATAATTCTCTTAGTCGGGAGTTGTCACCCCCTGTTTGGCTCTTCGCATTAACGGCCGATAGACTCAATGTCGCTTGTTGTCCGTAACTAACAGGAGTCCATCGTGGGGGCTGTGATCGGACTTGTTGCGACGACGCTTCTGACACATAAAAAAAGCATCGTTTGATTGAAGGAAGCCTTCGAAATGGCTCACGCCGAAATAGCCACACCAGAGAAGAACCAACGAGCCACGTCAGCCGGCCTCTCTGCCCACCATCAGTATTCTATGACTCGGGATGCGGGTGGCACAGCAAGTTGGAGAAGAAGGCCACCTCCATTTGAGCAGGTTCTCCTCCGCAATCGTGCGCGCGGCGACTCCAGCGTCGGCCATAGGATGGCACCGGCGGTCTGATAAAGCCTCGGGAGACCCAAAAGTTGGTCGCGATCCTCCGAAGCCAAGCACCCGGATCAAGACACCAGCAGATCAGCGCATGGTCCATGATGGCCTGGTTTCGCCGCCGTCAGTCCAGAATGCCAATCCTTTACCCAGAGCAGAGACGGGCGGGAGGCAAAAAGGTGAGACTGCCTCCAATTCTTTGCTATGTCTCGATCCCACTTGCCGCCATGTGCGTCCCGGTCTGCATGGGTAACGTTGACTTTCCTGCTCGCGGGTATCGGCAGCCATTGGTCGACGGAGACGTGACAGGCTAATTTCTGCAAGGATCCATGTCGGTGTCACCAGAACTTGCGCCGGTGGGCTTGCAGAACAGATCGTTCATGGATAATAAGCCCGCTCGAGTGGGGGTTTGGCTTAGCTTACGGGTATGTGGGAGACTGTTCCTTGCCATTTCACCCATGCTACCGGCGATGCTCCCTGCAGCCAATGTGTTGAGGGAAAAAAAACTTCCTTCGCTAGCTTTTTCTAGGGGCCCGTCGAAGAAACCGACGATGGACTGGCTCCGAGCATGACCTGTCTGTCTGTCTTGGCTGGGCACATGTGAAGCTCAGCTCGATATCTACGACAGGTCTACATGCGTCCTTGGGTTGCAACGAAGAGACACGCATGCAGAGAAGCCAGCGAGGAACAGACTTTGATGAGAAGTGACCAGGATCGAACAGACAACATCCTCGCTTCTACCCCACTTCGTCGACAGTCCACGGCCCGACCAGAGGGCAACATGGAGACTTGGTGCGTGGGTGCCCCCCGAATCTCCTTCATCCCCCTTCACGCCACTTTATTCCTCAGAGTTTTGTCCAGGGATGTGCCAATGCATTGGCTGATCTTTTCACCTTCGGGTATGAACGGTTGGTCTATTAGCTAGGCATTCCCGTGTTGGAGGGTCCAGCCTGTACGCGGCCCTCCGACCTGAGCTGTCGCCGGCCTGGAAGATCCCACAACGCTAGCACGAACCCAAACATACCTCCGATGGTTCTGGTAATCTGATTCGTCTCTTGGCATCTAATCTGATCATCTGATAAAGGAAAAGATTGGGCGACATCGGCTTGGAGCTTCTGGGTTGGATTTTCACCGGCTCTTGGCAGGGCCCTTTTCCAATATAGAAGGGCAAAGACAGCCCCCGTCTTTTGGCGATCTGGATTTTCTCCCTTCCTCTTGGTTCTTCAAGCAAGGTCAAACAGGCATCCTTAGCCTTCGATAATCCATTCCTTCTTGCCCAGAGCCCTTCAATACCCAACTCAACGCAACCCGTTGAGTCCAGAGGTTCCTAGTCGCACCGCGACGATAATCCCCCAAAATGTCGACCACCATTGAGACCGGCGCCAAGCGCCAGGACACCGGTTCCGACATCGAGAAGACCCAGCCTTACAACAATGGCGTCCAAGAGGTCAGCCAGAGCGGCCACGAGTCCGACAGCGACAACTTCCAAGATGGTGTCACCCGAGTCAGAGCCATCACTTCCATCATGACCAAGAAGACCATGATTAGCATGTTTGTCCTGTGAGTGCTCTCGATTTACCCCGCGCCCCAGACTTTGCCAGCTCTGGCGTCGCCGATACGACAAGTTGCTGATGGACGACAGGCTCTACGTCGTCTCCTTCGCCGATCTCCTCATGCAATCGATCCAGACCAATCTGAGTGCCTTCGTCACATCATCCTTCCAAAAGCACGGTCTCCTCGCCATCGTCAGCATTTTCGCCAACATCCTGTCCGGCTGCTGCCATCTCCCGATTGCCAAAATCATGGATATCTGGGGCCGTACCGAGGCCTTCCTCGTCATGACCATGTGCTCCGTTATCGGTATCATGATGAAGGCCGTCTGCCAGAACATGGAGACTTACGTCGCGGCGCACACCATCTACTACGTCGGTCACTTCGGCATGATGTTCGTCATCGACATCATGCTGGCTGATCTGACCTCGCTCAAGAACCGTATGATCATGTTCGGCATCAACGGTACCCCGAACGTCATCGTCGTCTTCGCCGGTCCCAGGATCGCCGACCTGTTCTACACCAACCTCAACTTCCGCTGGGCTTTCGGTGCCTTTGCCATCATCATGCTTGGCGTCTGCTTGCCCTCCGCCGGTATCATGTTCTGGAACCAGCGCAAGGCCGAGAAGGCTGGCATGCTCCAGAAGCTCAAGTCCGACCGCACACACTTGCAGGGCTTCATTCACTACATGATCCAATTCGACTTTGTCGGCATCATTCTCATCGTTGCCGCCTTCGCCCTCATCATGCTCCCCTTCAGCATCGTGGTCTACGCTGCTCACGGCTGGAAGTCCGCGCACATTATCGCCATGGAGGTTGTCGGTGTCATCTGCATCCCTCTCTTCGTCTGCTGGGAGAAGTACCTTGCCCCCGTCACCTTCATTCCGTACAAGTACCTGGCCAACAGGAACCTCGTTGGTGCTGGCTTGCTCTACGGCCTGATGTTCGTCTCCATCTTCTGCTGGGACACCTACTACCAGTCGTACCTCCTGGTCGTCCACAGACTGAACATCACCCACGCCGGTTACGTTCTTAACTGCTTCTCTCTGGCTTCTTCCTTCTTCGGCCCCCTCTTCGGATAGTAAGTACCCAGCGATCTGCGCCGCTATGTTTAACAACTTCTAACGTAAAATTCTTCCAGCATCATCCGTGTTACCGGAGACTTCAAGTACACTGCCATTGCGGGTATTCCCTTCATGCTCCTGGGTACCGCTCTCTTGGTCCCTTACCGAACTCCCTCTACCAACGTCGGTGTCCTCGTCGTCCTCCAGCTCCTCAACGGTATCGGCACCGGTATCTTCTCTGCTTGCGGTCAGATCGCCGTCATGTCTGCCGTCACTCACCAGGAGATTGCCGTCGCGATGGCTATCTACACTCTGTTCGGCTCCATCGGTTCCACCGTTGGTTTCACCATCGCCGGTGGCCTGTGGAACAACATCCTGCCTTCTGAGCTCACCAAGAGACTCCCCGAGGGCTCCAAGAACCTGACCTCTACCATCTTCGGTGACATCGAGGTCCAGCTGTCCTACGCCGACGGCGACCCGATCCGCGACGCCATTGTCGGCGCCTACGCTCACGTCCAGCACATGATGGTCATCTGCGGTGCTTGCTTCGTTCCCCTCTGCGTTGTTTCTATCCTCATCTGGAAGCGCATCAACCTCAAGAAGCTTGAGGCCGAGAAGGGCACCCAGACCAAGGGCAACGTTTGGTAGATGTTTTCTATCGTCTTAATCCCGCAGGTCTGCTCAGGCTCTCTTGAACATGGCTGCGGGCTGCATTATTATACCCGCCAGTGAAGCGCCGCCGGTTACTATCTCGACCGTGTGCGCGTGGATCTGTTAAATGAAGCCGCTTTCCATTTCGGTTGGACTCAATATGTGTACTTAATCCCGGGAGGGCTTATCCCTAGGAGGAAACCCCTGACAAGTAATACTCTTCACATACAATCCCTACAAAAGTTTTGATCAAGTTACTCTATTGCCCTTTGGGCTATTCTGAAATGTTCCAATGATGTTCTCGGTGAACTCTGCTGACCAATTCGCCGATTCCTCCGCTGCACGCGGGATTGGGTCTCTCGGGTCCGAATATGTATACAAGGCAGTCCGCACCAGCTTACGAATAATAATCCGCTTTTCGAGAAGGATTCCGACGCCTGCTAACATGTATGCGGACTTTATTTGTTACTGTATTCGGTAATCTTGCCTGTCCCGACCAGTCTGGTCTGAAGACTGCTGCGGTGTTTTTCGGACGAGATGAATAATCACAAGCTGCGGCACGGGTCGCTGCGCCGTCCCGATGCTCAAGTCCGATACCTTCCCGTCGCCCAAAATAGTACGGCGCGGATTTTATAGCGAATCAGATAAACAAGAAGACAATTCTTTGCCTGAAAAGGCATACTATGGTACGAAAATGTCCGCCTATGCACGTTGCAATTAGTTCCCCAATGGAGACAACAGTATGGCGTGCATCCTCTCGGACTGGAAGGTTTCCTGTATCGGGGCAGCAATGTGTAAGCGGCTTTCGCAGCAAAACAACCTCCATCTGAATTGTTGAACAGAAACTCAGAGAAATTCGGATGATTTTTGTCGTCATGAAACAGGGTCATCTTTTTGATAAAAAGGCTACTTGCTGTCGACTACAAAACTCGTTCTTAACAATACCAATCCAGCAGAACTGAATAGTCTCAGACATCATTCTTATTGCACCACACTGCCGCATCAAAGCAATCCCAACTCCTTATCATCATCATCATGGCTTCTATCCAGAACCCGGCCATTCCTAAGGGATCAACCGTCCTCGTCACAGGCGTCAACGGCTTCATCGGATCCCACGTGGCCGATCAGTTCGTCCAACAGGGATACGTCGTCCGCGGGACCGTCCGAAATATCGAGAAGAACGCCTGGCTCAGCAACTACTTCGACAAGACATATGGCAAGGACAAACTCACCTTATTCTCAGTTCCTGACATGACTGCCGACAATGCTTACGACGAAGCTGCCAAAGGTGAGCGATTGCGATGACTCCATCAAGATCCGCAATTCTAACAAGCACCAGGTGTCTCGGCGATTGTCCATGTCGCTTCCGTGCTCAGCTTTGATCCCGATGCAAGCAAAGTCGTCCCAACCGCAGTGAAAAGCACTGAAGTCGCTATCAAGGCAGCCTACAAGCAGCCGACCGTCAAGCGCTTCGTTCTCACGTCGTCTTCGGCAGCGGCCATCCCCAGCGGAGGTCTTCAGGAGAAGCTTGAGGAGGGGCAAAGCCCCGTCATCACGGAAGAGTCTTGGAACTCCAAAGCCGTGGAGTTGGCTTGGGGACCTGCTCCTTGGGGTCCCGAGCAGGGTGGGATCGTCTATTCGGCCAGCAAGGTCGAGCAAGAGCGGTTGATCTGGAAGTATCACCAAGAGAACCAGTCGCAGCGGCCCGACATGGTTGTAAATGCCGGCAAGTATTTTTTCGCGGCTGGTCTACCTGTCTTTCATGTGTTTGGTTTCTAATAGAAGCAGTGCTACCGAATATGAACTTCGGTAAGAGCCTGGATCCGGTCAACCAAGGGCACCCGTCCACATCCGCGATCGTCGCAGCCATGATGCAAGGCCAGCGGTCACCGCCTGCTCTCACTCGTCCTCGTAATTCATCTTGAATGGTGCGCATGCGATTCTCACAGTCGCTGACGTGATGTCTAGAATGCTTCATCGATGTTCAAGATGATGGTCTCCTTCACGTCGCCGCGGCTGTTCTCCCCGACGTGAAACAGGAGCGAATTTTCGGCTTCGCACAGCCTTTCAACTATGATCAGATCTTAGACATCCTGCGCGAACAGAACCCTGGAAGGACTTTCCATGAGAACTACTCTGGCGATGAGTATCCGTTCGTCATCAAGCCCAGAGATCGTGCCGAGGAGTTGCTTCGCAGGTTCGGCAGGCTTGGTTGGACGTCTCTGGAAGACAGCATCAGGAAGAACACCGAGGATCTTTAGATTGCTAGTTCTGAATGAAGTATGAGTATCAAGTAGTAAAGCTGGGTTTTCATACATTTTGTAGTGATTTCAATAGGCAACGTCTTAACTTTCTGTTTCTGCTTTGCTTCTTAGTAAATGTACCACAGATGTATCATGTCACCTGGACGAAGCCAAATTTGTCGTTTTAGACCTTAGTACCATGTCTCTGAAGCATATATCACGTTGTGCGACTTGAATGACGAAGTACTTGTTGCTGAGTGCCAAGGGCAATCATGTGTATTGGACTCCACCGGCGATGGAAAGTAAGGCGACATAACTTTCCACCAATAATGGCAACAGACAGCAGACTTCGTGCCCTTCGGATACTTTTACGGACACAATCGCAAGTTCATTCGATGTAAAGTTGCTCCGTTCGGATGACAACCGAAGTGTCACGCGGGCTACGGCTTCTAGATAGTCCCCGTACGGGGCCCCCAAGACTGCTTCAGACGGCCACTTGTGGAGCTAGAAATAATAACCATAACACTCAAGTCTCGTAACAAATTTCACAGAAAGCTTAAAAGCTGGCCCCGGCGTCATCGGAACTGTTGTTCAGACAGTGGCGGCGCTGCGGGAGGGAGTCCCGCCCCGGGGTAGACCCTCTCGATACCACGAGTCATGTAGACAGAGTTTCTGCGGATTAAGTAGTTTGGGGGCTGTGAAGACGAATGCCAAGCTGTTGAATTTACCTTAGGTAAAGGAGCGTATTGGTTACTATGATCAGCTGGCTTCCACTTAGAGCTTGTAGACTCAAAGAACTCAATACGCGGGTGGAGACTGTATGTTGTAGAGACAGGAATATGTATATATATACAGATATAGAGGCTCAGAGCGTTCCCATCTCCTCAAAAGAAATCAACCTGTAGCCAACAACAACTCAGACTCTCACCATCCTCTTGGTTTAACTACAGACAAATATACGGTTCACCAAAACTCTTCGTCTATATAAACATGCAATTCAAACTCGTTTCCCTCCTGTCCCTCGCCACCCTCGCCCTGGCAGCGCCTGCACCGGAGCCCGTACCACAAGCCAACGTTGCACCTACTTGCGGCAGTGCCAACGACTGCAGAAGCTTCTGCACTGAGCCTTGCACGAGGCCTTTCTGTGGACTTTCTGCCTTCGGGTATGCCAACCTTCTGCTCTCCGAGAGGCCGGTTACATGTTTAACACAAGATGCTAATGGTTTATTCTTCTATAGCGACCAGCGCTGCTTTTGCGGATGCTAAATGCCACGTTTTGAGAATATGGTCGCCGGAGGAATGGGCCACGGAGACCCGCACTTCGCGCACATCTGAAAGACGGCTGGAGCTGTTGTTCGAATATGAATCAGGACTGGAAACGTGGCAAAGAGAATATGTTCATATTACAAGCAGACGATTCTTTATAAGACGTTTATTACTGAGATTCCCAAGTCGCCCTTGCCCAATTGAGACATCAGACGCCTTCTGTTTGCCTCCACGATGGGATGTCTACATGTAGCACTTGTTGACCAAACCACTCTTTCTAAGGTTGTTTCCAAGTGGTCACATCTCCAATTGGTATCAAATATAATAAAAAGGCCACCCCGAAAGCTTTTGTACTCATCTTTATGTTGTAGTTTGAACCTCGGAGTAGAACCCTGATGTTCATCGTAGACGAGCTGGCATCGTAGCTGCCCTATAGTATGTCATTTGTTCCTCAACAGAATGCCAGTATAAACCAACTGCTTTCCATCTGAAATGAAACACTACACGATTTCCAATAGTTGCATACTCGAAGGAATCCTCGCAGCCAGATGGGAAATACTTCTTACATGAGGTTTTTCATTGACACGGAGAGTGTCAGTGACCTTCCCTCAAGTTAAATCGAGCTTTAGGACAGTTCAAATGACATAAATCAATTTGATGCTCAATGATCTCATCTCGTGTTCGTTGGTTGGACAATTTCTCTGACCCTGCGTTGAAAGGAAATGAGAGTTAGTCGGATTGTCAGACAGAGAACTAATATCACCAAATAGAATGAAAACTGAGAAAGTAAGTGGTCTTCTCAAACTATCTGCAACTGAGAGACCACGTAGAACTGAAGACATTAAGAGACCGGCACTCGAGAGCACTGGAACGGCGGGTGAGGGTTGATATCGGCATCAGTTGAGGGTACTATTTGAGCGTATCGTGCAGTCTCGAAATTTCGCTTATGGCTAATAGTTTTCGGTGTTTTTGATTATAGGTAGAGCCCTTTGATGTGCTAGAGCGAAACATGCCTCACGACTGTGTGCCTAAACTTGACGACGTGCAACTTCACTTTGGTCTTGACGTTTCTCATCATTCATGGTCTCATTTGAACAAGACGCATGAACTAAGATCCACGTCTGATGTGGTTTTTAATGCGACTGAGTTTCAATGTCGAATTACGGTGCTGTAATATGATAATCAGGAATTGAGGACATCAGTAGTTGAGGATCGTTAGGTAAGTCGCGTGAGAACACATGTCGTCTTAGACAGTCTAAGCGTGCAGTGTGGTATCTGCAGTACTTCGAACTATTCACTTTACATGGCATAAATATGCGCCTTAAAGTATGTGTGCCTTTGTTTGAAATACCCACGAATGATTGAAACTAAGTTGAAGGAATGCCTGTTGAGAAATCGATCCTGTAGTTGATAGGTACACCTCTCCACCAGTTCTATTGAAATACCCTCTTTAGACTGATTAACATAGTTTCAATATCATCAGCCCGTTTGTTAGAATTGTGACGTTCGAGAATCTCTTCACACGTGCTGAGTCTTGAGTTTGGAATCTGTTGCAAATGTTATCGCAGTAGAGGCCAACTGTGAGTAGCTTCACAACTCCGCAGCGAGAAAATGAGGGGGTATTAGACCAGGCCCTACCAAGCAAGGCATAACCAACACTTAGACTTAATAACGCGACCGGCGGTCTTTTTTCTGTTAGACGCCTTAAGGCGCAGTAGAACAAGAAACACCAAACACCAACCATTCACAGCAATTGGTATTGATCTCGCTATTGGCGATGGACGGTATTCAGAATATGACAGGATATCGTGACTGGACGCTGAGCAGCCCAGGACCCATTGCACCTAACCCAAATAGGGGTAAAATATCCCGCCGGAGACCATGATGTCGTGTCAGCCCATTTTGGCAGGTTGTCAAGCAGTGCTGTCACTGCTGTGACCGCGGCATCCCGGTCTCCATTTCAGTGGCGACCCTTCGCGCGCGGCAGATCAACATGTGGCCGGGCTTCCTGAATAGGCGCGGTCCCCGGCGATGGGCTCCGTTCCGTTCCTTGATGATCCTTCCCGCAGACAGCCTGCAGAATGGCCAGCACAGCGCGGAATGATTCCAGAGCTGTCCTGGATCAAATGAGATCCGACGGCTCGCCGTAGGCAATAGAGATTCCGACCTGTGAAGGCTTCGTTAGATCACTTCGAATTCGAATGACTCGTTCATCTCTGGCAGACTCAACCATCAAGACATTCAACAGGTCCAGTCATCAATGACACAGGAGATATGACGACTCACCTTTTTGCCATGTTATATTTGAGATCAGATCTAGCATAGATGCCGCGGGAGGCTTGCGGATACCACCGGTCGGGGGTCCCGATGACAGCAATTTAGGTGAAGGTTGCATTCCACCGACAGGGAGTCGCCCTTAAGAGAATCGGCTCATCTTATCCATCAGTCCATTGAAGAAAAAAAATTCAGAGAAAAAACAATCAGCCCGTGAGCCATTCTCCACAGTCCATCGCCGTCGAAAGGGGCAGCTGGGGAATCTTTCGACGACGCCATTCCTGCTTAAGTGAGCGCAAGACTATTGCTCGGAAGTATTTTGCCAATGCCGAGCGCGTTTTCCGATCCAATCTGGTTTTAGACCACCCTGCATGCCAATCTGCCAATTCTCAATCCACTCCCTTTCAATCACTTAAACTTTTGGCCGGTGTCTCTTTTGGCGCCCTGATCGCGGCTACTGCGACATTCCGTTCCTCTCAACTGTTCCGGCACACAAAGTTTCGGCGGTGGTTCAGTTGCCTGTCCCCGGACGCATAGTTTGACCGGACATGTCTTCGGTGCCGAGTGAAAGCCCTCACGGGCGGGAGGAGAAGGACGCGGCGCGGGATGCCGTCGCGGCGGACAACTCCGTCGTCGTCAACAACAGTACCAACGACTCCAGCCCCCCGACATCGTCGTCTCAGACATCACCGCCCGTAGAGAAGGCGGCTGCCCCTGCCGGACCTCCAAACGGTGGTCTGCAGGCTTGGCTCCACATCCTTGGGTCGTTTCTGTTGTACTTCAACACATGGGGTAGGTCTCCTCGGTTTTGGGTTTCCGCGAATGCAACCACCGTGACCAGCCTTCCCGGACTGAGCTCGCGATAGCTAACATGTCGACTCGTAGGTCTGATTTCGAGCTTCGGCGCCTTCCAGGCGTATTACCAGTCTGAGCTTCTAAGCAGCAACAGCTCTTTCCAGATCTCGACGATTGGTTCCCTGCAGAACTTTCTGATGGTGTTTCTTGGTTTCATCATCGGGCCAATCTACGATCTCGGGTACTCACGCTACCTGCTCATCACGGGTTCACTGCTAGTGCTCGCTGGACTGATTCTGCAGGCCTTTTGTCGGAATCTGTGGCAGTTTCTCCTTTGCCAGGGTCTCATTATTGGCATCGGAACAGGCTGTCTCTCAACCCTGGGTGTCGCGCTGCCGTCACAATGGTTTTCGACAAGATTGCCCCTAGCTAACGGCATCGCTGCCAACGGTAGCGGCGTTGGAGGGTAAGCATATCACTCACTTAGTCCGAGCAGGATGCAGCTCACTGACACGACTCCAGCCTCGTGCTTCCGGCTCTCTTCCGAGCTCTGCAACCGAAAATTGGCTTCCGCTGGACCGTCCTCGTCTTCGCGCTCATTTCCCTCGTCACTCTCGGCATCAGTTTGTTCGTCATCAAGACATCATCGCTAAAGACCCCGCCGAAGCGACGCCCTTGGATCGACCGTTCCGTCTTCACCGACCTGCCCTTCCTCCTCTTCCTCGGCGCTTGTTGTCTGCTCTTCCTGGGCATGTACACTCCGTACGTGTACGTGCAGAGCTACGCGTTGGAGAACAAGATGGCCAGCGAGAACGTCGCGCTGTATCTTCTCTCCATCCTCAACGGCGCCTCGATCGTTGGCAGAATCGTGCCGAACTTCATCGTGCCGTACACCGGCATCATGAACATGATTGCCAGCGCCGTCTTCGCCATGTCGATCGCGGCCTTCTGCTTCGCCGCCACCAACAGCCAGGGTTCACTCATCGCCGTGACGGTGGTCTACGGTTTCTTCGCGGGCACCTTCTTCGCGTTGCAGCCGACGACGTTTGTGAAGCTCACGGCGGACAAGAGTTACATGGGCACGAGATTCGGCATGGCATTCACCGTCATGTCTGTGGCGATTCTTTTCGGCTCGCCCATTGCTGGCGCTCTTTCGAGATCTTTTGGGTATTTGAGCGGCTGGATCTGGGCGGGCTGCTGCCTCGCGGCAAGCGGACTCACAATCTTTACTGCCCGCGGAGTCTCTGGGGGTTGGAAAGTAAATAAGGCGGTATGAAAGGCATATATTGCGTTGTACATATGTAATCATCAGTATTTATTCATATCAGTTCATTTCAATCTGGTCTGACATCTTGAGTGATAATGATTGTCGTGCCGGCTTTTTGCTCTTGGTAGTTGACTGTGGAATCAAAGGCGGAAGCCCCCGGCCAAACAACGGAAATCCAACATCACAGTTCCGAGATGCTAGACTGTTGACACCATAACCTCATGCCCATAACTGCTCGGAGATCGATCTGCTTTCGGGCCGTAACTGGGGCTCACGATTGGCCTTGCAGGACCGGTAGATTTTACCAAGAAAGGTGTCCTTCACATCAGTCGACAATCTATTCCAGTGTTCTCTCCTGAGGGATGGTGGAGAAGGGGTCGCACAGCATCTTATCAGGCGTCGGTATGCCGCTGTTGGTGGGAGACGCCGCCCTGACTCGCGAGTACTCGGCAAGGCAGCCCGGCTCTTTATGGGGGTTTCATCCCACCCATACCTCCGTCGATTGACGATCTGCACTGTATCTTCAAGGGTCATGCGTGGGTAATTGCCGCACTGCCTGCAGCTGCTTTGTTCTGCAAAGTTCAGAGTGGCCGTTCAAGGTTGCAATCTGTCGGGGCTGGCAGGGCTGTTCAGGCTTGTTTGATGATGCAACGCATCCAGATTATGGTGATAAATCCGGCTGAGTTTCCGAGAAGTATATAAGGCGACCATTCCGAGACCGAAGACTGCGAGGGGCTCGGATCTTTTGACCTCAGCTGTGGATTGAACCCTGTGACCTGCGCTATCTAACACCCAAAGATGTCGATTAAGACTGTTGCTGTCGTCGGTGTAAGTCTGCACACTTCATGTTCTGTTTCGCCGGCGTGAGCTAACCTCAGTGCAGGCCTCCGGCCTCGTTGGCCTCCGAGTTGTCAGGGCTCTACAAGAGCACGGCTTCAACGTCACAGCGATTTCTCGCGAGTCCTCGACAGCGAAATTCCCCGGAGGCGTTGCTGTTCGCAAAGCGGACCTCTCTTCGGTAGAGTCTCTCACCAAAGCCCTTGCCGGCCAGGATGCAGTCGTTTCCGCCATCTCCACCGTGGCAGCCGTTGTCCACGGCTCACAAGACCCACTCATCGACGCCTCGGTCGCTGCGGGCGTGAAGCGATTCATCCCGTCCGAGTACGGCCTCAATACCCGCAACCTCAAGGGCGAGATTCTCGGCGACTGGTTGATCGCCAAGACGGCTGCTGTTGATTATCTTATCAAGAAGGCTGAGGCCAATCCTAGCTTTACGTGGACTGGAATCGGAACGAGTCTGTTCTTTGACTGGGTGAGTTGCAGTTGATGAATTATGATGAAGCAAGTGGGAGAATTACGACTGATCTTGTTCAAAAGAGTATCACACGAGGCATCTACGGTATTGATCTCGAGAAAAAGCACATCGATATCTTCGACTCCGGCACCCAGAAGGTCTCAACAACATCCTTGGTTTTCCTGGCGGAAGGCATTGCAGCTGTGCTGAAGCACCCCGATGAGGTCGCCAACCAGTACATCAACATCATCGAGTTCGACGTGACGCAAAATCAGCTGCTGAAGCTGTTTGAGGCAGAGACTGGAACGAAATGGACCGTCAACCACAAGACTGCCGACGAGGTCAACGAGGAGGGCAAGAAGAAGCTGGCCGCCGGAGGAAGATTCCCCTTCGAGGAGTTCCTTATCGAGTACCACTTTGCCGACAAGCCTGGTCACTCCATCCCGGAGGAGGGTAAGGCTAACAAGGTGCTTCAACTTCCCCAGAGCGATCTGAGGGAGTTTGTCAAGGGATATATCAAGGAGAACAGCAAGTAGAGACTAAACTTAGCTTTTGATTGACGACCAGGGAAACAGGTGTGGCTTCGTCTGGTCCACGTTCATGTTGTGAAAGCTGGTGAATTTGACAGCAGACCCCATCATTCTGATCCCGTCATCCTAAGCAAGGTCATCTAAAAAGTCGGCTAATATTTGGTTTAGTTGTGTGAAGAAGAGTTAAGGTGACCCCGCCCCTCGCAGTCGCTCTTACCTAGCAGAAGGTGGGGTGTGGTACCTGAAGTGTTGCTAGCACTAACAGAACACTATCGTCGAACAGGGCTCCAATCCTACGCCAAGACTGATGCTCCATCGATGTGCTCAAGTTGTGAATAGCTGTGATCAGGCAGCCATCGTTGCCTAGTTACAGTTAGTCTTTCCTTTCAAGATGGAGGATCACGTGGTGGCTTGCAGCTCGTCTTACCCATGGCCTGAATTCCCCAACAGCACATACACTCGTCATCGTTCACAAAACTCCAACTATCGCTTCGTGAGAACGACGACATGAACCGAACCAACATGCACAACTGCTAAACTCGGGCAAGTCGGAAGATTTTTGCTGCCGTGCTTATACCACTTACTTGCTTGTTCAAACAATCATTATGGCAAACACCGCTCCCAGAGTTGCCGAAGAAGAGCGCCACGAAGCTCCTGAGTCGGTGGACGAGAAGGCGCGGCAACTAGCTGAAAAGATCAAGAACAGCAAACATTTCATCGTATTCACCGGTGCAGGAATATCTACATCTGCTGGTAAGTAGCACAGGTCAGCGAAGGGGACATGTGGCAATGGCGCGGACTTTCTGCCTGAGATCAGTTTTCCTGATGACGTGTCTTCAGGCATTCCGGACTTCCGAGGACCAGAGGGAGTGTGGACTCTCAGAGCACAAGGAAGACAGCAAGTGTCAAAAGGAACCAGCACATTGCAGGCAATTCCGACACCAACTCACATGGCGTTGGTCGAGTTGCAGAATCGAGGGCTATTGAAGTATCTCGTCAGCCAGAACTGCGACGGACTCCATCGGAGAAGCGGCATACTACCGGTAGGTCGCTAGAAATATCTTCATACGATACGTATCCTCACATGATCTCACAAAGGACCGAATATCTGAGCTGCATGGCAACAGCAACAGAGAATACTGTAGAGACTGCGACAAGGAATACATCCGAGGTGAGTGCCATACCCTCGATTCCTTGCACGAACATGGGATTGATGTGGCAACTATAGACTTCCGAGCCGTCGCAACGTATGAAAAGACAGTTCGTGATCATCGAACAGGCCGAAAATGTGCATTATGCGGAGGAGTCCTTCTCGATAGTATCATCAACTTTGGCGAGTCACTTTGGGAAGAGCCTCTGGAACGCGCCCGTGACAACGCCAAAAAGGCGGATCTATGCCTCGCCTTGGGTTCTTCTCTTACCGTCTCACCCGCAAACGAAATCCCGGAGACAGTCGGCAGAAAGAAACGAGGCCGTTCGAGCGCCGCAGGGCAACTCGTCATCTGCAACCTCCAGAGCACGCCGATCGACGAGTTGTCCGCCATCCGAGTGTGGTCTGCCACGGACGACCTCATGACCCGCGTCATGAAGAAACTGGACATCCCCATTCCGGTTTTCATCCTTCGACGTCGACTGATCATTGAGTTTGAGACGACAGGAGACGAGAGACATCAAATCGCCGTTCGCGGTATTGATGTGGATGGCACTCCTGCGACGTTTCTTCAGTCCGTCAAGCTCGAGCACAACAGACGCGTGGCGCGTTCCGAGCCTTTCACTGTGAACTTTCGTGGTGATCTAGAGATTGGAACGCAGTTAAAGCTTGAGCTTGAATTCATGGGCCACTACGGCGAGCCAAACTTGCACATTGATTTTGAGTACGATGGTGAGAAGCGGTCGCAGGCTTCCTACCTCTTGGAATACGACCCGGCTACTGGAGAGTGGAGGATGACAAAGCCGAATGATGAAGATATGCCTGGACCTCAAGAGGTTGCAGCCGGTGTTGCCTCGGTGGAGCGGGAACTTTCTGTGATAGACCTCACCGAAGACTGATTCTACGCTTGCAGCCGTGAGGATTTGGCCATGGTTTAGTCGCGTCCGTGGTCACATTAGATTATAAATCATCGTGTTTGATCCGATGAAACCAATAAACAAGCAGCTATAATAGGCAAAAAGATGTCACGCGCTACCACTGGTTGGGTTGATGATGATGCTTACCACCCGTTCCGGATCTTCGGCCCGGAATTATGGGCCCGATCCCGGTTCCGAGGGGCCGATGACGGCATCAGAGACCGCGGCATCTTCGGGTCGCCGCATACCCTTCATACGCAAGGGCCGTCGTCAGGTGTCCTAGTTGCAGATAAGACGCAATTTCCATACACGATTGATTCACAAAAGTAAGCTTACGGCTTTTCGATAGCGCGTCATTTGAGCCGCGTGATTTTCGCTGTTGGTTCTGTTCTTCTCATGGTAGGCCAAACGAAGCTTAGCAATCTACAATTGCTATTCCAGCATACCGGAGTTACCCCTCATCAGAACGGCGACCCACCTCCAAGGGACCCCGTTGGGACTTTTGTAGAAATATGGCATGACTTTTGTTATATAAAGCGGTGAGAAACCCAATGATTTAACACTACAAGTAGCAGTAGCATCACCAACCCACCGACTCTTGAAGCGAATCATCCAACATGGCGTTCAACCCGACCAAATCAACCGTCAATAATGAGAACTGTGACCTCCACTACTGGTATCAGGGCGAAGGACCCCTCATAGTATTCATCCCCGGCGGCAATGGTCACGGTCGGCAATACAACCCGATCATCACGGCGTTATCGGACAAGTACACCTGCGCCACCTTCGATCGCCGTCAGATGTCCGCCAGCCAAGTCAAGGTGAACAAGCGACTGAACCCGCCCCAGCAAGCCCGCGATGTTCGCGCCATTATTCAGGTCCTCGGCTTCGACAAGGCCATCATCTTCGGCAGCAGCATGGGCGGGCTGCTCGCGTTCCAGTTCGCGCACGATTTCCCCGAGATGGTCGATCACCTCATTGCCCACGAGGCTCCGTCGTACTCGCTCCTGCCCGATGCGACTGAGGTGTTCGAGTTCATGTACCACTGCATGGATGTATATGAGACGCAGGGCTTGGAGGCCGTGCAGCCGGTATTCGCCAAAGCGTTGCTGGGATACGATGACGAGGGCGTTCCGAAGCCGATGTCGCCGGAGCCGGTGAATCCCAAGAACTTCTGGGCTCATGAGTTTTCGGTCTTGATGGGATATATGCCAAATCTACTCCGAATCAAGGCGAATGGAACGAGTGTTGGAGTGATGAGGGGTGTGAGGAGTCGGGATGCGTCGTATGCGAGGTCGACGAACGAGCAGGCGAAAGTCTTGGACTGCCCTCATTTTGATGTGCCTGGTGGTCATGAAGGGTTCCAAGTCGAGCTGGAGGCGTTTCTGCCGTACTTCTTTAAGATGTTGGAGACTCTGGAGAAGAGGCGTAGCGAGCGTTCGTGAAGGGTTTATCTGAAGAATCTCGGTAAACCAGAAGGTTGGTTGTCTGGTAATCTTCTCGTAGGGTTCGTTTTCGTCATCTGGTCCGGTGCTTGTGACATCTGCAAGGTAGATCAGTGAAACTTAAGCTTCTTCAGCCCTCTCTTCTCTCGCCAATGATTTGTTCCCTCCAACATCTCGTCGCAACCAACCAGCAACCAGCCCCATTTCCTCAAGAAGGGTTCCGTCGCCTCCCATCCCCTCGGATCCCACGGCTCGCCCCACGCAATCAGCGCCGCCTCCTCCACCCCGGCCCCGGCCCCAACGTCGACAATGTCCCGGCACATGTCATCCTCGTCGATGTAATCTTCCCCCTTCTCCGCTACGACCTGGAGAAAGTTGTCACGCATCTGCGGGTGCGGGAAGAAGTCGATCCAGGGGTGGTGCTCGACGGCTAGCTGCAGGGCTGTGGGACGCATATTCTCCGGGCACGAGATTGTCGTGGTGGATGGGCCCAGGTCAGGGCCCATTTTGTTGAAGGGCGAGATCGCCTCGTAGGTGAGCCACTCGGAGTTGAAACCGAGGGCGTGGGCATTTTGAACGAAGGCGTGGAAGACGTTGACGCGAACGAGGGTCGTCAGGTACGACGGGCAGGGCTGACCGCGGATGTAGTCATCGTACGCCTCCTGAGCGAATGTTGCGAGCATATGGCGCGTCTCTGCGTGTCCCAGCTTGCAGAGATCGGACTTTTCGTGTGTAGGCAGACTTGCTATGGTGTTGGCTACCATGTAATCATTTTGTGGCGTTTCTAATTTCACCATGGCGGTTGAGGAATCGGAATTTTGATTCTGCGCTGGAGGGGAAGCCTGCTTTCCCTTTTGGTTTCTTCTCCCTACATTCAAGGGAAGGCCATGTTAGTACAGATACAACACATTCCAACTAGTCGGACAAGGGCCATTAGTGAGGAACTACTAACGACGAGCCCGCTGGTTCAGGCGGTTCTGCAACTTCCTCCTCTCGGCGGTGCTCGTCACGCCAGTCCAGTCTTCCGAAGGGTCACGCAGCTCCGCCAGACGAGGATTCGACTGCACTGGGATCGGCGTCCCTTCAGGAACCGCGGCGCCGTGACTGAAACATAGATCCATTGTGTACTTCGACACGTGGACGTCAGCCGTCAGCCGGTTCTACGGAGATTATTTTCGTCGAATAGTTGCCAGATCTGGACCATCTAGGTCGAGTAGTGGCGGAGGTCGTCCGTGAGAATGAGACAAAGAATTGGACAATCTCGTCTGGGAGTTCCAAGGCTGACGTTCCATATATGCAGGCTGCTGACGGCTTCCACCGTTGATGGTGTCAAGGATGCTCCCGCAAGCTGGCAACTCTATCGTCGAATCGGCGTAGTTGCCCCTGGGCAGATGGCGGGGCTCGCACTGACTCAGGGTCGGACGTCTGTTCTACCTACTGCGGTAGTGTATCCGTACCGTTCCTACACTCGAAGATCAGACGCCGTTACAGTTTGCCTACGAGGCCCAACTGTCACCCTTGTGAATGTTGACCTGACCACGACAAGTCTGGGATTGATTCAGCAACGGAACCAACAGTCTTTGGCTTCTTTCACTGTGAGTTATCACAGGTTCGTTGGTAGATATAAACCCTATTCCGTGAAGCCAATCCCGGGTTTGTAATCGTCTAAGGTAGCGAAGGCGAAGCCAATTCCACTTTGGATAGACGTACGCAACGGATTTAAGACCCATATCCACCATTTTTAGCGCGTCAGCAGGCTGCATTAGCGTCCGTTACTGGCATTGGGTCTGTCCAACAGACCAATGAGGAGATTCGCACTTGGATGGCTATCCCTGCTTTATTTTTCGGGTTCGGTTTTCGTAAAGCTCCCACCAACTATGTCAGTTCGTTACGTCAGGTACTCGTGCGCTTTAGACTCTTCCAAGCGGTACAGACGACTGGGCATAGGGCATGGTTAGGTTTGGTTGGTTGTGTTTCTGCAGGTATCGAACGAGTTGTAAATGCCTTCGTTAAGAAAACGCGTAGCTCTGAGGCGCTGCAAGCACAGTCGGCCCGTTATAGATATGGAAGAGTCATTGGCGTGAAGGGGCTTCTCTCACTCTTGGCTTAGCGAAGCGCTTCATCATCTTCGTGGGTGGCTGGGTGTGGTGTTTCTGTGTCCAGGCCGGGCGTACCGGTGGAGGTGTGTAAACCCAAGCACCGATACAGCAGTTTACCCGTTGATCAACAATGTCATAAAGACATCTTTTAGCATCGATCGAGTACAGTCTGGTCGGTTACCTCCGTGCCTCCCTACTACTCCAACAGCCAGGGATAACAGTACGAGCGGAAATGTATCAGGATAAAATTATTCATGAAGGAGTCGCTACTGCGACACCCCTGACTGCCGAGAACCCCTCAACTAAACAAAGCCACTCAGCATATTTAGAGAATGTACATGCCGATTACGCGCTGAAGCCATCTATGACATGGAATCTTCTACGACATGAAACAACTTTCTATCATATGAGAGGGGGCTCGTTGTAGTAGGAAGGCTCGTGATCAAAACGATACTTGAAGTTATCATGTCGCGTATGGAACTTCATGACCAGATACCAGGTCCTCCTGTTCCGTACAATAACCCTATGACTGAGAGTCTCGTATGGCATAGGGGCCATTCGCACAGCACAGCGGGCACCGAGGTCCCGGGCGTCCTGCCTCACCCGCGTCTTGCTTCTAGAGCAGAAGTCTACGCGCTAACACCACATTTCAACCGCGGACTTGTGATTGGGGGTGTTGGTAAACACTTGTGGGTGTCGCATAAGTGCCGCTTCATAACTCGTTCTTCACAATCCGTACTCTCCGGATATGTCCAAATCTGCGAGCTGGATTTAGGCTACCTGAAGCCTCAGGCTGCATTCTTCCATTTCACCATACGCCCGTAGAATGGCGTCTGGAATATGAAACGTTATTTACCGCTCTTGGAACAGTAGTCTACGGTTTCGCCGACATTCCCCGTAGAAAGCATGGGGAAACGATGGCACAAGCACCTCTGATCGCCAAGTCGGGTGGATCCTGAAATCCGTGTTATGCTTCAAAGGAGGTTCAGCAGTTTACCCGATTCTCCTCTCACGGGTCCTGTGGCAATAATGACATTCAATTCCGTTCCTTCCAGCTTTTGATGACCACACGCATTACACCCAACAGCACCTTGTATTCTTGTGTTAGGCAGATCGGCTAGACTTTGCCTGGGAAACACGTCATGCTTCTCCGTCCAACAATTGTCAAAAAAAGAGGGATATCAAAGATGCTCTTGTTATTATGTGATTACCGTCAGCGAGCTGCAGCACCAGACGGATTATGGTACCGGCCATCTCCCAGGCGGCGCAGGGGGCCGTGAAATCTTCGTCGCAGACTCAGAGTAAACTTTGGACACCGCCCTTCTTACAATGTCAGCAAACACAATGCAAAAGCTGAAGCATCAGGTCAGACAGTTCAAACATAACAAACCTTCTTTCCAATATCTTTCATCCAACGCAGTTATGGGACTTGTACGACTTGTCCATGAATCATGGCATGAGCCGGATAAATAATTACCAATCAGAATCTACCAATGAGCCTCATGCTCTGCGTCCAATGAAAACTCAGCATAACTAGCCAATGAAAACCAAGACGTTTTAGCGAATCAAATCACTCGTTTTCTTCCACATATCGATGTCTCTACCTACCATTGAACATGAGAAAGCTGCCCTGTCTTCCCTAGTATGTTGGAAACAGATTGATTTAGACTTTCAAAAGGCATCTTTAATAAAGTTGTAGAGCCACAACCCCTGCTTCCATGACAAAAGAGCATACATACTACACCGCCTCCTTGGTGTCCTCAGCTCAGACAGCTGACACGAGGGCGGTAGAAAGACTCTCACACGATCAGAGTATGGAACAATTTTCGCAGCAACTTTGAAACGAAACAGTCACAAGCACATGAAAGAAGTTAAATAGCTGGTAAACTCCAGAGGTTTTGGTTCTTGGATGCGATGAAGCTTACCTAGACCTACTTCTGCTAATCTGGCCCCGTTCAAGGGACATCGGAGGCTGTCGAGTATGCGGTATTCGTACATTATGGTCGATGCCTGCGTATCAAAACTCAAGGCGTGTAACTCCACATCATTCTGAGCGGCCTGGACTTTGATTGATTGCCTTTCAATTGAGGGTTTAGACGCACGATTCGTGTTGAGCAATGTGACAGTGCTGATTTCGAGGACATGGATACCTTCGTTGACTCACGGCATCGAAAGAGGGTAGTTTATGCTCGATCACATAGAAAACAACTCGCGGCCTATGGGGCAGATGTTTTTAATATGAAGACCAAAGAAAAACGATCTTATTGATCCTAAAACGAGTGGGTTCGAAGTGAAGATATTTACAGAAAGGAGGTAAGAGCGTGCTCCATCGAGTGTTGCCCAATGTACAATTTTGAATCATGCAAGTTCCAACCAGAGGGTCTATGCTTCCGTGTCCCAAGTCTAAACATCTTAAACATCGTACGTGCTGCCGATGGGGCCGAACTTGATGTTGGACCAGATGACCTGAGAGTTGGGGTACTGGGAGATGACCTCGGAGGGAACTCCGGAGGTGGTGGGGCATGGGCCACGGTCGACGCCAGGCTCGCCGGCGCGGTCGACGGGGTAGCTGCTGTCGAGCCAAAGCATGTTGGCGAAGTTCTTTGCAAAAGTTAGTACAAGTAACCGCTGGTGGCCTGGATGCTTGATGACTTACGTCGCTCCAGATGGACATGACAAGGACCATGGGGATCTCGAGGGCAGAGTTGAGCTTGCCCCAGCCGCCAACCTCGTTGAAGCGGTCGCGCTCTCCGAAGACGGAGAATTGAGCCTCGCAGAACTCGGGGGTGATGTCGGCGGTCTCGTTGGGGATGCCCGGGTAGGTAGTGCCGGGGATCTCGATCGTGTTGCCGTCCTGAATGAAGAACTGAGACATGCGGTTGTTCTCGAAGCGAGTGACAACACTGTACGATCATGTTAGTCTCGGTCTTCGAAGGTGATGACAGCGGCTAGCTAGATTAGGGTACTCACGTGAACTTCTTGGACGTGTCAACGGTCTTGCCCTTTCCGTAGAAGTCCTGGTTACCCATGCGGTACGGGTTGTAGTCGCAACCGTTGGCATCGCAGCCACCGCCGTAGCGGTCCTCAGAGTAGGTACCGCCGCAAGTAGTAGTCTCGCAGACGTGGTATTCGTTGTTCACGCAAGGGTGGGGAGTAAGAGCGAAGGCAGCGTTGTTGGACTCCCAGACGTCAATCTCTGCGCAGCAGGCACCGAGGTTACCGAAACCAGAGTTGGCATCGGTCTTGGAGGGCTGCCAGCCGGCAATGTTACCCTATTCGCGGCTCAGTCAATCTTGTGATTCTCAAAAGATAGTATCCGAATCTCCTTTTCAACTTACCCGACCGTTGATGAACTTCAGATCACGAGCACACTGAGCATCGCAGTATCCAGTACCGTACTTGGCACCAGCCTTGTTGTTGGCCTCGTCGGCCAGACCACCATCTTCTTTCATGGAAACGAAGTAGAGAGCGCTGTTCATACCGCACTCAACGGAGGACAGATCGACATCGAAGGCGAACTCGTTGTTCATGAGAGTGAACATCTGGTACTTGGTCTCGCTGTTCATGAGGTACATGCGAGAACCGACGTTCTTGCCGTACTCGTGCGTCTGAACGAACTTGAGGGTCATGGCATTGCCGCTGGTTGAGACACCGTAGGTGTTGCTGTAGTCGGCTCCCTCGATGGCGCAGTTCTTCGCGCAGTCATCAGCTGAGGTGCACTTGTTGGTCCACTTGTTTCCCTCGTAGCAGTTCTCGTATCCGCTGAGTGATTATGTTAGTCGACTTGAGATCATTGAGAAGAGTGAGTAGCACGTACCCGACATTGTGGGCCCAGCGCCAGTTGGCATCGATGACGACGTCAGAGCTCTTCTGGGCGCAAGAGCCAGAGGAGCAGTCGGACCAGCTCAGCTTGGGGTGGACTTCGGGATCCTCAGTGCCAACCTGCTGGGCCACGGCCATGGCCAGCATGGAAAGAGCGGGAATTGTGTACTTCATGATGAAGATAACTGAAGAGAACGAAGAGTTGCCGGATGAGACTAGGAGCTGCCGAAGTGTTGATTGATTGCGGGATGAGGAGCGATATCAAAATCTCTCCATCAACAGGAGATTGTCGCTCTACTTATGTGCTCGAAAGCCATCTCTGAAAGTTCAATATCGCCCCTTCACGGAATGAGGCTCGCCGAACTGATCTCCTTTGGCGTCCCGACATCCGGTAACATCGCGTCTGCGTTCCGTGATCAAACCACCAGGCCAGGTAGTCATCGTCGACGGAATCAGTCTAAGTCAGCTGGCGAGAAGCAACCACACGGGCGGCTCTTCTCAAAGAGGGCCCATGTGACCTCAGATTCCATGGTCGACTTTCCATCTTCAGAGATAACCAGGTCAGCCGGGACGAAGATTCCGCTCGTTCTCAGGGGCCGTATGAAGTTGCTCCAGAGGAGACAATTACTCAAAGCAGCGATTCCCTCTTGAACCCATGGCTCTCATGGCTCTTCGATCCGGAAAGCTCCATATTTCAAACAATGGCCAAGATCTTGTCAGCGGGGAGGAAGCCTCTCCATTGGTCGAGAGTTTGGAAATCAACGGGTTGTGGCGGGCGACTTCTGATGAGCCAAGTGATGTCGTCCAGGGCCAATGTCTCGGCGTCGGCAGACAAGCAAAGAAGTCCGGGATGAACGGGAAGAAGCTGCGGAATCCCCCAGTGATGCTCGCCGATCTCAGCCGTCTTCGGTGTTCGCTGGTAGAATGTCCGAACTGATTCGGCAGGGCTCCCTTGCCCGTCTCGGCGCTTCGACGAGGACGCGTAGATGGAGACCCGCGCTGGCAGGAGGCTCCTTAAAACATGCTCTCCTGCATGCGTCCACGCGCTCAACTCAGTCCTTGGCGAAGGAGCTTGAAGTTTTTCCAGCCATAGAACTGTAAGATGGAAAAAAGAAAGAAGTCTTGGTAAACCCTTTCTTCGGCTCTGCTCCGTGTCCGGCCTGAGAAGGTTGAGATCATGCGCTCCGTGATGTGATTCTTGCCACTCCGTTAGCGAACGGCATTAATCAACAAAGAGCGGCCGCCCACGCAATCTCTCACACCGTTCGTACTGGTAGTTTGGGTCCGAGAACCATCAATAGCACCCGGCAGCCATTAGGAAAGGTCGGGCGGCACAGGAGAGCATGCAAAGCCGGTTCCGGATAGCTGAGCGGCAGCCGGTCGTGCAAAACATAGGGTATCGCAGAGTCTTGCCCAGGGGCCGAAGTCGATAAGTGGCCCTATGTTTCTTGGCTTTGATCTTTTGCCGAAGAGGCGTCTGGGGAATCTGCGGGGTGAAGTCTCGGCGTGCAGGCATTAGAGCGGGAGGCGGGCGAAACGGGGATAAATATGTCTTCCTCATTGGCTTCAAAGCGGGGCAAAAGGGTAAACATCACGGCACACGGAGGACGAAGCTCCGTCGGCTTCATATAATTCATTTTATATCCGGCATCGATTGGTGTTTCTCCTTGGTGACGTACTCCTTAATATTCGCTTCTGCATTCAACCAGCGTTGCATTTCTTGGTGATACCCTCAGGTGGCCGGTCTCGTTTGCCGGATGGAAAGCCGCTCGGGACAGCGCTTTGCGTATGTACGGAATGTTACGAGGAAACACTCAAAGTACGTCGGTTACACAGAAAAACCGATCAAATTTCCAGAAGAATCCCATGTCTCCGGATGACGGGCCGAAGAGCAGCGAAAACAGATCAGAATCCATTCAATGTATTGGAAACCAGGCACCACTTCTCGCGATGCTTTAGGTTAGCAACTATGTCACATTAACGGATGCATGTGCGCCTGACTGAAATGCCTGACTGTGTATCTTTGATTGAAAGGCTGTTGCGGCGTTTGCAGAAATTGCCGTCTATTAGCCGCCTTGTCAGCGCCCAAAATACGGTGGTGTATGAATCGGCTTGAGGCATTCATCGGGGTGATTGCACAGCCTATTGAAGATTCGGGATCTGTTGTCATCTAACATACAAAAAGAGAGTAAGAGGACCTTCATCCCAAATATGATTGGAAACAACCCAGTGCATTACAATTGCAGCTTCTTTTCAAAGAATCAGCAAATTGACATTGTCAGTTCTGCAATAGATCGAGCCATCTGGCAGTCGTGCAGCCTTGAGCCGAGTGTCATGCAACAATTCTCCCGAAGACAATCTCATGGAAGAAAAACAAAGCTTCGGAAGTTAAACCAAGAGGCAGCCCGAGTTATAAGTGTCACCACAGTTTCTAATCATATTTTCGCAACAGCACCATTAACCAGTCGGCTTCCTTCACAATGCCCTTTAATGGTCATCCACTTGTCCATATTTCCCGGTTTGCTCTTTTCCTCATGTATTTCTTAAAAGAAGAACTCTCCAGATGCCTAGGAATTCCTTTGGGAGGTCGAAGGTGTCATCATTTATCGTTATCACAGTCTTATCCCAGTCGGTTCATGCTGACATTTACCAAATCGACGTTGTCGGGTACGAGCTCGATGATACTCTTCAAATCTCACGATTTCTCGCAGCGCACCTTAGACTCAATCAAAAGGATACAGATTTGCCCAATGAGGCTTATTGTAGTAGCTGGACTTAATTAGAAAGCCACATTGTTACACTGCCTCTTCAACGCAGGGACAACATCTCTTTATTGCAAACGTATTGGCTCGCTACATTCCAGCTCCCTGGCACCTGGGCACTCGGGTCTAGTCTCGCCAGTGGACAAACACTGATCCGCAGACAATAGGCACGAAATTGACGCCGAGTCTGCTGAACTGGCTGATGCCGGAATGACAGTCAGGTACCACGCAGGCACGCAGTGCGAGTAGACCATATCCGCCACACCGTTGAAGTGACTGGACAGATACGAACCACCATGTTAGTCAAATTCAATACGCTAATTTGATTAATACAGCTGTTTAACTACTCTTCAAACACTCCTGTACTGGTATTGAGCCGATGCTATGTTCTTAGAAAGCCGCGAAAAAGCGACTGATTGCAGCTAACTTGTTTGGATTAGGAAAGATTGAACGACATGCATAGCAGATCAAAAACATGTCAGCAAGATTTCAAATCGGTATAAAAATATCGTGTGTACGCCTCTATCAGACAGCTCGGGGCCATCCGCAACACGTGGTCTCCAATCGACCAGTGATTTTCTCGCCCCTTACGAGTCTCTTACCGCTTTTTGTCTCTCGGTTGTCTCGCATCGTCGAATCGGATATCTCGAAAGGTCGCCCCGCATGCACATGGCCGAGGGTCTTGCCCCTTTGTAGTTGTATATAAGCCCAATAGGTTTCTTATTCATGACTTCGCGTTCCAACGCGCGTACGGCCCATACCTCAAATGGCTATTGTGTCCGAAGGCCGAAGTCGCCTATCACTCTCGGCGGTAAGACGTGCTTGCAGAGATGCATTCATGTGTAACAGTGAGAGCTCACGCCAACCGTAACGAGGAATAGCGAGTCCAACAATCCCACGATGTCACCCAAATCGCATCCCCGCTTTGGGAAGGTTACGGCGATCTCACGATTACTAGAGGCCGTACATCGGGCCGCAGCGCTATTATGTTGTTCCCTTGATCGCGGCATGAACTTTGTGAGATGCATGCTGTGTTCTAAATCAATTGGCCAGAACACGACCCTGTACGGCTGCCCGTCTTACGTGCATGTCCCAGACTCAATCCTTCAGGTCTAGTGTCAGTCTTGTCTGACGGGTCTATTGGATGCAGCTTGCCACTGACTAGGGCTTTGATAAGACGCCCAGAATGCTGACAGGGAGGTGATCTTGGACATCGGGGTCAAGTCTGGGGTTAAAAGCTTGACTTCGGCAGTCGTTGTCCTCCGCGGAGATGCCTTTCTCTCTTAATACCTGTAGTTAAGTTACCTGTCCATTTGAAGCGGTCTCGTTGAAAGCACGAATTGAAGCTTTGAAGCCACAATGGAATCAGACGGTATTACGAAGTCGGAAAAGACGGCTCCTCAAGCAGAGTCGATCGAGCTCGCAGAGTCGCAGCCATGGGACCAACACTCCACAAAAAAGCTCCTCAGGAAGCTTGATTGGCACATCATCCCGTTCATGTCGCTGATCTATCTGTAAGTCATGGATTACCGTTCCCACAAAATAAGGTCTCTTGAACATGCAACGTTAATTAGAGTAAAGATTATGCTTCTTAGATCGGACAAATATCGGAAACGCCCGTCTCGACCACTTGGAGCAAGATCTCAAGTTGACCGGCATTCAATACAATGACTGCCTTGCCGTTCTGTTCCCCTTCTACATCGCCGCCGAAATCCCCAGCAACATGATGATGAAACGCCTGCGGCCTTCCATCTGGTTAACTTTCATCATGGTGTGCTGGTCGGCAGCAATGATAGGACAGGGCTTTGTCAAGGGCTACTCAGGGCTTATGGCGACGAGAGTCATTCTGGGTATTTTTGAGGGTGGTCTCTTCCCAGCAAGTCCACTACCTGCAGCATCTTGCGGTGACATGTAATGACAAGTGTTTCTAGGGAGTTAACTACTACATCACGCAATGGTATTGTCGACATGAATGCGGTCTAAGGATGGCCGTTTTCTTTTCTGCTGCCACGCTTGCTGGGGCTTTCGGCGGTATTCTTGCACGAGGAATCGCCGAGATGCACGGCGTCGGAGGTCTTTCTGCTTGGGCCTGGATCTTCATTCTCGAAGGCATTCTCAGCATTTTGGTCTCATTCACCGCTTACTGGGCTATTTACGACTATCCTGGAACGTAAGTGGTGCTTTCCCTCCGTGTAACCACAAGCTAAGACGTGCATGCTTTTAGTGCTCGATTTCTCAACGAAAAAGAACGCACTGAAGTCCAGAGACGGCTCCAGGAAGACTCGGGCTACCTATCAAACGAGTTTAACGTCAAGTATGTGTGGCAGGGTATCAAAGACTGGAAGATCTACATCCACATGCTCATTTGCATGGCGGGATTCTGCCCCATTTACTCCATCGCTCTCTTCTTGCCGACCATCATCAAGAACATGGGCTACACGTCGAACAATGCCCAGCTGATGTCTGTGCCGCCCTACGTCTGCGCATGCTTTTTCACAATTATTGCCAGCTGGTACGCAGATAGGATCAGGCAACGTGGTATCTTCCTGCTGGGGTTCCAACTCGTCGGCATTTTGGGGTTTGCGTTATTGGTTGGCACCAGCAAAGCTTCGTCGCAATATGCCGGGACAGTCTTCGCTGCGGTCGGTAAGTAACTCATGAAGATTCTGGGATTACATATCACAAAACGACTAACAGTTCTGGCAGGAATTTACCCACAGATTCCTCTCGGAATGGCGTGGAACAGCAGTAATATCGGCGGCAGCTTGAAGAGAGGAACAGGGATTGCCATGCAAGTTATGGGAGGCAATTGTGGAGGCATCATCGCCTCCTATGTTTACCTCTCCCGTGACGGCCCACGTTACACTACCGGGCACAGCATTCTCATCGGGTTCATTGGGTAAGATGCATACTCTGAATTCTCTGCTTCTACGTGCTAACCCAGAACCAGCATGGCCTTTTGTCTGACGTTGTTCATGACTACGTGGTGCAGGAGAGAGAATGCCCGTCGCGACAAAGTGGCCCAAGAAGCCGGAGTTCAGGAGTTGACTGAAGAGCAAAAGGCTTTGGAAGCAGAGCTAGCGGATAACGTGCCATGGTTCAGATACACTATCTGAAGGAATCAACGGAAGAGACACATTTGTTGTCTACCGGGGTTGCCTGAAAATATTTGGACCTGTTTGCACTCGCACTTTACTGATGGAATATGTGGACTGGCTGATGGACGGTCTCGTAGAGTACAGCTGGAATTACAGTTGGGAGACTTTAAAAGCTTATGTTGCCATGTGATTGAGTACGTCCTCGCTCCAGAAAGCCATACATACCAATAGATCATTTCCAGTGGCGGAATCCTAATCACATGGGAGCTTTCAAAATTGTTAGGTCCGCATGTCATGGTAGCAACGGAAGCATGATAGAAGACGTATGATGGAACTATTCAATATAAGATATGTAAATATAAAATATGTAATAGCTTCATGCAGCGTAAAACCTTTCCCTTGTGTTGTTGGTTGGTGTTCGAAGCTATTGATGATATCAACGCTGGAGAAGCGCAGTTGAGCTGACGACAAAGGGGACGGCTCATGTTGCAGCGGCTCAGAAACCCTCTCTCTGCTGCTCATCTAGTTCAATATCTCCGTAGAGTGGCAACTCGGTCAAGGCTTCTCGTAGAATTCTGAACCCTTCGAGGAGGTCCTCGTTGCTGATTGTCAGTGCCGTTCCCAAGCGTACGCGACCTCTAGGTGCGGGATACACTAGAAGTCCTTTGTTCGCGCATAAAAGCATGAGCCGACGAGCCGTGATCTTTTCCTCTCGGGTCTCGTACTCTTCGTTGAGAAAAAGGCTCATATCAGCGCCGAAGGCGGTGGCATATCTGAGATATGGAAAACTCCAGCTTGAAATCTCCTTCTTCCATTGCTTGTGTATGTTCAGTGCTCTCTGTGGCAGATTCTCAGTTTCCCAGATGTCAAGAGAAGCCTCAACGACAGCACACGCCATCGGGGTTGAGGCAATCGTGCTGAGCGAATGGTACGGTTTGACGTTTGTCAAAACTTCGTCGGACCCGAGTACGAAGGACGCGGGATAGGCGCCCCCAGAGATGGACTTGCCCATGACAATCATGTCGGGCTTGTTCTCCGGTCCCAGCCAATCTGAGCTGAGAGTCTTGCCTGTCTTGCAGGCGCCCATGCGGACTTCGTCTGCAATGTACAAGATGTTGTACTTCTTGCAAAGTTGACGGACCTGAATGCAAAACTCTATCTCCTCCTCCATTGACCTACTCAAGTACAAATTAGTTTGCGTCTTTGGGGGTTCCAAGCGCGGGCAATTTCGGACCTTGAAGTACCATGAAGAGGCTCCATAATGACACCAGCGACACGTTCGTGCATTTGTTCAAAGGCTTCGGCGTAATCCTCAGCATGAAGATATCGAAGGACCTTACCAGTCAAAGGATTAATGTTTGTCACGTTTCCACTAAAGGTTCCGTATACTAATGCCTCAATTAGCCATCGAGAGACTGGAGTTTCGAGAGAGTCCACGTACGATCCCAGCCTGCCTCCTGCTCCATCAGTGGCCAAACGCCCGAAATTGTGCCATGGTAGTTCTCTGAAGTTCCGAAGACCAGAACCTCGGCTGGGTCGATCTTCTTTGTCTTGATACCCCAGCCACGGGCAAGCTTGCAAGCCGTATCCGCAGCCTCAGCCCCAGAAGTCATTGCGGTGACCTTGTCGTATCCGAACTTCTCGCACAATCGTTTAGCCAAACGGGGCCAGGATGCTGAGACTCCAGCGATGTTGGCCAAGGTAACTGCAATTTTGTACTGGTAAGCACTTATGTCATTACCCGAAATATATGCGATCTTACTTTGCTGGGCTGACTTGACTTGTGCTTCAACGATAATTGGGTGGCATTGGCCAAGGTTAGTGGCGCTAAAGCCGCAAATAAAGTCGATGAGTTCGTTTCCAGCTGAATCCTAGAAAAACAGTTCTCAAAAGCATGGTCTTGATACGAAGTTTAAAGTCAAGAGGGCTTACTTACTACGAGGCGAGAACCCTTCCCGGAATCAAAGTAGACTGGGAGTAGGTTCACACCACCCACACTGTACTGTTGCGAGAAGTTGTATAACTCTCGACCAGACTCAGACACTTTCAAAGTGCGCTTGGTAACATTGTTGTTCGTTGAGGTAGGCATTATGAGAACGTTTGTCGAGTTCCTCGCAAAACGTTGATGGTTTCAACTTCAATTGTAGGCTCACGGTAAAGGGGAAACGAAGAATCAAGTATGTAAACACATTCATATGGAGACACTGTATGCTTCGAATATAGCATTAAATACAACTCAAACATTCAACACTCCGGATATTCATGGCACTTCTATCCGGAGTTTTGCGTAAGCAATAACTCTCGTCAGTCGAGAAGGCCTCAATCACCTGCAAGCGGTCCTTGTCACCCGCAACGGACGCACGGGCGAATGACGCGATGAATTATTGACGCAATGCTTGACTGCAATCTTCCCAAATAGGAAGTCTTTCTGCACTTGCCAAGAATGCATATAACCGGATAGGCTAACCAGGACTTGACGAGAGAGCATGGATGATTCAGGTTGGACGGATTACGTATCGCCGTTTCCCCGAGGATCAGCCTATCTTAATTGAGCGTGTCTTTCCTATAGGGAGGACATGAAAGCCGTCTGAGGTAACGAACCCGATGAACTTATTCCAGTCAGTACTGCCGAGGAAATTTGCTCGAAGTTCACGCGCACGAATAGAACGGTTGATTTTGCAAGCATGCCGCGCCATCCTCGCCAGAGTAAGAAATCCCCAGATGACTTCAATAAGCTTGCTAATTCGTCGCTGAACAAAGACCCCCTCTTGCCCGACGCTATCGGTGAAGATAGTCTCTACTCGGACGAAGGAACTTCTCTTCTACGACCGGAAGACCATGCATTATTTCGACCGTACACTTCGAAGTGGGAGGCAGCCCTTTCCCTAAGTGAAAGTTGGGCTCTCCTCCAGCTTTCACTTCCCGTGATCGCCTCCTATCTTCTTCAAAACTCTCTACAAACAATCTCAGTCATCATCGTTGGAAGATGCTTGCCCGGTGACCTGTCAGTTGCAGCCTTTTCGTACATGTTTGCAACATGCTCTGGCTGGCTGATCGGGCAAGGAGGTTCCACAGCTCTCGACACACTTGCTTCTGTGGCGTTCACTGGAGGCATCAATAAGTATCAACCCGGGATACTGTTGCAACGCTCTTTCGTTGTTCTCACTCTCTTCTTTATTCCGATTTGCATTATTTGGTTTTATTCCGAGCCTATCTTCCTCGTGCTCGGTCAAGACAAACAGCTTTCTCACGATTCGGCGAAGTTCTTGACGTACCTCATTCCCGGAGGTTTTGGTTACATCTACTTTGAACTCATGAAGAAGTATCTACAGTCGCAAGGAATCATACGGCCGTCAACCTACGTTATGCTCATTGTATCTCCACTCAACGGGCTGTTCAACTACCTGTTCATCAACGGCTTCAACGTCGGCCTGATGGGAGCTCCTATCGCTACTGGTATCTGCTACTGGATCGCCTTCATACTTCTGACCCTCTACACTGGTTTCGTCCAAGGACATGAGTGTTGGGGTGGCTGGAACAGATCTTGCCTCAAAAACCTCGACGCCTTTTCTCGAATAGCGGCTTTGGGCATCATTCAACTTGGCACCGAGTTCTGGGCCTTTGAAATTATTGCTCTAGTTGCAGGCCGCTTAGGTAGTCTTCCGTTGGCCGGACAGAGCGTTCTCATGACGGCCGACCAAGTCATTGTCACTATTCCATTTGGAATCGGGGTAGCCACAAGCTTCCGTGTGGGCAACGTTCTTGGTTCTCAAGATGCGGCGGCCGCTCGACGGGTTGCCCGTACTTCAGTCACATTGAGCGTTGCGGTAGCTGGCCTCATTTTGTCCGTTCTGGTAATAGGTCGCAACCACCTTGGGAAACTATTCACGACGGACCCTGAGGTTGTGCAATACGTTGCTGGGGTCCTGCCCTGGGTAGGTCTTTTCCAGCTTGCAGACGCCCTCAATGGAAGCTGCGGCGGGATTCTAAGAGGGATGGGCAAGCAGAGGATCGGCGCTGCGGCAAACCTCATAAGCTACTACGTCGTCGCCCTTCCTTTGGGATCACATATGGCATTTAGAGGCCTTGAACTCTCAGGGCTTTGGATCGGGCAGTGTATAGGAATGGGTCTAGTCGGAATGCTAGAACTACTCTTTGTACTATGGACAGATTGGGAGCAAGAAGTTACTCGGGCTTTGGACCGAATCAAAGAGGACGAGGACGAACCTGGAAGTCAACAAGACCTCCTGACATGAGAGAACTACTCTCCAGTGAAGACATTGCTTCCAGTTCCAAGGTGCACGGCACGTGTGCAAATAGACTCGTTGTAAATGTAATATTAGTCTCCTTATTCTCTACTTGACCACAAGTCTCTGCGATAACTTCCTTTTCTAAGGATGGCTCAATGAAGTTGATTATGTACTCTCGGGACTCCACGAGAACCACGCAAGGTTCTTCGGTGAGAGACGCCGTCTCTCAGCATTTTCCAGCTTGTCAATTTCTTTTTTTGAATACACTACTCACATTATTTTCACACGCTTGGGATGTTCAGTTATGACGGGTGAATGTTGATTTTCTATATCAGCGCAGTTTCTAAATTGACTTGAAAGCAAAGGCATCAAAACTACTGCTGACATGACCCATTTACATTGCAACCCAGACGGTTCAAGAATGCCATCTTGTTTTACAACTTTAAGGGGCCCTTCCTGACAAAAATGCTCATCATCTCATATAGGAGATCGGCCGCTGCAATTGCGGTGACTTCGGCGTTGGTGTCATAGGCAGGAGCTAGCTCGACAACATCTGCGCCAATGAGGTTCAACTTCGAAAGACCTCGAACAATTGCTCGCATCTCCCTGGTGGTCCAACCTCCAGTTTCAGGAGTTCCAGTTGCTGGGGCAAAGGCTGGATCGAGCGTATCGATATCAAAAGAGAGGTATACCGGTCGTTCCGTTCCGATCCGGTTGACAATCTTGTTTATGATGCCTTTGACACCAATTTCGTCGATGTCGCGGGCTTCAATGCGAGCAAACCCGCACGTATCATCGTCCTCGTAGTCTCCGAGACTTCCCAGCGTTGTCCGAAGTCCAGCATGGATGTTACTGTCGTTGGAAATGAGCCCCTCTTGACCTGCAAGCCAGAAGAAGCTACCGTGCGTCACGGTAGCCTCTTTTGACGGCGCGCTCAGGGATGGGTTCCATGAATCAAGGTGAGAGTCGAAGTGAATGACTGCAATAGGACCGTATATTTTGTTGATGCTTCGCAAAATCGGTAGAAGAATAGTGTGATCCCCCCCGAGCGAGAGAAGGCGCGGTATGGTCCTCTGAGCCGACGCTGCGTCAGAGGCGGCGGCGGTGTACGTCTTCCTGTCAAGAAGCCTATCATAGGCATCCTCAATTTGTTGCAGAGCAAGATGCTTATCATAGCTGTACAATATCAGGAATGAAGAACTAGACAGAAGCAAAGTCGCTGTTGCGCGAAGAACGAAGTGACTTACGGAGTTACTGCGATATCTCCGCAATCGAGAGCCTGGCCCCAGAACCTGAAGGGATTAACTCTTTGCGGGCTTCAACGAGATCAGTTTCGGCCTGGCAACTCATGTCCTTTTCTTTTGTACTTACACATTGTATCCGCCGCTAAGTCTCAATTAGTATCGGTCACTTGCATCGTTGTCTACTGACTTACGCAAGTGTCAAATGCCGTGAGGCTTGTCGAATGGCATTGGGCCCGAACCTGGCACCGGGCCGGTAACTGACCCCAACGTCGAACGGTATTCCTTCAAGCACATCAGGAGACAGAAGTCTTAGATCAAATTACTCGACTTACCAATGATCCCGATATCATACTCGGCGTTCGGACGGTCAAGACAAGGCTCATGAGGCAGCAATCCATAAGTTGTTATGCCACTGAAGGCCACGTGCCCCTGGTCCAAGTATCAGTATGAAACTGCCAGTTTCTCCAGCCAAACACTCGCGTTTTCTCTGGAATTGACAGCTCGCGTACCACGTTCGTGACCTGATCTTGGACTGGAGCATCATGTTCAGGATTCAGGGGCCGCTGCAGGGCGTTAAGCGATGCGGCCAAGGCAGCGTTGGCTGCCAAAAAGCAGGTTGCGATGGTGAACATTGTCGTCTAGAGTTAATACTGTGATTCGAAGTGGTTGACTTGGGCGATGCCGGCAGCGAAGGCGAGGTGATGACTTCGCTGCCGAGTATATAGCCAGATCATGCTCTGCACTTACACAGCTACACCAGCCATGCCATGTTGTTGGCCTGCGATAACAGGAAACAGGGGACACGATGCAGAAGTGCGGAGTACTCGGGAGCCGCTCTTTGCCGGAGCTATGGTAGGCAAACCCGGAGATTTCACGGCAGAACTGATGAACCGCTGCGGTCCGCGGCATCCGGAGACCAACGACGACTCAGGTGGGCGCTAGCTCGAAGTAGTATCATTCTTACAACACCAGCATCAAACTCACTTGATAACGCCAACTCATACGCCATGATCATCGCGGCTTGAAACTAGCATCGTAGCGCATGTAGCCGAGAAGCCGATGCTAAAGCCGAAAGATAACCAGATCACACGACCGTAGAAAATGACCGGCATGTCAACAATGCTGTAACCGAAAATGCTTGATTCGGATTACTACATAGAGAACTCTAATCTAGCTGAGATATTGTGTGCTGGGGGCCTGTGAATTTGTCTTTCATGCCACAAAACCAAGCCGCCGTAGTTACCAACAAGCCAATGATCATTACCACAATAAGATAGTTCATGGATGAGCCAGTGACTGGAAGAAGAGCGGGGAATGAAAAAGTAGCCGAGAAGAAAATGACGAATAATGTTGAAAGTATGTTGACCGCATAACCGTATCTGCCAAGCGAGAAAGCTCGTTCCTCTGGGAGGCAGCCTCTGCCTCTGAAGAGCAGTGCAGTCTGAGGGAGTGCGACCGTGATATTGAGTTGAAAAAGCGTCAGGTTAACGAAGCTGCTGTAGGCGCTCGAAGACACAATGTAAAGAATGCCGATTATAATTTGCAGAGCGAGAGAAACAGCCGTAGCTCGCACCGGGCTCGCTCCCCAGCTCAGGTGTGAGAGAAAGCCGGAGTACGGTAGGCCACGATCTCTTGAAAAGGACCAGATTATCCGACCTGAAAATATGAAAAGATTGAGAACGATATGGTAGAGCATGACCATATAGTAAATACTCCAGATGGTGGTTGCAATCTTCGATCCCAAAGCTTGGTTATACACTTCCAAAATAGGTACAGAGGAAGAGATAATAGCATTGACATCTTTGATTGCAAACATCAAAGTCATATTCCAAGTAACAACTGTAATCATGCCCATGCCCATGGCAAGGGCAATAGCCAGAGGTACAGTTCTGCTCGGATTTGGGACTTCTTCCGATACGTGGGTGGCTGCATCGACTCCGGAGTAGGCCCACAAGCAGGCCGTAAGACCGATGAACACTGCCCACCCATCGGGCCAGCCGCTGGTGTTGGTATAGTCCTTGAAGACGAAGTGGACTGGTTGCTTGCTATGGCTGACCGATAGCAAAGTAACGATCGAGGCTATAAATCCGATGATGGAAAGCCAAAAGATCGTAATACCTATGCGGCCAACAGCTGACGGAAACCGAGATGTGATGATGAATGCGATGACACACAGCATAATATGGACGAAGTATGTGTGCCAACTTCGAATATGATAAGTTTCAACCCAGAGTTCTGCCAGCGTCGGGATCGAACTGGCGACGAAGAAATTGCACGACGCCGTTGCAGCCATTGCGTATATGATGGAAACCCATCCAGTAAAGAACGCAGCAGCACGTCGAGTAGATGGAGGGAACGCCATGTATACAATGTGATACTGGCCTCCGGCGGAGGGGAAGGCGGAGGCGAGCTCGGCGAAACCAGCGTTGATGATGCACATAATTACGCCACCTGCAATGAGCCCATAGATAAGTCCAGGGCCTCCGCCACAAGCTAAAGGAACCGCGAGACCGGTGCTAAAGGCGACCCAGGAGTTGGTTGTAGTAAATGCAAATGCAATGACCGAAAAGGGAGAGTAACGACGAGCGAGATGATCAGGGCCCGAAATCACATCTGTTGGGACAGAGTTGCCTGCTGCCTGAGAGGGAGACAAGGAATAGTTGTCTTGCTTATCGAGTTTCGTTGCCATAGTGTCGGCCTTGGTCTGTGAAGGAGTCGAAGATTGTGGAACGATTTGAAATGTCATTTGACCAGCCAAGTGTCAGGCCTTAAGTCAAGTAAGGCAGGACGTGGACACGAATGGCGAAGAAGGCCTTTATGGAAGGGGGAAGTTGACTCTTATGAGATGAGTTCTGTCATCGGGGTTCCATCAGCCGTGAGGGGTTGATCGACGGTAACAAGCCCAATCTTGGGGTAGGTAGGTATGTTGAGCATGTAAAGTTCGTGCATCATCAGTGTCATCGCCGTATCAGGGCTTTCCTCTTGAGAGAAGCAAGGGCTCGATGTGCTTATCTGTTGAGTTCATGCAAGACGCCCTTCGTGACACATTGTCACTATATTATCAAAAGATAAGGAAGGATCAGCGATTGAGGTCTTGCATTTACCGTTCCATCGCGTTGACTTCACAGTAGCTCAGCCTTTCGCTTCTAGATAAGAGAAGGCCTCAGCTAGCTACCAGAAGGCGGCGATGGCAGATGGCCGATCCTACTACACAGATTTGGGTGCCAGGAGGTCAACAAGAAGGGACGTAGCACTGCATTATCGAAGTGCTCATCAGCGTAAGCGCCCATCTCAGACAAGACAGATCAAAAATAGTGACTTGATCGCATCGTCACTGCATACGTATGATTTGTTGGTTCACAAAATAATTAAGATTGGCTCTGTGATTGGGCTGATAACCAAGTGTTTCTGTGTCAATTTGTCTTCAGAGATCAGACGACCGAGGTGCTGAAAGAAGGTCCAGCTTCTAACACTCCTGGAGGCGTCTTCTTGCTGTCACACGAATGTGGAATCGGTCAATCACAATGATATGTGTATCGCCCCGCCACGCATAAAGATGACCAGTCGAGAACTTCCCATTTTAATTCCATGACAAAACGTACTGAAAATTAGTTAGATGCATGTTTTTTAATCCCGATGCGATACCGGCCTGGTTCACTCGACAAACAAGATTGTTAATACACCGGAGTAAGGTTACATGGTTATATGCAGCTTTGTTACCGATGCAAGGAGCCTTTGAACTCGGCATACCTCCAGCCAACAGCGTGTGTTCATCTTTAGCGGTACCCTGCTCGTGGCGGTTGCTTCTTGTTGTTCAACTAGCTGATGCATCAGGTGGGACCCGTCAGTAAAGGATATGCGTTTAACAAATGAGCCATCACGAATGATCAGTCCCCGCCTCGGTTAACTACTGTACCATGGCAAGCCCCGGACATCCACGCATTTTCGAAGGACATATGGATTGATTGTCGGCTGGTGTCATTCCAATTGTGCTGCTTTCCAGTGGAAACTGAAGTCATTGCCATGTTGACCCTAATCGCAAGAGAGGGGCCGCAAACGCGTGCTCGCCAGGCCTGTACAGCGTTCAATGCACAACGGGTCAAATGCAATGCTATCCGTGGTATTCCTTGCACAAACTGTGCATCTACCAACACTTCTTGTGCTCTAAAAGAATCGCGAAGAGGAAAGCACTCCCGTAGACACAAGATATACGGAGCTCTCACGCGGTCTAACGAACATTGAAGAAGTCGACCACGTCACATTCTCACTGTCCTCCGAGAGTAATGTGAACCCCAGTCTTTCAGCGGAAGACTCTCATAAGTCGAGCAAGCAGACTTTATTACCATCGCATACGGTTCCAAACGTCTCGAATATACGACAATCAGCTTCAATATCTGACTTGGGTTCCACCACACTGCCGGCGAACTCATTGCTCAGGCACCCGAGAAGGTCGACGGCTTCTGATAATCACGTCAACAATGATCTCGGGGCATATATCTATGGGCTTATAAACCCTCATAGTGTTGAGTGCTGGGTATGTACACTCATATCGTGTCCTATGTGGAAAGCTATTCCTCAAGTTGTTGCATGATACAAGCTTTTTGCTTTTCGTGCCACGCGATGACCACACTTCTTTTTCAGCAAGGCCTTTTGTTGCCTAGACCCCGTCATGGGTTAACATCACGTTTTACAGGCCTCGAACTTGGGACTACTGAAATTGCATACTACCCCCTTGGGCGCGTTGAACCAAACCAGTCCACACCTTAGCCGCGTCTCACCTACCGATGCCACGCTGATCATAGGCCCTCCTTCGTCTCGCTTGTTAAGCTCAGGTATCAAGGCCTGAGAGCCGAAGAAGATGACGTCGATACGGAAGCACTTGTCGAAGTCCTCCTCTCAGTCACATTGATAGTATGCTACGAATATTAGCAATATTTCAATAGACTATCCCTGGCTGGAGCTCTTACCCTATCGTGATACGTCGTCCCCGCGTTATTCACGGGACTTTCAAGACAATCCAGGCGTCCGAATCGCAACTCGGTTGTCTCAACTAATCTCATCCAGTCTTGTTCTATTGAGATATCTGCCATCAACAAGATATTGAGTCCGGATTACTTCTCATTATATCGTTTCCTCCTTGCTCACTTACGTCTGCAACCAGGACCTTGACACCCTACTGTGGAAATCTTTTGACGATTCTTTTGCCATATCCAGAGCCACCACCTCGAGTATTTGAGTTATTTTTCTTTTTACATACCGCAAAGATTCTTCAGCGTACCTGTTATAATGAAAACCTTGCAAGCAAGCCTTCCGGCACTGGTTGTATTATGCTTATGATGACAGAATAAAAAGCGAGAGATATAAAGGGCGAAGACGGTGGTAGTTGGCAGAACTTCACTTCCATGCTATGCTTAGCCAAGAAGGCTTCTCTTCAATCTTTTCATGGTGCAAGTAGTTCATAAGGATGATAGAAATGTCTGATGATACTGGTGTCGGTCTGGCCACCAGACAAAGTTCATTGGTTCATTGATTGAGAAAGCCAGCTAATTGAACTCAGACCGTTCTGACTGCCAGCCTCGGCTTCTGACGTCTGGAAAGGCGACCAACCGCTTCTGTCATGCCAATAGCGGCACAAGATCGTCATCAGGACTGCAGGTAGCCGATCGCATGACCACGCCAAGAATATGCCCGCACGCATATAGCCGAACAGTAGATGGTAGTAAAATTACAAATTGGGCCATTCTGAGATTCTTCTGTCTTTCTTGGTCCGAATCAACCTGGTCGCTTTCACCTCAGTAGCAGTTGTATCATGCCGGTAACGACTCAACTTCTTAGAGCGGCGCGTGTCGCCTTCTCGTCCAAATTGATACCTACCCCGACCGTCTACCAAATTCGGAGGGCAAGCACGGCGAACTCCCGATCGATTCGGGTTGGTGGCCGTGATATCTCCGTGCCAACAGGCATCTACATCAACAACGAATTCCGCAAATCCATCGGCGGCACAACCTTTGGCGTCGAAAACCCAGCAACAGGAAGAGAGATCCTGCAAGTCGAAGAAGGGCGCGAAACAGATGTGGACGAAGCGGTCAAGGCTGCCCGGCTGGCCTTCCGAAGCGGCGAATGGTCCAACGCCGACCCTGTGTACCGTGGCGATCTTCTTCGCAGGCTGGCGGATCTCATGGAGCGAGACAAGGATGATATCATTGCACTCGAAATGTTGGATACTGGGAAGACGCATCGTCAAGCATCGACTCTGGACTTCCCCAGCTCTGTTTCGACGTTGAAATACTACGCTGGCTACGCTGACAAGGTTCACGGATTGACATCGTTCAATATCCCAAAGACGTTTGCCTATACCAGAAGAGAGCCCATTGGCGTGTGCGGTCAGATTATCCCGTGGAAGTATGTATATGAATTCTTTTCATTAGTGGTGATAGAGCCCTTGCTGACGAACGCGTTACAACCAGCTTTCCACTCCTCATGTTCACATGGAAGATTGCACCAGCCTTGGTCACCGGAAATACCGTGGTTATCAAGTCCGCCGAAGCCACCCCTCTCTCAGCACTCAAGATGACCGAACTGATTCAGGAGGCTGGGTTTCCGGCGGGCGTAATCAATCATGTGCCCGGCTTTGGAAAGACTGTTGGTAATGCTATCGCGAATCATATGAATGTAGACAAGGTTGCATTCACTGGATCAACCGCTACGGGACGCTCGATCCTCAAATCCGCCGCGAGTTCCAACTTGAAGAAAGTTACCTTGGAGTTGGGTGGTAAGAGTCCGGTAAGCCCAACATGACGCCGGCTTCAACGTTGTCTTCAGCGGTACTAATCACTATTATCCGAAGAACATCGTGTTCCCTGATGCCGATCTCGAAAAGGCTGCGGACTGGTCGGCCTGGGGAATCAACATGAACTTCGGCCAAACTTGCCATGCTGGCACCAGAATCTACGTACATGAAGACGTCTACGATTCATTCGTTGAGAAGTTCGCCAGTCGCCTGTCCAAGTTGAAGGTCGGTGACAACTTCGACCCAACAACTGATCAGGGTCCCCAGAATAGCAAGATGCAGTACGACAAGATCCTGGGGTATATCGAGAGTGGTAGAAAAGAAGGTGCTACTGTGCACCTCGGAGGAAAACCAGCTACATCCGGAACGGAGGGCGGATACTACATCCAACCCACCATCTTCACCAACGTGAAGCCCGACATGCAGGTCAGTGCTCTTGATATGGATGATGTTAGAACAGTCCTGATTTCAGATGAACAGATTATGAGAGAGGAGATATTCGGCCCTGTTGTTGCTATCTCAAAGTTCTCCACAGAAGAGGAGGTCCTCGAGTTGGCTAACGACTCATCCTACGGCTTAGCTGCCGCCGTACACACTAGTGACTATGCACGAGCTATCCGAATGACTAATGCGCTGCAGGCTGGCACGACTTGGGTCAACATGTTCAATTTTGTTCACTATTCTATTCCTTTTGGGGGTTTCAAAGAGAGTGGTATCGGCCGTGAGTGTGGTGAGGCAGTACTTGAGAATTACACCGAAACCAAGGCTGTTTATCTCAACATGGGACTGCAAGCTCCGCAATAGCTTTTGTATTCAGGCATCAACGACTTGTTTCTCTGATCACCTCTTCCGACGCCTCATTATCAAATTCCGACTACGTAAGGAGTGAGTACTTCTTTGATATATAAGGATCTCTCGTCGTGCTGTTTCGAGGCCCACGATGCCGAGTTGGAGGAGTCGATCGCGGAGTCATTGTAAACTAGCGGAACTCGAGACGATGACGGGTTCAACATCATCTCCCGGGCAGTAGGCTCCGACGCGGCTAGCAGCTGTCAGAAGTCGCCACGGTGCAGTGTTTGTTAGTCTAAACAAGCGGGCGCTATCTCATCTTGAGATCTGCAGGATGAAACTCTACATATGACAATGCCATTGGGTTGACGTTGTTGCGGTACTCCAGGTACTCCACATCGTCCCGATACTCCGCGGCCGAACGGAGAACGTGGCATAGATTCTTATTAATCCAAGTAAAGACGACAAAAAGATGCTGTAGAACATACAACACCCAGAGCTTGTGAAAGTGCCGGTCGCTCGAGTTGTTCAAAGAAAATAGGGGTTGACTCGAAGCAAAGACGGGTTTCCCAGAACCACAGGACATGGATTCGTGAACAACTTTAATGTCAATTGATGTGATTCAGGGGAAATTGACGCCGATGGAGTTTTTTTGTTCGCGGCTAACGGCGATCATGGAGTTTCAGACCAGGGTCCGGAGGGGAAATCAACCTGGCAGATCGTCTGATTGATGATTCAGTGAAAGAGACTGGGAAGCATCATAGCAGTCACTGGGGGAGTCAAAAAAAGAAGAAGGAGAAGACATTTGTCCCACCTTCAGGCAGACTGCCTTGGCTGTGACAGTCCGGATGCATACCGGAGTCGTGTTCAGTTCTGGCATTCGTGATACGCGTATGGATAGAGCATGAAGTAAGCTGGCGGGTGAGTCGGGCGAGTCGCGACTCCGCCACGCGATGCGTGGAGGTTGATGTGTTCAACCGCGATATTTATCGGGGATGGAAAATACGACGAACCCGTCATCCAAACACGCCGCAAGAGCTGTCATGTTGTTGTTGAACGTGGCTTTCGATAAATCGGCTCCGCAGGGCTGTGGTTGTGTAGTAGACCTTCTAGAACAAATTTCGGCGACCTCGCTTTCGGTTTTGTCTCCGACGGCGTGGCTGGTGATATGGCGCCGTTGACGAATTAGCACGGTCGTAATTTTTGATGACATGATCTTGAGTTGGCACCTGTAGTGAAAATGGGGAAATTAGCGCAGGATACCATCGATTCGATTCATCTTGGCTCCGGCCCGGATGGGTATCCATTAGCTTAACATCGCGGATAGGATAGGAATAAAATTGGTTCTGGCCAGCCCTACATGTCGTAGAGTTTCCTGTAGAAGCGTCACCGATGAAGAAGTGCGCCTTGCTCCCGCCAGGCTGACAGCCGTCAACATGGATGTGATTTGATGAGCACAAGGGGGGACGCATAAGATTGAGGGGTGCCGGGTCGAAGAATAGCAATATCCGTACATACCGACGATACCGTTAACACCGAAATCCAATCATGAACTCAACGGTTAGGTAGTTCGAGTGTCACCCCTGACGATACGACGTATGCACAGGCCAGGAGAGATTTACGGCGGGAACCTTAATGGCAGATGCATCCGCATTACACACAACTCCGGACTACGACCGGATAGTCATCACTTGCATAGGAAACAAAGACCTAAACCCACGCAAGCCATGCCGTGTGGATGGAGGCTTGTGGCCTACCTGACGTCTCATTGCCGTGGCTGAGTAGCACGGAAATTCCCGAAGCCATAGAGGGATCAGCATGGGAGAGTCATCTTTCAACCTTTGAATCCTCGTGGCACCCTTGAAACCTAAGCCAGAGAGGAGCCGTGCTGCGGCCTTGGAAATGCTTAGACGAAACGAAGCCGTACGACACGCACACACACCACACACACACTTCGTCTCTATGTATTCTGCCCACTCTTCTCTCCCATCATTTACCCCTATCCCTTGTCTCTCTTCCCCTAGCCTCCAATAGGAACAATCGAGATACTCTCTGTACCCGTTTCACTTTCTCCACGCCCACACCATTCCTCATCTGTACGGATTTACTCTACTGTAGCTGTTTCTGACGCACGCGCCCGTGCTTCGTGTTGACTCGTCAGCAAGGCGCAGTTGGACTGCTCGATTTTTCTTTCCTCAATACCCGCCCCGGCCGGCCGTTCAACGGGGCATACTCGACCAATCTCTCCGAGATCCCAATACCCAGCTTCCCCGTCGTACTCGTTCCATCTTCCATGATATAACCAAGTGGCTTGCTCTGCAGACTGACTGTTGAAGCCATCGGCATTGTCTCGACTTTGACGTTCGTGCGAGAAGCATTCACCCGTTCATTTCAGCTACCGAAACAACAGGAGTGCCCCGACCGTAACCGGCCCCCGGCACCCAACTCCCGATCCAAATCCTCCGTACCTACCTACATACATACGTACATACATACATACATACACCCATTCAACCCCACAAATTCGCTTTCGGTCTTCTCAACCCTTCGATTTCTAACCATTCAACCGCCATCTGGTGCCTACCTCCTAGCGGACCGCGCCGCTGGCGAATCCAAAAGGCGCTGCATCCCGCTGACATCTCTTACGCTGAATTACTGGCCGCCAACCGATTCGCCAGGCTACCGCCCGACGTCTCCCCTGCCGAGGGCTCGCCGGCTTCCCGAAGCAGGGGACCGAAGTGCCACGAGTGGGATATCGGCACTATCTGGCTCACTGTCGGACTCCCGGGGGCGCGGATCCGGACGGACTGTCCACTCACTTTGAGCGTGAAGAATTACCCGCTTCACCCGTCTGGGAAGAGCTGAAGTGAGGGTGACCAAAGGGTGTTAAGAGGGCAACCTTCGCGGGTGTCGTGTCGCTAGGAAAGATGCCGCGGCTCGGTTACAAGAAGTCTCGCGGTGGCTGTGCAAGATGTAAACAGCGGCGTGTAAAAGTACATACCACCCTTCTCACCAGCCGGATTTGCACATCTGTATCACCGCACTTATCTCATCATGGTTGGCTGACGTCTTTTCATCCAGTGCGATGAGAACAAGCCATGTGGCGCCTGCATCAGACACAACACTCAGTGCAGTCTCCTCGAGGGTTCTACGACAGGCGAGACAGCCTCGGATGACGCCAACATGAACTGGGAGCCTTCACGACCTCAGGCCGTCTCAATTGCTAGAACTTCAAGTGTTCAACGAAGAACCTCAACACGAAAGGGATCAGGCGGCAGTCGCAAGACCGGATCATCCATCAGCCCGATAGACCACTCACTCACGCCGCCGAGTCTGCTGGACTCTACTCTGAACCTGCCCGCCGACTTCATCAGTGACCACGCGTCATCAGCTGGACAGGCCAGGAGGCAGTCTTCATTAGCAGCCTCAAGTCCCGACCCGTTTCCGTACTTTGTCAAGTTCTCTACCGGGCCGGTGGAATCCGTTCATCTGGGAAAGTGGATTACAGATCTCGAACTCATGCACCACTACGCAACGACAACATGTCTTACGATGCCCAGGTCGTCAGACGCGAGCAATATCTGGCAATACGAGGTTCCGAAACTGGGTCTCACTTACATGTTCCTGATGCACCAAGTCCTGGCCATCAGCGCACTACATTTAGGGCATTTGCACCCCGAACAACGGGAATCATACGCGTTACATGCCTCACAGCATCAGAATGATGCCATCGCCGGCATGCGAGAGACACTCACTCAGATCTCGCCAGACAACTGCCATCCTCTATTTGCGGGTTCATCACTATTGCTCATAAGCGCGTACGCCACATTCCCATACCAGAGGAGCGGCTCAGAAGGGCATGAGGCGCCAACCGTGGACGATGTTCTCGACGTTTTCTTACTCGTAAGAGGCATGAGCAACATCTTGGCATCATCACAGCCAGTCATCAGGTCCGGACCTTTCCGGAATTTCTTCTCAGAGATAGTAACACCGGCATCCACGCCGTTACTAGACGCCATTAAACAACATCTTCGAACGTTCCAGACGACCTTGGAGACGACAAATGCGGACCGGGCGAGTAAGGAGGTGGTCGGGAAAGAGGTTGCGGTCCTGTTGGAGTGGATCGATCACGCCACGGCGACAACTGCGTTTCCCGAACTGCGGGTTAGCCTGACATGGCCCATCGGCCTCACAGAGGAGTACATGCAGCTATTACGGTACCGAGATCCGGCCGCGTTGACACTTCTGGCCTACTACTCCGTCGCCGTTCACTCTACGGAAAACAGCACATGGTTTATGCAGGGATGGGGCATCAACGCGGCAAAAGCGATTGTGTGCGATTTGGATCCGGAGTGGAAAGAGATGATACAGTGGCCGCTGGCGTTTATCAGCGACAGAACTATACAGCTTTAGTAACGATATCTAGAGATTACGAAATCAAACTGTTAACTTCACGACCTGCTTATACTGCCGTTAGTAAGCCTATGATGTTACGGGAACTGCTGATCAACCACAATCTCTACACCACAATTCTAGTCCATAGACTTCCTCAACAACCTATAGATCAGACGAGACTCTGCTACTACGTACGAACGTGCACATTCCGCATTAGACTTCAATCAGGTCTTGCTTCAATGGCGTGCTCTCCGAGCCGACTCAGGATCATACTCGGCCGAGCCGAAAGAAAGGCTTTACTGTTGTCGGCGTTTAACTGCGGCTATCACTTCCAATGACTTAGAAACTGCATGAAGCACGCCAGAAAATAGGCAAGGCACATTTGAAGTTCGTGTAAGACCCAGGCAAAACCCTGGCTGCCAAACCGCCGTACTGTGAAACAAACCGGGTCCAGCTCTGAAGCCCCCCGAAAGCGAAAGCGAGGCAGTGGGGTGAAAGTTAAAATGACCTGAGCTGCTGTGAACAATGACTGGTAAGGCTGATTTGATAATGTCTCCCTGCTCCTCTTCTTCGGATGCCACGAGCTTCAAGCTTTGCCAAGTTATCTGTTAACACGGCACGCGACCCAAGAGTCGATCCCGGCGTTGGAAGAGACAAGGTCGACCAAGACTTCCGATGCCCCACGAAGGGTCTAGACAGGCCTTTGAAGGGACGACCGACGGCAACTTATCCAATATCTCGAAGGCCAGATTTTACTTCTTACATCGCAGATGGCATCTGCATGTCGAGTCTTCCGGCATTCGCTCCGGCAGCCGGCACGCGGTTACCGATCTGTTCTCCTTGGCCGAGCGTCCTGAGCTGTGTTGACGACAAATACTGAAACCAAACGAGATAGTGTGGCCTACTCGTTCCGACCCGACGTCTGTTCTCTACGTCAGGTTTCATCAGTACTATTATAGGTAGAAGTTGTGACGAGTTCATGTCAAAGTTCACCAACGCATGCGCTAACCGTTGTAGGTGTCCATGGCTCGTACATCGCGAACGGTCTATGGCCAATTTCTGATACAAAACATCATTCGAAGTCTTTGATCAGCAGAACGAGACATGCGGGCACATCGATCGAGATCACCACCATACATCAAACGAACACGCTGTAGTACGAGCAACTCGATTTTCGACATCATTTATGTACAGTGACGCTCTAAGCCCAGGTGTCGAAGAAGCGAACGGCTTGGAAGAAGGCCTCCTCTTTGCCATACTTCTGCTTCGGGTCGGAGACGTTCGCCCGGACACCGAATCCATGCGAGGTACCACCGTACAACGCAACCGAGAACGGCTGACCGGTCTGGGAAAGAAGCGCCTCGATCTCGGCGCGACGAGCGGGAGACATCATGTTGTCGGTTTCTACACACTCTAGCGGTTAGCAAACACGAGCTGCTGGAGACATCTGATGGCGGTGGGAGATTGAACGTACCGGCAGCAGCAACACTGGCGGGACCCGTGATGGCCTTGATCTCGTCATCGGTCAACAAGCTGGGGTGCGCAGCAAAAGCGACATCTGCGCCCTTGCCCTCCGAAAGCTCGCGGAAGGCGTAGCGGCCGCCGAAGCAGTATCCAGTGACTGCGACCTTGTCGACGCCGATCTCTTCACGCAGGTACTTGACGGCGTTGGCGATGATCGGGTCAGTCACGTTGGGGCCGTGTTGGGCGAGGAATTGAGTGGTGTTGAAACCGGGGATGTTGATGTCGTTGGGCGCAGGGTTTCCGCCGAAGAGGTCGGGCGCAACGGATGGGTATCCGGCTCTCGCGAAGCTGTCGGTCAGACTGGGAATTGCGTTAGCATCGCTGCGCTGAGAGGTCGAGTACCACCACATGGCAGATCACGGAGTTGCAGATACTCACAGCGTGTTCTGGACGAGCTGGACGCCGAAGACGTCCGTGAGGTAGAGAACACCCGTGGTGGTCTTGTTACCCCGCGCGCTCCATTTCTTGGGCTTGGAGACGTAGATATCGACTGCGTGGGAATAGCTTCAGCGCACGGTCATCGGGAGCTTCGCGAAGGGCAACACTCACGTCCGTTGTAGGAGACCGTCTCGCCGACCGGGTTGCCGGTGTGGGCAATCGCGGAAACATCGGCGACGGGGCAGTTTTTAGCGGCGGAAACCAGGGACGCGAGACCCAGGACGGCCGTTGCGATTGTCTTGGTGAGCATCTTGAAGTGTGTTTGCTGATGAAGATACCTGCAGTCCGGAGCTTGAGCGTTTAGACGGGGATGAGACCGGACGATTCCAGTCCAGGAACGGTCGACAATAACCTTGGGATCTTTAAAGTTTTAAGCTTCCTCCGGGGTAATGTTTACTCTCTGATTACAAATTTTGACTACGGATGATCGGAACTATTAATGACAGTAAAGCCGGACGGAGATACCGGGGAGGGCACTGAGAGGGGGCAAGATGGTCGAGTCGTTACTCATGGTCCTCTCCAAAATCACACATCTTCAGTAAGCATCCAAGCCCCCTAGCCAAGACCCTTGGAGACGTCATCCAATCCAGCGACATTCCATGAAAACAGCCGTGATCGGTGAGATGCCGGGCGGGGGTAAGGTTCCAGTCCAGGCCCAAGTTGGAGGCCAAGACCTGCGCTTCCGAAAATTGCGCCAATCAGTGTGGCTGGTGCCCTGATTTGACGTTGCTTTGTTTGCTGGTTTAGATGCTACGCCGATAAACTCGAGTCCGTGATGATCCTTGGATTTCCAGGGCTGCTCTGCAGGACGGGAAATGAGGATCGTTTGGGACGAATTGGCCGTTGAGTGAGGGGACCGCGTGGGGCAATTGCGACTTATCAATTGGTGTTTCGCTGCCGATTCGGCGAGAACTTGCCGGTCTTGGACATCTCACTCTCAGTGGTTACCCATGTCGTTTGCATCATCACCTTCTACGACTTCATGACATGTTGATTGCCACAATTGTCTTCCGGCCCCAATTCTGATCGTTGAACTCCGATTGGAATAACGCGTCTCATTTATCTTCATGACAACGTACTTATATCTTCATCTTTCTCATCCCATCTCATAACAATGGGGGAGGGGGCATTCCCACGCTGATTACCAATGAAGGTATGATGTACACCATGAGCGCGATGAGGAATACCTTGACGGTAAACTCATTTAATCCTTTCAAGACGTCAAACCAAGAACGAAAACCTACACAACTTTCACTTTGACTGAACGCACGGACAAGAACACTCATGCACCTCAAGCAACATGTCTCGGATGAGATACCTCCGTCCATAAGCAATAATCGAGTAAGTCTTAATGAGAGAATCTGATTTCAGACAATAAGAGGAGGTTTGATCCAGTTCAAGCGTGAAAAGGGGGTGGCCGGCAGCACTGGCGGTGAGCTTTTCCTGATATTTGCAAAGTGTACAAAACCGGGTAGGTGAAAGCAATCATAACTGTGGGAAGAAAACTAATAATTATAGCTATAAACTACATGTATCTAAATGTCATCTTGAATATCTATACAATGCAAATGTTACGGCTCTTGGTGATCTATGAGGTCATGTACAGGTTGGCGTCTCATATGCGCCCAAAGACACCCTCCTTGGTGAAAAACTTGGCAAACAAGGTGAAGACCACACCCGTCATACACATCACGCCGCCAAAGATGGAGATCTGGAGGAACCCGCCGAACCTATTCAACAGGGCACCGCTAACGGGCGGTCCGATGAGCACAGCCACGGAAGCGAAGGCGACACCCATGCCCATGTAAGTGCCGATTTCCTTTGGCGACTTCGGACATAGAGTAAACACCACCGATCCTCCAGAGATGATGGCTCCGGATGTCAGTCCGTAACATGCGGAGAACACAATAATCCCCGCGTTTGTGGTTGCCTTGGTCCATGAAAAAATCGAAATTGCCGTGAACATTCCGGCGAAGAAGAGGATGTTGATGCGGCCAAATTTGTCGCCAAGAATGCCCGGGACAATTCGTCCCGGTACAGATGCTCCGTTGATGATGGCCACAAGATATGACGCGAGCGCCGAATCCATACCATGGGCAATGCCGAAAGTCGGTAGGTAGAAGAGCGGGATGAACATGCCGATGAACATGAAGGCGACTCCGGCAATGAGTAAGCAGTAGAGGGGGTCCCGGAATGCTGACCAGAGGAAGAACTTGGTCTTTCGAGAGGGGAGACGAGCTCTAACTGCAAAAGAGGCAAAGAGGAGTAGCGGGATCATGGTGAAGCCGCAGACGCGGACAGCCCAGCCAAATCCAATTCGGTCCAGGAGTTCTGACAACACGATGGGAAAGATGACCGCGCCGATGGATGAGCCAGCAATTGCAATGCCCATGGCTGCTCCTCTCTTCTTGAAGAAGTACTGAGGTGTGGCGGCCATTGCGGGAAACATGATCAGGCCGTTCGAGAGACCGCTGAGAACGCCCTGAGCCAACATGAACTGCCAATACCGGTTGCAGAGACTGGTCATCATGATTGAAAACACATAGATGATAGCTGCAGGACGAATGACCTGGATAACTTGTTAGTATCTCATATGTTCCCTGCGATGGGATCCGAACTTACCCATGCGCCATACCGGTCAAAGACTGGGCCTCCAATGGCTCCTGAGGCAAAGACCAAGAACGCTTGGATAGATCCGATCCAGGAGATATCGTCAGGCGTATAATCTGCAAGCTGGTGTTGCATGTAATAAGCTTGGAATACTCCAAAGGAGTTCGTGTAGCCCAACGAGCAGAACAGAATGGCTGCTGTACCAATAGCCACCAGCCAGGCACGCAGACCTCCTTCGGGAAAGTCATCCTCATCAGACTGGGACACTCGCTCCTGCTTTTCCTGATTCACCTGCTTCTCCTGGTTCACCTGCTTCTCCTGAGTGGGAGTCGAGTTGTTGTTGGCTGCTTCCGCTCGAGATTGCCGACGTGCTTCTCTTCGAGCTTCGCTAAGCTGCTCCCGGAGAGTCGGCTCAGCGGTTGTTGGTCTCGAAGCAGTTGCTGGCCTCGACTCCTCCCCAGTTGGTGGAGTCGCGAATGCTTCATGTTCGGATGCCGATGGTGTCGACGGAGCCGAGTCCGTCAGAGGCGTGTCTTCTGTCGAAGTAGGCTCCTCCTCCGAGGTGGGACCATCTTCTGTTGTGATAGCATCATCAGTTGTCGTCTCCGGGTGCTCCTCCCGCTCCAAGTCATGCACGACTTGATATTTGGCTTCCATCTTTCCCTCCTGTTGTGGCGATTGTCTGCCCAAGTCTGAGGAGCGACTGCCGGAATGATAGATTAAGAACTGTCTCATGGTGTTTCTGAAAGCGCGTCATCGAACTATTCAACGGTTGCCGACCTGCCGACCTGCAGACCTGCACCTTTTTCTTATGTCGTCGTTTTCGCATCGCTATGTTCATCTCGGGGCTCCGATGTCGACTGCATCTACAGAATCTCGAGTTCCGTAGCTTCACAGCTCATTAAAGAACGTGCCAGTCCGAGCCACTGAAGCTATCGCCGGTACAGCTACTCGGTTGCGGACACGGCACGGTCGAAAGCGGACGTGCGTATGCGGGTGAACGGAGATCGGTGATAGAGCAGGTCTGAGCATATGCAGCCCAGGCCGAGTGGTACCTGAAATGAGCTTCAGGTCTGCACCCAGCAGCTTCTGCGAATTCGGGGTTCTTTACTACATCCAGCATGGCATTCAGGTTGCATGATGGCTGTTGAAGAAGCGCCAGATTGGGCGTCCAAAATACACTTTCTAGGAACTGTCATCTGAATATCTGGCGGGTGTTGATCGGGAAAGAATGAAGCGAGATGTTGGAAACTTCACCTGATAGTTATCCTATTGATAGTCGAAGGCTGACGTTGACGTCCGCCCGGATTCCCGTTTTCTTTGCCCGGTTTGCTGCAAGCCAACGTCCGACGCAAGTCATACCGTTGATCCCGACCGTTGTCAAGACTTAGACCCTCGGCCGTAAGCAGCCACCTTATGGGTCTCTCAAGCCTTTGCAAGGCACTCCGGCCTCGGTTCCTTCTTCTCGCTGGATGTTGAAGATCGCTGAGCAGATGCCTCGGTGATCCTGTCGGACCCCATCATCCCTCTTCGGTGCCGTCTCTAGCCCGGTCAAACCGAGATCCATAACAGTTATTCAAGAGTCTAGAAAACGGCACATTGCCCGGAAAAGCGACAGAGAAACGCGTCAGAATGCTGCCGCTTTTTTGGTCAGATGCGGAGGATGTAAGCCATGGCGCCTGTCAGGTTCATTTATTAATTAGTGCTAAAGGCGAATGATATTTGTGTGCCTTTCTTTAGACATGTACCTAGCGAACTCACCCTTGATGGAATTCCTAGCGTCCCTTGTTTGCGTTCTTAGACCCTTGGGCACCTGTTCGCATGGCCTACTTAGCCACGCCTAGTCTGCCCTAGAGTACGCATCGACCTTGCAAAAGCTTGGTATGGCTTCGAGAACAAGCTTGAGCGTTTTCTTATGATGGCCGCGGGTGGCGACTACCAGAGGTCTGACGTCTGCCGCTCCGGGCTTGGCCTATTGTCTGAGCATTGGCAGTCCAGGGTTGAAGCTCACTGAATGACGCGTTCGGGTGAGATTTAAACAAAACGACCGTTGATGCCATACAATTCGAAAATATCATGGCTAAACTCGTCAGCATCGAGGGACTCAACAGGCTATGCGTACAACTTGCTGTAGTTGTTCAAGATGAGGTCGAACATTCCAACAGAATACGTGCAGGTTATGGGGTGTTGTTAGTGACTGTTTGAGTCAGTTAGCGATTACTCGCAGATTGCCGTGAACAGGTAACAGAACTTCACAGCTTAGCTCATTTCCCCACAGGTGTCTCCAACACTGAGTTTATTACGACATGACCTCCTCTTCATCAGATTTCATTCCTCAGTGATAGTAAACGACCCATGATACGGCCGCCTGTATACCTTTCAACTGCAGTTGTCTATTCCACTTGCCGGTCTATGGGAAGCGCTATGTGTCGCACTTATGGCCGATCATGACTTGCTACTGCCGGCCGATCCGGCGGGCTCGTCGTCGCAATTCACCCGCAATGATTTGCAACTCATGTCGCAATCTTCGCCAGAATCGCCCCTGAGAGTGGTTGCGCTCGTGGACTACGACTCGTTCTACGCGCAGTATGAATCAGTGAGGCTCGGCCTTCCTCAAACCAAGCCCCTCGCAGTCCGCCAATGGAATGCCATTATCGCACTCAACTACGCGGCCAAACAACGCGGGCTTAAGAGAACAATCTCTGTTGATGAAGCCCGTCGGATCTGCCCAGATGTGGTTCTTCAACATGTTCCGACTTGGAGGGAGGGAGACCATTGCTGGAGGTATAGAGCCGATGTTCTGGACCATCTCAAGACGGACAAAGCCTCTCTAGATCCATACCGTCAAGTCTCTCGGAAGACGATACAGCTTGTCAAAAGGCTTTTGCCTGTTAAACCTGCCCCGACCATCGAAAGGGCTGGCGTAGATGAGTTCTATCTCGATCTCTCGGCCCAGGTTCACAGCATTCTCACGGAACGGTTTCCTGCTTTGAAGACGTCAGGCAAAAGCCTGGGTGAGCGCCTGCCGTTACCTCCGGCCGGCACATTGGTGAACTGGGATGTTGATAAGGTGATGAACCCTTCAACACTTGATGATACTAGCGATATCCTTGATTGGGACGATGTGGCTCTGAACATTGCAGCCGAAGTTGTTCGCAATGTCCGCCACGAGATCAGGAAGCAACTGCAACTCACGACATCTGCCGGGATCAGTACCAATAAGATGGTCGCCAAGGCAGCTTCTCGCATGAACAAACCAGCCGGGCAAACTGTCGTTCGACTAAAGTCCATTCCGTCGATAATGCCGACCCTCAAAGCAACCTCGCTTTCAGGCCTGGGAAGACAACTTGGTCAGAGAGTTGTCAAGACATTTGGCTCTGATAACATTCGAGATCTTCTTCAGGTTTCACTGGCGGACATGAAATCACAGCTTGGGGCCGAAGATGGCGATTGGGTGTTCAAGGCCATCAGAGGCATCGAGCATGGTCCGGTTAGGCCTCGGAGCGAAGTCCAGTCGCTACTAGCTGCGAAGACTTTCGTACCCAAGGCTGAAGGCTTGCAGCAGGCCAGCAAATGGCTTCGGATTTTTGCGGCCGATCTCGAGTCTCGCCTGCACGATCTCGATCTTGATTCTGAGATACCTCGTCGCCCTCGAACTATTGCAGTCCATCACCACATTAATGGACGCTTCGGCCCAACCCGGTCGAAGCAGGCGCCCATACCAGGAAAAGTTGAGATCAATCAGGAAACCATCTTCAACATGTTGTACGGACTTCTTAAAGATCTCACAGAACATGGGGAGTCTTGGCCTTGCTTGGGTATTTCTGTCAGCATGTCGAATCTTGAATCTGGGCTGCCTACAGTGGACACACCACGCATAACCTCCTTCTTTTCTACCAACAGCTCATCTTCTCCCCGTAAGCGGAACAGGCAGCAAGAGGAGTTGGAGGATGCAGAACCCGTTACGAAGCGGCAGGCCGTAGCATCACCCGATATCGACACCATAAGTAGACCCACGGAAGATGTTATGGATAGCGGTAAGGATGGGGGTTATCTTTGCCCGAAGTGTGGCGAAGTGGTGCAGGCTGATGATTTTCTCGAACACCTGGACTGGCATGTCGCGATGGAGATTCAGGATCAAGACAGAAACACCTCTCGATGACATCAAATAGTAGAACGAGTTCCACGAGCTATGTGTAGCATCTCTGACGGGTTTGATGAACAATTCTGTTGTTATGATAAGAGAAAGTTGAAGCAAAATAACAGAAAGGGGTATCTAAGTACAAGTTTCTATCTACATCCAGGTCTTCGTGTTTACTACGCTTCGCAGATCCATCTCGTAGTCTGCGTCGGCCTGCCTTCGAACGCTCCTGACACTGCTTGGTGTCATAGGCGTCATTGGGGTTCTGGGTGTCCTAGGAGTTCTCGGCGTCCTGGGGCTCATCAAACTACCGCTCCCTCTCCAAGGCGGCTGGTACGTGAGCGGCTGTAGCGGTGGTGGTGGTAATGGCTTCATGCGCGGGTCATCCTGATTCGAAATATGAATGATGACCATGTCCATGTCTGGCGACATCGGCTCTGGTGTGGTTGGGTTGGGTGAAATGGACTGGGGCACGAGACCCTTGTCTCTAAATGACATGTGGCTGCTCCCTCTGTCGTGTGTCTCTTTTATTTCGATTGTCGGTCCACGCATGGTGGTGAGAAGTCCCGGGATCTTCTTGAAAAGGGGGCGCAGTGCGGGAAGACTGCCGCACATCAATGCAATAGATATTTCGGTGACACTCCATGTCACAACATCGACATTGTCCCCTGTTTCAAATTATTAGAACATACCTTGACATGTGGATGGGAGGACTGGACTCTCGACTTACAAGTGGTGTCGAAGGATTCGGCAAACAGCACAAGCCACCTCAGGCGGACTATCGAAGTAATGCACGCACTACATAATGTCAGTCTGGGGGTCTTTGCAGGTCAGATAGACTCAGAACTTACAATGATCCCAAGCTGAACATGAAGCAAACAGCAAGCTTCTTCTTTAGCCCGAGCTGCAGCTTGCTGAGTTGTTGTATGGGCATTGCAAGGATGACGATATCCTCGACAATGCTGAGAATGGCACTAGCCATGGCGACGGCGTTGACGTTCACGCACTTCCTCTCGAGGGTCCTGTCCCAAATGGCGGCTATCGGTGCACACTCAAACATGATGACGAAAAGAAAGACCAATCCATGGCCCGCGAGAAGGACAAAAACCAGCTTGTTCAAAAGTTGAAACTTGTGGCTGGGGAAAACGCGCGCGTACAGCGCAACGATTGACACTTTGGCCAATATAAGAACGGTAACGTAAAGCATTTGAACGGCGTAGTAAAGCTGTGGAGCGAGTGAGTCTAAGATGATATTGCACGACTGAAGTGTGAGGAACTTACCTGCAAGATACGCTGAGCATTCGCGGGGTTGACGTTCCAGTAATGGAGGCCGAACCCAAGTTTGGCACCTTTTTACGTCAGTAACACAGACAGAGACTTGATCTTTCAACTCATACTTACTTGCAATTACACAACCCATTGTTGCAGCGAGTATAATCTGTGGCCGATGTCAGCACTCCCTGGCTGGGTCTGAGACGCAAATTGGGGAGGCGTACTGCTGTGACAAGTGTGGTCCAGTCGTCGAGTTCCAGTCGACCTGCAATTGTCACGCGTGACAAGAGTCTCAAGGCAACAATCGGAAACGTTATGACAGCTAGGACTGCGACGACCAGCTTGATTTCGAGGTCGCGGGAGGCATGAGGATAGGGCCGGCACAAGTCGTCGGTCATGTAGGAGAGCTCTGCGGAAAGGACGTCAGTCACACGGTATTTCAAGAGTGTAAACTAATGTTGGACATACTGAGTTGATCTTGCCATTCACAAGACGTCTGGACGCATCCAGACATGCCCTCTAACAGAGTGACATTGGTGCAAATACAAGGAGCAATGTTGTCGAGAGCGCATCCTGAACCGAGGAACGAGTCTGTAACACACGAAACCTACAATAGAGTCAGCATTGGTTGATACATAAGTCTGCAAGATCAATACATACGGCGCATTGTGGAATCTGCGTGATGATATCCAACGGCGAAGGAGATGAGCCAGTGTTGGTAATACTCTGACAATTGATGATACCAGCTGCCAATGGCAGCAGGATGAGCGCCCGCCAAAGGAGGCTCTTCATGACAATTCGAAACAAAGAGTTCAGTAAAGCTGAATCATCAACCAGTGTCTATTACTTCAAGAACAGAATCCAGCCCGATGATGCGCCTCGGGGACCACGGAGCATGATTTCCTGATGCGGCCAGGCCGATGCTTTCTCCAGAAGAACCAAGACCGAGGGTTTGAAACCAACAGGATCTTGGTCTGCACATAAGTATGTCGGTAGACACCGTCGCATTCCAGCGGGCGCATCCGCCTTACACGACCCAAGATTCGAAGGATGCCTCGTGGATATCCGCAACTGTTGAACCATGTCTATTTCTGGTTTGGTCTTCATATGCATGAGCTCCACGAATCTGTCATCCATATCTTGGCAGAGAACCTATGAATACTGCAATATGCAGCCAGCTTGTCTGATATTGATTCGACCCACGTCGAGTTTCTTGAAGTTGGGTTACAGTTTTCTCCAAAGACGGCAAAACGCTGTGAACCTGTCGCCTCAATTCGGCATGAGCGATTACACCGGTCGGCGGGGTGAGCCCGAGTATGAATCATGAACCCTGGACTCGGCTGAATGATCCATTGGTTCGTCCGATGTCCGCTGGGTCGGGGTTTCACATTGACATGTCGGTTGGTGAGCCCGTGCAACCTCTCCGGCCGTCTGTCTGGGTCTTTAAGAGGGATCACGCTGCTTGATTAATATCTAGAAACTCAATTCTGTGGTGATATATCCACCCGTCGTCTATCAATCATCCACCGGGTACATGCAGCTTTCTGCCATTTCATGCAGAACTGACAAGTATCCCCGCCCGTTATCGCGTCACCACAAACCACGTGTGAGGCGCGTGTGATGAGTCCGCCCGCCCGCCCGCGCGGTAAGCCACGCCCGGACTTCTCAAAGAACCGTGTGCTAAGCCGGATGATGGCCGTCGAGTCCGAGACAGGCATCGTGGCCCTCACGCGGGTCAGGATGGCTGGGCTATGGAGACGTTGATTGCATGGAGGATAAGATCGACGTATTTGAAGAGTACAAGCCGGTCATATGATACCAGAAAGAATATGACATGTCAAAGATGGTTTAGATAACAACGTGAACTCACGTTTCGAAAACGCGAAGTGCTCGCAGGAACCAAGCAGGAGTTCGCGTTGCGCTAACGCCATAGCCGCGCATTCTGACGAGGGCATTCCCTGACTCAAGCGCACAACCTAGCCGTGCCAGCCGGTGAAGCAACGTGCCAAGTCCGTCAAACCAGGTCTCCATGGCCTGGAACTCTGTAAGGCTCTCGATGCTGCGAATAACCAAGCTGTTCAAATAACCTTCTTCCCGGGTACTCCGTTGACGGACGGGATCACCCTTCCCATGTGCCTCGCGTCTGTGTGACGAACCAGCCTTAGCGCACCCTCCAGCTTGAAGCAATGTTATCCGATAGATTGCCTATCAGAGAAAAGCCGAGAAGCCAAAGAACCTCAACGGTCGCTCATCTATCGCGATGATTGCCTCACTTGTTCTATCCCGACTTAAGCTTAGTTTGCTCACAGTTGCATGCTTGGCAGGGCGACTCATGCTCATGCATCACTTCACGTGCGTCTTCCGCTCGGCAGCATGAGAAAAACCACCTTCTGATTTGATTTGTCTTCAGAACTCCACTATGTCTCAATCGGACTTCCAGTTCGTCGTGACTCGGAGAAGAGTTGACATGATAATCGCCGAGCCCTCCGTCGCAATTGTGCGAAGGAACATTGGAGTCTAACATGGAAGATTCCCACTTAAGCGTAGCTATTCTCTTTGACGGTGCTCGGAACTTGTTTTCCAGCATCTGAGCTGCTTCCTTCCGAGGAAGTTCGCAGACCCTTTTCTTGAACCCGAACCTCGCTGCCGGAGGCGCTGATCAAACGTCCGACTGCATCATGCGTGGCGTCCCACTCGGCGATTTGGTCATAAGGCACCTTCCGAAGTTGGTTACTCTGCGCGCCGTCTTCGAAGCTGATGAGCTCTTGACGAAGCTGGTAGTGCCTCCACTTTGGAATAAGGAAGGCCCAAAGACCGTAGTACGCCCCGCAAGCAAGAAGACTTCAATATCGTTAGCTTCTGTGGAGAGCAATGTTACTTGGGGGAGAGTTTTGCTCACATTCCGACACCCGTCACGGCGTAAGTGGCATACCAGAAACTGACATCACCAGCATATTGCCCACCCGCCGGAGGATACCAGGGCATGATCAGAAGATAGAGTTGAATGCAGATGTTGAAGATGATCACCACATGCCACGCCCTGAACTCAGGCTGGGGAAGGTTGAGTTTGCTTCGTCGCCAGCGGACAATGTAGATTCCCACAGCCATTGCCAAATTGAAGGCAGCTTGAGGGAAGATGGCAAGATCGTTCACTGATTACTGGTTAGTCATACGATAACCGTAATAACTCAGTGGGTTTGAGGTGCTTACCGAAGGTGAAGGCATCTCCAGCAGGAACCGCAAGAATCATCAGAGCAGTGAGGGACCAGATAACCGCATACGGCCCCAGAGGCGTCCCAAACGGTTTAGTAGAAACCCAGAACCTTGTCCATGGCAGTACTCCTTGGCGTCCACACTCTCTGATGCGTCTAGATAAGCCAATGATAACAGCAATCATGTTGCCGAAAGATGCCAAGGCGATCAGAAAGTTGAGACCGCGGACGGCTCCAGTGTTGCCAAACACCGCCGTGAAGAACAAACTGGCAACGGTGAGTCCAGAGTTTTCAAACTCTTCTCTCGGAACTGGAGCATCTGTTAAAATTGTGTTGCCTTCTCAAACGAGTTGTTCATGGAGGCTTACCAGCAGCGAAGAAGGCGACGTTGGCGAACATGTAAAGAATGTAGACGGTCGTCAATGCAGCAGTTGCGTAGATCTTGAGGGAACGGACGGGATTCTGCAAAGACCTCAAAGTCAGCAAGAGACAACTTCAAGTCGTTGACCAAATCACGTACCTTGACCTCGTTTGCCACGTTGAAGGCGTTGTTGTAACCACCGTACGAGAATATGATGCGGTACAACGCGGTAGTAAGCCCGTACGCAGTTGCTGATGAGCTACCAGACCATGCGTCTTTAAAGTTGGCAGTGGGATTCTCTACCTTGGTGTTGCCGCCCAACACCACGAATCCGGTGATAATGACGAAGAGCAAGGTGAAAATCTTGACTAGACCGACGCCATTGGAAAACCAGTAGGCATATTTGGTATTGAATACGAGAGCTACAGGCTGTCAGCATAAACTCCCACACGTCAACTGTGGACAACAAGACTTACTCAGGGTTGCTAGTGTGTAGCATGCTAAAGCAGTGCCTTTGATCTGCCAATCAGTGCCCGAATGTCCCGAGATGGCAATCAAGTAGTTCGCCATGACTATTGCACATGTCAGATATAGAGTCGCTCGCTGTATTGACCATTTGACTCATCTCACCCGTAGCATTGGCACTGCCGAATGAAAGAATAACACTCTGGACGGCGAATGTTGTTGGGAAGAGCCACATGGGACGAGGATAGGCTTGTTCGAGGAAGACGACTTCGGAACCGGATCGACTAGGAAAGTACGCAGTGAACTCGAGATAGACGGCTCCAGATGCCATGCATAACTGATATCATCAAACGTTAGTAACTTGTCGCTCACTTGATCAGGCTTTAGTCCCCGAGTATGATGCATGCAGATGACGTACCAGGTAACCCAAAGTCCAATAAACGAAACTGACCCCAACGGAGCCAGTTCCCACCAGGATAGAAGCAGCTTCGCCGTGTCAGCAATAGTTCACGCTGAACACGTATTCAAGAGATGCTCGCAAAAGACGTACGAGTTGAGTAGATTCCAGCACCAATCATCATCGTGATGTTCAGCAGGGTAATCGTGACCGGGCCGACGGAGTATCCCAACGGGGAATTGTTCTCGACGGGAGCTCCAGAAGCATCCTGATAGGTCGGCGGCGCATCATTGCCGCCTTTCTCGCCAACGTACTGCACGTTACCGTTGGAGATCTGCTCGATCTGACCGTTCGACGCGGGAGCGGTCGCCGCAGAGCGATTACCGAAGGGCTTTCGCCAACCCATTTGAATCGCCAAGTACCAAGACACGGGAGAGGCGGAACGCTAGCGGGTAAGGCTGAACCTGGCACGTAGTGATGCGGTGCTCTGGGCGTTTCGATCCGAAGTTGACGAGTAGTGTTGAGGTTTCGGTGCTAGGTCCGACCGCCTGACTGCATGCGACCAGCGTCCAAGGGGAAGGAGACAGACACGCGATGTCATGGATTATATACACAACGCAAGACTTTCCATCAAGATTTCTGTTTTTTCGGGATTTCCACCCGAAAGTGTTAGTATGATAAAAAGGTACCATCTTAGCTCAAAGGCAAGGGGCAATGAAGATGTTTAATCTGGAATTCCACTTGCGTCGGGATCCAACGATGAACTGTGTTTTGCCGTCAGTATTCACATCTCTTACGATCCAATGAGATTTTCAGTGACATAGATCTGCAAGAGTATTGTGGAAACTCACTTTTTGACATTTGGTTGGGGTGACATTTGTTTCCGGGCCGATGTCGATTTCAACATTGAAGGGGCAGATGATACAATCGGCGCTCATGTACCAAAGTAGGGGACCGACTGGCCGCGAGACAGGGTTTGGCGATGACAACAGACAACACCAACATGGCGAATATCCGCTTCCGCTTCCGCTCCCGAAGATGAACATCCGAAGTAGATGGTCACCGGCATTGTGCCTTTTGGTAGCGTTCATATTATTACCCTCCAGTCTCCATTAATCCAGTTGTAGTATCACATTACATGTATGGACGTGAAATCTGATCATCAAGAATGCATGCATGAGCAGGGCATTGTCGTAGCTTTCAACCCAAGATCATGGAGCAATTGCTTCTTTTAGAAGAGAATCAAGTTGATGCAGGAAGGCATTTCCGTGGATCAAATAGCCGCGTTCAAGATAGAATGCACCGCTGGTTCAAGTTCAATATTCGCCTAAGTCATCCTCGTCTTCAGGTTGCGGAAAGTGGATTTCAGCGGCCCGAACCATGGTTATTTCGGTAATATTAGTACGTAAAGACAGGCTTGAATGAATGACGCGATCCAAAGAGGCTCCATTACGGGGGCTAGGAATTGGGCCCGCGGTTGCGTGCTTGGAGCATATCAGGATCTTTCAGCCGACGAAACCTCACGGAGATACTCCGGACGAAATATAGCTCATACTTGAGCTCAGCACCTACACGTAACTTCGACTTCTACTCCTACGAAGGGTCGACCAAGGCTGGGAGCACGATGTGTGTTAGTAAAAGACGATTAGCCTGCGGATTGACTGTTTGAAGACATGGATGTTTAATGCTTTTATCTTACATCTCGGAAGGTCATTAAGGTTTTCTTGATTCACCTTAAAGGAACCATCGGTGTCTCACGACACTGTTCTATGGCTGGTTTCGAGACCCAGGCGGGTAAATTGAGTTGATCGCAGGAGCCCAAAATATGAATAGTTTGCACAGCTGATGAACTGAGACCAGAGCGTTGTTCGAATCGTCTCAAGTTTAAAAGATTTAAACTTATTCTCATTGAAATTCGGCATTACCAATGAGCTCTCGTGTCAGTCCATTCTGAAGTTCTCATGAACGTTACATGTAAGTAAGTAGACCAAATGAGAAATAAGACATTCAACTATAGGAGCGCTTGATAGCTCCAGTAACAAACAAAGAACGACATCTTAGTCTCCAGACAATTTGCAAAATTTCCAGCTTCTTATCCACAACGACCGGCGGATTCAAAATCAAACCCCAAACATCAGTCGAATCTCGACATCTCTTTCCCACCTAACAAAAAACGTCCAACCCCGTACTAGACAAACAACCTTCAGCGCCTCACACTGCTGGTATCAGTGTAAGTTGGGGCCGGATGATACTTCGCCAGACTGTAGGGATTGTGAGCATTCTTTTTGCCCAATGCGGGCGGCCCAGGCTTCCTGGTTTTGTCGTGGTAGGCCACGTCAAAAACAGTCCTGTCTCTGTTGTTGTAGAGGGCTCTAATTGGCCCAGGGGGGCCTTGGCCAACAAAATTACCGGCAGGACGAGACGCATCTCTCGGGCTCGGGGCTATCGGGAACTCGCTCCAAGGTGGCGTCGCAACCAAGGGTTGAGGCGGCTTATTGTAATACGGATTAGGGTATTTGCCAACCGATCTGTTTTCTACCGGCGCCTGCTGAACCTGGCGTCTCACGTCGGACGCTTGGAGATACTTGTAGTTCGGTTCATCGTCGGTCCCGCTTTGATACTGGTGTTTGGGCGGAAGGGAGTTAGTGATTGTATCTCGCGAAGCAACATAGACTGGAACTCCAAGCAGTGTAGGTTGCGTGCCCCTGATGCCCATATGGAGAGTGGCTCTTACGTAGGAACCGGTTCTTGTGAATTCTGGATGGTCCATGTCTTGTGGATCGCCCGCATAACCCTGGTGTGGACGGTCCGCTTGGAAAGTTTCGATTTTCGCGCCCCGAGTTCGTTGAGTCGGGGAAGCAGGTGATCGGGTCTCAGAGGCTGTAGATGAGCCTGTGCCGCGTCTGGAGAAGCGAGAAAAGATGCCCATAGTGAATGAATAAATGATAAGTGACAGTAGGTTCAAATTGTCGAAAAGGTGTAAGGCTCGAGGGATGGTGTCAAATGGAAGGAAGTTCTGTGTGAATGACTTTGAAGCTTACAACCACCAGGGTTTGAGTGAGCTACTGAAGGTTTTGAACGAAAGACGGCTAAGAATGAGCTGAGTCTAGTTGGAAGGCATGTTTGAGAGATTCCTAACATCTATTTATGCTCTTAATTTCTAACAGTCAAGTATGTATTTCTCTTCAACTCACGCTACGCCACTTGGCCGCAGTTTCACCAGTTTCTGCTCGGAAAAGGCCCCATTTGGCCGCGTGCCGCGAAAGGCCAGTCCAGACTGAAGTTGTCTTGAAACGATCCATAGACAGCCGCCAGATTTTAGGCGACCGATCCAACAGTTCCCAAGCGCCTGATCGTGAAGTAACCAAACGAGGGAAAATCCTATTTTCACAGACTTTGGCGCCGAGTTTCAGGAAGCTCTCGCAGTGGTCTAGTCATTCTGGAGTTCCAGATAACAGAACGGCCATCTCCCGAGCGCTTGCGCGTTAAATAGGCTTACCTTGGGAATATGGCATATGGTGAAGCATCCTTGACCCGGGGTGTCTGTCTGGTCACACCTAGCAGGGTTCATTACGGTTGGTTTTGCTGCATTTTAACCGCCTACCTCCCACTTGTTGGTTGGAAAGGTCAATCGATCGGTCTCCGAAGACAGCAACGCTCCGCCACAAAGGGTCACGTGGGTTAGCCAGGCGTGAGGCCGCCGTGGGCTGGCGCTTAAAACAATTGGGGTCAGCGCTTCGCTGCGAAGTAACATCTTATCACCATCATCTCATCATCCTGTCACATTAGCACATACTCTTTCAATCTTCAATACTTTCACGCGCAGTTTCCCCGCGCACACAAACGTCTTCTAATAACCTTTCAAAACAATCGACGTCCATCTTCACACTTCGGGCCCGGCTTTTCACAGTCTGAAGCGGCACTCTCATACGAGCAGGATGGCGGAGACCCTGACGGAACAGGAATCTATGTCAAAAATGGCCCAAGAAGCCTCATTCCAGTCCCAAGAAGATACTCCATCTCGAACACATGAGAATGGCTCTTCCCAGACCGAAAGTGGCCTCTTCAACTTGGAACAGATCAAAAGCAGACCAAAGTTTTCCGAACAAGACGTTTTCATCCTCAATACGCTCAGCTATGGCGTGTACTCGCCCAGCCGAGAAGCTGCAGAAGAGGTTGCATACTATCTTGACGGTTTCTGCCCTCCTCTCGAAGAACAAGAAGCTGCCAACAACTGGCTGTGGAATATCTGGGACATTCTTCTGGACGTTGCCCGAAGCCCAGATACGACGGCCGAAATACAAGAACGTCTCATAAGTATCCTGCAGGCTCTGCAGCGGTGCGCAAAGGGAGAGACAAAAGTCTATGGCGTGAGTACATTCGCTCAGTTAAACTCAACGCTGCGTGTGCAACGACGTCTTGTTTTGGTTATCATCCTCGGCTAACAACTCGCAAGAGTGAGGCCAGGGTTTGGAAAGACCTGCCTTACCTCTTTGAGTGTCTAGATCCGTGCTTTAATGGTACGTCAGTCTTGTCACTGTTTCGACCTCTAATGAAAGTATCTAACGTCGGGAATAGATGCCACTCTATACATAGATGAAGAAGGAAGACAGTTCACTCCAAAATCGGCGCAGAGGTGGTTGAATACGACCGCTTTTGCGGCGCGCATTATGGGCGCGGGCTTGGCAGCCAGCGCCTACGGAGAGGCGATGCGGGCCATTAGCCTGGCGCTCGAGGAGGAGGAGCAGAGTACGATTCCCGGAATCGCAGATTGCAGAATGCAGATCGCCTGTTTATGGATCACTCACGCGGCCAAGCCTCTCCTGACGTGGGCGCAAGAGAACGTCGGCTACATCGACAATGGGGCGCAATACATCGAAGCAGGTCCGTTGTACCGAGGACCTGAAACAATGTGCCTTCAACGATGGGGCTTCTGGATTGAACGATTCGAGGAACTCGGAAAGGAGGGGTCTGGTCTGAGTGCAGAGACGAGAGAAATTGCGCTCACAGCGGCAGAAGCAATGAGGACTATCGAAGTGCGCGCAGGAAGGACGTTGTCGGAATAGTAGACTCGGCTTACAATTGATCAGTCCAGTGACACCACGTATGGAAGAAAATTGGAAGAAGCCGTTAAGAGAGCCGTTTTGAATTACTATGAATTGGCTTATTCTCCGTTGAGTCTGCGCAAAGTTCAAACTCAGACATTTGATACTAGTCGAGAACTATTGTACTGAAATTAGATTGTAGCCACCGTAGAGACGGGTCGTTCTCATCTTGGATGAAGAATGGATTTTAAGGCACTCGGATTTGTTTCTTGGGGGTAAATATGAACGTTACTTTCATATATCCATGGGGCTTATAAACTCTCATTGTGTTGAGTGCTGGGTATTGCACTTATATCGCGTCATATGTGGAAAGTTATTCTCAAGGTGTTGCTTGATACGAGTTTTTTTTTTCGTAGCTCGCGATGTCCTCATTTCTTCTATGAACGTTACTTTTGATATCAAACCGGAAGTTATACAACATGACTTCATCCGCTTTATGTAATTCACTTTAATTCTTATCTAAATAAAAATAAACTTCAGAGTCTAAGGATAAATCTCACTTCCCAAACAGAGTCAGTAAGCAGGAAAGTGAGGCGTGAAGGAGGGCATTGAACCCACCCTCTGGGAGGATGACCCTCACACTAAAGAAAAGGACCTCTCAACTTCGAATTAACTAAGAGTTGCTACATTATCCAGCGTCCATAATACAGAGTGAGTGCACCCACCCCCAGTGAGGATTGATCATGCCCTGAGCAAAAGAACCTTCGTTATGAAGAGGTATTACCCAATAGGTCTAGATCTAGCAGACATCACTTGAATAAGGCTGGGTTATCAACTCATCAGAAATGAGGGACTTCAACAACGTGGGCCGCTCTTAGTGAGTGTGAATCTTGCTGTGATTGAGAAGAAACTCTACAACTAAGAGCTGCTATCTCATGCGTCTCTGGCTTATGGTAAACAAAGTGGCTGTCACTCAACAAGGGCGAGTGCACCCGCCTTTGTGATAATGGCACCCGCCTCAAATAGAATAAACCTGTTAGTGAAGCTAAGTACTGTTGGAAGCAACTAACATAAATGAGCGTGGGCACCCGTATGTCGTCTATGAGGATAACTCTCGCCTCAAAACCAATTCCCAACAGTCACTCGGAGATGTCATTACATGCGTACTTGTTAATGCACTTGTTAAATATGGCGAGCGCACCCGCCTTTGTGGCGATGGCTCTCGCCTTGAATGAAATCAGCACCCGCCCTCAGTGACCCAGACACCCTGGCCAACCTTATCTCTCAGCCAAACTCAACCTTTCTTCCAACTCTTACCATTACCACTTCTACTCCCTCTCCAATCCAATACAGCCTATTCAAGCTTGATATTTTGCAACAGCTTCAGCTTCCAAGATACTTGACTGACTCGAGGAAACCCGAAGCGTCAAGCTGTCTCGGCGGCGCGCAAACAGTCTCCGCATCAGCTCGCTAAGCTGGTTTCGGAGAACAGCCACCCCCGAACATCCGCCAGAACGGATCCTTGCCGCCGCCGCTGTGGGATTTCTGGAACCCTTCAGATCCAGCTTATTCATCCAGCTCACGCGGCACCTTACGGAGACAGGCAGCCGGAAGCAACGTCGACTTGGCCACAGCACGTACACCAGCCACGTCAGGTACATCACCGCCTAAACCAGCGACGTGGTACATGTACCCGAACCCGTATTTGTACCCCCACACCACTCTTCCCTTCATCATCGACCTTCTACAACACATCATCGTCGTCGCGACAGCTCTTTGAACATGTCGGGCGAATCTCCCGAGGCGCGGGAGAAGAGGCTCGTGGGGACGGTTCAAATCCGGATCCTCGAGGCCTCGAACAAGGAGGACAAGCTCAACGAACTGCTCAAGAAGTACCTGTGTGCTCTGCTGCTGAAGGCCACGAGCGAGCATGCATCAGTCCGCAATGAGGTGAGTGCCCCTGAGTTCATGACGATTGAATTGAGGCTCACATTTTCGACAGGTCATTCAGTTCGCTTCCAAGTTGAAGACGTTGATTATGCACCCGAGGTATGCCGCCGTCTGCTCTCTTGAGATGTGGCCAGACTGACAGTGGCGATAGCATCATCTTACCCGTTGAGGCTCTCATCGACCAGTACCAGAAGAGCACAGCGCCAATTCTTCGTATGCTTGACATGTCATTCATCCAACACAGCATCGGTCGCATGGAAGACTACGACCGCCGCGCCCTCGTCAGCAAGGTCGCCAAGGGCATCTCCTCATCGTCACAAGGAGCGACCCAGCCATCCATGTTCAATGTCCTCTTGAAGATTCTCCCCGACATCAAAGTACCATCCCGCGGTAGTGAGGAGGACATGGCATTCTGCGAGGCTAGCGGCCTGACCGACGATGCCGATGCTGCGTTCATCGCCAAATGGCTCGGAAAGGTGCTCCTCTTGAGGATTCCCGGAAACTCGAACCCCAGCCGTCAAGACTTTGAGAGGCTTAACCCTGCACTCACCTCAGAGGACCTCGAGTTTCTCAGACCCGAGCAGAAGGACACCGCTCCCGCTTTTCAGAAGATGCAGGACCTCCGACGGAAGATCGCACAGCTGCTTGCGAGCGGCGCCTTCAAGGATGAGGAGAGGCTTCTGCCCGCGCTCTCAGCCGCGGCAAGCCCTGATTACCAGGTTTCACAAGTCGGCGAGGACATCCTGAAGAGAATGACAATCGACTTCGAGAAGAAGGAGATTGTCGACGAGTTATACAGCGCCCACGCCAGACTCCCCGCACCGCATCGCATCCGAATTCTCGGTCTTCTTTCCAAGTCGAAGCTTGCGACAACTATGCATGACCGCATACACGCTGTCGTCACTCTTGACTTTGGAACAGAGAGTTCGTCAAATACACCCTCACATCTCCAAGCGGCGAGCGGCCTCGAGCGCAACAAGCTTCACAAGGCCCTCTTCTACTTCATCAACTGGACCGCGACGCAAGGCCCTACCCTGGCTCCGTTTACGGTCGGATCTAAACTCATTGACATGATGCGCACATACGTTGAGGACCAAGGCTGGCCGGTACCAAGGACGTTATCCGCAGATGAGGAGACACTTCGTGCCATGGCGTACGATCTCCTTGGATCGCTCGGCATGAACAGTCCCTTATCTGTCCAAGACCGCGTTCATCTCGTCGGATGGCTCTTCCGCTCCCTCTCAGAAGATCCCACAAATGAGGCGGTTGTTAACATCGAGGGCTCGCTGTCGGGATTGACCAGAAGCTTCCAAACGGCGACTGTCAGCGGCGATGGACGAGGCAGCGGCATGGCCAACCTCATTTCCTTGCTGCTTCACTACATGAACCTGTCAGAGGACGCCCCCGCGGTGCGTAGTGCGCGCTTCTCGGCCGTTAAGTGGGCGAACCAGACCATAGCATCGTGGGACGAGCGCGGTAGATGGATCGACATTCTCGCCATTGCCGGACGCGTGGGTGAGCGGACTGAAGTTGTCGAGGAAGGCCGCAAGGGCCTGGATCCGTGGACATACCGCGATGGCGAGGACCACAAGATGCCGGACTGGATCAAGCTCATGACCTACTTCTTCTGCCAGAAGATCACCGACGACTTCACCAGCGACGACTTTACAACCCCGAAGAAGTACCATATGGAGTTCGACGACGAGGCGACGATCCAGAACTTCGAAGGCGAGAAGCTCTTCGCGTACCCCGTGGCCGTGGAGTACGTCAAAAGGGCAATGTTCGTCGCCGCTCTGCCTGACTTCCCCCTTGTACCAGGCTGGGCGGAGCACCTCGACACTCAAGTCCGAAACGACATCAAGACGCGCGATAAGATCCGCGCTTACCTCCGTTCCATCGACGAAGCGAACGCCTCACTCCTGATCAAGATCTGCTTCGACGGCGTGCGCCTCAAGAACAAGGAGGGAGCGAATCCCATCGTTGAGAGCTGCCTGAGGTCCCTCGTCGACATCGCCGCGCTCGCCCCCTCGGCCTGCATCAACCACGTTGCCAGCTATGCGCATCTCATGCAGTCCTGCACCCGGAACAACAACCGCCACATCCGCTTCCTCGCGGCACAGACTTGCGGCATCCTGATCCCTCATCCCCTTAACAAGGCGGACTTGGACTTCCCTGACGAGGTTGCAGCGAAGCAAGCGAGGAACCAGCAGATCCAGGAATTCCTGCGAAACCTCAAGACTATGATCTTTACGTGGGAGAACTCTGTTGGGTCGCACGCGAATGCTGTGGAGGGATCCATACAAGCTTTCGGACACATCTTCTCTAGAGCGGTGTACTACGGCCTCCCGATCCCGGCCGATACTCACCTGCCGCCCAAGCTGCTCATGGACAAGAGCCACCATCGTCCGTCGCTGGAGGACGCCATTCTCGACTGCTACGCCGAGCTCTGGACCGCCGGTCTCTCACAGTACATCCCCGACAACGTTAACAACCTCACAGCGGACTACGTGATTGAGAGACTCGGAGAAAAGGCTGCGGCAGGCAGCGACAAGGCCATCTTCGCCCTCGGCCGCCTTGCTCTGGCATTTAACGAGCCCAAGGAAGAGGCTACTCCAGAAGACGGTCTTCTGTACCCGTCTAGCAAGACCTCTGGCATTGACAACGTCCTTCGCGCGCTGTTCAGCCTCCACACCAGGCGCGAGACCGAGATCCAGTTCACCGTCGGCGAGGCCATCACCGCCGCTATCGCCTGCTGGGACTCCGACTTTGTCAAGCTCACGATGAATGTGGACGCACCCGCTGGTCCGTGGAAGAAGGAGAAACGGAGCGTGAGAATCACTGCCGTGCTGGACAAGCTCTTCAAGGACTGTAAGACCACCAAGCCCTCCCTCCTCAAGGCGTCCGGCATCTGGCTGTTCTGCGTCGTTCAGTACTGCGGACACCTCAACGAAGTCCAGTCTCGCCTCCGGGAGGCCCAGGCCGCTTTCATGAGACTGCTCAGCGCCAGGGACGAGCTCGTGCAAGAGACCGCTTCTCGGGGACTGTCGTTGGTGTATGAGAAGGGCGATGAGGGACTGAAGCAGGACCTTGTCAGAGACTTGGTGTCTGCTTTCACCGGAAACAGCACCCAGATCAAGGTCGAAGAGGAGACGGAGTTGTTCGAGCCCGGCGCTCTGCCTACCGGCGAGGGCAAGTCCGTTACTTCGTACAAGGACATCGTCAGCCTGGCCAACGAAGTCGGCGACCAGAGCTTGGTCTACAAATTCATGTCTCTGGCGACCAACGCGGCGACCTGGTCGACACGTTCTGCCTTTGGCAGGTTCGGCCTGAGCAACATCCTCTCCGAGTCAGAGGTCGATCCGAAGCTGTACCCCAAGCTCTTCCGCTACCGCTTCGACCCCAACTCCAACGTCCAGCGGTCCATGGACGACATCTGGAAGGCTCTGGTCAAGAACCCGAACGAGACGATCGGCGTCCACTTCGACGCCATCATGCAAGACCTGTTGAAGAACATCCTCGGCAAGGAGTGGCGCGTGCGGCAGGCGAGTTGCGGCGCTATTTCCGACCTCATCTCGGGGCAGCCGTTCAACAAGTACGAGCGGTACTACGCGGAGATCTGGACCGCGGCTTTGAAGGTCCTCGACGACGTCAAGGGTTCCGTCCGCGAGACGGCGTTGAAGCTCTGCATGGGTCTCACCAACACGATCGTGCGCCAGCTCGAGGAGGGCGGATCGTCCTCGTCGGCGCAGGCCATGCTCAAGCAGGCCCTCCGCTTCCTCCTCTCGCCCAGCGGCCTGGAGAGCGGCGTCGACGAGGTGAAGATGTTCTCCCTCAAGACCATCATCGACATCACCAAGAAGGGCGGTCCTAACCTGAAGCCCTTCATCGTGGACTTCATCCCGCCCCTGCTCGGCCTGCACAGCACCATCGAGCCCGAGCAGATCAACTACGCCTACCAGAAGGTCAGCGAAGACTCGCGCGACCAGCTCGACAAGCTGCGCGCCCGGTGGGTCAACCAGTCGCCCATCTCCGAGGCCATCGACAACTGCCTGCGGCAGCTCGACGCCGACGGCATGAAGCAGCTCGCGCCGAAGCTGGAGGAGATCATCAAGACCGCCATCGGCATGCCGACCAAGATCGCCTGCGCGAGGCTGATCGGCGACCTGGTCATGCGCCACGCCGTCGACTTCACGCCCGTCTCGTCGCGGTTCATGCAGCTGATGGAGAAGCAGGCGCTGGACCGCAACGACGAGGTCAGCAAGGGCTACGCGCGCGCCGTGGGCTACCTGATGCGCATCGTCCCGGACGCGTCCAAGGAGAGGCTCGCGGACAGGATGGTCGAGCTCTACTTCGGCAGCGAGGACGAGACGCGCCGCGCCAAGGTCGCGGACGTCGTGCTCGGCGTCTCGAAGCTCGCGCCGGATCACTTCAACCGCCTCGCGGCCAAGTTCGTCCCGTTCACCTACATGGGCCTCCACGACACGGACGACTACACGCGCAAGTGCTTCGACGAGGTCTGGAGCCAGCACGGGTGCAGCTCGCGCACCGTCGCGCGGTACGTCCCCGAGATCGTCGAGTTCGTGAAGCGGGGTCTCGAGGCGCCGAGGTGGAACCTGCAGCACACGGCGTCCTTCACCATAGCGGCGATGGTCAAGGCCGTCGTCGGCTCCAGCGACGCCACCGGACAGATCTCGGACGCGAACCTGAAGGTCATCTGGCCCATCTTCGACAAGGCCCTCGCGGTGAAGACGTTCCCCGGGAAGGAGAAGCTCCTGGAATCGTACCCCCAGTTCGTCGGCAAGGGACAGAGTCTCTGGAAGAACGACTCGGCCGTCGCCGCGCAGCAGTACAAGATCGCGATCCGCGAGGCCAAGCGCAACAACGAGGATTACCGACCGCACGCGTTCAAGGCGCTGTGGAAGTTCGCCGAGCAGCGTGAGGATAAGGACATGCTCGAGGACATTTCGACGATCGTCAGTGGCGTGTTGGACGACATGCTCGACGAGGACAGGATGGACGTCGACGGGTCCGGGGATAAGACGCGGAAGGCGGCCGTCAATGGAATCGAGGCCGTCGCAAGGGGTTACAACCGTCCTCAGATGAAGGAGAACCCCGGCGCGGTGACGAAGAAGATCCTCGAGCTGCTCAAGCCGTACCTCTCGAGCCCCCACTTCGCGGCCATCAAGCGCGAGGTGTGGTACGAGTGCGTCCGGGACCTGATGAAGAATACCCCCAAGACGGAGACCCCCGGAGACAGGGAGGTTGCCTTCGCGTACCTCAAGAGCCTCGACCTCGAGGAGCCCGATAACGGCACCGAGGCGCAGCGGACGATGCGGGTGCACGCTCTCGGTCAGGTATTCGAGGCGATTCAACGCGGGGTGTTCCCGGTGGCGGCGGACGACAGGAAGGGGTTCACGGAGACGGTGAACAAGATGCTCGCGGCGGAGAGGTCTTTGGAAGTGCAGAGGCATCTTAAGGAAATCTTGGGAGAGCTGAATAAGTAGGGGGATGGTGGAGGAGGACGAGGACAAACTGTTGGTTTTAGGTGGTGGGTGTCTGGAAATCACCCGCGGGGTCACGAGATACCCCATAGACTTGCTCATATGAATAAACTGTGTTCAAATTTTATCGTTTGTGGTGATATTGGCAAAAAAACAGAGAAAATCTAATAGGCCATCCTCGCGCTATGCTAAGATACTGTATAGCTTATAGACAAATACGCAACCTACACCTCGGCGCCAACCGTTTCCTCGAACTTACCAAGCTCCCCTGTGACTTGGACTCGATGTAGTAGCCCTTGCGTAAGGGTCGAGACGGGGGGTGGGTATGATACCACCGACGCGGTCTAATTTCATAAAAACAGCGTATTTTACAAGGTGTCCATCTTGTCGAGGATGGCCTTGGTGAACTGGTGGGTGGTGGCGTCGCCGCCCATGTCACGGGTGCGGACCTTGCTGTATGGTTGTTAGCGGATGACGGGTGTGACACCAGGAATCGCGTGTTGGACGTACCCGTCGGCAATGACGCCGTAGATGGCCTGGGAGATGCGGTTGGCGTGGTCGTCGAGACCAAGGTGGCGGAGGAGCATGGAACCGGAGAGGATCAGGGCGGTGGGGTTGGCCTGGTCCTTGCCCTTGATGTCGAGACCGACGTGACGGCAACCGGGCTCGAAGACGGCGACGTCGCGGCCCATGTTGCAGCCGGGAACGATACCGGCACCACCGACGAGGGCGGCGCCGATGTTGGACAGGATGCCACCGTACAGGTTGGGCATGACCATGACGTCGAATTGCTGGGGTCTGCTGACGGCCTGCATGGAGGCGTTGTCGACAATCATGTCGTTGACCTCGAGGGTGGGGTAGTCGTTGGCGACGCGGTGGAAGGTGGAGCGGAAGAGGCCGTCGGCGAGCTTCATGATGTTGGCCTTGTGGATGCAGGTGACCTTCTTGCGGTTGTTGGCGAGGGCGAAGTTGAAGGCGAACTTGGCGATGCGCTCCGACTTGGCGCGGGTGATGATCTTCAAGCTCTCGACGACGCCGGGGACGGACTGGTGCTCGAGGCCGGAGTACTCGCCCTCGGTGTTCTCGCGGATGATGGCGAGGTCGACGTTCTCGTGGCGGGTCTGGTAGCCGGGGATGTTCTTGATGAGGGAGATGGAGGCGTAGATGTCGAGCTCCTGGCGCATGGCGACGTTGAAGGACTGGTGGCCGGAGCGCTCGATGGGGGTGTGCAGGATGCCCTTGAGGCCGAGCTTGTTGCGGCGGAGGGAGGCGACGGACTCGCGGAAGAGGTCCTCGGTGCGCTCGGGAGAGGTGGTGTTGAGGCCGGACACCTCGACCTGCTCCCACTCGATGGGGACGTTGTCGGCCTTGAAGATGGTCTTGACGCTCTCGGCGACCTCGGCACCGATACCGTCACCGGGGATCAGGGTGACGGTGTACTTGCCGCCGAACTTGGTGGGCTTGAAGATGTCGGAGCCGACGGTGGCGTAGGCGCGGGCAGGCTGCGCGGTGCGCAGGATCTGGGGTAGGAGGATTGTCAGCCATGTCTGTGTGTACGTCTAGCCATTGTAGTAGTGTGTCCAGGCCAGGCGCAGGTCTAATTGTGTGTGCCCGAGTGTACGGCCAGTCGATATGCGACCCATTGCCGTCATCTCGACTTCACGATGTTGTTCTGTTGTTCTCTCTTCCCCCCCTTCACCATAGACCCGCGATAAGCGCAGAAAGAACGCAACACCTCGGCTAACATAGTAGTAAAGCAAACGTACCTGCGCGGTGCGGGCGGATCCTCGGGAAAGCATCTTGGGCGGCGGCAATTGAGGCGTATTAGAGAGGACGAAGGAGGTTCAGAAGGTGGAGGTTTTAGGAGAGAATTAAAAAAAAATCGAGTTTCTCCGAGGTTCAAAGTTGCTTAGGTTGTCAACAGTCAAAAGCCGCAAAAACAGCCGGAATTGCCCGTACTCCAGGTCTGCACCGCGGAGACCGGACATGGCCCGAGCGGCCGTAAGGAAAACTGAGGTGCCCAAGTCTGCTTATCTAAGATGTCTTACGTAAGGCAGGTCAATCCGGGGACGCGACCTGGCTGGCGGCGGTTGCGTCACTGAGTTGGCGCCTTCAGAGGAGCACTGATTCGGCAGCGACAGCGCATTCAGCAACTTGCAAGAGCACCTGCACCTCACCAAAAACAACACCCAACATCAAACACCATCCATGACGTGAATCCGTGGCGCGCACCCCTTTTCTTTATTCACCCGGAGGATCAAACCTTGGGAATTCTTTGATCATTCGAAGCAGCACCTTTTATATCCTTGTCGAAGGGGCGAACCAAGCAGCTTCCCCCAATCCAAACGAAACCACGGACAGCCCAGGCCTAGAAGTGCCCCTCGCCTTGGGCCAGAAACCCACGCCCAGCACATTCGGCTGAAGGTGGGGCAGAGGTGCCATCGCCTTCCAGTCTCCGAAGCCCTTTCTTTCTGCGGTGCACTTCGCCAACGTCACCTCTCTGACCGCCTCCCGCGAAAAAATACTATTTGACGTTGATTTCCTCTGCCTAGCGTCGTCTCGCACAGCAGAGACGAGAAAACCCAAACACCGCCACCATGGACGGGGACATTAGCAACTTCGTCGCCATCACGGCGGCCAGCCCCGAGGTGGCTCGCGGCTTCCTCGAGATGGCCAACAATAATCTTGAGGCCGCCATCCAGCTCTTCTTCGAGAACCCCGACATCCAGAACAGCTTCAACGCTGCGCCTGCCGCCAGCAGTTCCGCAGCACCTCCCGTACCCGCGAGCACTCGACCGAACATTGGAAGACAGGACAACAGCGGGGTCATCCACCTTGACAGCGATGACGACGAAGACACCGCCATGTACGACGACGACGACGGTCTCTTCGTCAAGGATGATTTTAAGGACGACGACGAGGTTGCTGCGCGCGCCGCCGAGGTTGATGCGCATGCCCAGGCCACGGCCATCGCACAGAAGGCACAGGAAGAGGAAGATGCCGCCATGGCCCAGAGACTACAAGAAGAGCTGTACGGAAGTGGTGCCGGTGGTGGTGCCGGTGGAGGGGGTGCTGCCCACGATGAGGTTAGATCGCCCATCGCCAGAACCACGGAGACGTTGGTTGGAGGTTACGATGCCGATGATGGCATGGGCATGGATATGGACAGCATCATTCGGGCACAGATGAGGCAACGCGAGGCAGCAAGAGCAGGAAGAGGTAGGCGATTTCCCATGGCTGCCCTCCCGAGGATCCACATACTAACACTGCTTTCACAGGTGGTAGAGGAGGTCCCTTCAGTCACAACCTGTCGATCTGGGACGACGACGGCTCAACGCCTCAGCAGCCGGCCACATCAGAGGGCGCTTCCCGTGCGCAGAGACTCGCGGAGCTCTTCCGCCCACCTTACGATATCATGTCGAGACTGGACTGGGATGAGGCAAGACAGGAAGGCAAAGACGAGAAGAAATGGATCTTGGTTAACCTCCAGGACATGAGCGACTTCAACTGCCAGGCCCTTAACCGCGACATCTGGAAAGACGCCGCCATCCGACAACTGCTGGCCGAAAGCTTCATCTTCCTTCAGTACGACAAGGACTCCGTGTCGGCGCAGCAGTACGTCACCTTCTACTTCCACCACGGTGCCCAAGAGAACCCCGACAACTACCCCCACGTCGCCATCATCGACCCGAGGACGGGAGAGCAGGTCAAGGTCTGGAGCGGACGGCCGTTCCCCAGCGCCTCCGACTTCCACGCCCAGCTGGCCGAGTTCCTGGACCGCTACAGCCTAGCCGCCAACAGCAAGAACCCTGTGGCGGATCAGTCGGCGCCGAGACCCAAGACGGTGGACGTGGATCGCATGACGGAGGAGGAGATGCTGGAGATGGCGCTCCAGAACAGCTTGCAGACGTCCAACGGTGGCAGCAGCAGCGATGCCAAGCCCAAGGCCGGCGTCGTCGATCCTGACGCGCTCACAAAGTCGGACTCTTCCAGCGAAAAGGGCAAGGCCCCCGCGGACGAAGCTTCTACTCCCGCGGCAGAGACGTCAGCCCCGCCAAGTATCTGGACCACGATTGCAAGCGACAAGCCCCACACGGAACCGGAGAACAACCCGGCGACGACGACGCGGATACAGTTCCGCCACCCGACAGGACGTGTCATCAGGCGGTTCAACGTGTTTGACCCGGTCAGACGCATCTACGAGTGGCTCAAGGCGGAGCCCCTGGAGGGCAAGGGCGGCATCGAGTTCGAGCTGAAGCGCATGCCACAGGGTCAAGATTTGACGGCCGAGTTGGATAAGACCATTGCTGAGGCCGGTCTTAAGCAGGGGACAGTCATGATTGAGTTCATCGAGGACTAGGAGTGGGTTTGACCTGACGACTGACGGATCCGTAATGACAGCCGGCTTTTGGGGGCAACACGCATGATTTGGGATGGGCTATGGGCATGGCCAATAGATTCGGTGGCAGGGCTGGGAGGGTTGTTTCGTCATTTCATATTTTTCTTGACACACATACCATGGTACGGTGGCGGCATTGCCTCGGTGGCAGCGAGGCGGACGTGGATGCAATGCGCCGAATACAGACAGAAGGACCGAGCTGGGAGCATCTGCGGATAGCCCTACGAGTATCGATTAACGTAGACGAGCTACAGAGGCGCATCAATAGACCTCGGGAACAGACATACGTTTCGTGACACCGTGAGCTTTAGCTTTCACATCATGCTCTTGATCTCCTGTCGACATGAAAATGTTTGCCTAGATGCATCTCAAAGTCGACCGTAAATTACGGACCAACGAGGCCACGGCCGCCGCCTTCACCTGAGGTGTACGGGTGTTTCACCCCGGCTCACCGCGATGAGTGGCGCGACCAGGCCAGCCAATCAAGCCGGCGTCGCGAACGGGTTCCTGAACGGCAGCGCGGGTGATGTTCGGAGTTCGCGGGGTGAAAATCAGCCAATGACAGGCGGACAGCGACTTATTCAGCCAAACCAAGCTTTTCCGAGTTGGGACGGACGATTTTCCTCAGGTGGAGGGCTAAAAGATGTGGTCTGTGCCTCGCTTACCATCTCCATCTTACGTAATCCCGCTGTTTTGGGTGCTGGAGGGCGCTGACGTTTTACTGGACAGGGGACGAGAGTCGGTTACGGTTACAGGGGATAAGGAAGGGGCGGGGAGCCAGTGAGGGGGAGAGTTGACATCAACAGGGCAGCGCTGGTTGCTGGTGAACCGACCCCTCGGTTGCCGTTCAGGGCAATGGCGTAAACATTGAGACGCACACATGCCGCCAATGAAATCGAGGCAGAGGGCATTTGGTGAAGCAGGAATAGCAACTCTGGCGGGGGTCAGCGTCGCAATTGAGAGGAACTGGCCAAACAAACACCTCACAAGTGAGATACATCCTTCGTAGGGTGGTCTTGTTATTGCGGCAGTACCTTAGACAGCTGATGTTAGGGGAAAGAAGATCTCAGGCACTTGGCAGCCCCCAAATCGAGACCTTCTAATCCCATTACCAACACAACGGAACGACAATACCTTAACGAACATCAACGAACTGAACTGAAACCACACGACGCCGTCGATATCCCCTTCTTTGTCCCTCGTCCAGACTGGTCTGGTCTGCTTTTTACCCCACAATCTCCCTCGTGTGCTCCTGCGCCCGTTCCCTCATCGCGTCGAGTCTAGGTAGCGCCAACGGCACGCAGCCTCACATCAAACCGAACCGCCGTCTTCAGCTCTCATCTCGGTTCAGCTTCACCTGCCAACTCGTCTCTCGGAGTCTCGAGTCTTGGGTCGACATTGAACCCGAGGAAAACGGCACCTGCAGCTTGTGTTTGCTCCAGGTCCAGAGCAGAGAACGGCAGCAAGGAAAGACCCCACGGCACGTTTCTTCTTGGCCCTTCCTTACCTCATCTTAAACTGCGACCTTAGCTTCCTTCCTTTTCCCCTTCACCGTCCGCTTGTTTTGATCGTGAATTGCCGTCCTCCCGGCCCAACACAACCCTCTGTCTTGTCTTGTCTCGACTCGGGGAATGCGAATTGCGACGACCCGTTAGAGTGTCTCGCGCCCTCTGGAACATTTTTCTTGTATATCCCGTTTCTGCCAATCCCCCGGAAGAAGACAAGAGACACGCGACGAAGACGTACGATTGCCGACGCCCCCTTTCGAGCTAACCACCGTTAGGCCATCCCGACTAGAAACATCTTGGGCTAACTCGGCCTTCTTCCAGATCGCTTCTCTTTCTCCGTTCCTTTCGAGTCCTCTTCTTTGCGTCTCCGCCAGACCAACAACTCAGCTCCCGACGGCTGCATCCGTCGTCCCCCACCGCCTCCCCTCCTTCAGGTCCGCCGCCGCCATTCGGCCCTGCCTCGAACTCCGGGGTCCCCTCCTCATTCTGCAGATTGCAGCTCCTTTCCACTCTCGTTTTGAGCTGGAACCAGGGCAGTCTTCCTGGTCCCTCGCAATCTCCCAAGCGGCCGGCTTCGACAATTGGGACTGACGAACCGCCGCGGCGAACGAGACGAACACGAGCGACGACCGTCTGTCTATCGCATCAATCTTGCGCCGGACTACACAGACGACGGACCACATACCCCTCCACTACGCCGACAGACGACTTGCTGCCCTCGCGTCGGCGCATTCGCAGATCACAAACATGGGAGACCGCGAGAGGGATATCGAGGAGGGCAACGAGGCGCTCGACCCCGAGCTGCTCTACACGAAAGAGTACTGCATCGGTATGCGCCGCTTCCGCGCCCAACACCACGGCATGTCGCTAACACGCAGGTCATCCTAGGCGGAGGAAGCTTCGGCAAGGTCTACAAGGGGTAACTACTCTCCAGGCACCGCATACCTCTCTCTTGGCGGCATTGACTGACCATCGCATCGCACAGCGTCGACAAGCGCACCGGCCACGCCGTCGCCATCAAGATCATCGATATCGAGAGTGCCGAGGACGAGGTCGAAGACATCATCCAGGAGATCGCCATCCTGTCGGAGCTGCAATCCCCATACGTCACAAAATACTACGGGTCCTACGCCAAGGGCGCAGAGCTATGGATTGTCATGGAGTTCTGCTCCGGCGGGAGCTGCGCCGATCTTATGAAGCCCGGCTTGATCGGCGAGGACTACATCGCCATCATCATCCGTGAACTGCTGCTCGGTCTCGACTACCTGCACTCGGACAAGAAGCTACATCGTGATGTCAAAGGTTCGCGTCTTCCTCGACCATGCGCATAGTTTGCGGCCGTCTTGCTGACCCTTCCAGCCGCGAACGTGCTCCTGAGCTCTAATGGCCAGGTGAAGCTCGCCGACTTTGGCGTTTCCGGACAGCTCTCGGCGACCATGACCAAGAAGAACACCTTCGTCGGTACCCCTTTCTGGATGGCGCCCGAGGTCATTAAGCAATCGGGCTACGACCACAAGGCAGACGTGTGGTCGCTCGGCATCACCGCCTTGGAGCTTGCCAACGGCGAGCCTCCCTACGCCGACATCCACCCCATGAAGGTCCTCTTCCTGATCCCCAAGAACCCGCCGCCGCGACTGGAAGGGAACTTCACCAAGGCTTTCAAGGACTTCATTGAGGCCTGCTTGCAGAGGGATCCCAGGGAACGGCCCACGGCAAAGGACCTGCTGAAGCACCCTTTTATACGTCGCGCGAAGAAGACGAGCTATCTAACAGAGTTAATTGAGCGCCATTCCCGGTGGGCCGCTACTCACAAGGATAACGACGAAGAGAGCGACCAGGAGAACGAGAAGTACCACGAGCGCCAGCGGGTGGACGAGGACATGTGGGACTTTGGCACGGTCAGGCTGGTAGGCGACAGAGGCGGTGTCGTTCCTCGACCTGGACTGAACGCCCTGGACGAGTCCGCGGCGAACTCAAGAGCGACCAGGTCGGTCGAGAGCACAGATGATTACGGCGAGCGGCCGAGAGACCACAGCCCTACCAAGCTTCGTGATTTCAGCCGCGACCTTGCCATCGCTTCGGATACGCTAAAGGCGGCGAGCGCCAATACGGGAACATCTCGACAAGCATCACCGCAAAGGAAGCCAGTCCCGACAACCGCGCCCCAATCGCCGGCGAAGGTGCCTCTTCCGGTATCACCGGAGAAGATGAGAGCTCCAGAGACGCCGCGGCCCGTCTCTCGACTCATCCCACCTGCTGTCCCCGTCAGTCAATCTCCGGACTACGACCGAGAACTACAAGCACAGTTGCAAAGAGACATGGGCTTGCTGAGCCTAGGCCCCGTGATCCAGCCGGCTGAGTTCCAGGCCCAAGAAACGACACCACGGCCACCGCCCCATGGGCCGCGACCCAATCCAAAGATGACCCCCATGGCTCTCCCGGAGATCCCGCCCTACCGCGGTGGGCCACCACAGGCATCACAACCGTCTTCAAGAGTATCAAGCCAATCACCGAGCGGACAGTACTCCCGCCATGCCTCGGGTCAAGTGCCGCCCGCGCCGCCGAAGGCACACGCGCTGCCCTCAAAGACACAGGCGTCTACACCGGAGCCGGCGCCGTCCGCATTTCCCCCGCCCGCGCCCTCGAACCCGAACGGCGAGCTGGACGCCCTTAACGACGTCATCTTCCCAGCGCTCGAGGAGGCGCTCAAGAGGAGGCAGATCAGGCTGCAGCAGGCTTCCCGGCCCCAGTACGGCCCCTCGAGCCCGGTGTCCATGAACCAGGTGACGCCCAAGCAGCAGCGAGCCGAGGCGGCGCACGAGAAACTGCGCAAGCTCGTATATAAGCTCGCCCACGTCTGCAAAGAAATTGACCACTACGACAAGGCGGAGCCGGTGGGTATGGGGAGGGACGTGGGCACCTTCCTGGAGGGCCTCTTGGAAGAGATTCTGGTCAGGGTTGAACCCCTCGACGAGGAGGAAGTTGCGGCGTGAGCCGTCTGATGGCCCAGGCGGATGTGTGTGAGGCGAGGGCGGGATCGGGAAACAGGGGTCGCATGGCCTCGGTGGGGCGAGAGAAAAGAAGGCACATGCTCGACTCGCCGGTGTCACGAGTGACCGGCGAGGTAGGATGGAATATGGGAACAATGAATATTGCGAGCCCCGGCGTACCTGAACGGAGTAAAAGAGTACGGGCAACGTTGGCGGTGGGAAACGAACGAAATCAATCAGACTAAACGACCACTAAAAAAGACACGACTACTTACGTACATTACACACACTTACATTACACATGGCGGCGGGCATAGGGTTGAGGCAACGACACGACACGACACGACCAAGGTCTTGGCCGTATGTCTTTCTCAGACTGGGAAGAAACAACGGGTGGCGAGTACTACCAGGTTTTGAGGGAGGGTTCGACAAGACGGTTCATTTTTTTTTCTTAATTCCCTTTGTATTATACCCGGCATTTACCAAGAATAGAGTACGTGCTCTCTCTTCCTCTCTCTCTTCCCAAACCCGGGCGACCCCGGAGAAACCGATGCAGGGCTGAGGCTCGCTCGCTCGCTCACGACCGCTCACGAAGCTCCGGTCCAGGGCGTGCCCGTGTTGTGGTGTGGTAGGCAATTATCTGGCGGCCTCTAAGCCCGTGTTCCCTCTCTCTCTATTTTGTCTGCCCAAGCCCATACGATTACTCAACTTTATCTGCGTTCAAACCCACTTTCGAACCCCGGTATTCCGCGGAGTAAGCGCGCAATCGGACTGATGGACTGATGAAAGAAAAAGAAGGAGGCCAAGCTATTCTTCAACATGGGAGGCATTTTCATGAGGTCTAGACGCGGCCTGATGAGCCATTCCAATTCCAGGGTTCGATCTAAGCGAGAGATTTCGAAAACGGACGGTGCTCCAGGGACTTATTCTCGCTGGTTTAGGCCTGCCTTCGTGCGGGTGTGACTGTGTGAGGAGGAAGGGGAAGGTGGGTTATATGGTTTCTGCCGGGCTTTGCTTGACATGACTCTATCCACGACGGACCCTTGTCTGAGGCTGAAGAGGTGAAGAGAGACCTTGGCTTCAGGTTATGGTGGCATCGGATGTCCAGTATGGGATGGCATGCCATCACGCGCACGGCATGGGAAGAAACCGATCGAAAGAATCGAAAGAGGATAAAATTGTGCGGAGGCGGGAAGAGAAAGAGAGACACGGGCTTTCCTGGGACTTGGGGTCAGGGACCAAGTTTGTTGTTTTTTCGTTGTTCCTGCGTCAGGAGTCGTGCGTTACGGAGACGAGTCCGATTACACGGTTACAACCACCACCACCCACGATCACGACTTTCCAAACGATTACACTAGCAATTCCCTTCCGTGGGAACCGCGCAGAAAGCAGCAATGGAAGCAGGTCGCAACGGTAGAGAAGACAACCTGAAACCAGACGCTTTCGCGTGGGGCAGCAGCAGCACCGTAGGGCGAGTCATGGACCCCCTGCCGGCCCTGCGAAAACCCAAAGGTGCCAGGAAATGGGAACTTGGCAGGCCTCTCTCTTTCTTTTACCATTTCCCTTTCCGCATTGACGATGGCTGGCCTTGCTGGGCAAGAAAGAGAGGAACCCACCCACCACCCCATCCCATGTCTGGGGGTGGCCTTGGGACGAGTCAATCGCACGGGTTTGGGCGTGCTGCAGACTTGTCTTGGCTTGCCCTTGACGGGATCCTCTTTTTACCACTTCGAGATGCGCCGTCTGCTCGCGTTCACGACGGCTGGATGTACCTCTCGTATGGGGTTTCGCAGGGGAGGGTACCTTCGCGATCTGGGTCAAGGGGCCTACAGGTGCAAGGCCGGGTCGGCGTGCTGCCGGCGAGATGTTCGTGGGGAGAGGCGACATGGAGAATGGAGCCGGGATTCAGGCTTCTCTCTCTCTGTGTGTGTGTGTGTGTGAAAGTTCTTGGAAGACGTGGGAAAAGAAGGTGAGGGGCGGTCCGTTTGGGATATGTGATCTCTCTTAAGGTCCTGCACCGCCGCCTTTCCTTCGTCTCTTGGAGGGGTTTTCGGACTTTCTTTGCAACTCTTCTCGCTCCTTTTTGTCGGTTTGTCCCGTCTCGTCGTTTGGCTTGTTCTTGCACCTGCTTGCTTCGAACCTGCGGTTGGGATCGTGTTGATTACGTTCCCCTCGGACCAAGAATTCTACGACCTCTTAACCTACAGTATACCGACGAGTCTTGAAGAGAGAGCGGAAGGAAGAAAGGAAACCCATCACACTCTTTACATCATCATCGTCGTCCTTACTTGTTTGTGAGGTAATCTTAATCCTACGGGGGAGGATCGAGAGCCTCTTGCTTGCTTTCTTACATACATACATCACATCGTCGATCGAGTATTGTTTCTTTGCTACCGGAGAAGAGTATCATACATTTTACATACCCCATTCATCATTCTTTTCTTATAATCATCCACTCTCACTTTTATACCCCCCCAACCCGAAAACTACACCGCCGCCGAGCCTCAAATCGTCCATCGAACTTTTCGCAAAGCCATCGAAAGCTCGACAAACACCCAACGATATCAAGAGGCTGGTTCTCTCGAAAGCATTTCACGCAACTCTCAACCACATAAACACACCAAAATGAGATCAACAACATTACTCCTGCTGGCGGCAAGCCTCGCGGCAACGGGCGTCCAGGGCGTCAGGGCCGCCGCGAACTTGTGCTTCTTCCCCGGAGGCGTCCAGGCCCTCGACGTGCCCTGCGACCCCAAGGCCGAGGTCAGCATGTGCTGCGGCAGCGTCAACGCGTGTTTGAGCAACGGGCTGTGTAAGCTCGAGGACACGTCGAATAACACGGGCATCGCCTACGCCAGAGGCACGTGTTCGGATCCGACGTGGCAGAGCCCCGTATGTCCGCAGAATTGCGTGTTGAGTAAGTCTTTCTCTCTTTTTCTTTCTATCTGTCATCGTCTTTGTTTCGTGTTTGAAGATGAGCGTCGTAGGGATTTGGACGGTGAGACTAACATGACGCTAGACCCCGAGACGAGAAAGAACAACTCGGCCTTCGACTTCCGCTTCAACGGCGTGCAGGTATGGCAGTGCGACTCCCAGGGTTTCGGCGTACCGGGCAAGTTCTGCTGCGAATCCGCCGCCGAGAAGACGCGCTGCTGCTCGACACCCGCCGCCGTCTTCGGCCCGCTCATCGCCGCGACGCCCGGCAACGCCCTCGCCGTGCAGACCTTCAACCCCAACGCAAAGTCCACCCCGACCCCCTCGGCCTCCGGCTCCCACCGGTCCGGCGACCCGACCAAGCCGCCCTCGGGCCAGGGCACGCCGGCGCAGACGTCCGTCCCGACGATGACGTCCAAGATCCCCGCGTCGACGCCGGCCGCGAGTGGCGGCGGCAGCACGACGCCTTCCGAGGAGGGACAGACGGCCGGCGGGACGACGCAGGAGAAGCAGGGCCTGGGGACGGTGGCGATGGTGGGCATGGGCGTGGGCGCGAGCGTGGGCGGCGCGTTGCTCGTCGCCGTGGGCGTGATGTGGTGGATGAGGAAGGAGAGGAGGGAGCGCGGGCCGGTGGAGCTCGACGGGAGCAGCGTGCACGGGGGGGACCTGTCGAGGGCCAACTCCGGGCGGATCGCGTACGGGGGGATGAACGTCGGCAACGGCACGGGGACGATCAGCTCGATGGGCACGGGGACGTATGGCGGCGGCACGATGGTCACGATGGGACGGAGGGCGAGCAGTGAGTGGGACGGCAGCCCCGGGGGTATGGGCGGCGCGTATCAGATGGCGGAGATTGATGGCAAGGAGACGCTTGTCGTGTCGGAGCCGAAGGGGCGGAAGAAGAGTTTGTATGAGCTGCCGTAGCGGCTGGTGAGGGTGTAAGGCGGGAGAGTATGATGAGTGAGGGAGGAAAATGGGTGTATAAAAAAGAGATTTGTTGGATGAGATGGGATGTCTGTGGTGGTTGATACCTTCGATTCGGATAGCGGGATTTCATTTCTTATCGTTTTTACTTTTTCTTACTTTCACGCTTGATGAGAATTCACTCTTCTACGAAATTCACAAACAACACTTCTATCAAAATTGGAATCACGTCATTGGGGGTGAGATGATTTGATCTACGCACGGTTGAGATGATCCTGATAGCCACGGACAGCAAACATGTTTCCTCCTCAAGTCAATCAGGATCACGTCACAGACTAAACATCGCTCCTGGTTTGACCATCAGGCGGGCGAGATGGAAGCGAGCACCGGTATCTCGGCACGAACACCACTCGTCAGCCGTCCAGCCGCACTAAAACTGACGGAGCGGCTGGACATCGTCAGACACACATGGAGGGTGTGCCGGCCTTCAGCTTACCAACGCGCTGGATCCGTCCCGGCTAAGCGACCGACCGACCGGATCAGCCATTGAACCACGGAGTCGAGAGCCCGCGGATAAGTGGCCACTCAATCGACGGACACCACGTGCTGCGCCCTGCCAATACTACCGTGGTAGAAGGGGGGAGGGGGTCTGGGTGAATCGGGACAGCCCTCAGCCGCTGCCTCATAATGGGAGGTAATGATCGGCAGGGGCTCTGCGGCTCCTGTGTGCGCTTCGGCTCTCGAGAGGCTTCGGTGTTGCTTACTCAAGTCATGGAGGAATGAATATGCTTCTTCACGGGTAAACGCAGATCATACTCAGCAACGAATACCTACAAAACGACACACGGGATGGGTGGTGGGAGTTTGGCTATGCACGGGTGTTGGGGGCCGGGCATAACAGAGTTTATGTCATCTAAGTGGCGTGCATTAGACGTGAGAAAGAGGGCTTGCGTAGGACATATGTCAGTGTTGACGATATGAAGTGTGTTGTGTGAGTGGGCGACGTCGTGAGTGACTGAACGGACGTCCATCGTGAGCCTTGGACCCCCGGCTCCCATGTCAGACCCTGGTGTAAGGCGAGGCAGGGATGTAGGGGTATTCTGAGGATAGAGTTTGCCGCGACGTCTCATGAGGTATGATTGTCCATGTCTATAACAATATCGGATGACGCGATATAACCCTCCCCCAAGGTAGCTCGCTTTTTTCTGAGTTGTGAACTACCCAATTGGTGCGTTTCTGACAGATTGAGTGTGGGCAGCGGTTTTGCTGGGCATGACGGGATGTGAGGTGAGCTTGGGGTTTGAGAGAGCGTTGGGTCTTATCGGGCGAGTTTACGATCTCATGAGGGGTTTTGGAAGACTTCACGGGGGGAGATGGGGGAGAGTTTGACTTGGCAGGGCGGCCTTTTGACAGTTTTGAAGTTCGGGTGATGGCTGTGATGTGGTGGTGTGCGAGCCGGTTCGGCGGGATGTGCTGCGAGAGACGAGATGAGTGGCGAGAGGTACGGTACTCAGGACGTCCATCTTCTTTTCTCCATACATTTTCCGGAGCATCACGATCCGTCGAGTGTGGAATCTCATCGATCTCAGTCTTGCACAAGACACATCGGATTCGCGACGGTTAAAAGAGTGACGATGATCCTCTGCGGAGTTTCCACCGGTAATTGTGGGCTACGTGAACGGCACATGGAGCACTTCGTGATACAGATTCCCCATCTCCCGCCGAAAGCCGCTACGCTGGGAGCGTGAGGGCCGAGGAGCCGGGTGTACCGTGAGAACCGAGTCCCCTAAGCGACGGCCGCGGCCCCTTGACTATGCCATCCCCGGCAACTCAGACCCGGGATGAGCCCGCTTCGAGAATCCGGGCGGACGGGGATCGGGCTTGCAGGTCCGGACATGTAGTTGTTGTGCTGGGCGGCTGGAGTGCCGGATCATCGAGGACGAGAAATGCGAGAGTGCCGACTGCTCGGGCCACGGGCGGCATGAGGTGGGCAATTTGGGGGCCGATCTTAAGTTTCTTCTTACGCAGATATTGGGGGGAAGGAGGATTTGTGTATTCGTAAGTCGTTCTTGCGTGGTCGTGCCGGGTCCTGCTGGCATTTCTGACGTGTGTCGTTCCCGGGTACGTTTCCGAAAGCTGAGATGATACACTATTTCTGTTAGCCGATGGGGGAGTTCCCGATGGGTTGGTTGGGACTTGGTGCTGTGATCGAGTGAACTGTGTGCTTGTCTTTTCCGATCGACTGTTAGTTGGCGATCTTCTGCTTCTCTTTCGGGAAGACTGCCGAGAATTCTGCTGTTGTTTGGTAGTCTTTCTCAACATGGCGATATCGAGCCCCTGAGATGGGACTCGCAAGAAGTCAAGAGACTCGATGTTTGAATAAGCGGCCTCGGCGGCTTTACTGCAGATATTGGCCGAGATGAGCTTCTACCTTTAGAATGATCGTTTAAACGAAAACGATAGCAAGGCAGAAGTGCTACCTGGTAATAACCCTGAGACCTTGAGATTGCGTGGCGTTGGGAGAGCAGGCGCAAGTGGGTTGCGTTCCTGACTAAAATCAATATCCGACTGATATAATGGCAAAGACCGCGGCGAATTCTCTTAATCGGACCATGTTATAGCAACTCATGGTCTTATTTCTGCCCATTGGATCCGGGGATTGATTAATCGGTTTCGCGAACACGAAAAGCACGGTGGCTTCGAGGCAGAAACAGCCCCCAACGATTAGCTGCATGATGTTAATACGAGCACGTCAGCCCGTTCCTGGAGTCTAAATGTTCCCTGCAGGGCAGAGTCAGTAAGTCACCGGCGAGGCTCGCTGGGAAACTCATGGGTGTGTGGGCTTAGTGTGGGAGTTAAATGGTATAGCGGGATAGGATATGTGATAATATTCCGTGTGGTGACCGGTTCGCGGGGAAATTCTCCGGTGGTTTGTCGAGTTTGTTTAGAATAGTAATCGGATTATCAAGCTGGTGGTATTGTGACTCGTTTGTCTCTATATGTGAAGCGGCTGACGTTTACCTACGTTGGGAACTCCGCGTTGTGTCCGGTGTTCTCTTGCCATATGATGTGTTTGTCGAACTTTGGACTCGTGATTGCGCATACCGCAAGGGCAAAATGTTACGAGTAAAGTCGTTGTATCTCGCAGTGACGTAAGGTCAGCCACTGCCTGGCTAAAACAATTCCAATTCTCTGACTTCCGCATTCTCAAAGGTTCTCTCGCTTCCCCTTATCATCGCAACTCCTACACGACGGAACCCAGGGCATTCAATGACGTCGCCATCTGATAATTCCACCATCTCAACTGTCGGTACAAGTATCAAGAACGTCTCTCTGTATCTATCAGGCTCCTCTCGCTTGCGTGACCTCAGGAGAAGACAGGTGTACGTGGTCTCTGTATCTGCAAGATGGCTCTGGCTGTCAAACTGCCCAGCACAATTCCATGGTCTTGAACTCTCAGAAAAATCTGACTTCTCCCGTTCCACGAGAAAATACGGTGGATTGTAATCTTTGGCTTCAGGAGCTACCTGAATAGTGAGCTCTTTGACCGGCCCGCGGACACGGAAGACGGTAGCTTCAATCGTGGAGGCCATCGCAGGCCCGGCCCAATCAACACGACACGTCACTGATGAGACGTGGTCCTCGACCTCGTCAGCTTTCTCGTTCTCAAAGCACCAGCGATCGACCCAAATCGGTGCGTTGCAGGAAAGCCATGTCCAGGACGGAGCGGATAGTCCCGCAGGTCCTCTCTCGGAACCTGCCCTTAGCCAAGATAGATCCGTGGCAAGAGACATTCGCCGTATTCCCAAGTATGGCTCCTCGCCTGTGAGACTTTTGTAGTAGCTACTAATTCCGGCATACGCTGGCATCCGATCCGAGGCAACAGTGAAGTCTCGGCGGGAGTAGTCTTCGACCCATTTCGACCACATTGCCGTTTGAGGGACTGTTGCCCCGTACTTCACATCAAGTCCATACTCAGAACCAGTCTCTTCGGAAACATGTCCTGACTGCGTTTGGTATGATTGTCTGCATTGCCAGTGCAGTTCAGAATCCAGGCAGTGGAGGACTCTGTGGGACAGGACCTGTTCTTGAAACGTCCATCCTCGCGTGCTCAGATGTGCTCTTCGCCGTTGGGCTTCAGGCTTTAAGGCCTGAACATGTACCATGATGTTTTTCGGCCACCTATTTGGCTTATCCTGGTATTCGAAAGAGAAAGTCCGAGTGTTCTTGCCAGCTCCTCCGGCAGAGTCATGATTGCCGCCGTATCGGGCTCCCTTCTGGAGCGGCGACCGATCCGAGGCAGATTTGACAGCACCATGCTCTTCTGGAAGAAATCCATCTCGACTGTCTTTTCCATCGCTGGCCGCAATAGTAAGAACACTGCCGGCGTAGACGTCGTTCATACGAGATACCTCCACTTGCCACTCATCGGGGTCGTCCTGGACGATACAGAGCGAGTCGATCCATAGGTATGGAATACCCAAAGAACGAGTGACAGTGATGGCATCACGGAAGGTCTTAGGTAGTTGATTCTCCGATATGGCTTCTTCGAAGACTCCTTCCGTGCTTTTTGTTGTCTTGGGCAGTTTGTACTCTCCCCAGCAGTGACTCAGTGTTGCGTATCGTATTCCACCTGGTGTCAGCGCCAAAGTTGCGGTGGCTACGAGTTGGAGGGGCTGCCCATGTCTCACGTCTATAAGTCTCTTCGGCAGGTATCCTCGCGAAGGCTCACATTGCCTATGGAGACCGCATGCGTTTTCGCAGGAATCGAGCCACTCCTTAGCACATTGTAGTCGATCTTCCGTTACGGTCAGGTGCGGTTTAATCCGGCCCAAGGTCCAGAAAGAAGGATGATGATGATCTAGCGAGCAAGGGTTAGTTGTCGACTTTAGAAGATATCAGAGTGAGTCTGAACACACCGGGGTATCTGAGATGATCTTCAATAGAAACTCCAATAACACCCTCAGTGAGATAATGGAAGCTGTGGCGTTCAACCTTCAGCAAAGTTTCCAAAGATGCCCAGCGCATCGCATCCGATGGACTAGAACGCGCCGAGTTTGATAACTGCACTGAAATGGAGAGGTCTTCGTCCGGCTGAAGGTCGCCGAATCGTGACTCAGCCTCAAGAGACCTCGGTTCGAGGAGGAGATCCCAGATGGCAGCGCAAAGCTGGCATGTTCTCGCCGACTCGATCAGATGGCTAGTTTTCGTGTACCAATTGAAAGTTTTGTTATGGCCAAAGTTCGGTATGAGAGACAGAACCATCCCGATGCAGAGATCGCATGGTTTATCTGGCTTTGACTCCATGGCGATAGTGTTTGGGGGCTCTGGCACTGGGAGCTGACGAGAAAGCTGATCCATCGAGATGCTGAATTTGTGTGTGATTGTGACTATCGGAAGCCCGCGGATTCTTGTTATGCCACATGGATGCGCGGATGCGCGATCAACTTTCTTTTTCCTGGGGCGCGGCGCGTCTTTGTTGCAGCAGCTTCGGACTCCGACATCCAACGACGAGCCTTGCTTATGTAGGAGGCCGTCGATCACATGGATGGGCAAACATCCAATCAGAGAGGCAGATTATCTAGTTGAGGCTCACAAACCCGCGTAGATGCTGATGACAGCGGATGAGGAAACCCAACTCAAGATATCACGGGCTCAGTTATCATAGGCCTCAATTGAAGGTTCGCAGCTGTGGAAAACGGATCGAAGATACGCGACTTATTGATTTCGGGGTAAAGGGAATTCATCATCGGTCAGCGATTAGCATTTGTGTATGTAGACTCCGAGTTGCGCGTGCCGGCCAAGATCCGCCAACACACTGATAGCCTCTGGGGGGGTTAAAGATGCAGTGAAAATGAGATCCATCGGGGGGGCACCACATCCTCCCCCAACTGACTGGTACGGTACGTACCTGTCGGACGTATATATCTCACTCGAAACATCAAATGTGGTTGCCGTAGATAGAAATACAGCGAAATACGGTCTACTCAACTGGAAGAAATATGCTTAGACTTTGCATCTCATGGGAGAAACATTGACTCTGTTGCGCAGACACATATCTATGAAGAATCATGGCATCAAAACTGCCAAAGCACGGTTGAATCAATACCTCATAAGCCATTCATCAGAGTTACGCTGCTATGTTGCTGTGAAAGTCGAGAATAACACCAAAGAATGCTGTAAATGCGTACTGTCGTTCAGAATCTTCATACAGGTAGGCAGGTCAGCATCAGAGACAACATCGACGTCTTAAATTGCGACTTCCGAGACACTAGCTTATATCCTCAGGAATGCTATCAGAATAAACATACTCGACCGAGTGTTGTGTATCCCTTTTACATTCCAGCCAAAGCCGAAGCATACGCTACTTCATAAGCAGGGCTGTTCCAATAAACCACAATCTCCGCAGCCCAAACCAGACCCTGTTCATCTTCTGCTTTTCCACTTCTCCCATCCTCCCTTCCGCCCCGTCCCGGATCTCCATCCCCAATCTGTCTCGCCAAGATGGGAGGCGCCTACTGGTCCCAGCCGCCCATGACATACCTCAACTGCGGCGCAATAACAAACACAACCAACCTAGAGCTCGTCTACCGCGGGAGCAACTCGGGCCCCGTCAGCTGCCAGCGGCGCTGCAACGCGCTCCCCCGCAAGTACGCCGTCATCTACGACAACGCCTGCTGGTGCTCGCTGCCGGGGACGGACGTGGCGCTGGCCAACACGCCGCCGCAGGGGGGGATGTCGTGCAACCAGATCACCTGCCAGGAACAGACCCAGGGCGGGCAGCTCCCGTACGCCGAGTTCTGCGGCGGGACGACGTCCGTCGTCCAGGGCAATCAGACGACTACCTACACGATGTATTCCGTGTACAGCTCCACGACGCCGGTCCCGCCGCCGGTGACGACGACGACGACGACGAGCAGGACGTCCACTTCTAGTAGTAGTCTTACCTCGACGACGACGACAACTGGGCCGTCTGCAACGAGTTCGAGCAGTTCGTCGTCGAGCTCTGCTGGAACGTCGACATCGTCGACTTCTACTTCGGGTTTTTCCACAACATCTTCGTCGGATCTCAGAACCACGACTACGTCACCAACGTCAAGTTCAAGTCTTACTACTACGTCTACATCACCGACATCTTCTTTCAATCCTACCACCACGACCACTTCCACTCCAGATCTTACCATGACGTCCACATCGTCGTCTTTTTCTAGTTCCACCGGGACAAGCACCACAACACCGAGTGCTTCAACCTCGGGCACGTCGACATCCACCTCAACCTCCAAAGAACCCGCTTCATCTACTTCGACATCAACGAGTGCGAGCCTGAGCACATCCACTTCATCAGCCAGTTCCGGCCTGGGCACGTCGACATCCACGTCAACTTCGGAGACCACCGCCTCGGAAACATCCGCCTCGTCTACCTCGGCACCCGAGAGCGCTGGTTCAAGCACACCCACGTCGTCTAGCTCAACGTCGGAAAGTAGCAGCTTGAGCACATCCACTTCCGGCAGCCCAACTTCACAAACTCCCAGCCCGGAAACCTCGACTTCAACATCCCCGAGCTCCACCACACCAGAAACGCCCTTCTCCTCCTCCTCCTCCTCCGCCTCGCCAGCAAGCACCGACTCCCCGACCAGCCCAGTACCATCCACAAGACCCTCACTGCCCATGACCCCCTTCTTCCCAAACACATCCTTCACAACACGCTCACCCACCCTCTCCAACCCAACCACCAGCACCACCACTGCGAACCTCTTCTCCTCGCCTCTCTTCTCCCCGCCTCCCACCTCCCTCATCCCCACGACCTCCAGCGGGCTCATCATCACCTCACAAAACGGACCATCAACCACCCTCTCATCAAGCAGCAACTTCCTCACTTCCTCGCCAGGAACCTCCGTCTCCGGATCGCAATCCCAAAACACGCCAGGAACGAGCCGGGTCCCAGGCACATCGACGTCGTCCACGGCCACGGCCGCGACGAGGAGTCCCAGCGCAGCGTCCGCAAGTGCGAGTTTCCTCCCAGGAGAGTTCATCCTGGCGGTGAGCCCCGCGTCGAATGGCCAGACTTTGATCTTCGCCTTTTAGACCAGACGACGTTATTATTTCGTCGCTGTAAATGCACAATCATACATGATAGAAGTTCATAGGAGGGTTGATATAGTCAAGACGGACCATCTTGCACCACACTTCACATAGATGCCTCAGTCAACTGGGAAGGAAACGGAGGGAGTCGACTTCTCAACAATCTTTGATTCTCTATCAGCCGGGGGGGCCCAGAGCCCGCACTACACGCCCACCAACGCCCGTTTGGCTTTTTTCGCCCATCGTGAAAATACATTGGGAGCTCCCGTAACTTTTTATCCGGAACCCGAGAAACCACAAGCCGTGCCTGTACCCGCGCCAGACCACACACAACCCCCCGTGGAGGACAATGACCCCTATTCCGACAACCGCGCAACCAGAGTACCAAGTCCAATACTGTAACACAGGGCCGACAGCCCTCGAACGAAAGAAGGAGGGGGTATTGAAGCGCTGGCGGACTGAAGAACGAACGGACACATGAGCTTGCAAACAGGCTACAGTCACGCGCGCAAAAAGTGTCACAAATACCAAAACACAAGGGCAAGCAAACTGAAAAAAAGAGCTAGGAAATCTCTGTTGGGGCAGGTCCCGTGTGAGTAGACAAATAGAAAAGGCAGCTAGTCAAGAGACAAGCCCGGGAGACCAGAGATAACTATGGCCGTAGCGCAAGCATGTAATAGTCATTCTCGTGACGTCTGACAATCGTGTCCGCTATCCCTATGCCTAAGTCAAAAGTCCAAAGAAATGTGTCACTCGCCCAGGTATCCATCGTGCAGCATAAAAGTTCCAAGGCGGCGGCGGCGAACGAAAACGATGAAAGAAGTTCCGAGAAATAGTAGCAGCAAGTTGATCACGAGTGATCTCGAGTGGCCTTACAGGCGAGCAGTAAGGAGGACGGGTGAGAGGCCACCCTAGAGGCCCATCAGATCATCGCTCTACTGCGCAGAAATTAGCTATGCAAACTCCGTGAATACAATGGCATCCAACATACCTGAGGAGGGGCACCGGGGGGTCCCTGAGGTCCCGGGGGGCCGCCGTGGGGTCCAGGAGCACCGAAGTGAGCAGGGCCGTACGCGCCGGGGCCAGGGGCGGGAGCGAAGTAGTGAGGCGGGGGAGGAGCCGGGCGGTAGGGGGTACCGACACCAGAATTGTTCTGGCTGCGACCCCAGCTCAAGCGGACGCGGGAGTTGCCGATAGGGTATCCCTGCATCTGGTTGATGGCCATCTCGGCAGCGTGGCGGTGGACGAACTGGACGAAACCGCAGCCCTTTCCGGGAGGGATCTTGACGTAGGTGATCTCGCCGAAGCCCTGGAAGAAGCTTCGGAGCTCATCCTCAGTGACGTAGCCAGACAGACCACCGACGAAGACGGTGGTGTTGTTGGGGTCGGTGAACTGGTTCATCTGCTGGTTAGGGGGGTTGTAGGGGGCTCCGTAAGCACCGCCGTACTGAGCAGGAGAAGGGACCCCGTAGAAACCTTGCTGGTGAGGAGGCATGCCGCCGGGAGCCATCATCTGGTTGCCGTGGTGCTGGTAGGGACCGTGGTTGCGGTTCTTGGGAGTGGCAGTCGAGATGCGCATGGGGCGGTTGCCGCAGTAAACTCCCTGCATCTCCACAAGAGCGCGCTGCTGGTCCTGTTCGTCGGTGAAGCGAACGAATCCGTAACCGCGCGACTGTCCCGACATGGCATCGGTCATGATCTTAGCAGACTTGCAAGAAGGGAAGCGCGCCTGGAAGAGGGAAACGAGAACGTATTCGTTGACCTCGGGGCCGAGGTCGCCGACGAAGATCGAGTACTCGGGGCCGCGATCGTCACGTCGGTCGTTGATGCCGCCACCGGAAGCCCAGTTGAGCTTGAAGGCGCGGTTGGAGTTGGGGACGGGAGTTCCGTTGAGGGTGAGAGCCTTGCTGGCAGCCTCGCCAGTAGAGAACTCGACGAAGCAGTATCCGGCATTACTGGCAGAGTTAGCATGATGTTCGCAAGCATCAGTGAGGCTGCACATACCCCGACGTCTTATCGCGGATCACCTTGACGTTGACAGGCTCTCCAGTGGCAGTGAGGAAGACACCCTTAATAAAGTTCTCGTCCATCCAAGGCTCAAGCTCGCCCATCCAGAGAGTGTTCTTATTCGCGTCCTGGGGGATAGCAGCCTGGACGCCACCGGGCATCTCTCCAGAGCCGTTGTTGCCAGGGAAGGGCATGCCGCCAGAGACAGGGGTACCGAATCCGTCGCCGTTGGCGTTGGGGGGAGGGGCACCGTTGCCCTGGGCGGGGTTGTACGAGTTCATGGGGTCCATTTTGCAATGTTGGAAACTAGGCATCGTTAGTCATCTTGCGCGGGTTGAACGTCCGGGAGAGCGTGACCAACCGTTCGTTGATATCGATGGAATGGTAAATCGTAGGAAGTCAAGCAGAATTGTCTTGTTCCTTGGTAATTGTGGGGTTTTGAGAATTGAACAGAACGACCTGTATCCAGACGCAAAACCGAGACTCCGAAAAGCACTTTGTGAAAAGTCGATTCTTTCTTACGCCAGCACGCCCCGTCCAAAACGAAAGATCGAGATGTCTCCGGGTATTCGTGCAAAAAATGCTACAGCCGCCGATTAAGAACAAGGCCCAAGCGATGCTTCGAATTCGACTTTTGGATCTCCAAGACTTGCGCCGAGTACCGGAAATCAAGAGATGCCGTAGCGATAACCTTCACCGAAGATCCAAAGAAATGGGCCAAAGGAAGGATCCGAAATGGGAACCTAGGAGAGCTGTCAGCAAAGTCGCGACCAATTGGACAGTCACAGGTTAGTCGCAGTCGCAGTCGTAATCGCAGCTAGCAAACAAGCTGAACTCGGGAAACTGTGTCCAGTTGTAGCACCAGACGGAGGCCTCAGTGATCGAGTACCCCCGCAACCAGTCGAATCCGTCTGGAATGGACGTGATGGACGGCTTCTTGTTCGCGGCAGCTGAGGTTGCGAACGAAGCTAACCAGCGGAATGTTGGGCATATCCAGCGTTGCCCATGAGTAAGCAGGTGTGACTTCGGAATCTGGCGGAATGTCGATGCCGGGAGTGAGGCTGTGTCGAAATATTGCAGCGGGACGTGTGCTGACACGTCGGCAACAGTGCATCTAGGTGGCCGCTTGTCCTGATCTTCGCGTTCGACTCCGACGAAGGACGTTCCCAAATGCGGTTATCGCAATCCTCCAGCCCAGCTTGTTTTGCGGCGCCGTACTAGGCGTCCATACCCCGCCAGCTTTGTCGGCGAACCATCGATCGTGGCGGATGGTGATAGCTGTCGTGTTGCCAGACACCATGCTTAGCTAAGGGAGGCTTTCGGATAGGTGGCCGGTGGACGTGGGCGACGTGATGCGGCGGATCGTTGGTGGTTGTTTCGTCGCAGAATGCAGGACGAGCGAGTTTTGTCAAGGCATACTTGACGCGTCCGACTTGCCGTCTATCGCGGGAGGTTTGCGAGTTTGTGATGTCGAGGTCGATGTCATGGTCGAATGGCTTCGGCGTTGGTTGGCGATCGACGACCACCCCAAGGATGATCCACGATGGTATAGAGGGGTTGTCGTTCGATGAATTCAGGACCACAATCCCAATTTTCCCATGCCACTATGCGTTGCCTCCTCGATCAATTCCAAGTCAACGGCGTGGAGGGACGTTGGCCGGATGGTTGCCGGAGATGCCGAAGACCGGGACGTCGGAGTCGAGGACAGAATTTGCGACTGCGACGGCGAATTCGATTGCGACTGCGATTGCGGCTGCGCCCGCGACGACATGCGACTGGGGATGATGGGATTGGACAGACAAAGGGAAGACGATTACTTACTTTTGGGCGCCAACAAAAAGACTCTTCTTTCCGGATAACGAGGAGAAAAATGTCGTGCGACTCGTAAGGAGGGGGAAGGGTGGAAGAGGGGGGAATGATTACAGAAGAGTAATTTTCTCTTGTGAAGATTTTTAGAGGGGGGTTAAACGACGAGGGAGGAACCTGACAAGGAACTTGCGCGCAGAGATTTTTTTTTTCTCGTTCGGGTACCTGTGAGGGCCGGGTGGACGTGGATCTCGCTCTGTCGAGTGGTGACGTGAGGTCAGGTCGGGGCCGGGAAACAAGCAGCGCGGTAGAGGCACGACTTTAGCAACCAAGACAATCGCTGAAAAGGATGCTTCGTTTTTTTTTTCCGATACCCTTGCAAAAACCGCAACGCAACGCAGGCAGAGCAGCAATCGAGAGCAGAGCAGAGAAGACGCGCAGACGACGACGATGATGACAGACAGACGAAGAGGGCAGAGAGGTGCAACTCTAAAAAGAAAAAAAAGGGGAAGAAAAACGAGAAGAGCAATGTGGGAATGGATGCGGGAGAGGGCAAGTGTAAGAGTAAGGCAGAAGAGGCAGAGAAAGCGGGAAAAGAGGGAGGGAAAGCAAGAGAATTCTAAAGACCGGGGGGTTCTTGCTCTTGCGATGGGCCGGCTTACAGTGGGTGAGAGGAGAGTGCCTTCCTGCGTACAATGTCTGTCCAGGGAAAGGGAAGGCGCGACCTAAACTTTAGGGGGGGCGTGTGAGTTTTGGCGTGAGGTGGTGTGTGTGTGTGTGTGGTGTGTGAGTCTGTGATGTGGAGGGCAGGTAGGTACCTTGCCTTTTCGAGGGTATTCGTAGTTCGGTCTTGCCTCCTCAGCTGTCTAGCTGTCAAAGTCAGGCAGGTTCCATTTGAATGCTCCTTCCGACTCACATACTAATCGTTAAAAGCAGGAAGTAGGTAAAATAAAGGCAGGTGCATCTTTGGGAAGTCCTTCCCTTCTCTCAGGTCCTCGGGAAGGTGACGACCTTGTGATGCCTTCCTCACAGAGCCTCGAAGTGGGGCCTCACAGGTGCCTTACGTACTTTATTCTTCCGGTCAAGACTCGAGACGCAGCTTACCAGCTAGACATATCTAGCGCGCAGACGGAGGAGCAGCATCCAAGGAATATGCATAGAAAGAACCAGTCGAAGCAGGAAAACGATCATTGGAATGAGTGGATTTTTGCCGGACAAGATGCCGTGCGCTGCGCTGCATCCACTGGACGTAGGTACTGAAGTATCGTCTGAGCGAAGCAGTGGACTGTGGCTGCGCGCCGCGAATGGAAGAAACGAAACCAAACCGAACGACGCCCGCCACCGCCGGCTGAAGCGACGAACGGCCTCGTCTCTAAAATCTGGCGCGGCTGGCTGAGTGCTTCAGGTATGTGCGCGAGAACATCTGAGGCCTCTCTTATTTTTTGTCAAGTCCCTTGCTCCAGAAATTCCAATGTTCAACGCCTGCTTCCATTATATTTGTCCAGGACATTTCCAACCTGAGATGGATAAGGTACCTGAGTTCAGATAAGAAGGTGTGTGTGTACCTCGAGCTTCACGATGCGAGGCAGGACCATACCTCCCTTGAAAGGTTCCTGGTACTTCGTGCCTGCCGCACATGCCCTTCCGGCCTGCCAGGTGACTGCTGCTTGGAAACGGCAGGCAAAGTCAGGAATGAAGGCAGGAAGGGAAGAAATCACCTCCTTCCCTAATTCCCCTTCTTGACATTCTTCTCCCCAAGGTAGAAGTCAATGAATGCCCTTCAAATACTTCGTACCGTCTTGATTGCATCGAAATAACTGCAATTGGTGCACCAGCGAATGATAGCTCCTGTCTGCAGAGCGCGCTCGGCATGGAGCTGCCCTGGCAGGCATCTGGGCTGGCATCCCGGCAGGTTTCCTCGCGTCCCCCGTCTGCCTGAAAACCTTGTTGTTTTCCGCTGGCTCCAGCTCCATCCGGTGCTCCATCACGCCCAGCTCTCTCCACAGATGGCGATGCAGCCATCGACTATCACGGCCCAGCCTCTTGGAGTTCCGAGTCCCTAGCCCGATGATCCCGCCATCACCACATCCAAGAACGGACGGGTGAGGTGAGGTGCTGTCCTGTCGTGCCTCCCGACGAATCTCCCGCCTTTCTTGCAGCAGCCCAAGATGACGGCCGGGTACCTTAAAGGTAGGGCAATCCTCCGGGCAGATCATACGGGGGCGGCAAGACACGCTAACCCGAAAGCGCTCTTCGTTTTATGTTCACCCCCGTCGAGTCGGCCTGAGCTCGAGGGGTGGCTTCAGCGGAAAGCCCGGTACGTACCGATCTGGACGCGAAATGGCGTCACGGAAGGAGAGGGGGAAGGGGCGTGCCAATTGAGGAGGGGCTCTCTGCCTGCAGGAGGGAGTAGCCCTATCACAGCAAATGATCCTCCTGCCATTGCCCGAAAATACCATCAGACTGGCTCTCTCTCACTGCCTGCCGTGCGCGCCTGCACTTACAATGCGCAACCGACAATTCGAGGTCAGCATTTGATGCCGCGCTGTCTTTCCGACAATGCATTGACTTCTCCGTTTGCACCCATTATCTTAGGTACCTACCGCTTGTTTCGACAAGCAGTCTTCTCCGCACAACGGCTACGTCGTTCAACCATTTCTCATGAGGTCCCTCAACCTCAACACCTGCAACCTTTTGCCGCCTCTCACGATCTTCCTCTCCCCTGATCTACGCCTACGCCTACGCATACGGCGCTTGCTTTTCCATCAGACGACACGGGAATCCCTTCGCTACCCTCGCCGCATCCAGACGGCCCTGCTGCCATCGTCGACCCGGCAATCCCCGCTCTCTGGGAATGCATCCCTTTTTGCGCCCATCAGTCCACTCCAGATGCTGCCCGTCGATCGGGTCCTTCCCGCTCGCATGTCTCTCCCTAATCAACCACGCACTGCTGGAAGAGCACGAGAAAGATGGGATGGCGGCGTGCCAGTCGCAGAAGGGCAACTCGTGTTTGAGACATGACCTCCTCTCATTTCTTTTCTTTTTTTTCCCCAACCGCCGACCTCCCCCACGCGAACCCCTCGTGGACTTGAAAATATCCTCGCCCGAGCTCCTTTTCCGCCTTCAACTGGCCTCTGCTTCTCTACCGATGCAGTCCTCTCGCCAGCTGGACCCGGCAAAGGCAAGTGAAGGGTCACCCGTGTGACATGTCGTGCTATTAACCTTTGCTGCAGCTGCTATCAAACGTGCCTCGCTAGCCGATTGATTGTGCGCGCACCGCGTTTCGAAACACCCCAACAGCGTCAACCCATTTCGCCCAAGTCATGTCATGAACACTGCTCTCACGGTCCGGCTGTTGTTTGCGGCCTGCCTACTACTGCCATCAACATGTGCTGCAACTGCCGGATATCTTGCCTTCGAGTCGTGGATACACGTCGACTGGTGGTACTTCTCGACTCCAGCAAGTCGTCACCGATATACCCGCGGCTACGTGTCACTGACCGACCTCCTTGGACTTTGTGGACATCGGACCTCAGCTCCGTGCCTTCACTTCCCTGCGCCGCCCAATACCGACGAACCCGGAGCCGGTTGACGGTGTCTCCCCGACGACCAAACCCTGACCACGGAAAAGACACGTCAAATTTTTCGTCTTCTCCCCTCGGAAAGTCATGGCTTCCTTGCCCAACAAGAACCCTGGGACCAGCAAATGGACCATAACGACGTCGACATTGACTCTCCTAGTCCGTCGCTCAACAGGCCACCCCTGATTCGCGGGTAACGTTGGCAGCGCCATCGGTCATGTACATTTTCGACTGCTCCCTTTGACACTCCGAAGGAAGTCCTGGTTCGCTCTCCTGATAACCCTGGCTACCAGGGCTGAATAGCGTCGGTCCCTCCATTACGAGCGTAGCCAAAGTGTTTTCGCGTCGCCATGACACGCTCTCCCTTCGGCAGTCAGGAACGCGTTAATTACACGGCAGCGGTCCGGAGTCCTGAGCACGGTCAGCACCTCAGCACCACACCGGAGGCTCGGGATTCAACTCGCGTGCCGGTTGCGTTGCCTTTTCCCTGTCGGCTCGACGCCCGAGTGGTGCCCAGGCGGTGATCCTCTAACTCAACTGAGTGCAGGCGCGCCAAAGCAATTCTGCCATTCGGCGGCAAATCGACCCAGCCCGGAAGATCATAGGCAACTCTTTCATGTCTAAGATGATGAGTCGGGTGCGAAGCATCATCTTCTCTGCCTCTGATATCGAAATGACGGGAGACTCAGGTGTTGCGAACGAGTCGCATAAGACGGGATCCGTCGCGCTTGCACTCCCAGACGTTGGTAATGCTTTACTTTCAGAAATGAAATCATCAGACGGGGGTGGAGGGGCGTGGCCGCAGAAAGGAGAATTCCCACTGCAACCGTGGATCGAGGTGTGGGAAGAATCAGATCTATGATCCTTCTCCCTTTCTTCTAACTGGCCACCAAACTCGCCCACCATCTCCGGCTGGCCTCACCTCACCAAAAGAGGCCCTGAACTTTCAGTTGACGATACGGAGCTGAGATTTGAACAACCCCCTTCCAGTTGTCTTCATTCCAACCGCAGCCAATCATCATATGCGGTCGCTCAGACCTTGACCAAGAATGCCCTCAGATGTTACTCGGCAACTTGGCGATTCGGTTTCTTGCGTTTTACTTCAGTATTTTGGCCTTGAAACTCTCATCAACCAAGTCCTTTCGTCCTAGCAATTACGCGGACTCGAAGTTTACGCAATCGCCTATCTGACTTGAAAGCTTACCCGCTCATTGAATGATTGTTGGGCTGTCATCGTGGACGGCAGATGCTCATCTCTCCATGTCACGGCCTATTGGAGACAATAGCATCACGGACATGCACCTCGGAACCACAGTTATTCGGAGCCCGGAACGCTACCAGGAGGCCTATGTACATCATGTCTACCAAGTACATTAGCCTCGATACTAGCCCCAGCATTTGGCGGGCGTTGTCTGGCTCTCTTCTCTGTCCTCGAGACTGACTTGTGCGTTCTCAGCATCTTTTCGTGCTAGCATGGTTCGGCTTGTCTCAACCGCATGTCGTCACAACGAATCACTGAGGATCTTTTGCAATTCCACAAAGCCCGCGAATGCGCGTCTTCCTTGATCCAGAGCGTGTGTTGCAGCACTGTACCCCCGACGGTACGTTCGCTTACTGGTACGTGGTGGGTTGGACCACATCTTGGGCCGTGGTTCAGCTGCTTACCGGTACACAAGCAAGAATTTGATGGGACCGCAAAAGGCTTCGAGAAGCCGTCTTCGCGGACACGCGGCCTTACCGTAAGCTGTCGTCCGATAACGAGGGTTGCAGCGGCCTGGCATGAGGCAATTTCCATCCCTTTCAATTTATCCCTCCTGAAGCGTTCCCGTCCTCTCGCAATTCTTAAGGTCCACCCAAAATCTTGGATACCTGCTTCTAGCGACATGGCCGTATCTTGAAATATCGAGACGACACTCCGGGGAAAGGGCCACGTTGATCGACGACATCCCTGCCCACTGGACCTGAGCCGGACGGAATCGTCATTCAACGACCGCCTGCACGCGTCTCCAGCGTCCCGTCCGTCCGCGGCAAAATCTGACAGGTTTCGTCGGCCTTTGTCTTCTGAAGCCCGGGTGCGTGCACTGCGGCCCTGACTCGGCGAATGAAACCTTTACGTGGAAGCTCGTCAAGGTTACATACTTCGACAGCACCACCATAATAACCGCAGAGTTTGACACTCCAATTCGCATGCTATGGCAAATCCGTCGTCTGGGCGAACTGCAACCTTACCTTTTTGGTATTTAGACGCAGCAAGGACGTGACTGGCGTCGGGTGTACATGCAGCGACCGCAAAGTCCGCCCTTGACTCGCGTCTCCGGTTCTCAGGCGAAACCCAGTCGTACTTTGCTTTTTTATTCCCTCGCCAGGGTCCATTTGGTGCCCGCGTTGCTTCCGGAATTGTCAGCTTGCACTCTCGACGGCAATCCGAGGGACGGTGAAGCTCAATATATCAACTTCACATTGACAATTGCGCGTCAATCTGGTCCAGGTTCGCTCTCGGCAGAACATGGAAACCAACATTCTCTATCTTCTGTGTGAGCTGCAGCAAGTATTACGGGGCGTCGGACTATCATGATCAGATGCTCGCCGATATGCCATATCTGTTGAATACTTTGGCTGCGACTTGAAATTGTCGATCCGGTCTCCAACATGAGCTTGTCTCCAACCAAGTCTTGTCGATGACCAATCCGAAGCTCTGGTTGGACGTGGACCACCATCCATGTTCTTCCGCTATCCCCGGCAACGACAAGGAGGCCCGAACGTCAGCCGTCCACCCGGGGAAGCTTGTTGGCGTCTGGCCTCTACGGCAAGTCTTCCAAGGCGGTTAGAAAGTGTTCCGTTTTGGATGATGGTGAGTCGGGTAGCTGAACCTTAATTAAGAGTTTTAGCCAACCGCCACCTGTAGTGTTGGCGCGCAGGTTGAAGTTCTTGTGTACATGATCGGATTGTCATGTGAAGCTGAGTAGAGGCGAGGGGTCGTGGTGAGATCAACCGCAAGCTTGACTTCTGTCAACTCCTTCGAGTTGACCGCACTCACACGTACTGGAAGGGTCATCGCTGCGGCGCCGCAGTCGCGCGAGTCGACGAATTTCGGCCGACGTCGGATGGTCTTAGTGAGCGGTGAGGTTGCATCCTCCGCGAACGCCTCCGAGAGGCAATAGCGTCGCCGCGCTTACGGATATTGGTCTCCGGCTATTCAACGCGAACCACAGCCGACGCTGCGACTTTCCTCTTCTGACGGAGCCTCAGCATCAACGAGGTTGAGTATGTCTTCCGGATACAACTGTGTTGTCGAGGCGCACGCGTGCTATGCATGTGATATCAATCTCCGAGGGAGGCCTGAAATGTCCTTTTTTATATGCCGCGTCAAAGTCAATCGACACGTTGGCCAGGTTTGACGTTCCATTCCTGGTGGGGTTTCGGGGTGACGATATGCGAGTTTGATATAGTTCGTCGCGAAGACGGTCCGACGAGCGAGCTGGACGGCACATTGCTCGACTCTTTCAGCTGGTGCTGTGGTGAATTTGGCACGATTCCGTTGCCTCGTTTGGGGCGAAGTTGGAGGATTTTGATGGTGTGTGTGAGTGGATAGTCAACAACAAAAAGATTGGACTGGCCCGGGAGTTTGGATAGAAAACCACGGAGCGACTTGAACGTTAACCCATTGGTGGTTGGGAGAGAGACCTGACTAGGGAGGAAAGTGTGTTGTTAGACGCCGGGCTGGGTAGTTAGAAGCTGGACGAACGGATGTTGGGCCCTTTTTTTCTCTCTCTTTCCGTCTCATGTGTGTTTGCAGTCGAAGGTTCGAGGGGAAGCGGGTGGGTTGGTTGGTTTGTTTCGTCTGAAGAGGGTGTGCTGAAGTTGGTCTGCCTTCGTCGGGGAGACGTCGGGGTCTTTTCTTGTGAGGGTGGAAGGAAGACCTGGGTTTTGGTGGTTTGCGAGGGTGGGAGTGAAGGAAGGTTGTTTGAGTCGTGGAAGGGTTGGCTACGTCACTGGGGATGAGGACCGTAAGGTTGTTGGTTGTTGAGTGTTTGCTCGTGACTGATCCCGTGATGATGATGTTCTGGGTTGCTTGATGGAACTGATAATGGTTCAAAGGTGATGTGTAGCGGTGGGTTGTGGGGAGAATCAGGCTGGTTTTGCGGCTTGGCCGTCGATGTGTGGGGTATGCTGGATGTACGAGGAGATGAGAGTTAAGACTTCGTCGATGGCTTCCGATGTTGGACGTAGTTCGAAGCGCCGACTCGGGAGTCTTGGAAACCACCTCTTCCCGCCCAGTCCGGGGAGCAACGTCACGAGGACGTATCTGTATACGCATGATTCTGTCGGCGGTTTCAAGTCCAACAGCAACAGTGTCGTTGCCGGTAATTTGTCATTGGGTTCTCTCAACTCTCATGGACTTGCTTCTGTAGGGACCGTACGAAGGCGTTGCTTTTCAAGTTGTGTCTTATGTCTCGTGAGTCGTCAAGTCCTGGAGTATTGCTGCGGGATAGACGAAGGATAGAAACGATGTCGGGAGGGGGCAGCTGGATCACGATTGTGTTAATGTTTAGGTAAGTGGTTGGCAGGAACATGTATGCAAATTCTTGAGTGTCTCGCCTGGAGGCGGATACTTCACATTCATAGACGATTGTCGCTACGGCTAAACTTGGGGTTTCCTATGTGGCGATGGCGGGGGACGTCTTTTTATACTCGAATGGTCGACTCCCTACGATCATGTGGATATACCGTTTCAACACGAAGCTAGCTTTTCAGTTGGAACGCAATGCTAGCTCAGTATGTCGGAAGGTTGAAGAGGACGGAACTTCTCGTGTCATTCATGAGTATGATGTATCCGGATTGTATTTAAGAGACGAGCCGGCTTCGACGATTCATATGGCCCAGCCCAAAGTGAAGCTTGTACTTCTGCAAGGATTTCAGGCGCTGCTATTCCGTGCCGGCTTTGTTGTGATGGTTTCCCTGTTACCTGACAACCCAGGTATATCAACGCCGTCATCATGTTTGGTCTTCGTCGTTCATACGCTTGTGGGGTATTGCTTTCTGATATACTAAGGATATCAAGGATGCTGGGGGCAAGTGATGGGATTGTGGGGGTTTTGAGGAAGATAGGAAGTGGAAGCACCGTGGCAGTATGGTAGTTTCGCCGTTACATTGCGAGATCTTGACACCGAGACCGATTATTTGTGACAACCCCTTTTGCCCCTGGAACACTAAAGACACGAAGAATCGTTTGTTTCGTGACGATCCAAACTGTGCTGGGGTGCCTTTTCTTATACTCGAATGGCTCGGTCTATCGCTTGAATACGTCAGTTGATGGTTTCGAGCGGTCGGTTAGTTGCGTCCAAGATGACGCTGTCATTGTCAAATTCTGGGAACACGTACACTTTGAGAGCTTCTCGAATGTCAGTAGATGGCAATAGCTCTTACATGTAGGTAGGCATTGCATGTTACAATACAACTGGATCTGATACGCAGCCGGTAACACATCTCTCGAATTTAAGGACGTAGGTCATCTCGAAAAGATAGTTAATGGCTCTTTGAAGCTACTAACAGTAATTCCTACCAAGACCAGGTGGTTAGCGAGGTACTCGGCTTCACCGAAACTGGACACAAGTTCTTGCGGAGTTGAATCGAGCTAGCGAGGGTTCGTTTGAACAGAATTTATTGACGCAGAACACATAGCTTCTAAGAGAGGTTGTCCCTCGGTTTCTTCTAGTGTGTATTCGAAGCGCAATACTCCAAGCCAGAAACGGGTCTTCATTTGTCTATTTCTTTAGTCTGACATCAGTCGAAATGGCTATCTTTCAGTCTGGCACTGTTGGCGTGTCCATAAGAGAAGATTGCGCAGCAAGTGGCTTCTATGTCGCACAGTCCAACAGCGGAGTTCATTTCGATGTTTAGTTGAGGCTTTGAACGCCAAATATATAGCTAAGACGATGTACGAGTTGTGTATCTGGACGACGGTGATGATGCCCATCAACCGAAATGGAATGTGGTATGCAGGTCATATAATTCTGCTGAGATCCGTGTCTTCAGCTAAATTGCATCGATGCTATCTTTTCAAGGCCACACTCATACTCGTGACCGAACTTCCCGTACTTGTATTGCTAGCTTGGTCTCATCTTCAGGAAAAAACACAGCTTTTCTGCTGGATCACTCATCGGACGATCATGGTGAACATACAAGAGCGCTTCTATCACATGGCCTTGTTCAAGCCTACTGCCAAGACCTTCACGAGAGCTAGGAGTCTGATGCTCAAATCGGTCCGGCTTGCACGAGGAACCCAGATCAGCGGTCGAAGGCCGGGGACCTCTCAGGTGAGTCGGGGAATCTCAAAATCGTCTCGTCATTTCGTAGCCAGCCAATTCGTCGAACGATGTCTCTCCCGTTGCACAACAAAAGGCAGATCGTGAAAGAATCTCACAGTTGCCAGGTCACCGCAGTCAAGCGGAAGATGCGTCCACCTGATATCGGTCCGAAGCATAGACTGCGAAGTGTGAGAACCGCCGATGAAGAAGGCTACGGAGAATAAAAGATCTGATACGGCAGTCTGCAAAGCCGGAGCGGCGGAGCCGTCATTTGTTGAAGACAAAACTTGGCCCTGGGCAGAACGCTCCAGAGCTCCACGGGGTATCCCGCTCTTCGTCCGAGCCAGACGCCAAAAGGCCTGTGTGGCGCGTGTTTACCTGCATCCGTGAGCTTATCATGGAAGCTTGGACCGTAGGTTGCTGGGACAGATTCGGATGATGGAATTTAAGGAATACAATGAAACAAGGGTTGTCCATGAAGAACATCGTGTAAACAATGTGTGAATGGTCCTCTATAAGAAGATTTCCGAGACTTTCGGACAAGAAAGTGGTAATGGTTATGCCGACATACTTCCATGACGCAGATTCTGTTTCTCGAATGTCGAACCACAAATTTGGGCTGTTAATGAAAGTTGCGGCTGGCGGCCGGTTGTGGCGCCACGGGTCAAGCTTAAATTTCATCAAAGAACTGCTATAGCAGAGCACTCGAACAGAACAAAGACAGTCAGTCTCTGATATTCAACGTCAGACCGACGATGAGGCTTTCTAAACGGAGAACCATCCGAGAGCGGCACCCTGGACGGGGCCTGGACGGGAATCTTATCGGCCACGCGCTAGGCTTCCAACGTTTCCTCTTACAGTAACACCAACAACCACTACCGAACTCTATGACCAACACGACATGCAATAACACCGAAAATATCACACACTCACCCAGTCGCCCGCCCGAGAAGCCCGGTCCTTGGAGCTTTTAGCTCATAGATCTTCAAGTCTACCGTGGGAAGCTTGTCCACAACGCCCTAACCTATTTCCGTGAGAGCTTGCTAGGCTGCGGAGGACCGCGGGATGGCTTCGAATGCCGATGTCCCGGACACGTTCATGGCGCACGGCAACGGTTTTCTTTCCCACCTAAACATCAAATCCTTCGTTTTGCCTTCAATTTGAAAGGATATAAGCTTAGCAGTGCTCCATCTTCATGAGAGAAATCCTTCATCCACCTCACAAGCTTCATCACAAGACTCACTCTCTTTCCAAAGCCACAACTTTCGTTCTTTTCTAACTACTCAGTCATCTCATATCAAGAGCTACTTTCATTACTCACATAAACATGCGTTCTACCATCCAGCAAGCCGCGCTCGCCGCGCTCCTCCTTCAGTCGGCCGACGCCGCCCCGGCCGGTCTTCTCGATGCCCTCGGCGGTGTCACTAACCTTCTTCTTCCGGCCAACTATGTTCAATCTCTTACCGGCGTCCTGGGAGCTACAACCGCAAACGGCGCTGGCGTTCTCAATGCCAACGACCTCCAAACGAAGCTTGGATCTATTTGGAACTCGAAGCAGGCAGGATCCAACAGCGACTTTTACGGCAACGTCCAGAAGCAAATCGGCCAGGGAATCGTCCCCTCTGGTCTCCTCTCTGGCTTTCAGGGTCTCCTCGGTGGAGGCGGCCTCCTCGGCCTCGGCAGCGTAGACTTGGCCAACGTCGCTGGCAAGCTCATTGCTCCCATCAACCCCATCGACTCGACCAACAACAACAACCCTCTCAACCCCGCCAAGCCCATCTACCCGAAGAAGGATGCGGCCGACGCGCCTTACACCCTTTCCGAGCAACAGCTCCGCCAGGCAATCTACATTCCCAAGACATTCACCTACGGCCAAAAGCCGCCCGTCATCTTCGTCCCGGGTACGGGCGTCTACGGAGGCGAGGCCTTTAGCCCCAACCTTCTCAAGCTCCTCACCAACGTCCCCTACGCCGACCCCGTCTGGCTCAACATCCCCGGTGCCCTGCTCGGCGACGCCCAGGTTAACTCCGAGTACGTCGCCTATGCCATTAACTACATCAACGGCATCACCAGCAAGAACTCGAGCATCATCAGCTGGTCCCAGGGTGGTCTCGACACCCAGTGGGCCTTCACCTTCTGGCCGTCCACCCGCAGCGTCGTGTCCAACTTCCTCCCCGTCTCCCCCGACTTCCACGGAACCGTCCTTGCCAACGTGCTCTGCCTGTCTCCCGGATCCGGTGCCCTCAACGCCCCCTGCGACCCTTCCGTCATCCAGCAGGAGTACACCTCCCTCTTCGTCAAGACTCTGAGAGCCAAGGGCGGAGCCGACGCCTACGTCCCCACCACCACTTTCTACTCTGCTCTCTTTGACGAGGTTGTCGAGCCTCAGCAGGGCACCGCTGCTTCCGCCTACCTGAACGATGCTCGCCGCGTCGGAGTTACGAACATCGAGGTCCAGCAAGTCTGCGCCGGTCGCCCTGCCGGCAGCGTCTACGGCCATGCGACGATGCTGTTCAACCCCCTCACGGCGGCCCTGATCAAGGATGCGCTGGTGAACCAGGGACCCGCCCAGGTTAGCAGGATCAACTTCAACGACGTCTGCAAGAACTACATTGCCCCTGGTCTGACGCTCGAGGACGGTGTTGCCACTGCCGGCACGATTGTTGCTGCCGGTATTCGTCTGCTGGCTTACGTCCCCAAGCTTCTTGCCGAGCCTCGCCTTATGGCTTACGCTCTGGCTTAAGCTGAGAGGGAGATGCACCATTCGATGAGTTAGAAGATGTGTGGTCAGGAGTATGATGCAAGGGTGTGCGATGGATGGTGGGAGATGAGCAAGCAGGAAACGTTTGAGCGAATCTGAGTGAAATATAATCCTTGCCTTTTGTAGGCGTAATAGACATTTCTTAGAATATAATTGTGTTTAAGCCGTCATCTCATCAATACTTCATGCTCAGTACTCGTTCCCGAAACCAACTCCTTCATTACCATTATGTTACTAATCAATATACTCAGACTCTTCCAATACCAGCTCCAAGCTTGATGATAGGCGCTACCAAAGGCAACGGTGTCAGCTTGAACTTGTAAGGAGCTTTATAGAAGTCGCCTTTCTGGGTGATGTTCACGCCAGCCTTTCCCCAATCGTTACCTGTAGATGCGATGTCAGCTTTGAAACACAATGGTCACTGTCCTGGACAACTCACGAGCACCGAGGTTGGCAAACCCATCCAGCTCATAATCGCCGCAAGTACAGGTATTAGGCGAGTCGTCGGGAATCACGAGACCGTACGTGCTGAGCGCCTCGCGTGTGTTGCCCCGGAAGACGTTGCCCTCGACGAGAACTTGGTTGTCAGATCGTGAGTGGATTGCCTGGTAGAGGAAGTCCTCGTAGAGGTTGTTGTAGATGTGCTGGTGACCGAATCGGCCGGCAGGACCGCGGGTGCCCTCGTTCTTCCAGTAGTTGTGGTGGTAACTGACGTGAAGGTGACCAAAGTCGAGGGCACGGAATGTGGCGTCGTTTCCTACGAGAGAGGACTTCCAGTGGTCGTGGAAGTAGTTCCAGGAAACGGTGATCCAGTCCGAGGCTCGGATGATGTCGACTTGGCCGTCCTGAAGCGCGCAGTTAGTTCCTGTTCTTCTCCAAGGTGGCAGAGAGATTCGACATACATAGAAGTCAGGACCCTTGGAGATATCCGAAGTGAACTCGTTGTGGTCAACCCACACCCTCGTTGAGTTCCGAATGGTTATGCAGTCATTGTCCAAGATATGGCTGATCTTGAGGTTCTGCAAGATGACATTGGTCGAGTTCACCACGTCAACACCTTTGCCGGTGATGTGTGCCGAGGTCTTGTACCCGACGAGACTCTTGTTGGAGCCGACCTTGAGACGCGCGGGTAGAGCGAACTCGCCCTTGAGGACGATGGTCTTGGGTTCGGCGCCAGTGACGGCAGTCTGGAGCTCCGGGACGCTGGAGACGGTCACGGTAGGACCACCTTTGCCTCCAGTGGTCTTGCCCAACGGGTTGTCCTTCGCGTAACCCTCGACATCCCAAGAGGCAATGCCAAGCCAGTCCAGAGGGTTGGCGGTTGCTAAGCTTGCGAAGAGGGATAGAAGAGCTGGGGCGTTGAGTCTCATTGTGCTTGACAGGGCAGATAACCGAGCCTCTAGAGAAGACAGAATATAACGTCAGAAAGGCAGGGAGAGCTGGTCCACACAGAACTCGGAGGATGGGAGCAGGCTTTCAGAAGCTACTTATACACGATCATGATGCAACGCTGCCATGCGATGATGCACCCATCCGCCGAGCTGGCGCAACCCAAGGTGTTGATCCAAAGCTTCAAAAACCCCGGTAACTCATCTCCGGTTTTCGCATCATGGAGCCTCGAGGAGGTCCCATGCGGAGAACCCTGTCCGTCTCCAATAAAGCAACGCCAATGATTGCGATCCAGCATGTTGGGTCGGGACCCTTGGTCCAGCCACGATGCTGTAGAGAGGCTGCGCCAAGAGCCGGCTAATGCTGAGGAACTTGCTGTCAATGGTGGAAATTCAGAGATCCGTTTCGAGCTGGGTGACGGGCGAAATGTTTCTACAGTTCGTGCAGAATGAATCGGGGTGGAAGATCCAACGCAGCCAAGAATTGCGAGTGTCATGATGTGCAAGCGAAATGGGGGGAGTTCCGCGTGGCATTCGTGATGTTGGTGTGACTTGAGCTGCAGATATGGGAGGCGGGGCAAGGTGTGATTTCGACGGTCAGCAGGAGCAATTGGCTTCATCCGAATGCTTAGACGAATGGTCGGTTGCGGGGGAAGATCAGCGAACTTGGCGGGTATAAGCAGGCCGAGGAAGAGGAACATGTTGGAGAAGAGGGGCCTGATGTGAGCGCTCGCGTGACGTTGGTTGGACCGGAAATAATAAGCTCATGGAGACACTCCAGTCTTCCCGGAAGTCAAATAAAGTCCCTCGCCCTCAATTTGGACGAGAATTTGACGACATTGCTGTTGCAGCTCTTCGACGGAATGGTTCCGGAAGAGAAATAGATTGCGTTGTAATTGATTCAGGCACTGGACGGCGTTCCCCTCGTTCTGTGTTTGATGAGGAGGACCGTCGGCATGGTCGTTGACGTATACTGTGAGGCACAGAAGGACATTAGCCAATGGATTAGATGAAGTAAACACCCGACCATGCATTGGGGATATTTGGTCTTGCAGGAACCCTCGCCGAGCTGATTTTCGTGTAGCCGGCGACGCCACACCGGAGGCCTGCTCTGATTATTCCGTGAACCAAACTGTCTCGGAAATGGGGCTTGATCCAGAAAAAGCAAGATCATGGTTGGTCTTGCTTCTCCGTCGACATCCTGCATGCTTGGCTTATGAGATTAGATCCCTCACTCGGTGAGATACACGACCGGCCGAGTCTCCGGCAGCTCCACTGGCCCCAACCGGGTCCCGACTCGGCCCCACATGAGGGCTTTGCTTTCGCTTCGTGACTCGAAATTTCCCACCCGCACCACCAACGCAACATATTCCCAAACTACGCGTCTGGTCTTCAACAATCCAAATGGTTTCGTGGTGTAGTTGGTTATCACGTCAGTCTAACACACTGAAGGTCTCCGGTTCAAGTCCGGGCGAAATCATCTTGTTGGGCGGATGGTTTAGTGGTATAATACTCGCTAAGCATCTTCTTTGCTTTTTTGCTCTAGGTAGAGGGGTGAGGTACGTACCCTGTTCGTCCAATCTTTTGCCATTCACGATGTCTATAACGTTTTTGAACTTATTTTTGAGGTCCAGTGATGAGAGGAGGTCAAGTTGGGTCTGCTAGGGCTGCAGGAGGAACAGGAAGTAAAACATACCTGTGTGAGTTGCTTGTCTAGTATTATATCTCTATCTCTTGGTCTATTTCTCTATTATTTGCCCTTACGCTTCCCAAACCTCTCTGTTCTATAAATCATTCCGCCTTCCCAGACTTCCGCCCAACCATGAGATACATCGGTGTGAAGATCTTCTCCTTTCCACCAAGAACCAGCGCGTCAGCCGCCACACAGAGACTCTGGGATGTCTTCGCCATACCCGGCGGCGCAAGTCTCAACGTCTCCATCACGCTCAGGAAGCAATGCGTCGCCGTCCTCCCGAGACCGGTCATGCGGAAAGTGTACATCAGGTCTCCCATAGTCTGGGCGTGTCGCCAGCTGGCGGCGTCGAGAGGCCAGTACCACGGGATCGGGTCCGGACGCTCCGCCAAGTCCTCGTGCTCGAGCATCTCGAACCCGGCGGCCTCGAAGGAGCGCAGCGCCTCGGCGGTGCTGACCATGTTGGCGATGCCGTTGCCTTGTTCGATCTCGATGCGCGTCTTGCGGTGGAGGAGGTTGTCGTTGTCGTAGTTGTCTGTCATGACCCATTCGTAAACGCCGAAGACGCCGCCGGGCTTGAGGACGCGGTGGATTTCGGAGTAGACTGCTTGGAGCGAGGGCGCGTGGACGGTGGCTTCGATTGCGTACACCGCGTCGAAGGTGTTGTCTTCGAATGGGATGTTCTGATAATTGCGTGTTAGATGAGATTTATTGCGAGGGAAAGGGATGAATGTACCATGAAGTCGGCTTGGACGTATTGCAGTTGTTTGTCCATCTGTTGCTTCTTGGCGTACCGAGTTGCCCTTTCCACTTGGTACTCGTTGATGTTGATTCCGGTAACGTAGGCACCAGTGAACTTGGCAATCTCTCGAGCCGGCCCGCCAACGCCGCATCCAACATCCAGCACCTTCATTCCCTTCTTGATGTTGATGACATGTGCGAGGTAGTGTTCATGTCTGGCAATGGTTTGCTTGAAGTTCTCGGCGATTGCTGCGCGGGAGAAGTGGAAGCTCTCTCCAAAGCCGTATTCGTAAAAGTCCGTGGCCAGGTTGTAGTATCTACATCGTTAGATTGACTTTGGTATCGAAGTACGAACGTGTGTTGTCAACGTACTGTCTTGTGAGTGATTCGTAGTCTGCAGCTCGAGCCTAAGTAGATAACGGGTCGGTTAGCAAGTCAACGGCCAACATCAAAGTTTTCCAAAACTTACTTCTCTGTCTTCCTTTGTCTCCTTCTTAGCGTCGAGCTTGTTGTCCCAGTGTCTGAAGTAATCCTCGGACGCGGCCTTCTGAGCTTCGTAGTCCTTCTTCAACATTGCCGACATGCCGACATTGACTTTCGAAGTGCCCTTGTGGAGGATTTTCTCGAAGGTGGCATCTCGAGCCAAGAGGACTTGGCCCTCTTCAGCAGTATGTTCAACCATTTTGGCTTTGCAAGAAGACTGGTGTGCGAAAAGATTGGCTCAAACTATTCCGTGACGACGAAGAAGAGATTGTTGATAAACTTGACGGCTACAGCAGCGTACTCGATAATTGTCATGCCATTCTTTCTCTTCTTTTCCTGACTTCGTCCCTTTTATATCTATTTCCAGAGAACCCATTGTGCTTCAACCACATATTCTCTCAATCCTACGTCTCAAGGGCCTTTGGTAAAGAGAAACGAATACGCGATAACGATAAGTCAGCCAGGGAGCACAGCTGTATCCGAATACGAATGCGTAGAAGCAGCTTACTACGGCACAGCATCGCGGGTCCTCGCTGCTTCACGTAATTGGTCCTACGCTTCAAGGCAGATCGGAAGTGGAGACGGGAAATGAACGAATTCGCATCTCTTCAAACGTGCGAAATTCGTCCACGATCTTTCTCAGATTCGTTGGTGGTACCAACGCGCGTCTCCTGTTGCACGCTATCTGAGTATGGTGTTGGTCGGTTGCTCAGATCTCAGATCCAACTTTGGGGGCGTAAAGTGGGAACAGATTGGTTCAACCCGAATACGAGAGCTGATGTTGGAGCACCAGCAAAGAGCAGAGGCGCACTTCTGCTCAGCCACAGATGCGCTTGACATAACATCTCAGCATTGCGTTTATGAAGTTTGCATACTGGAAATGCACAACGGATTGAATTAAACAAGAATCCTGCTTTCATAATTTGGTTTCGAATTGTGCGAACTCAAACGGGTGGTACTCTTGTTGAAATCATCATTAACTCCATCGCTGTGCCTGTCAAACCCGTCTAAAATTCGAGAATACGAATCATTTGGACGAGTTCTAGTACGATGATAGTGATGCTTTTCTACATGCAACCTCTCTTCATTCGTCGTAACTACGTCTACACCACGGCCAAATGCAGGTTGTTGCAGAATTTTATCTGTTGATCCCGGCATAACATGTTGAAAGGTAGACGGGCTCATCAGTGCGACAAGATAACTTCTCACATTCAGGATTTTGCATCTCTAGGAATCTGCGGATAGCTTCACCTTGCCTGTCCCCACCGAAATACACCGCTTGGTATGACTAAGCCTTTCGGTCTGAATCAGACTTGACCGGCCGTCCCGTAATTCTCGTCGATCAGCCGGTCAAAAGCCGCCCCCGAGGCTATCCACTTGGGGGCCGTTCCAAGCCGGAGGTACAGGCATGGAGCCCACATGTGACGGCCAAAATTCTGCGAAATGCGACACAGACTTCCATCGTCGCTGGCCTTTCTTATTATAACCTTCGATTTCAATGCATTGTCCTCTAGTGGTTGTCACTTTAAAGCGGCATGTGTAGCTTACTTACTCTATCTCGAGATCATGATACTTGAGAATCTGTCATTGACGGTTATCTCAAGCGTTTGATGAGTTTTGAAGGGCAAGCCTGACCAAGGCCAGCAGCAATGAATAGGAGCAAGGACAGGATCAACGGGTTTCGGACTTGGCGACCGTCGTGGGGCTAGGGAGAGGCCGGGTCTCGGGAGGCACGAGGAAGTGCGGGGAAAATGCCCAACAAGACAATATGGATCAGACCCGATATCTCATGTTATCCTTGATTTGGGAAAGGGGAGTTGTGACAGTCGCAGATACTTTCACCTCGCCTCACGTTTAAGTCTATTACCAGGTCCAACATGCTCCTCCCCACGGGGAAAAAGAGTAGCGCACCTGGCCCGAGACCTCTCGTCTCTTCAAGACGAGGGAATCACACACGATGTGGCCGTCGAACGGCCAAACAGACTGGTATGGCCCCCGTAATAGGCCCGGAGGCTTCTTTAAACTTTCAATGATCTGGAACTTCAAAAGTCTGGGGGGAGGTTGGGGACGGTCTGGAGTTCTCCCGCCAACCTCACACCGCGTCGAACGAACTCTGAAGGTAGTTAGTTCGTTTAGTGTCTGCGGACGAATCGCTGGAACTCTGGCGCCAACCACGGCTTCCATCTTTCGAGACGCGCATATTATCGATGTATTTGCGGAGTCTCATTGTCTTGGTTTGATAGTGATGACAGGAACTTGCGTCGAAAGACATGCTAAGAAAAGCACCTGTCGTCTGACACGGCGCCGATCTTGTCACACAGATCTCAACGTCGCCAGGAACAAAGAAGGAGGGGATAGTATTTCTTGCAAACCAACACGCACCCCAGAACACCCACCGGTACCATCGTCCCATCCGATCCCCGTCGTCTACCGGGGCCCCTAGTTTCAGCGACGTCAGGTAAAAATCCCAATTGGCCAATCCGTGTCCCTAAATCTCGCAGAAACCCTCGCGCCAATTGCCGATGAGTGGTTCTACCGAGCATTCTCTTGATGGTGATTGGGAGGAACATGGATAAATTCTTCTGGCTCGAGAGGCCTTACCCAGCGAGGAAAAGCTCCATGACCCAAAGCGGCATCACGCACGCCACATGGTGCAGGGATGTCCGCGGTGACGCCGGCCGGACGGTCGTCGAGTCCAGACGGTGTTGCAAGCCTGCATGTCTCGCCTTTCCCCAGTGTAGCCAATATCGCCCCATTGAAAAGGTTTTGACACTTCTTTTCACTGGATCGGCCTGACTTCCGCAGCGGGACGACATCCTCTTTTCCATTCTCGAGGGGAGGAAAGGCCTCTGTCGTTCTATCATCGGTCCCATTCAACTGCGACGGCATACCCCCAGACTACCCCGCGTGAGCCACTGGGTCCTTTCTTAGTTCCCGGGAACTTTGCGCGTGGGTTAGGGCCCGACAGGATCCGGATCGGGTTTCTTCTTGCATTGAACAACATAACACACAAGTGGCCCATGAGGTCAACACCTCCTCCACGCCACCTTCGAATGAATTTGAGCGAGCCAGTGAGAAGCGTTCGCACCTCGAGCGACAACCTGGTCCTCTCCTGAAGGGAGCATCACCATCATATCTTGGCGGAGGACAGGAGGTTGGCTTCAAAAGGTTATAAGACGCTCGTTTTCCCACCTTGACAGCATCATAGGATCATCAGCTTCACCAGTCTGAACACGCTCGAACCAGAAGACAACCAATCTTCTGAATCATACGCTTGTCATAGCACTCCGAAACATCTACTCGAGTCGCTTGTACGTCCACGTCGAGCTCGCATTCTTTACATCCTTCAAATACGACGTTTTGGAAAACCACCGCAATGATCGACTCCAAATCAACATCGCCCGAGGCGCTTGCCTCCCTCGACCTCGAGGCCACCAGTCGAGAGTCCGACGCCAAAAGAGTCAACCCCATCTCAGGAGCCGAGGCGGCGACCGAGGCGGAACTCAACATGGGTTTGTTGCAATCCATCAAGCTGTACCCGCAAGCCATCTTCTGGTCCATGTTTTTCAGTACCGCTGTCATCATGGAAGGCTTTGACAAGACTCTTCTGAACAACCTCTACGCCTACCCGGTCTTCCAGAGGAGGTTTGGCGAGCTCCAGCCCGACGGCTCCTACCAGCTTACCTCGGCCTGGCAGTCCGGCCTCAGCAACGGCGCTCTGGTCGGCGAGATCTGTGGTCTCTTCCTCAACGGTATTATCGCTGACAAGTTCGGTTACCGCAAGACCATGATCGGTGGTCTGATCGCTGTAACATGCTTTGTCTTCATCCTGTTCTTCGCCCCGAACCTGCCTGTGCTGTTGGTAGGAGAGATTCTCATTGGTGTTCCATGGGGCATCTTCCAGACCTTGACTGTCACCTACGCCTCCGAAGTTTGCCCTACCCATCTGCGAGCCTACCTGGTATGTTGGAGTCTATCTTTTGCCTCAAGTCGAGAACTGAGCTGACACGATGCGATACCAGACCACCTACGTCAATCTCTGCTGGGTCATTGGCCAACTGATTGCCAGCGGTGTTCTCCGCGCCATGGTCGATCGCACAGACGAATGGGGATACAGGATTCCGTTTGCCCTGCAGTGGATGTGGCCAGTTCCCCTCATCATTGGCATCTTCTTCGCCCCCGAGTCCCCCTGGTGGCTTGTACGCAAGGAGCGTCTCGAAGATGCTAGGGAAGCGGTCCTCCGTCTGACCTCGAGCAACGTCATGCAACGTGGAGGCTTCAACCCCGACGAGTACATCGCCATGCTGGTCAAGACCAACGAGACGGAGAAGGAAATAAACGCCGGGACGACCTACGCCGACTGCTTCAAGGGCACTGATCTCCGCCGAACCGAAATCGTCTGCGGTACCTGGGCCGTCCAAACACTTTGCGGCTCGACCTTCATGGGCTTCTCGACCTACTTCTTCCAGCAGGCCGGTATGGCGGTGGAGAACTCTTTCAACATGTCCTTGGGCCAGTACTCCATCGGCTTCGTTGGAACCGTCCTGTCATGGGTCCTCATGAAGCACTTCGGCCGTCGCACGCTTTACCTGACCGGGCAGCTCACCATGTGCCTGACCCTGCTCACCATCGGCTTCACCTCGCTCGCGGGACGCAGCAACGTCGGCGCCCAGTGGGCGATCGGCAGCTTGCTTCTCGTGTACACCTTCTTCTACGACTGCACCGTCGGACCCGTGTGCTACTCTCTCGTCTCCGAGCTCAGCTCCACGCGCCTCAAGACCAAGACGGTGGTGCTCGCGAGAAACCTGTACAACATCACGGGCATCGTGACCAACATCCTCACGCCCAACATGCTGAACCCGTCGGCGTGGAACTGGGGTGCCAAGGCCGGGTTCTTCTGGGCGGCCACCTGTTTCTTGTGTTTCGTGTGGACATATTTCCGCCTGCCGGAACCCAAGGACAGGACATACCTCGACCTCGATGTCCTCTTTGAGAGGGGCGTGTCGGCGAGGAAATTTAGCAAGACATCGGTCAGCAGTTTGAGAGATGAGCACGTTGAGTCGTCTGTGAATTCCGTCAAGGAACATGGGGTGACTCAGATTGAGAAAAGGTTGACCTCATGAGACGTCGGGGCGGTGGACTCGGATGGGATGGGGTTTCGGGCGTTGGGTGAGCGCATGTCAACGGATTGAATTATACCACATGAATTTTACATAACATAGGAACGAGAACATACTTGGGTACATAGCATATCAATTCAAACCTTGTCCAAAGTGATCGAAAAGGAGTTTAATGAACGTGCAATCAATACACTCTGATCGCTTGGTGACGTTTCCAAGGATGGAGTCCGATTGGTCCATATAATCTTGGACCCGCTATGGTATGGCGGGGAAATCGCGCCCGGGCCGAACCTCCGGCTCCGTAGTGGGTCGCGGATAATCTTCTCTTCCGATCCTCCAAAAAAAGAAAAAAAAAAAAACCAGTCGGTGCCGTTTGCCGGCCGGGACAAAGTCCACTTCGCGCTGAAGCTCAACCGACGCGTCGCTCACTCGGGACGCTCACCCTCACTCGACACCGTTCAATCACACTCGAGCGCAGATGCCCCCGCCGAATGTAGGCCACAGGGTCTCTCAATGGTGTCACGCCAGGGGCTTTGCCTCATCGCGCAGAGGCCCCCCTCCGTCGGTTCACCCAAGTATGAGGGGCTGGGACGCCAGAACACCACCAGTAATAAGACGAGCACCACCGGAACCAGCACCACCTACTTCGGCTCTCCCAAGCCAGAGTGCAAGCAACCCAGGAGCGCGACCAGAACCAGAACCATCTCCATCGGCTCTCTCAAGTCAAAGTACGAGCAAACCAGGAGCACAACCGGCACCGGCGAGTAGAGCAGGAGGTCGAATTCCGCCTCGTTTGCTTCTACCAGGCCAGAAAGCAGTCAATCTAGGACGACGTTTCATTGAACCGCCGGTCGCCCCGCGCCTGAAGAGCAACCCTGCGGCCTGGGAAGAGGAGGAAGAGCCGGAGCCGCCGCGGGTGGAAGCGACATTGACCTTCAGGCGCAAGAGGGTAGTGGACCCTGATAAACCTAAACGGAAACCGAAACTTCGAGTGTCAGTTGAAGAAGAACGTGCCCGTATTAAGGCGCGTGAGGACCGGTTGAGAGCGGAAGAAGAAATCAGACTAGAGGCTTCGCGGGCAGGATCTCGATGGGCTGAAGCCAAAAGACAAACTTTGATAGCGGAACGCAGAAAGGCTCAGGAGGAAGCACTTTACCATGAGAGGATACATAACAGCCCGTTACGGAGAGCCGAACGTGCAGCAGGCAGACGGCAACGCACTGTTGACAAACTCGATTGGACAGATGAGGAACAACACCAAAGGAGGATCAACTGGGCCTGGAAAGATATCGCGGGCGCAACCCCCCATATTGTGGACGCACCGCGAGGCAAAGCCAGAGCCTTTGCCCTCATCAATTGCCTAACCTTGCAGCCCGCAGAGCTTCTAGTCACAAGGTGGTCAAACCCTGAAGTGCTGTGCAGCTACAACACTCGGTTTTCCATGCGCGCCAAGGATGACATTTCCAAATTGCATCTGCTAGTCCCAGGTAAAGATCTCCCACATGAAAAACTCGAGGCCGATTTCAATACGCGAACATAGCTGATTATGGACAGGATGTCCCCCTGTATATGTTGAGAGTGAAGGTATGTGGCCGCGCAAGCTGGAGCCAGATCCGCCCAGGAACGCCGCATACTATCATCGTGCCCTGTACGAAGGCCAGAGCACCACCCACGTCTTTGAAACAATGCTCCTGGCTGCTCGCGCGACGGATCGTGCGTTACGTCGACGTACTAGCTTTGACAATGTGGATATTGTCATTTCACGAGGCCTCCTCATGTCTCTTCTCAGACGTATCAATGGCAAGGATAAGCACATGTCCCGTTTCGATATCGAGATGGTACATAACACGCTGTTCATGACACGACCACCCCAAGACGGAGTTGTCAGTCGTGAAGGCCACTCGTATGGACACGCCTTCGAGAAGAACGCCACAAGGCTACCGCCTCAGCTCGAGCACACTGAACAGTGCATTCGCTATGTGCGATACCAGTTCGGCAGTCTGAATATCGTCGTGCAGACGGACGTCGATGCCGCATGGGGACTATCTCTGAAAGACATGCCAACGACCGAGTACATCAAGTCCAAAACGGAGGCTAGACCAGACCTTGTGGTCGAAATCGCTCGACAATTCGGCGGGTCTATGCCACTGCAGTCTATGGCGGCGGAAATCAAAACGGTACATATAGACTCCGAGCTCAACCAGGACTCTACTCTAACTCAGATGTGGTTCGGCCGCACACCGCATCTCATTGTTGCCCAACATCGAGACGGGATGTTCTATACGCCAGAACATTACCACGGAGCACCGCTCTTGTCGGCCTGGGAAGACCAGAACCAGGTAGCGCTGAGGAAGCTGGTGACCTTGTTGGAATGGCTGAAAAGAGCTGCCCTGGCGAAAGGCCGGAAGTGCGGTGTGATGAGCAGGGCCAACAGCTCGGCGTACTTCGTATATGACACGGTCGGCGACGACAAACCGTTCTCAGAGGATGTAGTCCAATACTTCTGGAGCCAAGACAGGAGAACGAATCAGGAAGCGAAGTACGGCCTTGCGGCGTACGCAAGACACGCCCGCCTTTCTCGCGAGGAAAAGTCTACATCTGGGGGAAACAAGCAGCCAATCACTCCAGGCGAATTCAAGCAGATGTTCAGTGCTGCTCGCGAGGCTTCGCAGACGGGCCAAGGTCTAGTCAGGTCTCGACGTGGTAAGTCCACGCCTCGGGGGGAGGATAAGCCAATCACTCGGGACGAAGCAAAGCAGATGCTCCGTCAAGCCGGGAGAGATCTGTCGAAAAGACGCCAAGGACGTCTCTTTGCAAAGAACGGAAGGTGGAAGAATCCGGGAGGCGGCGAATGGGGAAATGCCAGGCATCTCGAGCGCATTCGAAAGGCTCCAAAAAGGGAGATACGGCGTGAGGAGCCGGATCGCAAGCCCGACACCCTTCCAACCGTTGAAACGCCCGCGATACCCGACCACGGAGCATGGGGCCAGACTTTCGTTCAGAAGTTTGAGGAAGACAGGAGCGCTCTTCGCGAACAGGATCCCAGAAGGCACGCGGCCAAACCCCTCAAGTTCAACCGTCCCAAGAATCCTGTTGGGAAAACATCTACCACGGGCTGGGGCCCCGAAAGCGGCGTCATACCACCTATCGGTCGCAAAGAGGAGGGCTCCGAGTAACGCCTTGCTCGTGTCATCAGTTCTTCGACGAGCTGTATATAACATGTATTATATTACCGTACAAAAGATCGTCACCGCTTGACTCATACCACGGAGAAAACTGTGTGCGGTGTACGGGCGAAGGAGCGAAGGATGTGGCTGAATCACGATGGCAAAGGATCGCACGCCAAGGAACCGCGGGGGCCTAATGGCCGCTGCCTAGACTAACGAGCGACCGGCTCTTTTGCGGGTCGAAACCCCTGAAATGAAATATGTTGAGAGCACATTTGCAACTCGAATACCGCAGACGTGCTTGTCGAAGGCGGCTATGCTAAGAGTCTAAGCTTTCCAGATATCTCATCTCGAAATGACACGCCAAATAGCTTCCGTGCCTCTGGTGCGCGCCTGTCTTGGCGTCTCACTACCCTCATAGGATGGAGCTGTCCTGGATTAAGCTTAAAAGTCGAGGGTGACATCCATGAGCGTTGTGGGTGGGTGCACTCGGGGGCCGGGCTGAGAATCGGACGACTTACGGCTGGGGCTACGAGTCCAACCAACAACGTCTCTTCAATCTATTTCTGTCACTCAAAAGTCCTAATAAGTTTGTTGGCTCTGTACGGTGAGGCTTTCCCGCGAGTTTGTCGCCAAGAGTTGAACCCTTTGTTTTCGGCAGATATTCTTCCTTGGAATCTTGAGTCCTGCTTGGATTACGCGGCCATCACCGCAACAAACCGGACGGAATCTTCACGTCTCACCAACCAGCGCAACCGCTCGTGTAACAACAGCAATTGGCCGCACAAAGCCAGAAGCAGGTAAAAAATCCTCTGCTCATTTGGCGGCCGCCTTCTAGGCAGAAACCGGCCGCCTGCTCGGGACCCCAAAGGCCCCCATGCATTTTCCACTCTATGAACAAGCCTCCCCTGTCATTCTCTTACTTACAGTTTGATATGCCGCTGAGATTCAACGCAACTACTCTTCTGTGTCTCTGTTCAGTTCGTCAGATCTGGCAACATAACACACGCTTAATACGATATTCTGAAAAGTTTATTTGATAAGATTCCAGGCAGCCATTGCTGAATGACCAGAATTTGCTCCCTCAAGATGATGGCGAGGAAACGCCTCCCCTGTCATGAGACAAGGACCAACTGGCCGCCCCCAAGTCACACAGACTCCGCCCCCAGCCCACCATGTCCAACAAGACCCCTCCGCTTCAGGAATCCCATCTCGCTTGGCCAGACTGCTATATAAAAGCAGCATCTCTCCCAACATACCTTCAACCGCTTCGCGAGATTTTGTGTGCTGCCCCTAGTTCCCGACCGCCAAACCTCCCTCCTCCACAACGACGAGTTCACGATCGACCCTCCCCTCCCAACCAAGCCAAAAAACCGCCCGTCTAATACTCACGAGATGACCCAATACGCAGGCCAGACCGCGGCGGCACCCGCCCAGGGCGGCGGCAGCTTCAAGGACCGCAACTGCCCCAACATGCGCGGCTGCTGGTCCTTCTCGTGGGAGGCCTACAGCCTCAAGACCTCGGACAAGGCGGCGCTCCTGCGCCGCATCTGCATGTACATCATCCTCGGCATCCGCACCGCGCTCTCCATCGTCGGCATCGTCCGCGACGCCGTCGCCGGCCGCGTCGCGAGCTGGATCATCGGCATCATCCTGGGCGTCCTGGGTTTCTTCTTCATCGCGTGGTGTCTGGCCGTCATCGGGCAGGCCGAGGGCCGTCGGAAGGTGTTTGGGGTTATGCTGGTGAGTGCGACTCGGCTTGGCTCCGGCACGGCAGTGCCGTCTTGGCTGTCGATGAGAGGAATTTTGCACCCGTTCTGACTGTGATTGCGTGGTAGGGCCGTTGGCATTTTGACATTTTTCTGCTGGTTACCGCGTTTATTCATGCCGCGATTCTGGTGGGGAGCTTTTTTGGACTCGGCACGGCTGGCGGCTATGTTACTTGGCTCATCATGTGGTTGCTCATTTTCGGCGTTGCTTGGGTGTGCAATTGGCCCGCTGAGCCGGAGAGCTACGCCTGATTCTGGGGATCGTCATTGGCATTCATCTCGAAGCGACCGTCAGGTGGACTCTTTATGAATGAGACGCAGGGTGTTGAGGAGTGCTGTGAAATGAACGGATGAGAGAAAATGAAGATTATTCTTCAGAGACGGACTTGAAATTTGGAGTTTACGATACCCTTTATGAGGCTTGGAATCGCGGACGCTGGATCTCATGGTTAGAAGCAAATGAATTTCTGTTCAACTTGAATGAGTTAGCGATCGAATGAAACTGTGTAACCTTGGCAATTGGATGCCGCACTTATGTGACATGCTTCTAGTGTCACTTTGATATTGGCTATGAAGTCTTCCGTTCGAATGAGCTCTGTTTAGTCTGTCGAAAACGGCGTAGTCGCGTAGTCTTCAGCGATAAAAGGGTCAGTCTTTGCTTCAGTTGATGCGATCTGTAGCGGAGTAGCAGTGGAATCTCATCATAGTGAATAGGAGCGTTGTCGAGATATCATTGGAAAACGCTATTCAGAATCAATGAATTAGTATGTCGAGTAACGGCGAATCTATTGAAGGGCGAGACCTGCTTTTGTAATCGCTATCAAACCATGGCGACCCGACCTAATGTACGCCCGGGCGGGTCCCATCCGGAGCGAGCTCCGGCGAACACCTGGAGGCAGTGGAGCAATTCTCTTACATGCCGAACCCGTTCCGTATCTGCCGAAGCATCTTCCTGCGCCGAAAACACGCTTGTTATTCGCATTACGTGTGCACATTTACACCAAAGTAAACTGGTGAGAACCCAGGCCTCATGACGTGAGGCAAGGTAGACACATAATTGCATCTGTTACTACGGTAGGAGCATGTTTGGCAGGCTTCCCAGAGGCAAAAAAGAAAGCTGTGGACAATCTAGGAATCGAACCTAGGACCTACCGCATGCGAAGCGGTCGTTATACCCCTAAACCAATCGCCCAGTTGTTATGAGAAGCTGTTTTCCAAGGTATTATGTTCGAAAGATCTGAAAGAATGCCGTGTTCTGAGAGGCGTCCAGTTGTTGAAGGCAGACTGAGACATGGCGTTGACCGGAAGCCTCCATCGTGGAACCACCGGATGCGGAGCAGTCGCCGTGTAACACCCCTCGATGCGCCGGCCAACGGTTTGCGAGTAACTATGGAACACTGCACTAGGAAAATGGCAAGCTGCCTCGACGTGATACACAAGACGTACCGCAACGGTCAGGGAAGGGACAAAGCAAGCATCAGGAAGGCCGAGACTACCGATGTTTGAGGGGGTATAAGTTCTTTCTAAATTCGCATTTCGGGAATATCGCATGCAATCGTACAAATGAAGACAAGTTGTGACAAGACAGACCGACCCTTGGATAACCCCAAAAAAGAAAAAGAAAAAGAGAGAACACGGGCTACAGTCGCACATGGTGTAGTTTACGACTTGTAGCCCAGGCGCTCCAGGATCGACTGGCCCGCGGGGGCGCCGCCTTGTCCTTTTCTCAGGCCGGCATCGACGCCCTTGACGTAGTCGAGCACGCGAATGTGCTCCTTCTTGAGCTCCTCGAAGTCGTGGGAGAGCTGCTCGTGCCAGGGGTACAGGACGAAGACCTGGAAGCCGAGGGCGCTGCTCGCGACGAGGAAGTTGGTGAGGGAGATGGCGCGGGTGATGAGGACCATGGTGGCGGTTGTTTGTTTCTGGTTTTGCGTGTTTGGTCTTGAGTGTATTTCTTCGATGTCTCGGGATTTTGTGACTGTCGTCGGTCTCGTCAGCTTCTGGAATGATCGCGGGGTATCTTGGCCCGAACGTGAGCCGGAAGGTGACAATAGGACAGGACTCACCTTGTGACGTTGATGTAATAAGCCAAGTCAATCTATAAGGAATCGGTCTGTCGCAAAAGGAAACGGGAAATAGGAACCGTAGAGAGGAAATCGGTCTATCGTGTGTGTGACGGAAAAAAACGAGAGAAGGAAAATTACGAAAGTTGGAGAGGAGAGAAAGAGAAGATTACGGCAAGGAAAGGCGCAGAAATTATCTACTCAGAGGCAACCCGGGGATGATACCTGAAAGACCTATTTAGGAAATCCCCCAGCCGATTACCTCACCGACAGCGGCCCGGCGGCAAAGCGGGACCCCGAAGGACCTTCGAGGGCCGCTCGGACTTTGGGTCTGGGTTCACAGGGCAGAAGAGCGGAAAACCCAGCCATACAGACCGTCGGATACGATGCGTTCGCGTGGGGGGAAGACGGCCGTGATTCCTGCGAATTCTCGTCCTTCTTTACCTCGGGCAGCTGTCAAGTTTCGCAGGCTCGGCAAAAACCAAAAACCACGTCGAGCTGCCGTAAACGGTCAGCAGAACTCTGAGTCGTTCTGGCCGCCCAGCAAATGACGTTGGAGGGAAGCCCCGAGAAAGGAGGGATGATTCAAGGCCGATGGGGACGAGTGGCGTGACTTTTATGGGGAACATTTTGGTCGTTTTGACGGCTCCCCTGGCCCCCCAAAAACCGCCCGCGAGGAGAGCACACACCCGTCGACACGACCACGCGACTAATAAGAACTAGACAAAGTCCCGGGGTGGAGCCGGGAGCTCGGGATGGGAACCAACGGACGACCACGACTGGTTGGCTTTGGGTGTTTGTTGTCTGCAGGACTGGAGGAAATGGAAAGGCCTTCGTCAGTCCCCCAGTCTTGGATTCTCTTGGCTTAGTCTAGCCTGTCTTTTTGAGTCTCTTTGGGTTGCTTTTGGAGGGGAGAAAAGGGGGGCAGCAGTGAGCATGCATTTGCAGGGGATGAATGACGCATGTGACAGGCAGATTAACACCCACGGGAGGGAAACTTTTGCCGCATAGACCACCTGGGAAGCAATCGCACTACAAATCGTGAGCAAACTCTGTGTAGATGATTGATGTAGTTGGTAACGTGAGATATCTCCTCACCTACAGGGTTCAAGAGTGGAATGACGTTGCCTCAAGAGACAGCTGCTGCTTGTTCCGAACGAGCTGTCCACGCCCACTATTCAGTCGTAAGTCTTGTACCCAACATGCCTGACTTTTGCCCTTCGGCCATCTTTAATGTAAGGTCAGACGTATCTGGAAAGAAACGATTCACCAAGTTCAAACCGGCTCGGCGGTCATGAAGCCCAAGACGGCTTTCGCCCCGGATCCCAGTGGTCCGGGTCGACACCTGTAGCGGCACCTTGAGCGGGTCGTGTCAATCGGTCTGCCATGTGTTAGTGGAGCATTGCTGCTCCGGAAGCCGCCGATTGATCGGACCCGCCTTCCGATGGTCTCCCGACTGTGGCTTTCAATCGACTTGGCTAGAGAGGCATACGTTTCTTCCCTGTGCCATCCGGAAACAATCGACTTTTGGTCGTCGTTTTAACGAAAAACGTGGTAGATTGCCAGGGAATTTCAACCAAAGTGGTTAATCTCTCAGACGGACCATCGGGACGAGTTCCCGGTAGTATCATGATTGGTATCGTGGCAGGTTCTAATGTGTTTTGGGGTCTTGATCATAACGAAAGCGACTGAAAGTCGACTGATAACTCCCAGATTCCCAGATTCAAATGCGATGTTAATTTCATAGACGAAAACAGAGAATCTCCACGAGTGCTAGTTATCGTGCGTCTAACGACGTCTAATGCCACGCACGCCAATATGAATCTGCCTCAATTGATTTCATTACTTTCCTATCGCAGAGGTTCCTTCTACTTGGATCGACAACGCGAAACTAACGCTCCCTTATCTCGATCTTGCACCGATGCAGCATCCATCTCATTGGCACGGAGCTAACCTCATCGTCTTTCTCCATCCTGGCCTGGTTGGAGCCCGTCCTGGCTGTGTAGGTCACCTGTGTCATCTTGCTCAGGGTCGGACTCATATTCCGTCTCATAAAGATGAGGATTCCGCATCCTGTACGTATGTAAGCTCAGTCAATGCCATCTAATGTTGGTGCATAGTACTCACAAGTCCCGCTTGTACAGGTAATCCAGAAGATACATGCCGATGACGGCGAGACCGCCAAACAAGATGAGTATCTGATAGCCATACTTGTACTTGGGCGCATCATACGTTGGGAATAGCACAACTGGGGAAGCCAGTCAGTATCGCCAGTGCAGTAGGAATTGAGCACTTGTCGAAATGGGACTTCGACTTTCGACTCACCTGGCATCCATGCGCTGAAGGTGTAAGTGAAGATATTCCCCGTAGCCACGAGAAGCTGGCGCAGGTTGGCATTCCACTGAGTGATTTCATGCCCGTAGCTGATAACCACAGGCTGTGCTGCACCACCCGTGTAGCTCAGGTAAAACGCGGCCAGCAATGCTGCCTTCGGCACGTTCCAGACCGATAATAAGATGTTCGACACCAGCACCAGAACTTGCACAAACACGACGGTGAGAACACGGCTACCTGTCGCGTCCGATAGCCAGCCTACAGAAAACGCGGCAACGACTTGGATGACGTTGCCTGGAGTAGAATTATCAGTCAGTAATTGTGTCTGTTACGACGAGTGATTTACTTGCCGATGGTTGGGAGGATGTTCGTCTTGACTACGCTGTAGCCCTCTGCCTTGAGATAAAGGTTGAAGTATCCGGTGCCGGAACCAGCCTCGGCAACCATAAGATACGGCAGGATGAAGGCCCAGAGTTGCCACGAGGTGTAAATATCTTTGATGCCCTTGAGCGTGAGTTTTGACGGCGGCTTACGTCCCATCTTTTTGATTCGCTCCATGCCGTACTCTCGGTCCTAAACCTTCATCAGCGCGATGCTCGTTTGTCAGGATGGGAGAGGAAGATTTACCTCTTTCTTCAGATAGAATGCCCTCGTGTTGTGAGGCAAGTCCGGCAGCGCGAAGAAACCATACAACGCAATCGGGATTGAAATGACACCTGCTTCGAGTTAGTCGATAATCGATCAAGCTTAAAAGGCAACCCGATTGCATACCATCCATGATGAATAACCACCGCCAGCCTGACAACCCTGCCGTGCCATTCATTCCGGTGTACAAACCTGCTTGAAGATATCCGCTGAAGACTGGAAACGGACAACGTGTCAGTGACGATGCAGCCTGATTGATAGGCGTCAACCTACAGGCGGCGATTGCTGCAGTCTGCTCAAACAAGGCCATCCTCTTCGCAAGCTGAGACTTCCCGTACCAACTCCCCAGAATGCTGGCGAAACCCGGGAATGAGCACGATTCCAGCAGGCCGACAAAGAACCGAAGAGCATAAAGCTGGAGATTTGATAAGCGTGCGATCCAGATTCCGAGGCATCCACATACCGTTTCGACATTCTTCGCGCTTGCCATGACCATCGTCAAGACAGACCAAGCCAGCTCGCAAGCGGGAATCCATATCGACGGCCGAACCCATTTCAGCTGAATCATCTGGGCTGGGATGGTACCCAGGATGATGCCGATGTTGAAGTATGTGTTGAGAAGATTCCTCTCGTTTCCGTAGAGCCCGAGTTCCTCCTGCATGCCGCTGACGAACGCGTTGCTGTAGTTGTTCTGGTCTAGGTACTTGATGAAGTAACCGAGAAGTACGTAAGAGCTGCTATACGTCAGCAGCTTGTAGGCCAGCTTGAGCTGAGGACTTTTCTTACAATAGAAAACTGTCGAGCTTTTGTATGTACTTCCTTTCTCGAACATCATCGCCCCATATCTTCCGGGCGATTGTAGAGAACAATCCCTTCGACGGTGCCTCCTGGGACCGGAGTTCAGACTCGGTCTCAGTTGACACCACGGTGTCGTGTTTTGTGCCTTCGGTAGACATGATGCTGTCTTGGAGCATTCGGTATTGGTGTGTTCAGTACGGCGCTTCAGTCCCCTCACAGACATCTATCCTCATATAATGTGTCGGCATGCTGCCCGAGCCGGACAACACTCTGCCAGCACGCCACCAGCATCACAATTAATCCTTGAAATCACGTACTCTGTTTCACGTGGGGCCAGCATGCATGTCCGGTCTGCAACAGGCACAGAATATGCCGGCAAGTCGCAAAGGAGCGAGGCTGCTCGGGAATAGTCCGATGATAGTTGACCTGCAGCAGAACAAGCGGACGTCTCTCCGATGTGAAGAGCAGGCTGTCGGAGATTTCATACAGCATGCATGGGATTTCATGTGGAGAAAGATAAGGTTGGTGTGGAAGAGGTGAGGTCTGGCCAATGTGAAGGACCAGGAAGCTATGACGAATCTCCAAGGATGATGTCGCAACAAGCAACACGGGATCGCGTGCCCGCGCCGTTCCCGCGGGAAAAGTCTCCCGAGAATGCTTATAAGTTGCACATTTTTTGCTGGGTTCTCTGAGTTCTGAGGTAATTCGGATCATTAATTCATCATCATGTCGACTGAAGTGCAGACCACGACTGCCGAGCCTCAGACGCTGCAGCTTCGCGCTGAAACGTCTATCGACTACGACAAAGAGAAGGTAGGTTAAGAGGGTGAAGCGTCTAACGAGACTGATTGCTAAATGCTTTACGATAGTATAAGTACGAAAGGTACTTGTCGCACTTCACGCCCGGAACCCAGCCGCCTCTCGAGGAGTTTGAACATGTCGATGTTGGCTTGAGAGCAGATCCCGAGAAGAAGAACTTGTTGCAGGCTCCGGGGGTCAACGCTGAAGAAATCACGCCCGCTATCGGCACCGAGATTCATGGAATCCAGCTGAGCAAGCTGAACTCCGCTCAGCTGGATGACCTGGCTCTTCTGGCTGCGGAGCGCGGCGTCGTGCTGTTCCACGACCAAGATTTTGCGGACATCGGGCCCGAGAGGCAAAGGGAATACGGGAAGCATTTCGGACCTCTACATGTGCATCAGATGGGCGGTCAGATCAAGGACTACCCTGAGCTGCTGCCTGTCTATCGTGACTTCACGTGAGTTTTGAGCTTCATCATGGACAGATCGTTTCGTCATTAACTACGCGTAGGGCTGGAGCTGTCGACAATGAGATCAAAGACAATATCACGAGCGTGAAGTGGCATAGTGATATGAGTTACGAGATGTAAGAATCGAGCAGATACACTGCGATCCAACAACTAACATTGGCAGAAACGGCATGGGTACGACGACGTTCCTTGCGCTGAGCACACCATCTTCAGGCGGTGATACCTTGTATCTTTCCACCACAGCTGCCTATTACGCCCTCTCAGACACATACCGTACGCTTCTTCACGGCCTGAAGGCAGTTCACTCTGGCTTCTCTCAAGCCTCGGTGCATGACCACAGAGAGAGATACATCAGAGAACCAATCGAAACTGTCCACCCTGTGGTCCGGACTCATCCCGTCACCAAGAAGCTGTCTCTCTACGTCAACAGGCTATACACCAAGAGAATTGTTGGTATGAAGCAAGAGGAGAGCGCGTCGCTTTTGAACTTCTTGTTTGATCACATTGAAAGGGGACAGGATTGGCATCTGAGAGTACACTGGAAACCTGGAACGGTCGTGGTGTATGATAACAGAAACACTCAGCATTCAGCACTGAGGGACTTCCGTGTGGAGGAGGGAACTACCAGGAGGCACATGTTGAGGATCACACCGCAGGCTGAGAGGCCTTACTTTGAGGAAACTAAAGCAGAATGATCTTTCAGAGTCTTCGGAACAATAAAATGACAGCATGCTGTTTTCTGCCTGTTGCAATTGCTTGAGGGTAAACCTTCTAGTCTCTGCGGAAGGATGAAGAGATACAACTGGACTTCTGGGGTATTTTGCAAACACATGAATCGATAAGACCCGGAACCATTGGGGATCGGAGACTTCTATAAGTGCCTTGAAATTTCTCTGCCCGCTCAGGCTCTCAAATCTGCTCTTTTTGTTCTAATCCAGACCCAGCATGTGTTGGCGCCCATTGATTCTCCATCCAGAAAAATGAGTTCCCTCCCATTACCAGATGAATTTCGTACACGATCAGAAATATGAAAGCTGTAGGCAGTGGGTTCAGGATGGTATCGATGGTCCAGAAATACGTGACATTTCGCTTGGCGGGTTGAGAGCTGCCAGTGATGTCGGTGAAATATACGCTCACGAGAACGGTCCAGATGTGCCTCAATAGCCAGCATAAGGAACAGATGACGAACCAAGCTGACAACTGGGAAAACCTTAGTAAGACAGAGTAATTGGAAAGAAAATGCAGTCTTCTTACTCGGCGCACAATGTGCATTTCGTTTTCGTATCTCCGTGCCCGGTGAACGAAGTAGCAGCCCCATACTGTGACTAGAGAGAGCGACAGGAAGAGACATTGTATAACCGCCTGGACGCGCTTTTGACACAGACTTAGCCACTCTACCTTCTCTGGCATGCTACTTTGAGCTATGCTGGCAACGTCGAGGCCACACGCGACTACTGCGAGGAGCGCTAAGACCGCAGCAAGCGCGCAGACAGTGTAAGCCCCCGCGACGAAGGCAAGAAACCTCATGGAATCGAAGTCGTCGTCATCGGTCGTAAATATTATGTCAAAGCTGACAAAAAACAGATCGGTGAAGAGGATGGCGTGGGTCAAGTTTTCAAGAAGAACCGAGACAGCGTGTATGTAATATCCGCTTGCCATAATAGATGTCGTGTCGTTTGCCGATCTCTTGATCGCGACAAAGGTGACGAGTTTTGTGGCAATGCTGAGAGTCATAAAGCTAAACGGCACTTAGTGGGTTGGTGTTTTGGCTTATCGCGGGAGGGCGAACCATACGTAACGAATAATGCCAAAGCAGTGTTCATGAAAACATCATTCACCTTCGATCGGTTCAGGATAGACCACCCCAGAAGTGTGGTGGACGCAATGGAAATGACACCCATCAGTGTGATGCGGGCGATGAGATCATTGGCGAGGTCGTCATCATTGACACTACTGGTATCCATGTTGGCGACCGAGTCCATGAGATAAACTGGTCTTCAGAGTAATATGGGTTAAAAACCAATCGTCCAAGAAGTTTGAGTATTAGTAAGAGGAACCGACCTTCTCATCGCAAGCCAATATTAATACTTGATATTTACTTGCCCTCTCGACCTCACGGGGCAAACACTACATGGGAGATCATTGCCATGTGGCAAGGATTTGATCCTTTAGAGTGGACCTCGGCGGCAGCGAACAGCAATCAAATCGCCTCAAAAGTCATATCAGACTGGCTAGGCTTGATTTTCAGCTCCCTTTTGTCTAGGACTTTCACATTGCGTCAGCCAAGCCTATGTGCGCCTCACAACGACTTTCTCGTATGTACCAACCGAAAAGGAAAGACTTCCAGAAGCGGGCAACAGTACGACGATTAGAGGTTCAGTCAGCATGAAAAGCAGTGAAACATTGACCAATCGGCTTTCAATTCCGGCCACTCATCCATACGTCTTCATTAGTGCGCCCTAGGCGAGTTGCGAAGGGAATTGTCTTCTTAAGGCGTTCCAGTTCCGTCACATCGAGACATGATATCCCGAAGCGTTCATACATAACGTGTTTTAGACTCATCGTAACTTCTGCGGAATGAGGAAAACGCTTGGATGACATTCACAAAGTTGTCCCGAGGTGATGTTGTGCTTGCTAAGGGTCCTCCTCTTCGGATGGAAACTTTCATCTGGTTCCTTGTGTTGCGGCTCCCGACGGTGCACGTTTGTCAAAACAATTCATACGCTTAAATTGAGGACGACACTCAATCAAATTATGAATGCCCTCGGGACTCTCAAGCTCAACTATCACACTTCATCGACGGTCCCGGAAGCCCAGTCCAATGTTCCCCACGTCGCATCCAGACAAAACATCATCTACGCCTCGCCTCGCCTCGCCTCCCCAAACTCAAAAACGTAAGCTCTGTACGTTGTTAAGCAAAAAGTTGAAACTTTCCTGGCGGAAGTCATCATCAATCAGGTCAGCATTGTCTGCCATCATGTGTAGTAGCTTGCCACCATCCTTCCACTTTGGCCAATCAATCAGCTTGACATTTGCGACGCCAGTACCACCCTTTGAGTCATTAGGATCCTGATTGTAGGCGAAGTTGAAATAGTAAGCTCTCGTGGCCGAAGCAGCATAGTTTGGCTTGATTCCATAGAACACTTGAAGGAGATCAGAGCCATGGAAGGTGCCGAGAACTGGAGTGCCATAATCATAACTGGCTAGGTAACTCCAGTTCGGGACGTCAGGCTGGACTGTGTTGGAAATGTTGAGAACTGCCCTGCGGGTCAGAGTGAAGACAGAATCACCCAAGATGGCGGCCATGCGCTTGAATTGCGGATACACGTTGTTGAAGCCAGCTGTTCGGAAAGGCGATCCTGCGGAAGGGCGGTTCTTGTATGTTGCGACGAGAGCTTTGACTTGCTGGGGGGAAGCGTTGTTGAAGAAGAGAGTTGAAAAATAATTTTCAACGTCTCTCGTGGTCGAGATGTTTGGTGTAAAGAGTGCAAAAAGGGTGCCCTCGTCCTCTTGGTCGCCGAGAATGAAGGGGACCTTGGGAAGCTTGCCCGATGTCGCAAAGATTTCGGGACTGGAAACAATGGCCTTGCCGTCTGGTCTAGGAAGATATGACAGAGCGATAGAGCTAAAACTCAGAAGCCCAGGAACCGAGTTTGCCGCTTTTCGCATGTCCTGTATCGTTCGGGGTTAGCGAACGCTCTAATCTGAGCACTGCATATCGGGGTTCCTACATCGTAAGGAAGATCTCGGAGGCATTTGAGACGATCTCCGCTGTTACCGCACCCAGCCGTGGTCACTACTTGATCGTAGATCTTCTGGGCCTTTGGCGAGTCCATGGGATCTGTTGGAACAGCAGAACCCGAGTTCATGATCGCGCCATGAAAGAGAGCCTTTCCGTTGCGAGTGATATTGCCATTGTTGAGTGTAAGTTGGCTGAAGATCGAAATAGCTCCGGCCGATTCTCCCCAGAGAGTAACCTTGTCTGGGTCTCCGCTGGAAAATTCGAAGTCAGCAAACGGCAGCTTCGCACGTCGAAGCAGGCGACGGAGTGTGAACTTACCCAAAACTGGCAATGTTGTCTTGTACCCATTCGAGGCCCATTCTTTGATCCAAAAGTCCGGCGTTGGAGCTTCCTTCCATCATGAGATCCTTTCCGGGCATGAAGCCAAAAGCTCCTACCCGGTAATTCACGGCCACAAAGATGATCGGCTTTCCCGTGGACATACCCTCCGCCACAATACCAGCGCCGTTATACATCGATGTACTTCCGAGCTCAAAGCCGCCTCCGAAGATCCAGTACATGACCGGGAGTTTGCTGTTTTCGGTAGTTCCGGCTGGCCTCTGAACGTTGATCGTGAGGCAGTCTTCTTGTCCCACAGCCAAGTTCTTCAGAATAGGCAAGTTGAGAACCTTATCGAGAAGATCTGGAGGGATGAGAGGAGAGCCAAAGTTGGTATTCAACGCAAATTGTGGGCAAGATTCGGGCTGGTCGGTCGTTGCGTCGACGTTTCCCATAGGTTCCGTGAGACGAACCGGAGGTTTGAAACGCAGCTCGCCGATGGGAGGCTTCGCGAATGGGATTCCATTGAAAGACTCGACTTCGCCGGCCTTTGCTCCGAGAAATCCTTTTGTCGTTCCTTTGATGTTGGCTTGTGGACTCTTGATTGTAACTTGAGGCACGCCTCCTTTCGCTTGCGGCGCTGCCCAAGCCAGAACGGCGCAACTGACGAAGGCCAGCGTCGACAGCATCATATTAGTGAAGTAGTTGTAAAGAAGAAAAAGAATAATTTGGAGAAGACCGGTGAAGTCTGTTCTCACGACACATTACGGAGTTGTGGTCAGACTAAGGGGTCGAAGAGGCCCGGGCCACGACAGCTGGATATATCAGGTTAGAGTCATGCACCTCCATGTCGCCTTCGGCAACTATGGAAAAAGGCAATGATATCATATGATAGAGACCCAGAGATCTCATGGAATACGTTTGGGTTTGCCCAGGTAGCTTAAAGTCGGATGAACCAGGTAGCGTGCTGCGGGACAGCGCGATGACTTCGGAAACTGCTGGGGAATTGTTCGCATCGCATCGCCAGAAACAGAAGTGTTCCTAAATTTTGACACCCGTCAAGGTCCTGGGCGGTTGGGAAGGCCCTTAGAAGGATTCCATGGATGGGAGGGTTCTAGAGCTATCCCATGTAGTGCTTGTGCCGTCACTTCGACCCGAACAGATTCCTCCGACCCTCGGCAACTAGTGCGTGATATTATGAGCCGGCAGGTGTCATGCGCCCGCGAGCATCAGATGGAGGGTCGCAAACCGGCAAGTCTGTACCAAGGCATTCGCCCAATACGGAGTGCTGCCCACCGCGGATGCGGGGGTGAAGAGAGGGGATGGAATCGAACCTGAGTCTATGGATCGGATACCATCGACGTCAGGCCGTGGATTTCCTCCCCGATAGACCCGGCGGTGAAGCTTATTCTGCGACGGTCGCCGTTGCGAAGCATGTGGAATATCAGACGGAAAACGCTTCACCCAATCTACGCTGCCAATTCCGACCCTCCGATCTCGTAATCGGCTTCCCGAACATAGAGAGAACCCAGGAAAACACTCAGAAGCTTGGATGCATTTCCAAAGCTTCAGCTCGGCCTGGGTTCGCTGCAAACAACACGACATCAAGGACGTTTCTCGTCGGATCCGACTCCGCCCACTTCGCAACGAACGGTGCGGCTCGAATCAGAGTCGAGAGAAGTTCCGATTGGATAATGTTTTCTGTTGTTGCTAGCTAGACCTTGTCTCGCTTAGAAGTATTACATGTGCCCAGTGATGGCCTTGGGCTTGTACAGTTCTTCAAGATGCTTCTCCTCCTCCTCGGTGAGAACCTTGCCGTCGGCCGTCATTGCCTGATCGATTCTCTCGACGCTGCTGAAGCCAATGATGGGGCTGGTAACCCGCTTGTTGATCCACGCAAGAGCCACGTGCGCCATGGGCCAGTTGCGCTTCTCTGAGATCTCAATAACTCTCTTGATGATGCTGATGTCCGGCTCCACGGTCCCGTGAGATCCGGGTTGACCTTCCTTCTCACCCTTGCTGCGCGAGGTAGAGCCAAAGTCAGCAGGGGGTCGGGCGAGATGGCCGCGACCTGACATCGATGGTTAGCTTAATCCTGAACGCCTGGCATCTGGGTCGGGGAGCATCGGGGAGCACTTACACAGCGGAGCCCACGGAATGAGGCCGACCCCGGTGTCGTTACAGAACCGGTTCATCTCTCTCTCTTCCTCCCGATACAGGAGGTTATAGTGGTTCTGCATGCTGACGAACTTGGTCCAGCCATTCTTTTCTGCAACGAACTGCATCTGGGCGAATTGTGTTCCCCACATACTACTTGCTCCAATATACCGCACCTTTCCGGACTGCACCAGATCGTGTAGTGCCTTCATGGTTTCCTCGATGGGCGTTCGGGGATCGAAGCGGTGGATTTGGAGGAGGTCGATATAAGGGGTATCGAGCCGTTTCAACGAGGCCTCAACCTGGTTAAAGATCGCCGCTCGCGAGAGACCGAATTGGTTCTGGTAGTCTTTGGCTGTGTTGAACTCATCGCGAAAGTTGAACTGACGCGCCTCTTCATGCTACAGGTCAGTATAGGCTACCATTATCCAGCTGGACGCCCCAGAAAATACCTGGTTCTTCACCGACCGCAAAGAAGCACTTCGTCAGAATGACAACCTTCTCTCGGGGAATGTTGTACTTCTTCAGGGCCTTCGCAATGGTGACCTCCGAAGCGCCATTGGAATACACGTTGGCTGTATCCCAAGTGTTGAGTCCTCGATCATAGGCGGCTTTCAGCAAGGGCAGGGCCTGCAAACAACGATGTCAGTCACATGCACTTTGGAAGCATCGAAAATTGTGCAGCAACGTACGTCTTCCTCTCCAAGAGCCCATGGAATTGTTCGCGGGTCGCCAAAGCTCATGCAGCCAAAGATGGGAACTGAAACACGAAGTCCGGACTTTCCAAGTTGGCGGTACTCGACTTTGGTGTTCTCGACCGACTCCTTGAGACGCGTGGGAAGTTGCTTTGACGCCATTGTTGCTGAAGTGATGTCTATTGGTGTGTGTCGAGATCTGCAATAAGGATTTCGGTTACTGATACCTGTCAGCACTTAATCTTGCAGGAAGGATTCGCTTATGGGTGGGAGAACATTACAGATATATCCTCCCGCCTTCACGGCTAACGTAACGTCATGAAGGGCCGATCGCGACATACAATGGAGGGGTCACAGCGCGGGTAGTAGACGGCACCGAAAGGCGAAGAGCTACCCCGCACTGCGCTGATCACCGTCTTTCTGCCCCTCAAATGTGGAAATTCATCACTCATAGATGCGTGCTGCTGACATCAAGCCGCATTCCGGACTTAGCAAAGACTACTTGTGCCAATGGCGTGATATGGATTGAAAAAACAGCGTGCGTGAGTGTTGATTGGTAGTGCTTGCAAAATGGAAGAAGTTATCTATTCTCTGAAGCCCGGAGAACGGAGTTCTTAACTCCGGCTTCGTCTGGATTCTCAGATACTTGGAATGACTTTCATTCGCTGTTTCAAAGAACTCAATTGGCCAGTTTTGAGTGGCATCACATGGGTATCAGATTTGTGCTCGACATGAAGAGCGATGTGGAGGTCGAATGAGAATTGGCCGATAATACACAGAACATTCTTGGAAGATATTTGCAGACCATTCGTGTATCTCATAGCAATCGACTAACTGAAGCACTCATCGAACGTTCCAACAAATGGCCCGGCACCGCTCGGATCGTTGTTTGGTTCACAAGCGCCTCGTGCACTGCATGTGCCTCTACCGTTGTTGCAGGCTGCGCCAGCGTTGACTTTGGCGTTCTGATTGCCGCCGCCGAGGATGAAATCGTCGACCTTGGATCTTCCGCTACCAGTCTGACATTCTTTGAAGTTACCGACGAAGGGGCCGGCGCCGCTGGGGTCGTTGTTGGGTTGACATCTGCCGCCTTGACAAAACCCTCGGCCATTATTGCAGCTTTCTGGAAGAACTGTCAACACCTGATACAAAAAGCGATAGTAGAGTGATTCTCTTACGTGCTAAAGTAGAGCCGGCCATGGCAATGAGGAGGGCGATCGAGACAGTCAACTTCATGCCGGTTGGTTATGGCTCTTCGACAAGATCGCGATTTTAGAGAAGGATGGTTTGAACCAAGGTAAAAGTGATTAGTAAGAGTTTTCTGTTCCGGACAGACTTCAGTATTAAAAAAAAGTATGATGGTTGATGTGCCTTTCTGCGAAGTTCTGTTGTTTTTGTGAGGTCTCGTGAGGTCTATTTAACCTCAACTCGACTCAGCTGTTCCATTGAGTTGGTGGAGCCTTCGCCAACATACGGAAACGCAAACCAAGTCTTGGGTATCGCCGTGGAACTCCTTTTTAGAACCACGGGGCAGGGTTATCCATGACTGTCAGTAGGCATCCTGCTTCTGGCAATTGATTTTATCAGACAGCTGAAAGCTGTCTGCTGTTTTATGGGATATGGTCAATAGCGGAATGCTCCAGGCGACGTTGACCTTTCGTCTCATAAAACTTAGCCGGAATGCTATGATCAGACCACAGCTTCGATTTTCAGTCTACTATTGGTTGGCCCAGAGGTTTCAAGGCAATTATAAGGGGTTGAAATAGCTCGGGGGCTATCATCAGGGATCGACTGTTTCAGCGATCAGGGGCTGCGACTCTCTTGAGAACGTAGCATTCGGACAGCTCCGTCATAGGCACGTTCTTACTTTAAACCAACTTTAACAGAGTTGAAACCTTTGACTCAGTACCGGACGAGTGGGAGTGGGGAGATGGGAAAGAACTCAGACCGGAGTCGTACAAAGACATAACCGCTGTATTATAATTGTCCACGAGCAGTGTGTTGTTAGCAGACATGTAGTGTTGCTTTTCCATCAAACTAGAGCTTAAGCTGCGAATAGAACAAATTAAATGATTGGTGTCGTGTCTATGAGTTAAGTACGTCAACCGAAGCGCAAGTTGCTAGTCAGAAAATATTCGAGTTGAAATTAAGTCAGGCAAAGGTCTCAACTCTGACCAGATTATAGCGGCTGATGTAAACGCAAATGCCATCACGCAAACCGTGAAGGCCATTTTCTGCCAGAAATGTATTAATGTACTAATGAGTTCTCGGAGCATTTGATGTATGAAAGGAGTTGAATCCCGAGGTCTCTGCAGGCGCTGTGGGCATGGAGGGTTTTGTTGCATCGCGAAGTAAGCTTATTGACCCTTGTCATGCAGCCAATATGTTTCCAGGTGTCCAAACGAGGTTAGCTGCTCAACATGTCCAACATTCACCACCAATGAGACTCATCGTGTCCCTTGCAGGCTAATTTCGACGGTGGCTTAGCTGGCGTACAACCACCAACACCAACAAGCTTGAAAGCCGTTGGCCATGAAGCATGGCTCGATTAGGCAGGTGCCAATGCAGAGCACGTCAAAAGCAAAGGCATTCAGCCACATCTTTCAGGTTAAATTATTGAAATTAGGAACTTCGGTTGATAATGACATAAAGTCCGGTCTTGAAGTACGGGTGCCCAGAACCCAGGGGCTTCAGTAGAATACGAAGCTGAAAGACCAGGGTATAAGAGGTCTTATTTAACCATCGCCCGCGCTACCGCATTCGAGATCGATTCCAAAAGTCCATTTTCGTATTCTTTTACCAATATACCTCGGTTCTATCACAAAATGTCGTCGCCCACGAGTTCAGAACTTACGAAATTCGCGACATCTACCATATCGGAAGAAGTCGCACTTACTACTCCTTTTCGATATCCGCTTTCATGCAGCGCCATCCTAGAAGCCATATCGATGGTTCGCATAGATGGAACGACAACAAAAACGTGGGATGTGGCCATTTCCAATCTAGCCGACCCTCTTGTTTCCGCATGCCAACCACCGGAGTGGAAGAGTAGAGGGGATAGCAGGCAGCTGAACTTCAGCCCCGCGGTGTGTCCATCTGACTGGGTAGCTCACATGATGGCCACTACGGTTCTGTCTTCCACTACTTTGACGACAGCCTACTGTTGTCTCGAGTAAACACCACACGAGCTTCTTGCAACTCCGGGCACTCTTCAAGCTAACGGCTCTCTCAGCGGCAGATACCGCGTCATAACGCGGGTCACGGACACATCCACAGCGATTCCGGTTCAGACGCTGTATCCAGTCTGCCTGGTAAACTTTGTTGGCAGTTTGAATGTGTACGGGAACCGTACTGCGACGTACTCCAACGGATCAACTACTGTTATTACAGAGGGCTACGATGTTCATCCAGCGTGGCACATCACATGGCAAGAGTCTGATACATCGACGTTGTCTCCTCAGCCGCCGAGTCTTTCAACAACTTTGAGCACGTGGGTTCCGGGGCAGGAGCTAGTACCAAGACCAACCCAGACATATCAATCCCAGCCGCCTTTCACGGGACTGGAGACGGCAATTATTATTATCGCCGTTGTTCCGACGGTCATCTTCTGCCTTCTTGTTGGATGTTGTGTGTGGTGCTGCGTGTCAAACCACAAGGACAGGAAGAAACAGAGGGGCGTCTATTCGCAGCCCTTGGCATCGGTAAGGCGGACGCAAACTGGCAAATAAACTTGGCTATAGTCGTCAAGACCGAATGTGGGGTTGAATCGAGATAGACACTGCGCTCCATGCTTTAGCAGTCAGGGCCGCAGTTGCAATAATCATCAAGGCAGTAATAAAAAAGGCCGGGCTGAACTTTTTTGATTTTCTCCTTATATTGGGAGGTTCGTGCTTATAGAACATACTGGTTCAGATTTCATGAGCGCAAATAGCATGTTTCGATATGTCGCTTGAAGGCACAGAACTGCCTTTCCTTCGTTGCAACTGCATGCTCGGATCATTTAAGAATCAAACAAATGTGCCTGGAGACTGGCGGCGATACTACCTGTTGGTTATTGGCATCTAGTCTTGCTTCAACTAAGCCCAAGACCCTTTGATGAGGAAAGGTAGAGTGTGTGGACTTGTAGTAAGGATGATTACGAACTACACGGTTGGCGGCCAGCTGTGCACCACTAAATAAATGCAATAAGCTGCGCAATATAATATAGCTACCCTTAAAATTTATTTTTAGATATCTTATTATACCTAATAAGTATATATTTAATATTTAATTTCTAAAAGAATAAAACTCTATCTTAATAAGATTTTTAGTATATTTAATAGTATATAAATAGCTTTACTCTTAAGGTTAAAAGTAGTAAGACCTTAATAAGGGATATTAGTCTATAAGAGATTATCCTTTCTACTACTAAGATTATACGATAAACTATATCCTTCTATCCTTCTATCCCCTCTTCTATCCACTCAAAATGTCTTCCTATATTGCGGCCAGCTGTGCACGTTGAAAAGCTAGTCACAAGGCTTGAGGACTAGGAAAGAAAGGATGCTTGTTCGTCGAATTCCCCAACCAAAAGGGCCAAGAGATAGTCCGCATTTCATTGGGGGGATAGCTGGGTGCAGAGTCTTGAAAGGTAACGCATCCTCAGCAGATCTGCAGAGATAGCTGTGCAGTGATTATCAGAGAGATAACGCCCGGGGTTTTCAGGGGGAACGCTTGAACACAACGGCATTGATAACTCATGGCAGATTGACAGACTGACAGTAGGTTCAATAGACTTTCGGCGCGACTCGTGAGACAGGCCATGTGGTACTGGTCCATCTTTTACCTACGATTGGTTTAGCGCTGACAGGGATGAGGCCTTTGAATCCCACGAACAGTTGCTCTGCATGACGACCGTTGTAAGCCAGGTATGCACTCCTACAACTTGGACGATGCAGATTATGTTGATATATTATCCTTGAGTCACCACAAAGCTTTTTGAATCAAGAAGGAATAACACCCAAACTGTATTTGCATCACGTATCAACCATGCCACAAAAGCATTCCGCCGTCGACGTTCCGGGGACTGTTCAACTTGTCGACAACCGAGGTGTTCTCGATGTCAAGCATGGAAGTGGCCAAGCGAACATCGTTCTTGTCCCCCAACCAAGCAGCGACCCAAAAGACCCCCTTTCGTGGACGCAGAAGCGCAAGACTTTCAACATATTCTGGGTGATGACCTGGTGCTTCTTCGCAGCTGCCATCATCTCGGGCCTGTCGCCTGCATACCTGCAAATCCAGGCCGATACTGGCATTTCTGTGGCTGATCTGAGCACTGGTAATGGTCTCTTGTTTCTCTTCCTCGGCTGGGGAACTCTGATCACGCAGAGTTTTGCGCTCAACTATGGCCGACGACCAACTCTTGTTGTTTCGATCGTTCTGACGACTTTTGTCAACCTCTGGTCAGCATACGTCAAATCCCGTGTCGAGTTCTTCGTCAACCGAATCATCATCGGTATCGTCTCCTCTCCGATGGAGACCCTCATCGAAGTCGTCATCGACGATCTGTTCTTCGTCCACCAGCGAGGGTTCTACATGGGCATCTATAGTTGGACTCTATGGTGTGGAGCGCTTCTCTGCCCAGTGGCGTCCGGCTTCGTCGCAGAAACCTTGGGCTGGAGATGGATACAATACATTTTATCGATTTTGGGCGGCGCTGTCAGCGTCTCGACCTTCCTTTTCTTCGAGGAAACCATGTTCTACCGACCGACTACCCATGCTGAAATTATCGGTACAGTCAGCACCGAACATACGGTGACAGAGACCGGGGTCTTAGGCGAACAACACTTGACGGAAACGAAAGAGTCAAAGCCCGGAGACGCTGTTGATGGAGGTCTTACAAGAATCATGTCAAACGTTGACATCACCGAGTCTCACGCTTCCGGTTGCGCCTCGGACATTTCCTTTGCATCCAAGCTGAAGCTTTGGGGACATCAGGATCCACGGAAACCCAGCAGCTTCAAGAACGCCCTCCTCCCGTTCCGACTTCTTCGCTTTCCGACCGTTCTATTCGCAGGTCTTCTCGTTGGAGGTATCTTGTCATGGTACAACGTTGTCGGCGGATCTCTTGCCCTGATTCTAGGCAATCCACCTTACAACTTTCGTTCCAACGTTATCGGCCTCTTTTATCTCGCTTCAGTAATCGGGGTTTCCATAGGATGCGCTGTCTCGGGATATGCTAGCGACGCCTTGTCCGTGATGATGTCTCGGAGGCGTGGAGGAGTCATGGAGCCCGAATACCGTCTCTGGCTTTGCATTTTGGCCATTATTGCGCATCCTGTGGGTTGTATTCTTTACGGGGTGGGCGCTTTCTATGGTGTTCACTGGGTTGGGATAGCTTTCGGTCTGGGTATGATCTCGGTAACCCTCCCTCTTGGAACGAGTCTGGCTTTCACATACATACTAGACAGCTTCAAGGAGGTGGCCGGGGAAGGTTTTGTGTCCGCTATTCTGATTCGCAACTCTATGGGTAAGTTCAATTTCAGACGTCGACTTTGGGGTCGAATGTTTAGCTAACTCGGTTTACATGTAGGTTTTGCTTTCAGCTACGCTGTCGTACCGATGATCGAGAACATAGGACTTCGAAATGCGTTCATACTGACGGCTGCACTTGGTGTGGGCTTATGGGCTTTGTGTTTGGTCATGATCTTCGTTGGGAAATCATTCAGGAGGAGTGCAGCAGGTCCTTACTGGAAGCTTGTTGAAGATCACGGAGCATTGGCACATTGAGTACAGTCTTGAGAAATGGCGTGGGCAGACTTATTTGAGGCAGACTGTGAATTCGAATTTTGACATATGCGGTGTGTGGTGAATAATCAAATGGCGGCTGCCTGGTAAGTGGTAGGAAGAGATGTCCAAATCTAGAGACACCCTATTGAGAGTGAGGAATCAGACCCAGACATATTCGTGATTAATGAAGTCTCGCGTTCAGCTATACTCGATGACTTTAGATATGGATGGAGACTGGATGAAGTTGCATAATCTTAAGACATGCGTCCTTATTCATTATATGATATTTGTGCCAGATCATTCAAGCACCGTATTAAGACGGTAGAAATGCAGCAAATTGATATTAGAGCCTCCAGCCTACTGAAGTTCTTAGGCATTCATACTGCACAAAATATGTCCTCGAGACCACGAGCATAGTAGAAAGTCGAGGACGAGTCGCAATTCTCCAACATGGCACGTGGTTCTTTGATCTGTGCAGCGGTACGCAGATATGCAAATGGTGGCCATTTGGTCATAAGGCAGTAATTGGACGCAGTCCAAACCTGCGTTCCAGCATACCTTTGTTGGTACTTTACACGTATTGACTAAACTGGATTCGAACTACATGGCCGGGTCCTTCGCAATTTCTGGGATCGCAGTGACTATCCCCTGCATCTTGGCAACGCCCACGGCTATCTGAACGCATATTGACCCGAAGTTGGGCATCGAATGATGGCCACACCGCGTCATACCGGCATACTGCTGCAGCATGAAACCATACCTTGTTGGGAAAGGTATTGGACCATTCTCGAGAGATTGCCCACTTTGCTGCGTGAACATCACGGAAGAACACACGCAGCCCAGCCGATGGGCTGTGCAATGCATGAGTATCTCGGAACAGCGTGGTAGAAAATCGACCAGCACTTAATTAGTAGTAAGATTGACCATGCAGATATGCTTTATCAAGCGAAAACAAGCCCGATCAAACTTGGCAATCACCCCGCATTCGGTCGGAATACCCATGTTTCCCACACCTGTCGCGCCAGCCGCATAGATAAGTAGGCGGACAATGCTTGACCTTTCAACCCGACTACCACTCAATCGTCACCATTTCCCACGACTCAGACTACCTCATACGGTCTCATACGCTAGTCCATCTCACTTCTCAAGAAGTCACAAACCTTGAACCATGGCTTCCGCTCAGTTCTTCAACTATCCCGGCACTGAATCAAACGCCGAGCAATACCATTACTCTCAAGCTGTCAAGCTTGGCAACATCGTTCGCACTTCCGGTCAAGGTGGCTGGGACGAACAAGGCAACATCACTCCCGATCTCGAGAAGCAGATCGCCACCACATTCGACAATGTCCTGAAAGCGCTCAAGGCGGTCGACTCCCGTTTGACGTTCAACGACATCCACGCAATTCGTTCATACCACCTCGAGATGGACACGAGCTTCGACGTCATGACTGGGTTGTTCAAGAAGCTCTTCCCCAACCACCGTCCGATCTGGACGTGTATCCAGATCGGAAAGCTTGGATTGGAGGGAATGCAGGTGGAAATCGAAGTTGAGGCTTTGGTCCCTTCGTAATTAGCTGTGTTCGGATGGAGAGCGCCATGTAATGGATGCCATCAGAAACAGAGATTTGGTTGGTGACAACATGAAAAATGGAAAGCAGTAATTGTGCAATGCCATCTCGAAATTGTGTTATGATGAATCTACACAGCCTTTCAACAAAATGATCCCATTGACTCGCTCCCCAGACAAGTTTTATGAAGTTAGGACTGTCCTTTTCAATCTTTTCGAGGCTCGACATGTCAAATAGCAGGCATGATTGTGTCAGAAAACAAGCCCCGATGAATTGACATGAGTTAAGCTCCCTGTTTTCAATCCTCAGAGCGGGTCTTTTCGCCGACAGAAGCTTCACATCGATCTGACCTCTGTTATGTATACCATGCTAGATATTGAGATCGAGTATATATACTACAAGAGTCTCCGCGTGTACTTGATAATATGGTACTCTTCACATCAGCAACTATCGGTAAACGTCACCGGACTTCGCAATATCTTCAAAATGCTATCGACTTTCACCTTAGACCAAGTTGCGGAGCAGTCTACTGACAAGAGCGGGCTGATTGTGATCGAGGGAAAGGTCTACAACATTACGGATTACATGGCAAAGCACCCGTGAGATCTCTGGTCTCTATGATCTTTCTACAAGACTAATTTCTCTTGGGCAGCGGCGGCGACGATATACTAGCAGAGGTCCTTGGCCAGGATGCTACCGAGGCATTCCACGAAGTAGGACACAGCAAGGGCGCTCAAGCCCAACTCGAAGCCCTTCTTGTCGGGGTGCTCAAGATTGAACCAAAGGTAGAACGCCCCTTCAAAAGATTGGGTCCTCTCTAATGTTGAATCCTCCTAGACACAAACCAAACCGGATTCTCGCGGCTGGATATTGCTGGTGCCCTACTGGAAGGGCATCGTAGAGGTTGCCATGTTGTTTCTCCTGTCCTCAGTTGCTGTTATCTTCTTTCAAGTCAAGGCGTCGTCATCAGCACAACGTTAGAGCATTGTAGATGGAGAGCTGTGAGAATCGAATCGGCGTAATCAACATCCTCGTTCCCATGAAGTGCAAATATTCGGACATCTGCAGTACCCCGCCAAAGTGGTCCATTTCATTACCCTAATAGGCAAGACTATGCGGGAGATCATCTATCCTGCAGGGAATCCCCGCACGCGTTGTGTTCCCCAATGACGAGCGGGCTGGGCTCGAAGCTGAGTGTTGGAGAGTGCGGGGAAGCTATCTGCCTGTTCCCCAGGCTGGTTCGGCTTGACAGTTCGTGGACTGGTTTTGACAGCTCCGTTCCAATGCTGGTCATTGCCCATCTTTTGTCTACTTTGGGAGAGTATCCATTTGCCGCTGGGTCAACCACCGATACGGCGAGTTGGGCAGATCGCTCATCCGAGGCAATGTATCTGCGGCCTGTTCTTTGGCCCCGTTTGCTTCCCTAAGCATCAATTCGCCTCGAGACTAGCTGAGATATCAAGCCTTAAGACCCACGACCTTCTCGGTCGACACATATTGCAACGTGCCTAGCTCGTCTCTTGTATTCTCTCATTCAAATCGTTCTTCTCTACATCACCGCTTCAAATTCTCCAAAATGTCGGCCCTGACGATAGATCTCACTGCGCCCAATGGCACTAAAATCGCCCTCCCCACAGGTCTCTTTATCAACAACGAATTCGTGAAGGCAACTTCAGGCTCCAAGATCACAGCCATCAACCCAAGGTAAATAAGTCACAGAGGTATCAGCTGAACCTACCTTAGCTAACTAGCATTCTAGCGATGAGTCCGAAATCGCATCAGTAGAGGCTGCCTCCCCGGAGGACGTCGACAAGGCCGTGAAGGCTGCACGCGCCGCTCTCTACGGCCCTGGCTGGGGCGACATCTCCAACACCGAGAGGGGCCAGCTCATCTTCAAGCTGGCTGATCTTGTGGAGGAACACCAGGAGACCATCGCCACGCTTGAGACATGGAACGGCGGAAAGCCGTTCAGCGTGGCAGTGGGAGAAGATCTTGCTGAGACCATTGCCACTTTGCGCTACTACGCCGGATGGGCCGATAAGATCCACGGCGAAACCATTCCGACCACCCCGCAGAAGTTTGCGTACACACTCAAGCAGCCAATTGGTGTCTGCGGGCAGATCATCCCATGGAACTACCCGGTGATGATGGCTGCGTGAGTTTCCAAGTTCTCTCTCAAGGCATGACTATGCCCATGCTAACCGCCAACTCTCGCAGATGGAAACTCGGCCCCGCCTTAGCTTGTGGTAACACCGTTGTCCTCAAGCCTGCTGAACAGACCCCTCTTTCGATCCTTTACTTCGCTACTCTAATCGAGAAGGCGGGTTTCCCCCCGGGTGTTATCAACATTGTCAACGGCTTGGGACGAGAGGCTGGAAACGCCCTTGTTTCCCATGACGATGTTGACAAGATTGCCTTCACCGGTTCCACTGCGACTGGTCGACAGATCATGAAGGGTGCCAGTGTCAACCTCAAGAACATCACCTTGGAGACCGGTGGCAAGTCGCCTCTGGTAGTTTTCAAGGACGCCGATCTGGATCAAGCTGCCAAGTGGGGCCATGTTGGTATCATGAGCAATCAAGGCCAAATTTGCACTTCAACCTCAAGAATTCTGGTCCAAGAGGAGGTTTACCAAGACTACGTTGCCCGTTTCAAGCAGATCTGCCTCGAGAACAAGGTTGGCAACCCATTTGATGACGATACCTTCCAAGGGCCTCAGATCACGAAGGCTCAGTACGACAAGGTCCTGGGCTATATCCAGTCTGGAAAAGACGAGGGTGCGAAGCTTATCACTGGCGGCGTGCCTCACAAGAACGTTGGCGATGGCAAGGGCTTCTTCATCGAGCCCACGGTCTTCTCCGATGTGAAGAAGGACATGAGAATCTTCCAAGAAGAGGTGTTTGGGCCATTCGTTGCCATTACTCCCTTCAAGACCGAACAAGAAGCTATTGCCTTGGCCAACAACACTTCTTATGGCCTTGGCGCTGCGTTGTTCACTCGGGACATCGAGCGTGGTCACCGGGTCGCAGCCCGTTTGGAGTCTGGAATGGTTTGGATCAACAGTTCCAATGACTCCGATATCCGCGTACCATTTGGAGGAGTCAAGCAAAGTGGTGTCGGTCGTGAATTAGGTGAGGCTGGCCTTGCGGCGTACACCCAGACCAAGTCTGTTCATCTGAACATGGGAACGGTCCTTTGAAGTAGCGCTTTGGGTATTTTAATATGAGATATCAGATACACATGGAAGAAGCCTGTTTCGTTCAGAGAATAACTGCGTCCGCTCCAAGTTCATAAAACATTTCAAACCAAGTGACTTCCTCCTGATCCGCTTTCCAGATACCAGTGAGAACATCGCAAACAGAGTGGAAAGAGGCAAAGCGAACTTCATCCCGGATTACGTGAACTAACCCCAGCACAGCTTTCCGGTGCCTTGGTGACCGAACGTGTGCCCCGGCGACCAGCAGTGGGAAAATGACGCAGTTGAGCACCTTCGAGGGCTGCTTGATGTCGAGGATGCACTCCAAACACGGTAACACATGCTGCTGAACGAGAGAGTGATAGACCGGCAAGCCGCAAATCGCTCGGTACATATAAATGAGTGCCGTGTGTTGGAAGGCCCGAATAAGGGTGAATGCATGGTTTGCTTCGGCCTCCATCTCGCTATCGCTGTCTGCCGCATCCGTTATTCTCGCGTATACCGGCGACAAGGTGGTTTCGAAATTGCGAACGACGTCCATGGAGAGTTTGTCCGTCCCACTGCTGAGACTATCCAAATACCACGCCAGCCTTGATGTCTGCTGAAAGACAGATGCCAATGATGACCGGCCCAAGATGTCTCTTCCCCACCAGACAGATCTTTTGTCTATCGTTTGCCAGATCTCTGGTTGGAACGATGGCGGTCCTCCTTTGAGCATCACCGTAGTGAGATCTGTCGATACGAACTCTGAGAGAAGCATGTGAATGGACTCATGGCTGGTCTCCAGCACCGTGTTGATGCCCCCAAGACTTTCGACGATCGCCTTGACGCCTCCGTGATGACTCAAAGTCGATGCTGAAGACTGCGCACATTCGAGATAACCATCATGGAAGTAGAGAAGGAGTACTGCCAGCAGCAGTGTCATCAGCGAGCCCTTATCAATGCTGTCAATCTGAGCACCTCCTAGCTCTCCCCTTACTGCCGCAAGACACTCTAGCCGCTTCATCCGAAGGAGGTTACGACTGTTCCTGCCGTCTTGTAGCACCCTATGAGCGTCGGCGATGACGCAAGTCGCCAGAAGAACGACACGATGTTCGAGAGCCTGCAAAATAGGCGCGGCGCATGGCTCCGGTGCCGTGGTAAGCATTGGCCAAAGACGGTGGTGGAAGTAGTCGAGAGCTCGTTTCTCGTCGGCCGCAAGTGATGACGCGAGTTGCTCGTCTCGCGTGGTGATTTGATAAATCGCCGGGGCTTTGATCGTTGGTCGTGTGCTCCATTTCAATCTTCGTGGACTGAAATCGCAGTCGGCTCCAATTTTGGCACAACGGACGCATTGTGGTTTGGTGAGGTCGCATTTGATGCGTCGTTTCTTGCACGGCCAGCAAGAGCCCTCGACAACACGGATGCGGTTGGTGACCATGATGAGAGATGTACCGAATGGTTGCCTCGACGTCGAGATCGTGGATATGTGGTGATGTAAAGCGGATTTGATTCATGCAGGATGATATTGGATAACGGACGCAGTAAGACTGACGTTGCCAGCTGTTATCAGGGCTGCGAACATCTGCTCCGCTCGCCCCCTCACCGATGATAGGCGATAAAGACTCGGCATCTGGGGGAGACATGCGGGGAATGAGTGGGAGACAGCTTGGAACCCGGGCCGGGGTCTCTCGACATCAAGTCAACACCCTGCAGGATTTGGTCCATCTTGTTTCCATAACGGGTTTAGTTGAAGTTCTCCAGGATGGTCTCCGCCTGCTCAAAGAATGACATCTTGAAGCTTGGTCCAGGGTCCAACCCAGAGTGGGATACCGACGGCCGGTCAAAGCCCCGAATAAAAGTGTTGGACAACCCTCTGTGAGAAAGTCTGCTGGCTGCTTCTCATCACGGCCCTATCGAAGAACTTCTATGATACAAAACGAGCTATCCTGACCATGAACGCTTTCACCAACCTGACGGATATTCATCTTCCGATAACATCCTTATCCGCGATATCGTCCAACGTTGCGCTTATTGCAGTTGCCGCTTTGATTGTAACACTCTTCGTGGGTAGTAGATTGTTGGACTCGACCCGAACTTCTGGAGAGATACTTGAGATTACACAAGTAAGATAAAATTATTTACCTCCCATCAACCCGAGCTAGCACGATAGAGAATCTGACGGTTTGTATCAGCTCTACTGTTATCCAGTAAAAGGACTCCGAGGATGCGCTATCAATAGAGCTCGTCTGGGAAAATACGGATTCCTAGGAGACCGCACTTTCTCTTTGCAAAGAATTCATAGAGATGGGGAAGATGCGAAGGCGAAAAGATATGAAACCATGCTTGCTGGGTACTATCTTCAACTGGCGCTGTTTCAAGCAACGGTTGAATTCGAGGGCAGAAGAGAAAATGACGACGATGGTGAGATAATAGTGAGATGGTTGGGCCGTAACACCGAGTTTGGCGCAGCTGCAAGAGATGCGGGGGTCAATACCCAGGACGAGATTCGATTCCCATTGAATCCTACGACTGAAGGCCGCGATGAATACGAAACTAGTCTACACGGAAGTCAGGCCAAAGCCTACGACATGGGCGATCAGCTGTCTTCATGGTTCTCCGAGAGACTTGGCTTCGAGACTCGGCTCGCCTACATAGGCCATGGCTCTCGGCCCGTTCTCGGCTCCATGGCACCTCACAGCAAGATAGGACTGAGAAAGGCAAGACTTCTGAAACGCCTCCAGTCCTTCGTTCCGTTCCTCTCTTTTCCGGAAGAGCGTCTCGTCTTTAACGACATCGCCCACTATCTCGTGGTCACCGAAGAGTCGAACAACCATCTGTCGTCACGGCTGGAGGGAGGATGCACGATGGACGTCACGAAGTTTCGACCGAACATAGTTGTAAAGGGAGCTTCTGGTCCTTTTGTAGAGGACTTCTGGGGCGAGCTGACATTTGACGGAGGGATCCAGATGCCCCTGACTGCAAACTGCTACAGGTGTCAGAGCATCACAGTCGACTTCGATACTGGGAAGACGGCAACAGACGACCGCGGCATGGCGTGGAAAAAGCTCAATAAGGATCGAAGAGTTGACAAGGGCGCAAAGTACAGTCCTGTGTTCGGACGCTATGGCTATTGCTTTGGGTCCTCGGTTGGAAAGTCCTTGCGCGTTGGCGAAAGAGCCACGGTGACTCATGTCAACACAGCAAGAACGACGTTTGGTCAGTCATTAGTTGCTAAAATGAAAGATCTATTTGCTAACATTTCCAATCTAGATTGGCCTCATCTAACGAGCTTTGGCCTTAGCCAAACGAAAAAATAGTCGAATGCGTCGTCGATGTCCGCTTGGGAGAGACGAAGATGATCAACAAAAGGTGCCTGTCTCGGGCCCAGTCTCTCTCCTATCTGTCAAAAATGCTTCTTGTTGACATAGATATCTAAACCTTACGAATTTGAAGTCGAATGGTCTGCGATGATGAATGTTTCTGGAAGCTCTGTGGCTCTTCCGTGGTATTGACCATGTGCATATTCGAGCTGTATGACGGTTGCGCAACGACTGCTGCAATGCCATATGTTCAACTCATAATGAGAGTCATCGAAACAGAAATGCGACAGCCTGCTTGCGATCACAAAGTTCACCACAACGGCTTTCTCATCACGCCCGTTTCATAACCGTCTGTGAGGTCAGGTGCCTCGGACCTTCTCACTGCCCGTACCGAAACTCAAACTTGCTTAGCTAGAACTCAGTATGAGATACGAGCGCGATGAGATCACCATCTGAAGTTTGATACTATTTGTAATATAGCTGAAGCATCGGTAGTACATATTTGGAGCCGTTCGCCAACCTGGGCGGGGGAGACCGATTAACCAGCATCTCATCTTTCCTACACCAGCCGTTCAAATGGATCTCAATCTCATCATGTCTGAATCTAATTCCACGCCGCAGCCGTGGTCATTGGCTGGGAAGACTGCGATTATCACGGGAGGCTCTCGCGGAATCGGACGAGGAATCGCAATCCACTTTGCGCGAAAGGGTGCCTCAAACATCGCCATCACTTACGTTGCGAACAAGACGGCGGCAGAGGAGACCCTCAAAGCTTGTCGCGAACTTGGGGCTCAGCGAACCTGCATGATTCAAGCGGATATGGTCGAACATGGCGTCGGTCAGAGGGTCATCAATGAAGCACTCAGTGGGCTAGACACGAAGACTATCGACATTCTCGTCAACAACGCCATCCTTGGAAACTCCGACAAGGTGAAGTCTGTGGTCGACACGACGCCAGAAGACTTCAATGAAATGATGCACGCCAACGTGTTCGCGCCAGTTGCTCTCACGGTCGCTTTCTTGCCTCATGCGCCGGCATATGGCGGGCGGGTCATCAACATCTCCAGCATCGCCGCCAAGCAGGGAAACCGGGATCCGATCATGACTTACGGTGCCAGCAAAGCTGCTCTGGAGAGCTTCACAAGATCTTTCGCTGACCAGTACTCCGCGGAGAAAGGTATGACCTTCAACAGTGTTGGCGTTGGACCGACGGCTACAGACGCGCTTGAGAGGGCTAAAGGGTCCTTCCCTTCGGATTTTCTCATGAAGCAAATCCAGGATTCGATTTGTGGTAGAGTGGGCGAGCCAGAGGATATCGCGTACATCGTGGGTTTCTTGGCTAGCGAGGAGGGCAGATGGGTAAACGGGGCTGCTGTTAGTGCTAATGGAGGACACCGAAGTGTGCTGGCGGCTTTCGGTTAAGACTTTCTCTTGTTACGTTGGTGTTTCTCAACAAATATCGGTTAAAAAGGCTTCAAGCCATCATTTCTGGGTGCTTGTCAACAGAACTCAGGCGACACTTCAATCGTGCCAACTCATAAGTCGGGAATCTCGTCGCTTCTAGACATGAATTGTGCCTTGCTTTCAGTGAGATTCAGGGGGCATCCCACCGGCGACGGGCCTAATTTAGTCTACTCCACACGGCATGCAGCCGATCATCTGCACTATGGCGACTTCCGGGACCGTTCCGTCGCCGACATCCGAGTCAGAGTCTCATCTCAGGGCCGGCCGCCGGAGCTTTTCGAACTTCTACTCGTGCGTCTCCAAGTGGTTCCCGATCTGACACGTTCTTCGAATCCATTACATCTGTAGTTCGGATCAGATCTTCCTATATCGGAGTCGAAGACCCATGAAGCCCGCGAACTGCTTCTCAACTATGCAACCCCCTCCTCGGAAGTTGGTCAACATTGGCCGCGTCCTCGAGAACGCCACTCTTGCAGAAAAGATATCACTTCTTGCTGGTACACCAAGATCTCAAAAAGATGACTTCAGGTCAATGCTAACGAAAATATTCAGGCTCCGACTTTTGGCACTCTACCCCTCTTCCCCAGCACGACGTTCCGGCCATCAAATGCACTGATGGGCCTAACGGCGTCCGCGGCTCGAGGTTCTTCAACCCGGTGCCCGCCTTGTGCATCCCTTGTGGTAGTGGGTTGGGCGCAACTTGGAATCTCGAGCTGATAGAGCAAGCTGGTCAGCTCTTATCCAAAGAATGTGACGCCAAAGGTGCCCATGTCTGGCTTGGTCCTACTGTCAACATCATACGTTCGCCTTTGAATGGCCGAGGGTTTGAGTCTTTTTCTGAGGATCCGTATCTCAGCGGTATTCTGGCAGCTGCCATCATCAGAGGCGTCCAGTCTCGGGGGACGCTAGCGGCTCTGAAACACTTTGTGGCTAACGATCAGGAAACCGAGAAGATGTCGGTCGACGTTCGCATGTCTGAGAGAGCACTGCGTGAGATCTATCTCATGCCATTTCAGATTGCTCTGAGGGATAGCAATCCCAGAGTAGTCATGTCATCATACAACAAAGTTGAGGGATTGCATGTTTCCGAGAATCCCAAGATTCTACAGGACATCTTGCGAAAGGAATGGGGATTCAACGGTCTCATCATGAGCGATTGGTATGTTTTGAATGCACTACCACAGCCCGGACGTTTCCTGACGTGAATAGGTATGGTACATACTCTTGTGAGGCAGCTCTCAACGCGGGAGTCGACATTGAGATGCCGGGACCAAGCCGTTATCGAGAAAATGAGGCTCTGGCCGCCGTCTTCTCCGGAAAGGTGCCTCATCACATCATAGACGAGCGTGCGACAAAAGTCCTGGAGTTCGTCAACGACGCGTCTTCAGCACGCGTTGGGAAAGAAGAGACCACACGAGACGTGCCCGAGGATCGGAGTCTCAACCGGCGACTAGCTGGAGAAAGCGTGGTGTTACTGAAGAACTCATCTCATTTGCTTCCTCTTCACCCTGAACGTTGCGATGAAGTTGCCATCATTGGTCCGAACTCGGATCTACCGGCTGCATGTGGTGGAGGAAGCGCAAGTCTCAGACCATACTACACCAGCTCTGTGCTCAAGGGCATTCGGGATTCTTTGCCACCTATCTCGACGATACACCATGAGCCAGGTGTATATGGACACATCCTCTTACCCGCCTTTACGGAAGAGAATGCCCGCAACGATGCTGGAAGTCCCGGTGTTACGATAGAAATGTTCAACGAACCACATACGGTGGAACATCGAAAGCCTTTCGATCACGTCACGATACCTGACACAACATACCAGCTGATGGACTACAAGCACCCTGAGAAGTCAGACGTCTTCTTCATGTCAATGCGTGCTCACTTCACCCCTGAAAAATCTGGTGTGTATGAGTTCGGACTGGCTACGTATGGTATTGGGGACTTGTTCATCAACGATGAGTTGGTGATCGATAATTCCACTGAACAAACTCCGGGTGGCATGTTCTTTGGCAAGGGGTCGGCGGAAAGGCGAGCCACTTATGACTTACAGGCAGGCAATCGGTACTGCCTGCGAGTAGAAGCCGGAAGTGCATTAACATCCAAGGTCAATGGTGGTTCGCTGTTGGCGATCCCGGGAGGTGCTTGCCGGTTAGGTGGATGCCTCAAGATTGACCCGGCCGAGGGCATTCGGAGAGCGGTTGAGCTGGCCAAGAAGTGCACATACACATTCGTTGTTGCAGGTCTGAATGTGAGTGGTTTCTTGCAGTAGATGCTATGCATTTAAAGTGTTCCCGGCTAATCCAATGGCAGGCTGATTTAGAGAAAGAGGGCAAGGATAGGGATACCATGGACATGCCTCCCCATGTTGATGAGCTCATCTCGGAGGTGCTCAAAGCACAGCCAAATGCTATCATAATCACCCAGGCAGGGAACCCGGTCAGCATGCCTTGGAGACACAAGGCGAGTACTATGCTTCACAGCTGGTATGGTGGCAACGAAGCCGGAAACGCGGTTGCGGATGTAGTCTTTGGCCGCATCAACCCCAGTGGGAAACTTCCGATGACCTTCCCAGCTCGCTTGGAAGATAACCCTGCTTTCCTGGGATTCGGAAGCGACAATGGCGAAGTTCATTACTCTGAGGGAGTATTCGTTGGATATCGATGGTATGAAGCGCGGAGAATGGAAGTTGCGTTTCCTTTCGGGTAAGTCCGGTGCCCGATCTATGGTCTGAAATCACATTTACTTTTTTCTTCTAGGCATGGACTGAGCTATACGACTTTCTCAATATCTGGGCTGCAGGCAAACCCCTCCCGCGTTCTAGTCAGTGCCGAGAACACAGGAAGCCTTGCTGGTGCCGAGGTTATTCGTCTTTACCTCAGCTTTACTACGCCTAAATCTCGCTTCGCCAGGACAAAACGTGTGCTGGTCGGGTTCCAGAAGATTTACCTTGAACCAAAAGAACGAAAGGAGGTCGTCATAGCAATTGACAGATACAGCACAGCAGTGTGGGATGAGAAGAGGAATAGTTGGTGCTGCGAGAAGGGCTCGTACACTGCTTCTGTTGTCGCGGGTGAGCAATGCCTAGAGGGAAGCTTCGAGCTGGAAAAGAGCACTTTTTGGAACGGGCTCTAGACCGGAAAACCAGTGCATTGAGATTGATTCAGAGGGGATTCACAGGCAGAGATCGGGCGGGGGTACATATCCACGGCAGAAATTGCTATCTTGAGGTGTAATACAAGTCTAGAAGCATCCAGAGTCAGCCATGTTCCAGTCATTCTGCAATGGCATGAAAGAGTCTAAGAACAGATCAGGCTGACAGTCTCCATAACTCGGCTCAAAACCCAACGTCATCGACACATCGTATAGCGCAGTAGTTGCCCCAAATCCAGCTTCTGGAAAGAATCCACTTCCACCGATATCTTGAGACATCGTCATGTATGGTTGAAAGCCCTCCGGCTTGGATGTACTGGGTGGCTCGAAGTGAGGTGCCTCCAGGGCTTCACCAGTCGCCCTCGCTTCCTGCTCGACCTGGTACACATGTGGGTTATCCTCTTCGTCCGGCTTGAACTTCAGTTTCCTGATCTCGTCCGTGACGCTGAACTTGGAGTAAACTTCTGGAGTTTCACCATTAAGCCCTTGTTGAACAGCTGGCCGTGCAGATGAAGTCACTTCACCTCTCGCTGCAGGCTGCTCCGCCTCCCAATTGGACCTCAGTGGGCTTGAATCACCCGAGTTCCTTTCAGCGTCATGAATCAGATCAGAGATACCGCTCCGCAACAGTTTTGTCGTGGGATAGATTTCGGATGGTATCTCTAAGATATTCCAACAAGCCTTCAATTTGGTGATCAAAGTCGCCCGCGGCAGGTGCGAAAACTGAGGGGATCCAAGTCGATTTATGACGCGTGCTGAGTGAAATGCGCACATCGCCAATGATGGGTCTGTGATGAAAATGTCTTTTCCCATTTCCGTCACCGTGGACATGATATCAGCAACACCCAGTGCATGTTCAAGACACTTCTGTCTGCAGTAGTTGACAAATTCTGACGGTAAGGCTTGCAGCTCCTCAAAAGGAAGACCTTCGCGGAAGCCTGGGATGGTAAATCGATACATGTCGCACTGACACTGATGCCACCATGCGTGAAACATGACAAATGAAGTTCGTTGAGGGGTATATGCCCGAAGAAATAGGTTCTTTTTGTCGAAGGTGTAATGCTGGGGCAGAGAGAGGAGCAATTTGTCGAGTTCGTGCGCAAGATGTTTCAGCTGCACGATGCTCTCTTGTAAAGGCTTCTGACCATGAGTAATTCTGTGGCATAGTCTTCGGTTTGTCAGTCTTACGGTCCATTGCTAAATTTGATGACGTGCTTACCTTTGTATGCGATCCCGTATGTCAAGTACCCTGATATTGTACGCCATGAGACCCAGATTCGTGGAGCAACGATCCAGAGGCGGTGTCAATGGCTCCGTCAGGACGGGAATGTCCAAGGTGAAGGACCGCTCATTACAAGGAAGTTGCAAGTGAAGAGTGTCTTTGGAACACCCGGTAAATTCATCCCTTCCGCTGGAGTAGAGCGTGTCCAGAGTGAAAATTGCCCACATGAGACGCCGACGTCGCTCCTGGATGAGAGAGTTGTGTCTACTATCCTCATAGTTGAGTCTCATCATGTAAGCCAGCCTCGCAGCAAGACATGACGAAACCAACATTTTGCTAAATCGTCGCGCAATTATGTGGTCCAGTGTCGTGAGCAGTAGAGCCCCGACGTCTGACATCGACGGTTCACTTAGTCGCATGAACAGTTGCATCTCGGCCTCTCGAATCCACCTCGTTGCTTGCTGCAACCTATTTTGGTCTCCCGACGACAAGTAGCGGGCGGTAAGACCACACATCGCCTTCAGGAGTCGCGGGTTGTGCGTATCTTGGGCCCAGCTTTGGCAGAAGGTTGCTTTGTGTATGAAACTGTAACATGGTATGGGGTACACCAAGTCAAAAAAAGCGTCGATGTGTTGCCTGACGACAAGTTTGTCCGAGTTCAGCTCACTGATTAAGTTTTTGGCATCAGCATATGTGTAGATAGCTTGTCGAGGTTCAGTGATACTTACAGATCAAGAGGCGAAGCCGGAGAGGCCGAAATTGAGACTTCTCGCGCGGATGGCGTACTTCTTTGGGCGAGATTGCCAGTCGATTTATTGCTGACCGTAATTTCAAATAGTTCGTTTCGAGAATTCGAAGTTGCTATACTTGAAGTTGTTGTCCTTGTTGTGATTTCTGGGTATTGGCATGCGACTCCTTTCTGCGAGCAACGACGACACAACGGCTGCGTTCCGCAGCACTTGGTTTTCTTGTCCCTGCATGGTATGCAAGCTCTGCGGACGCGCCGCTTCTCCAACCTCAGGTGACTCGTGTCTTGTGAAGTTGGATTGTTTTCATCTTCAATTGGCGCATCAGAAACCGAGAAAGAACAGTGAAACTTGAGGCGACGGCAATTCTCACAACCACCGGCCGCGCCGTCGCATCGGACCTGATCGGGTGTGGGTTAGCCACGGGGACCCTCATCCGATCCGGAGCAGCTCCGAAAAACTCACCTTCCGGTTTCGGCATTGAAAACAGATCTGCAGGCCTTTCCGGGGCCGCCCCGATGCTCGATATGGTGCGGCCGTCTCCATGTTTGTTACCCGCAGTTCTTGTCAAACAGCCCAGATGTGTGAGAGCTGCATGAAGTCGGGAAAAGAAATGGGAAGTCGGGGGGGGAATGGTTTTGCGTTCCGTTCCGCCCGAGTTCCGTGATATGTCCTTCGTCATGCCTCCGCCCGAGTTCCGAACCCAGGGCCACCCCAGTCTTACCAAAGACCCGGCCGGTTGGTCAATGGGTTCACTCTCAACTCCAGAAAGATTTTCGTTCTGGACTCAGCTCCTCCACTCTTTTCTCCAGGAAATGGTTCCCGGGCCTCTAGCGCCGTAGATGGTGCAGCTTCCCCAGTCTCCCCGAGGTGGGAAACCGTGTTTCTCCGCTGTGCCGTGTGTTAGTTTGACATCAGTCTTCTGATCGGTCGACTTTTATTACTAGTGGAGGTCACATTAGCTCTGAAGCCTTGAGGCTCTGACTCCACACTTCAAGGAGAGCCGGGACAACGAAATCTTGACGAGGGGTCTCGGTTCGACTTTGCGAACACGTTCCAATACTTAATCATCAGGGATGCATCGTCCATGTTACCTCCACGATTCGGTTTCTTGAAGGGACCAACACCTCCAATCTCTCGAAGAGGCACGGCGCCATGGCTCCCAACAGGATTCTCAAGCACTTCAACCGCACTTTGGGTGCCGCGTTTACTGTTGTAGCCATCTCGACATTCAACTACGGTTTCGACAATGCGGGCTACTCAACAACTCAGGCAATGGACGCGTTCCAGCAGCAGTTCGGCGACCAAGATCCGGTCACTGGGAAGTGGAAGATCCCGTCATCTTGGTTGGCTCTGTTCAACTCCTTGAACTACATCGGATTTGCAGCCGGTGTTATTCTTGGTAGTCTTGTCAGTGCTCGCTGGGGTCGCCGATGGTGTATGTTCGGAATGAGTGCTTGGGCAGTGATTCCTGCGACAATTGCCCTGACCTCTCGTACGCGAGAGCAGATTATGGCTGCGCGTATTCTCAACTGTAAGAGCCAATCTGAGTGAGTGTTGCGACATTGCTGATCTGCTTCCCCCAAGACATCTACGTTGGCATGGAGCTTTCCGTCATCCCCGTCTTTCAGTCCGAGATTGTGCCCTCCGAGATTCGAGGCTTTGCCGTTGGTTCGTATCAGTTCAGTCTGATGGTAAGTAACCCATCAAAGTTGCATGATAGAGTTTTTTTTTTTTCTTTTTCCCTCGTGCTACGCGATGTCCACACTTTCTCGGTAAACCATCGAACTGCAATGTAGTCAGTCATGCCCTGACCAAAGTTTCTAGTTCGGTACGTTGATCGTCAACTCTGTCTGCAGAGGCACAAGTACCTTGGAAGGTAATTCGTCGTGGAGAATCCCGATGGGTCTATTCTACGTCATTCCTGTCATCGTCATGTGCCTGATATTCTTCATTCCCGAGGTAAGTAACTATCGGCCTGTCTGAACCGAAAAGCTCTGGCTAACATTGTGCCAAGTCACCAAGGTGGCTTCTCATGCAGGATAGGATCGAGGAAGCCAAAACGTCGCTCAAGAAACTTCGAGCCGGTACGATCTCCGACGCCGAAATCGACGAACAGTTCGCAGCCCTTCAATACGCCCTGAAACAAGAAGTTGAGCAAGGTAAATACATGGAGTTGTTTAAGGGGGTAAATCTGAAGAGAACAGCCGTGGTTATGGTTATGAACTTCTTGCAACAAGCGACTGGTCAGGCTTTCGCCAGCACCTACGGAGCAATCTTCATCAAAGACATTGGAACTGTCAATCCCTTTACGATGACCATTGTCAATGCCATAGTCAACTTGGTAATGGTCTTCGTCGGCCTCTACCTCAACGACCGCGTAGGACGACGGTACGTAGCCCCATATCTCTCAACACGGTTGCCTCAGCTAACCTCTTGTTACCAGACCTCTTCTTATGATAGGCGCCGTTTGGCAGTTCGCGGCGATCGTGACCATGGGTTCCCTTGGCACCGTATCAGACCCCTCATTCGCCGTTAAGACGAGCATCGTGGCTATGCTCACCGTCTTTGCTGCGGGTTACGTTTTTGCCTGGGCGCCCCTGAACTATGTCATCACGACTGAGATCCCTGCCCTCCGACTCCGAGATGCATCTCAACGAACGGCCTCCATGGTCAATGTTTTGGCCAACTTCCTCGTCAACTTCAGCATACCATACCTCCTGTACACTCCAGGCGCCGGACTCGGCTCGAAAGTGGGCTTCATATTCGCGGGTATGCTAGTTCTTGCATTCGTATTCACGTGGTTCTGCATACCGGAGTGCAAGGGCAAGTCTTTGGAGCAAATCGATCGCATGTTTAACGAGGGGGTTCCGCTGCGCAAATTTGGCAACTACAAGCCGGAGGATATGTTTCAGGCGGATGTGGAAGATGGCGAGAAGGCCGGCGTGATTGTTACGGCGCGGCACGAGGAGAAGGCGTAAAACATGATTCATGCCGGTCCGCTGCAGGCCATGTCACTATTTCGGGGCTGAGTCCAATCTCTCGTACGAGATTTGAAAGATGATACTTTTCGGACAACATCAGTATGGTGACCAAGTGATTGACTCGCAGCACAGCCGCTTTGATTCCTGATTCCAGGGGGAGCTAAGACTTTTTCGTTTGGGCTTCTTAGAAGTCTGCTAAGAAAGCTTGGTTTCTGTTGGTAACATGGTCTCTGTTGGTTCGGCCGCGGGACTGGCGGCCACAGGGTCGTGATGATGGCTGCACGCAATCGGCCTTGTTTCGATTACCCCCTGTCGATTTTCGGTCGTCATTCTGTGACTGGACCGGCCCCGACGGATTTACCTACTAATTGCGGCCGGGGCCGGGCCGGCGGCAATCGGCATTGGCTATTCGATATAAGGAGGTCGGCATGGCCAACACCCACCTCCTGGGTTGGTTTCGTGACCATTCCCTCGGGTCTTCAGGGGCAGATAAGCAGGCGGGCTCTGAGCAATGAGCTTTTGCCCAGCTATGGCCTCGCGTCGGTCGCTGGTTCAATCTGCTACCCACGGTGTCAGTCCGTACCTCAACTACACCTGCTTCCGGAAGCTATTCCCAAGACACTACAGTCCCAAGACTTGTCAGCCATGGTTATCAATAATACACTTTCATGGCGTTTCAAGCCCAGGCTGCTCCGGCCGCAACAGATGCAATGTTACCCAGCCGGCGCTATCAGCTCGAGCGGAATCTGCCTTGCCAAGACGCATTTAGAAGAAACCAGCATGCTTGTAGTTTTGAGTTGCTGTATCGAGCGCTTAGGCGTCTATTTGGACCCTTTTGCTTCGCACGAGATGGCGGAGTCAGGAGCCGATTCATAGCAATTATTTATAATAATCGACTCCTTGGCAACACAAATCTTCGAATAAGCCCTCATCTCATACAGTTCTTTCACCATCTTCACTTCCAATCTTCCAGTCTTCCATTGTATACTCTTAGACTTCATACTCCATTGAAGCACCACTTCCAACTTCACTCACGCTCATTCTTCAAGTTTCGGACAACAGCAATGGCTCAACGGTCTCTTCCATCGCCTCTGTTCCAGTCAGATCATGACATCTTGAGAATGGCATCCCGTAGCAACAACAAGTCCGATGATGTCTTTGGGTTGGAGTCGCAGGTCGACTCCGAAGCCAACTCTGCGACCAACTCCGCCCCAACTTCCCCAATCACCAATTACATGGATGCTCATGACAAGGCGGCACAAGACAAGCGCATCCCAGAGAATCCATTCGATAGCACGAGTAGTAAGATCCTCTTCGACGCAATCGATCAACTCCAATCTTGTGGAGTTAGCCAGGAATTGTCTATTCCTCAGGCAAGTTCGACTAGCCGTCCAGATAACACGAGATTCTAACATTTCCCCATTTCAGCTCGTCATTGTCGGAGGACAGTCGACTGGTAAATCTTCGCTGCTTCAAAGTTTAACAGATATTCCTTTCCCTGTCGGCGCGGGCCTGTGTACTCGCTTTGCCACACGCATCGTATCGCGCAGGACCGCTCCGGGCAGCGACCCCATCGTCAAGATCACCATCACAGACCCTGATGTGAAGGATGCTTTCGGTTACCCAGTGGATAACGCTTGGAAGCAGTACCCAGGCTACGTCAGCGATCGCCTCGAGATTGAACAATTTCGAGACATCATGGAAGAGGTATGCACATATCGCGCTGACTTGCACGCAACTCTGTCATTGAATAACACGATATCACGTGTTTAGATCACCACCAAGTATATGGGAATTCGTCCTGGAACGGGTGTTCAATCCAAGAATTTTGCCACACAGGTCCTCCGTGTTGAGCTCTCGGGTCCGAATCGATCTCACTTCAGTATCCTGGATGTTCCTGGTGTTTTTGAGTTTCCAGATACCGTCAAGCCAAAGGAGATGACCGGTATCAAGAAAATGGTAGAGGAATACATGCGACAGCCTGCCAATATTGTCATGTAAGAGGATTTCTGACATTTTTCTGAGTTTTACGGACTAACGAATTGCGCGCAGCTGCGTTGCTGATGCAATCACCGACCTTTCCAACCAAGGCATCTTCAACATGGCCATCAACATTGTTGAAAAGAAACGGCTTGTAGGAGTTTTCACCAAGTGTGATTTGCTTCAAGATCCAGTCAAGGTACGGTTTCCATTCGAGCCAAGACAGGAGAATCTCAACTGACAACTGATGAAGGTGGTGGAGATTGCCAGCGGTGGAGGTTCCCATTCCAGAAAGTCAATGCATGACGGCTGGTTTGTGGTAAGAAACCGCACCGAGAACGAGGGCGACAACTTCGACCTCAAAGACGCTGAGGATCGACTCTTCAGTCAACCACGCTGGGCTCAGGTGCGCAGTGACCGTAAAGGGTCCAGCATGCTCAAGCAATATCTCGGCAACCTTCTCTGTGCCAGGATTCGCGACAACTTCCCCGCCATTCAGAGTTCTATCCAAAGACTTCTGCAAGATGCTCAAAGCTCGAGGAAGAGTCTCGGAGATCCTAGGTCTAACCACAATCTTCGCCAACAGTACTTGCGGGAAATTCTCGACCGGTACCGATCCATTGCTTTCAAGACGATCAACAGCCCCGGCAAGTTGCCTGATAGTATGGAAGCCCTTCGTGTCTGGAGTCGTGTGAAGGAGTCGAATGAGACATTCACTGAAGAAATGCGTGCTCATGGGCACGTGTATCAGTTTGAAGATCAAGGTGTCGATTCAATGACGAAGCTCACAGAGGCTCTCGCTTACCACTACCCGCATCAGACTTCCAAGAAGCAAGCTGCGGAGACGCGCGAGTATGAGGCTGTCATGACGCCCCCCTCCACACCGCCGAAGGAACGACGTGGACGGAAGCCGCTCTCGCAGGACAATAACCCCGCACCTTTCGTGTCCGTGATCCAAAAGCAACTTCAAGTTTGGCAGACAACTGAGCTACTGGGACTCATCCATCCGGAGGTGATCAAGGTTCTTTACAAGCAGCAGTCGGAAAAATGGCAAGGCATGGCCGAGGCACATATCAACAAGATTGCCAGCGATATTGAAATCGCATCCAACTCGATCCTCCAGAACGTCTGTTCTCCTTCCACTGGCTCCACGATTCTCTTCCAGGAACTGTCGACGATTCTGAGCCAGCTGCAGACCCAAGCTAAGCAGAAAGCCCTCTCGGAGCTGGAGGATTACTGCCGCCGAGACAGAGAACACCATCTTCAGACTACGGACAAGAGGTTCGAGCAGAATCTGAGGGCTTTGCGCAGCGTTCGGTTGCTGAACACATACCACTCAATGCCTCAACCTCAGAAAGACACAGATCCAAACGTCCACATCTTCGCAGTGTTTGGTCATTGTCATCACTCGATTGAGAAGAACATGATTGATGATGCTCATGATATCGTCAAGGTGTATTACGAGGTATGAGAACATCCCCCGGGTTTACTCTCCAGCTTTCATCCTGAACATTTACTTATATTTATGTACACTTCAGCTTTCGCTCGAGGCTTTCGTCAGATATGTCACGAAGTACATCACTAGTGACTTCATTTCTTACTCCAAGGGGCCTCTGATGGGTTTGTCGACAGACTGGATGTTCAACCTGGACGAAGAAGAAGTAGAGAGGCTGGCTCGAGAGGATGAAGACACTCTTCAAAAGCGGGCTCACTTTGATGACGTTGTTGAGAAGCTGACTACCGCTGGTGAGATTGTCCAGAGCGCTAGGAACCAGACTCAAAGCTTGGGCGGTTTGTGAAATGGAAGCAACGGGATCCTCGCGATGATTTGATGTGTAACCACAATTACTTTGTTTCTGCTACTTTGAACATGAAATGAAATTTTCGGTACTTAACAGAACATGGAAATAACTGGCTAGGTCAACAACTTAGCCTCGATGATACTCTGAGGGGCAGAAGGTATTGTCCAAATTTTCACAATGGCCAGTCCCACCGACTCAAGAAGATCCCTCCAGTCTTTCTCTGTGCGTTCTCTTCCAGCCACCATTGCCATCATCTGTATGTCAAAAGCAGTTGCTTGTGGATTAGCGGGACCTTCAACATCAATGTGATCGTGAAGCAGCAGACTGCTGTATTCAGGTGTCATAGCATCTTTCTGCATTTGAAGTATCTTCCTAGCAGGCTCGTCTGACCAATCGTGAAGGATGGAATGCATGTAATACGCACGCGCTCCTGGCATACCATTAGCGAAGTTTGACAACGTGTTATATCTCGATCCCGACGTACCTTTGACCGGTTGTGGAGTGAAGAAGTCATAGGCTACCTTGTTCACACCGTTTGGCATCTGAGCTGCGTCCACCACAGACTCGAAGTCTTCAAGATAAAGCCTAGAGGCCAACTCGGGGCGAAGTTCTGTAAACTTCAAGATGTCATGGCCAGCGCTGCCCCCGACATCAACGAGAAGGGGCGTCGCGGGGTCGGAGTCCAAGAAGCTACTTGTTGGGAAGATGTCCGTCCAGGCAGGCTGAAGCGAAGCAATACTTTGCTGTATGAGATTGAACTCGGCTTGTTTTTCAGGATGAGCCTGGTAGTATGTCCAAAGACTCCCTCTCCAATCATGTGCGAATTGGAATGGTGATTGTTCTGGATCTTGCGGGTTCTTGTAGCTTGTTGAGGCCAAGAACTTCGGCAGGTTCAGATATATCGGCAGTATCAATTCGTAGCTGTTCAGAGTCTGCGTCAGAATTACCTGGAGATTCGGCGCAATGTCTTTCTTACTAGCTTTTGAAAAGCCCATCGAACAAGGGAGCGGTGATTGCGGTGCCGAATTGCGATGGCCTGAAGGTTCCCACCGACACCTCTTCGACAAGATGATTCGCAGCAAGTAAGCGCAGCAGCCGGTCTTCGGCGGGAAGTCAGCAACTGCAGCGCGGAATTTACTTAGCAAACACTTACATAGCAGAGTCGGATCGCATTTCTCTTCAATGATCCCGGCGAGTTGAGCGCTTGTGAGTGGTTCGTTGCCTTGCTCGTGCCATCTCTCAAACACTTTCAAGTCTTTGAATATTCTCAAAGCAGCCCCGACAGCAGGCTAAGCAACGGAGTCAACCACCTGATTCAGCACTGAAGGGGTGACAGTGGTCCAAAGTGAGGATCTCTGTGGCGAAGGCATTACCTGACTCATGTTCAGTCTCATCGCTGTGTCCCATGGCGACTCCAGGCGGACCAACAGGGCTTGGGCTGCCTGAAGCGCCTGTCTCCGCTCCCCTTCATTGCTGAAAGACGCAGAACCCACGTTTTCTATGCTGTTTATGAATGAAGCGAAAGTCGAATCAGAGTTGTTACTGGCGTTCTGAGACATAGACATGACAAGTGATAAGCTGTGTGAACGGTGTAGATATCCAGATTGCACCGAAAGAGGAAGGTTGCTTCAAACGCGACAGAAAGGCGTGGCCTCAATGAGCTTATATGAGGCAAACGGCCTGGGGTCGGTGAATTTGGGCTTGATTCCAGTGGAACGCGGATCAAACAACATGATTTCCTGGGGGACGTGTTCGCTTTAAACTCAGAGTTTTAGGCATGGATCAGGCTAGATCCGCGAGTGTAAGCATGTATCGTCAGAACACGCAGAGCTTGGCGGGGATGGAACGAACTGATGAATGGTCAGTCATCATGCAGGTAAGATGGTTTTTTTTCATTCTCTGTCATTTTCGAAAAAAGAACTTGCGTTCCATGTCGTAGACATTGCCCGGAGCTGTCCCGAGTAGCTGTGCCGCGCCCGAACACAGGGGATGAAGAAATCAACAGTGTTCTAGAGTTGCTCACAGACTAACAGCTTTTAGGTCACTTGATTTGCTACGAGAAGAAGTTGAACCTGTACGGTTTCGTTCAAATCCGTTAGCATGTCTGATATGTAGGTCATCGTTTAGTGACATCTGATTTCACAAGAGATTTTGCTCGCCGAATACTTCAGATGACCATTCTTACAGTTGACTTCCGTTGTATCGCCCCTGAATTGACAGCTGCCAAATATGTCAGATGAAGCTTAAACTACTGCCGGAACCTACCGAGTCTGGCAACGTACCCACGGTATTCAACTCAGCGTCAAGCTTATAGGCAAGTCTGGTTTCTTGCCTATTCTATCTGGTGTGTCATTGGGACATTGGAGGCCCGTTCCCTGCATGTGCCCATGGATGTTCCAATTGCAGTTGGGGCCTCTCTGCTCTTACGTACGTCCCATCACAGTCGGACTCGACAGAATGTCCGTCGAACTAGCTTGATGCGCAAGTTTGATGGTCGAGGGGGTAATCCATTAGACCTCAGATTTTTTCAAGCAGTATAATGTAACCAGCAACTCAGTCTTGCGCGAGCAGAGGCTATCAAGCAAGCCATGTATATATACCGTCAACAAAAAGTCTTCCTCAAGCTCAATTCAACTGATCACGCAGCAAACTCCACCAATCAATCATATCCGACACACCTCATTCTTCTTTTCTCACGTTATCTGGCATAGCGTCCTAGTTCAGCTACAACAAAATGCAGTTCTCAACCGTTTCCAACATCATACTCGCCTCACTCATCGGCCAGGTTCTGGCAGGTCCAGTCTCTCGGGGTATGGCTACGAAACTGGCACTTCAACTTACACGCTCCTGAAAATTTGAGCGCTAACTGATAACACTGCAGCCAGCAAGGCGGGAAAGGCGTGCACGGCGCAGATCGATGGGTTTGACAGCAAAGGAACCTGCAACAACCTAGGAGAATGCTCCATTGACATCCCGCCCAACATTACAAGCAACGTACCCAGCGACGATTGCAAGTAAGGTTGTCGTTCAAACGTGTCAATTGTTGGAGAGGGTATCACGGACCTGGGGATCCGGGCGGACATGAGGGAGACATAAGAACGAGAAGATGGTGTACTTTAAACCCAATAGACGGGACAAACAAGTCCCAAATGAGACATCAGTGCAGCTCATTTTAGATTGACACCATGTTCTTAAGCCCAAAGAAAACTGCTAGTTTCTTTCAAAGTGTCATGAAAGTATGAAAGTACGAAGATGTCATCACCCGTCACATGTTTTCGAACACTTCGCACGCCCATTTATAGTTAATAAGCCTAGGACAGAAGTATTAAACCCGGACTGATATAGTATAAGCTCTTAATTAAATAGAGAATAGATAGTTGCTATGGCTGCAGGTCCCAGGGTTGTAGATCGCAAAAAGAGAGGAACAAAAGCCGCGTGAAGGCAAAAGCAAAAAGATTGGGCCCTAACCAGGGATCGAACCTGGGACCTCTCCCAGATATAGGTTTTGAAGCCCTAAGGGAGAATCATACCGCTAGACCATCAGGGCTGACAAGTTGATTGGATAACTTGATATGGTGGAGGTCGTGACAACGAGATTGTAACCCGGGACGCCGACTGGGGCTGATTAGAGTGGAACGATTGCGATTTTTTAGGGTCCACGTTTTGAGGAACTCAGAGAGAAACATCCATGAGTTTAACTCAGGGACATAAGAAAAGCAAATTTCGTTTATTTACTTATAGATCAAAAGATCTATGATTTACCTGCGTGCATCCCTAGTAGAATGCAGCGCCTCTTTAAAGAGTATATTGAAAGTCCGGTCGCTGATCGCCAAGCTCTTCAATCTCTCGAGTTGTTTTCCCGTCAACCCAATAGTCTCTCTTACCCTGCCTCCGTGCCAAGTTCTCTCTCTTTAACAAGATAATCATTATGAAGCTCCCTAGACATAGACAAACGCCGAGGAACCCCAACACGACTCCGTGGCCCTCGATAAACCGCGGCCCTCTGAAGTAAATGTGGGAACTGATAATACCACTGAGGTTCCCCCATCCAATAACAAAGCCCAGAACCACACCGCGCTTGTACACGCCCTCGGTGTTATTCGCAATCCAGGCGATCGTATTACAAACGCACGGATATAGACCCATCGCACCAAGTATTACACCGATATACTGTATGACAGAGTTGTCGGTAATAATGAGCAAAGAGAAGCCGATGATCCCTATGAATCCAACAATGATGTTGAACATCCCTCGCTGGCGAAAGTGGTCGGCAGCGTAGCCGACCATGACCGTGAACACCGCCGCTGCAGCGTACGGCGGAACGGTCATGAGCTGCGAGAACACAGTGGTGACTTCCCACCCGAGGCCGCTGACGATGGTAGGCATGAACAGACTGAATGCGAACAGCGGCATGTCACATCCCGTGTATATCAGCATCGTCATCCACATCTTCCAGTCGGTCATGGCCTGCCAGAAGTACAGGGCCTTGAAATCCTCGCGCACGGCGGATCCTTGCTGATCGGCCCTCAGTCGGCGGATGACGCGAGCGCGGTCGTCGGGGGAGAGGAACGTGGCTTCGTCCGGGAAGTCGTGGACCATCCAGACGGAGGCAATGCCGACGAGGACGGTGAGGACACCTTCGACGATGAATATCCAAGACCAGCCAGAGAGGTTTCCAATGCCGTCCATCTGTTCGATCCCTGCGGCGAGAACACCTCCGAATGATCCTGAGAGGGCGGATGCTGAGAAGAATAATGCCTGGCAACATCAGCTTTGTGAAACGTAAACCGCAACGGTAACATACAGCTCTCGTCCCAAACTCAGACCGTCGATACCAACAGGACAGGTAGTAATTGACTCCTGGGAAGAGACCAGCCTCGGCCATGCCTAGAAACCACCGAGACGCCATTAGCCCACTCCAATTCGTCACGAAGCCCATGCTCGTCATGCATATGCCCCATAGTATCCTAGGCTGTTAGTCCTTTCAGCAGCCGCTGCCGGGGCATTCGCTTACATGGTAAGGGGTATGAACACCGAAGGCTGAAATGACTTGAGAAGAATATTCGTGAACGGTTCAAACACCGAGTATGAAATGAAGAAGATGGCGAGCGTCCAGTTGTACTGCGCCTCGCTCAGATGCAAGTCGTCGAGAAGGCCCGCGATCCTGGCGTTTCCAATGTTGGCCCGGTCGATGAAGGCCAACAGATAAAGGAGGGTGAGCTGTAAGACACGTCAGATTGCAGCATATTCAATCAGTAAGGTTTGGCCGTACCCATGGAATCAGAGCCAAGTCAAGTCGCCTGAGTAGCCTTCGTTCCTGAATCAGTGTGAGGATCTTGTGAGTGTATGTATTGCTCTTCATCGAACCTACCACCTGAGCCCTTTCCTCCGTGCTGAGATGTGCATCAGGATCGGGAAGACTGTCCGCTTCCACGACGGACCTGTGCCTAGCTGTGGCCTTGTCGGTGTCGCTCATTTTATCGTGAAAAGTTGGATGTTCCACTCAAAGTTTGCAGTCTGGTCCTGCGAAATGGAGTACTCCAAGACGGCGATCTATGGAAATCGAGTGCCGGCTGGGTTCTTGGCGATGAGACACCTGTTTGTGCTCGAGGAGATGGTGCTGTGTCGACGTCAAGTGAAAATGATGACGAAAAAAGTGTAATTTTTAATTTATACTCCCAGTATGCACGACAGGAGGGGAAAACGTCGGAAGAGATGACTATACTCGTTCTAGTCTCCCCCGGAGTGCGGTGACTATTTTCGTCGATAGGACCACCTTGTCGTCTCCGGGACTCGGGAGGCGTCGAATTGAGATGTCCGAGATAACCACTGCATGAAAACTCACGATTACGGGGTCAAAAGGGTGCAGTCTATGGGCTTCTGGATGAATGCTTCGAAATGAAGACTCGGGTCTTGTATGTTTTCGTTCTTCGCGACGTCTGAAGAAACGGCAATATGGAACCCGGATGTCCAGCCAGTGTGCCTTAGTCTGAAGTCAAGGTTTGCTTCGGCTGTCCGGCTGAAGGGGGCTTGCGGGGGATTGCTTCAGAATGGTGTCACTGCCGAGAGTATTTTAAGTGCGGTATATTTCTCGTGATGCTTTGAAGTTTGCTTGTGGTGGTGGTGGTATTATTTGATCGCCGGTGCGTCCTATAAGGCAAAGGGCATCCGAGTCGAGCTACCTGATGCTGTGATATGTACATACAAAGCAGTTTGAGTTGCAGGCTGTGAGCAGCATCTGCGCTGCTTAATACCAAACCTCACGAAATGGACCGTCACGAGAATATGAGATCTCAAGTAATGGCCCCGCGATCCATATCGTATATGGGATGTCAATGACCAATTTGGCATGATATTGATCGTAATATCGCATATTTACTTAATAATCAGTGAAGCGGATTTCCATCTGAATATCTGGGTTTGTGATTTTGGTTTGAACTGATGATATTCACTAATAAGTCATTCGTAATACCCTCTCGGTGCTCTCACGACATTGAACGACCGCTCAAGCCGGCTATTCAAGACAGCTTCTGAGATGAGAAGAGATTTCTTGTAGCTTGAGAGGCAGAATACCTCATTTGTACACCAAGCTACATCCACGTGATGATGACACTCAGCCCATAGGTTTGAGGCTTGTCCCGTGGAGCGATGAGTTGATTGAATGTCCGTGCTGCTTCATGATGAGCTGTCTGATCAGCGCGAGTTGAGGGCATCTCACATTCTTATGAAGTAGAGACGAACCTTTAAGGTTATTATGAGCATATTGATGAGAAAGTTGCAGCTTTCACATGTTAACGGCCATGGCCCACGGGATATCACCACGTGGAGCGATGAAGCCGCAGCGTTATTGAAGGTCCGTGTCACAGTCGCGCCACATTGGCGGTTATGAGCTTTCCATCTCATAAGATCAGGGTGAGTACATTCAAAAGTCTCATTCATTTATATTTTTACCTCATTAAAAATCTATAATTTTTGTGGTACTTGGTGTATATTCTCTACAATTCCTCACAATGTTGAAACGATCCGGCGTTCTTTGTGAGATAAGACGACCAGCTAACTTGAAGAAACTGACAGCTGGCACCGGTCCCTTTAAGCTACCCGCCACCTTAATCGTCGCCCCTGGTGCCGATCATTCAAGCTGGCGGCTGACTCAGACCGAGGCCGGCTTCTATCGGCGACAACCCCCACCATCGCCGCTAATCCCCGAAAGACAAGAGGCGTTCTCGGCGGGCGGCATCTGACGTGAGAACTTCATCCCTCGCTTCAATGCCGATGAAGAACCAAGTCTTGAGGCTTCACGTGATTATGAATCTTGCGCCGAGTTACTGATCAAAAACAAGCTCTTCTCACCTTCTCCCGCATCTCTGAGATCTTCTGCCAGGGATATCACTCAAAAAAGTGAGGGGCATTTCATCCCACCTTCATCCCACCCTCATCCCCTGCTCACAGCCTCAACAATGGCCAAGCGTGTATGCATCGTCGGTACCTGAACCCCCCTTCCCCGGAGCTCACTCTTCCGTTCCGATCCAACCCCCGGCCGGGCCGATCTCTAACCAACCCCCCGTTCCCAGGCGCCGGCCCATCCGGCCTCGTCGCCGCCAAGACCCTCCTCCACAACGCGCCAGCGGGCGCCTTCACCGTCACCGTATACGACGCCCAGAAGCGCATCGGCGGCCTCTGGCCCACCCGCCGCGATGACTCCGACGGCCTCGTCCACCCGCTCATGGTCGCGAACCAGAGCAAGCACACCGTCCAGTTCAGCGACCACGCCTGGAGCCCCGACGATCCCGAGTTCCCCCGCGCCTGGATGATCGGCCGCTACCTCGAGCGGTACCTCGAGCGCTACAAGGGCGCCGAGGTGAAGCTCGGTCACCGCGTCGTGAAGACCGATCTGGCCGGCGACGGGACGTGGAGCGTTACTGTGAAGTCTGATGCTGGAGAGGAGACGAGCGTGTTCGATTACCTGCTCATCTCGTCTGGATTCTTCGGGAAGCCTATCGTGCCGGATGTGGCTGGGAAGACGGACGTGCCTGTGATTCACAGCAGCAAGTACCGCGATCTTCAAAGCCTGTTCCCGGATGGCGTTAAGAATGGCGGGAAGATCTTGGTCGTAGGAGGCCAGATGTCGGGCGTCGAGATATCCGGCACCATCGCGACTCACCTCTCCGCGGCCGTCAACTCACCCGACCCGGTACCGGTGCCAAACGCAGACAAACTCTCGGTTCACCACCTCATCCAGCGTCCAGTCTGGGTATTCCCACTCTACACCACCCCAAAGGTAACGCACAGCATCACCATCAACACATAACAAATAACTAACGTCCTCCAGCCCGGCTCGGCAGCAGCCCCTTTTCTCCCCTTGGACCTCCCGTCCTACAACCTCGCCAACCGCCCTCAGCCGCTCCAGAACAGCCAAGGCCACATCACACCCGAAGCCGCGAAGCTAACCCACGGCATCTACACCGCGTCCCTCGGCGAAGACCAATCCTCCTTCTCCCCGACCGTCGCCGTCACCCCCGACCACCACTCCGACCCCGCCTACCTCGCCGTGAGCGAGAACTACATGGAACTCGTCCGCTCCGGCCTCATCACCGTCTCCAACGGCAAACTCACCTCGGTCACCTCCAACACCGCATCCACAACAACGAACCCCGTAGAAGACGTCGCGGCCGTCATCCTCGCCACGGGCTTCGACCCGTCCCCGTGCCTCTCCTTCCTGCCACCCTCCGTCCTCGAGACCCTCCAACACTCCCCCCAACACCGCGACCTGCCCCTCGCCCTCGCCTTCCACGGCACCCACGTCAAGGACCTCCCGACCCTCGGCTTCGTCGGCTTCTACAGGTCGCCCTACTGGGGCGTGATGGAGATGCAGGCCCGCTTCCTCGCGGCCCTCTGGACCCCGTCCTCCCTCGCCCCGCGCCCGCCCAAGCTCGCGGACGCCCTCCTCGACGACGCCTCCGACTGGCGCACCGTCTCCCTCCGCGACGACCCCCGCGCGTCGCAGTTCCCCATGGGCGACTACGCGTACCTGATGCAGGAATTCTCCTCGGCGCTGGGGATCCCCATCAACCCCTTCCCGGACCCGCCGACGCCCGTCCTGCCGCACAACAGCAAACCGATGGACATCCTCACGCCCGCGCGCTACCTCTCCCCTCTCGCCGATGACGCCGCCAGAGAACAGGCCGCGACGTCGCTCGCGACGACCCGCGACACCGCCATCGCGGGCCTGACCACCCCGCGCTTCGCGGCCAAGGCCGTCTTCCGCAGCCTGCTGGGGACGTGGAACCTGGAGCGGGACCTGACGAGCAGGCTGCCCACGCACCCGAGCGGGCACTTCAGCGGGAAAGCGCAGTTCCTCCTCCGCGACAGGACCTCCGACGGGCTGAAGTGCGTCTCGGGCACGGCGCCGGCGGGCGAGGATCCCGCGGACGAGGGTCTGGCGACGGAGTACCTCTACATTGAGGACGGCGAGTTCCGCGCGGCCAACGGGCTCGTGTTCCGCGCTACGCGACGCTACGTCTGGAGGTATGATGAGAAGAAGGACTGCGTCAGCGTGTGGTTCGTCAAGACGGACGATGCCAAGAAGGCTGATTATTTATTCCACGAGATCGAATTCAGCCAGCCTCCCGAAGGTGACGACAAGGGATGGAAGGCCAAGGCGGGACATCTCTGCATCGATGATTACTACAACGTCAACTATGACTTCATTTTCAAGGCTGTCAACCTGAAGGAATGGAACATAGAATACACGGTCACCGGGCCGAAGAAGGATTACACGATACAAGGAGTATATAGACGATAGATCGAGAGTGAACAACCAACGCTAAGGAATTATCCATTATCAAGCATCTGGTACGGATACTTCAAGAGGACTCTGAGATGTGGGGACCCAGCGTAGAAGTAAGTTATTGATGCTATGACTGATGTTATTAATCATTCTCCTTGCCATGTAATGTTTCCGTGCCATCCTGCCCGGCCCGAGCTGCCGTCCAAGCCTTGAAGAATCTCGGTGTTAAGTCTCGTAATGACTTGTAGGTTCTCCACCAGGCTAACAATGTTTGCTCTGTTCTCACAACCGCTGTCCAATGTCAGTAGTCCAGTATTAAAACTCGTTCCTGGACGGCATGCTGAGTGCAGGACGTGCCTAAATGGGTTTGACGGCACAGTCACGGACACGTGCTGCTGCGTCGCTAGCTTGTTAAAAAAAATCCTCGGCGTCTGGCATCAGCGTGTCTCCCTCAAAGTCTATCGCGCGTAGACTGTCATCCTCAGCGTCCGGCATCATCAGGTCTCCTTCAAGGTCCATCGGGCGCAGACTGCCGTCCATCTGAATTGCGGATTGAACTATCGGTACCGCCTTGCCAGTGTCGAGAGCCCAGCAGCGTCCCCAACCTGCGGTGCTGAAGGCCCAGATGATGATGTCGAGGTCGACATCCAAGGAAAGCTCAGTGACACCGGAACATGCCGCAATGACTTGGCAGTGAACGTCGAGGGGATACGAAGGACCGATAAGAAAGTCAAGGCTCGGATGTCCGCTGTTGTGAGCCGCTGCAAACGCTCGAAGAGTGTTCACCGGCTGCCACCACCAGATCCAGTCTGCCACAGGTCGGTCTAATTCTTCAAAACTTTCGAAGAAGGATATGTCCTGGAACATATCTGGCGGTATAGTGTAGAAGACTAGAAGCTGCCTCCAGAACTCAAAACCAACTCCTTCGACCCATGTTGTAGTTGGGAACACGGCGACGACGCGGACGCCATCTCTCAAATCTTTTCCCACAGCAAATGCAGTGGGTGCAGTTGAACTGGCTGTTGCGGGTGCTCGAAATTGAACTTTTCGCTGGAGACGAGACATGGGGCCCATGGGCGCATCCTTGCCGAGGCAAAGATGCCCTGTTTGGGGATCATTGAAGATAATGTGATAGCCGTCACCGAGAGGAACGGCTCGGTAGTTTTCGGAAGATGTCGCAGAGGCTGACCTGAGTGGTATGTTCGAACCTCTAACCCACTCATGATGCGCCGAAAGCCGATTCGCAAAGGCAGTCGGCTCTTCTATGAGCGTGTAGACGCTGGAAATCTCTGGCCCAGTCCCGCCAGCAGAAGTCTCGAGGCGTGAGATTACCGCTGGGATTTGTTGAAGATGGCCTCCCACAGGCTGTGCAAAGGCACCGAGAATCTCATGCGATAGAAATGACTCGGGATTGAGTGAAGCGGCAGAGCTAAGAAGCCGAAGCTTGTTTGTCGTGTCGACAACGGGTCGAGGTGGTAAGAAGTAAAGAAAGTCGCCAGGCGTAGACAGCGGGAAACTGCGCGAGAAGGTTTGCCCTGTAGTATCGTCGAACCAGAAAAGACCAATCGCGGATGCACAACCGAAGGCGACGCATTCGCGGTGGGGGCAAATGGCGACAGAACGAGGTCGATCGTCGGCACGGCAGACGTTTTGATACATGTCTCTTGGTCCACTTTCAAGGGGAGGCGTCTGCTAGACTGGGTATCTTTGACAGATGCAAGGTTCCTGTGCGGACCACTCCTCATGTCTCGCGTCGCCTTGGGGAGCTGGTTTCGACCCAGGTGTAGGAGGCGTGATCGTATTTCTGGCCGAGACGCTGTGGTTTGAGATATTGCAAACAATGCCCTTCCGGCCCTCTAGAAGAATGGCAACCGTGTGCCGCCCTAGTGACGTATCCATCGCACATGCCTCAATATTGTATGGGCAGACTATCCGCGTCACCGGTCGAAGGAGGCCTGTGGGATGTTGGGTGCTCTCCCCGCGTGGAGAGACAGGCAGACTTTGCTGAAGCGTGCCACATTTGTGATTCAGTTCGTAGATATACAGGAGGCGCCCGTATTTGACCATGAGAAATTTGCCGCAAATACTGGTAGTCAAGCCGTAGGTCGCGGCATGAAGCCCGGGAACGGCATAGCCAATTCCTAAGCTAGCGAATTGCGTCCGCCCGATCTCGACGAAGGCTGACTTCGAACCGAAGTAATGTGTCCCTAGTCTGCACTCCCTCGCCAGCCACTTCGACATGATCCATTCTTCGTTGGGTATCTGTGGTCGCTGGGAAGGAGGGAGGTCGAAGCCGAGGATGGAATGGACGCTTGACCACCATCCACCCCTCCTTAGCATTGCGATTAGAACGGATCGGTTTAGGCTTGCCCTGAACCATGATCTACAGACATGTCTGGCGGAGTTGAACTCGAAAGGATGAAGAAAATCGTATATCTGATGGATCAGTTCGACTGGAAGTCGCATCGAAGGCGGCGCCGATAAGCTGTGGGTGTGGCCTCGGACGCGCAGCACGTCGGCCGTCATGGCTTCCGTGAGAATGGTGCTGTGGATGGGGGAAAACGGCAAAGCGAATCCAGCAAAGTATAACCGAAGCTTCTTGTATAAGCTCATACAAAGGAAAGAATGTTGTTGCTGATGTATGGGATGGATCTGATTGACGATGCCGGTCCAGCAACGATAGTTGGGGGATGAAGATGGGAGGTTAAGGTAATGCTGGATTCTGTTGCACGAGAGGAAATTACTGACCGTATACCACCTCCCAGAAGTTTGGGAAAGAGACATGCTGGTTCCTTCAGAGATTCCTCGTTGAATTGCAAGTAAAGTAAGCAGGCCAGGGAAAAGCATGACCTTTCCTTCCCCTCCCCGATGGAAATCAACTTACCCAAGGCAGCTGTTAAGGGTCGCGACTGCCGCATATTTCAGTCAGAGATTACGACAGGAAGTGCAGCGACTTTTCCATTTCAATCTTGGAAGCTTTCGTCTTTTTGCATCGTCTCCTGAACCTTTGCTGCGTCCTGGCCGTCATCGCCGATGAGTCGGCCCACTTCGGCCCGGAGAACGGCGAGAGCGGGGCCGTAATTCCCGCCGTCACCCGGAAGTTCTGCCGCAGGGTCTAATCAGCACGCATTCATACTCATCGCTGTCGGATTACCAAGCTGAACTTGGGGGCCCCGCAGATGGAAGGTCTACGACTCAGGCCACTCTTATTTGCTTCTTTCATCAACGGCAGCAGCTACCAGGCCGATGACGCTTCGCGAACGCGGAAGTACCATTCGATTTCCGTGAGGAGAACTCGACCTCAACACCTGTGAGAGAGCGCAGAGAGACCTGCTTCCCTTTGCTCGGTTGTGCTGGCGCTCTCGAGCTTCCGACCTAGCGCGATCTCACGGCGGCAGAGATAATCGGCACTTCCATGTCGGGACAAGCGGACAGGCGAGCCGCGATGTTGGTAGCTTCGAAAGACGGAACAATTTCGCCGTCGGTCGCTCGCGACAGCGACAGAAATAGCGTTAAGACCGTTGTTGGCGACTGTCGGCTCTTTCGAGTCACTCGGATAGGCCTAGTGCGAGATCAGTGCTGATCGATTCGACGATGTTCCTCCAGAAACTTGGCGCTGGCAAGGAGAGAGTAAGCTTGACTGGTCGAACGTCTCGAAAAGGTGACAGAGCCAAGCCGCTTCCCGCATCAGCCCGTCTGGGCATTACCCGAAAGATAAATCCTCTCAGATCCCGGGGGTGGCCAGCGGCACGACCAACGCCGACCACGAGGCCGCAAACGCGGGGATCGCAAAGTCGCGAGCTCCGACTTTTAAGAATGGCCCCACCTGGCCGCTGGTCGACCAACTGCCAAACCAAAAACGTCAGCACCCATGACCGAGAATTCTTGGATGATCGATATCCGCGACGACGGTTTGGTTCTTGGGCATCAATTGCAGTAAACCCAAGCCCGCGTAACCCTCTATTGCGAACTATCCCGCGCCATCCACTCGCTTGCTCACTCAAGACACACCCTTCTACGTACTCTACTCGACTGACTCCCACCATCTCGGCTCATCTCGCAGGGTGCATCCAAAGACCCATGTCATCGTAAGATACTCTGTCATCGCGCCCCTTGACAGCAGGACGACAGAAGCGACAGTCTCTTTATCCACCACAAGCTTTCTCTTGCATTGTACTCGTCTGCTAGGCTCCCACATGCGATATCGGTGCAATGGTAAAACGTCTCCCCTGACTGATCAAACCCCTCTTATTAACCTCTGTCTTTCCTCGTGAGAGAAGGGATACACGGTGGGGTGGACAACTGGATCCAGCGGCGTCTCAAGGTGCACACACATACGCAGTCGCGTCAACACGCCCAACACGCTTCTGGCTATCAACGAACACCGAGGTTAAAGCTCGCTGATAACGGTACAGCAGTCGGACGAAAGCCAGACTCCGCACCAGTGCTCCGGGAATAATCACAAACCGCAGCGCAATCTAAACATCCTGGAAAACCTTTTTGCTCCGACTCCACCTACCGCGCCCGTCCTCGCTAAGGTAGCGTCGGCGCGGGTTGCTTATCTGTACACTTGACTCGGCTTGACAGCCTCGAAAGCAAGCTTGGCATGGGAATAAACAAATCAGTCAAGATCCGTAGTAGTACCAACCCAGCAGGACGGAAAATGCCGCGAGAAAACAAGTCAAATGCGTCTCTCGCCGCACAAGAAACCAGGGTAACGAAATCTCTGCGGCCGGCGGTGGGTCCCCCTCCGAACCGGGTCTCCGCAGTGGGTCCCGTCGTCGCCGGGCTTCTGCGGATCCGTGCGTCCCGGACGAAAGGGGGCCAGGCCTCTGCGTTCAACCGACGCACACAGCAACATCCCAGAAACTCGTCCTTCAACCCCAAACATGGAGCTAGAATAGCCTTTCCAAAGTTCGGACGGAAGGTGAGTCGAAACATCATGGAGAATACAGGAGAAAATCACATCAACAGGACGATCCCTTGTGAGAGAGAACTGGGGAAACGCGTCGCAGAGAAAATGTCAACGAGAGAAAAAACATGACGACACCCCGAACACATCCCGAGAATTCTCCCCCCTGTTCAGCCCTGAGATGGAGCCCTCAGAAAAACACACCAAGGACCCCTTGTCGACCAAGTGAACTAAGCACCGCCAAGACGCCCAAAAGTCATTTCCTCTTATTCCCAGACCCGTTCTCCCTCCTGGATTGCCTGGGCTCTCTCACAGCAGTCTCATACACCCCGTCAGCGCCATCGCCGGACAGAGCCGCAAGGACTCTCACGAGAAAAAACAACGCGCCAAGAGGTAGAAATGTCATCCATGCGCGTGCATTGCATCGGCCTGGGAAACGACGCGATTGGACCAAGAACTCACATCACGAACGAAGCTTCTTCAGAAAAAGTCCAAAGAGGGAAATTTGTCCTTCCCGAGCCGGGAATAGCTTCACCTCTGGCGTCGCACCGCCATGTCGAGACGTCAAACGTGCCCGACACGTTTTCCGGTACGTATTCGTGATGCAGTCTTCTTCACCCCTCTCCCCTGTTCTTTGATGACAGCTGCGAGATGTGTTATTGCATCCCAAACCTCCATCTCAATCGCTCCAACCAACGAGAAATCTGACAATAGAGACTGCATTCACATCTCCCGTATCTCAGCGATCACCGCAACATTAGCACCCTCGGCCTCCGTTCTCGCAGCAAAACCCACGGCGACGGTACGGTTACATGACCAAAGTTGGTAGACACCAGTGGGGAATTCGCCATCAGCGTAAAAACCTGACTTGGAAAAATCCCACATGAACGACTCACGGGCCACGTCTGGTAATCTAGGTAGTTATTCCCATCGCTTCCAGGCCCTTTTTCCAAAGCAGACACACACACACACACACACACCCCCTTCTGTCTAGAATACCTCACTCTCACGAGAACACCCGCCCGACCAAACAAATCGCACCGTCGGACGGGAAAAGCGGGTACCCACCCCCGGTGGATACCCCGAACGCCGCGCCGATTTCCCACCCCCATAGCCCGAATTGCGACCGGATCCCAGGCCCTGTCGCGTTTCTGTCTGTCGCCTGGGAGCAACACTTACCAGGAGTAAAGTAAGTAAAATGTGACTCAAGTTTTCGTGCGTCCCAGAAGAGAGGATATAAATACGCGGCAATCCCCCTCCGCGGAAATATGGAAAGATTGGTTTCTGCTCCTCGAGCTCAATGTAAACGTCCCGGGTCTACACCCTCCATACTAGTCTCTCATTACAGCCATCCCTTTTCTCGTTTCCCACTAGAAATACAAACATACTCTTAAACACTCTATTCCCACAAACCAACCAAAGATGGAAAACCCATCACGGACGTCCTCGTCCTCGCACACCCTCCCCCCGGGCTCCGCCTCCTCCTCCTCACCCCAATACGCCTCCATCACAAACCACACCTCCTCACCCACGACAACCACAAACACAAACACAGCAGCAGCGAACCGCCGCTCCTCCATCGCCTCAAACGTCCTCCACCCCGTCACCACAAAAGAACAAGTCGCCGACCCGGACCTCGACCTCAACCTCCCCTACCGCACCCTCTCCCCCAACGCCAACCTAGACGAGTACCGCGTCGAGACCCGCGATGGCCAGATCCCCGGCCCGCCCGCCGGCGACGGCCCGGCCTCCAACTACAAACTCGTCACCTTCACCCCGGGAGACCCCCAGAACCCAAAGAACTGGTCAAAGGCCTACAAGTGGTACTGCACCATGGTCGTCGCGCTGACCTGCTTCGTCGTCGCCTTCTGCTCCTCCGTCATCACCGCCGACATCGCCGGCGTCGCCTCCGAGTTCGGCGTCTCCGAGGAGGCCGCCCTCGTCAGCATCTCCGTCTTCGTCATCGGCTTCGGTAAGTCCAGGGTAATTCAACAAATGGAGAGCAAAGCACTGATTAACGTACCTAGGAATCGGCCCCATGTTTTTCGCTCCCCTCTCCGAGGTCTACGGCAGACAGGTCATCTACGGCTCGACGCTGCTCGTCGCTGTGGTCTTCATCATCCCCTGCGCCGTCGCGAAGAACCTCGCGACTCTGCTCGTGTGCCGCGCCATCGACGGCATCGCCTTCTCCGCGCCCATGACCCTCGTCGGCGGCACCCTCGCAGACCTCTGGCGTAACGAGGAGCGCGGCGTCCCCATGGCCGCATTCTCCGCCGCCCCCTTCATCGGACCAGCCAGTACGTTCTACCCCCTTCCTCTCCCCCTCAACACCGCGATAAATAACACGTCCCAGTCGGTCCCCTCGTAGGCGGCTTCCTCTCCGACGCGACGGGCTGGCGCTGGCTCTACTGGATCCAGCTCATCCTCGCCTTCGTCGTCTGGGTCCTCATCACCTTCACCGTGCCCGAGACCTACGCGCCCACCATCCTCTCCCGCCGCGCCGCCGCCCTCCGCAAGACCACCGCCGACCCCTCCCACGTCACCGAGCAGGACATCGACATGCGGCCCCTCTCCGAGCGCCTCGGCATCTTCCTCGTCCGCCCCTTCCAGCTCCTCTTCCGCGAGCTCATCGTCTTCCTCATCTCCATCTACATGTCCGTCCTCTACGGCCTCCTCTACATGTTCTTCGTCGCCTTCCCCATCATCTACCAGAAGCGCAAGGGCTACTCCGCCTCCTCCACCGGCCTCATGTTCATCCCCCTCGCCGTCGGCGTCGTCATGTCCGCCATGTGCTCCCCCTGGGTCAACAGGCACTACCTCAAGATGGTCGCCCGCCACAACGGCAACCCCCCCGCCGAGATCCGCCTCATCCCCATGATGCTCTCCTGCTGGTTCATCCCCGTCGGCCTCTTCATCTTCGCCTGGACCTCCTACCCGGACCTGCACTGGGCCGGGCCCGCCTTCGGCGGCTTCCCCGTCGGCTTCGGCTTCATCTTCCTCTACAACTCGGCCAACAACTACCTCGTCGACTCGTACCAGCACCAGGCCGCCTCCGCCCTCGCCGCCAAGACCTGCATCCGCTCCTTCTGGGGCGCCGCCGTCGTCCTCTTCACCGAGCAGATGTACGACCGCCTCGGCGACCAGTGGGCCTCCACCCTGCTCGCCTTCATCGGCCTCGCGTGCTGCGCCATCCCCTTCCTGTTCTGGGTGTACGGCGCCAAGATCCGCGAGAGGAGCAAGTATGCCTACTCCGGGGAGGACGAGCAGGCATCGTCTGGGTCCGATGTGGAGAAGGCGAAGCCGCAGAAGAACGCGCTGGCGCCTACCCGCACTTTCGAGCCCGCGTAAGCGAGTCCGATCTTCTAGACCGATGTCATTCGGGCATTGACACTGCCTTCGGCAGCTCTGTCGAGAAATCGGCCATTTTCTTTGGATTCCATGGTCAGTTGAGCATCATATGTGGTTCATTTGGCGTAATGATTGGCGTTGGGTGGGGGAATCCAGGAGTCGGCCGGCATACTAGACCATTAGACATATAGACGGCAATGCCGTAGATAATTTTGACGAAAATTGAAATCATAATCACCTAGACGGAGTTCGGAATGCTCGGTGTTGGAGACCAAGTGCCATGTAACACAATTCGTAAGTCGTGATCCATAACTACCTATTTGTCCCCAGCCAGTCGAGAAGTAGGGTATCCATCAATCATCAATCCCAGGTGTTTCGTTTCCCACCAAGCCCAAGCTAACGACAACGACAGCCTAGACAATACGCACCGGCAGAGAATCTCTGCGAGACATGACAAACTCCTCCTTGACAAGCGAGTTCTGGCACCTGCGACCCAGCATGAAGTCCTCGAGGTTGCGGAAGGTGCACTCGGAGATCTCCTGCAACGCCTCTTCGGTGAAGAAGCCCTGGTGGCCGCAGATGAGCACGTTGGGGAAGGTCATCAAGCGCGTGAGGACGTCGTCGTCAATGATGTGTCCCGAGTGGTCGTTGTAGAAGAGGTCCCCCTCGCCCTCGTACACGTCCAACGCCAGGCCGCCGAGATGCTTACTCTTCAGGGCATGGGTGACGGCCTTAGTGTCAATCAGCCCGCCTCGCGACGTGTTGACCAGCATGCAGCCGGGCTTCATCATCTTCAGCGTCCTCTCGTTGATGATGTGCTTCGTCTTTTCCATCAGCGGGCAGTGCAAGCTGATGAAGTCGCACTTGGGCAGGAGCTCCTCGAGGGGCAAGTACTCTCCGAGCTCCCTGAAGGCATCCGACTCAAAGGGGTCAAACGCGTACAAGGTGCAACCAAAGCCCTTCATGATGCGAGCCATGGAGACACCGATACGTCCGGTGCCGATGATACCGACAGTCTTGCCGTGTACGGTCTTTCCCAGGAGTCCATCCAGATTAAAGTTGCCCTCGCGGGTACGGTTGTAGGCTCGGTGGGTGCGTCGGTTGAGGGTCTGCAGGAGAGAGACGGCGAACTCGGCGACGGCCTCGGGGGAGTAGGAGGGGACGTTGGCGACAAAGATTGAGAGTTTTTCGGCCGCCTTAAGGTCGACGTTGTTGAAACCCGCACATCGAAGCAGGACTGCCTTGACGCCCACCTTGTGCAGCTCGTGGAGCACGTCAGCGGTGAGGACGTCGTTGACGAAGACGCAGACGGCGTCAACGTTCTTGACGAGGGAGACGGTATCGGGAGAGAGGGAGAAGTCGTGGAAGATGATTTCGAAGTCGCCCGCAATGTGCTTGGCGAGCTTGCCCTGCTTGGCCTCGTACTCGGCGTTGAGGTACTTCTTGTCGTAGGCCTTGGAGCTGAAGACGGCGAGCTTCATGATGGGCGATTGATTGATGGGCAGTAATGATGCAATTGAACAAGAAGATGCTGCTGGTTGATGGATTGAGATGATAAGGAACCCAAAAGACCAAGGTGGAAGAAGAACGGAGTGGTGAAGATGGAGAGGATTGTGGTCAAGGAGGAGGTCGGTCGAGGGAATTTTCAGGCGGTAGGCAATGGAAGCACCTTCAGCCAAGGCTTGTCCCCTCCTTCCAGGTCGGGTGTCAGCCTTGGCTTGGAGATGGCCGCCTTCCCTTCCGCATTCTGCCTCTTGTGATACCGCAATTATTAGCACCTGTTCATGGAGGGAACCAACGAAATGTGCTGAATGACGTGGAGGAGCTACCCGCCATGCCTTCCATTCTCCTGGAGCTTGGGCACCTCGCTAACCGAAACAGGGAGCTGACCGCCTGCCCGCCCTGGATCATCAGGGGAAGCCCCGGTAAGCGACTTCGTCACAACTGACAACAGCGTAGGTGAGAAAGAACTAGATCAAATGTTGGTGATGATTCTTTCATTTTATCCTTTCTCACCAAGTTACTCGTATCATTACCCGTGCAAATTAAGGCCATTCCAAACTCCAAAGTGGTATAGTACTGTTATCCCCGCTAATACCCACCGCCGTTGCTCCATTCATCAACACATTCCGGTCCCATTTACACTGAGAATAATATCTACAGCTGCTACATTGAGGCAGCTATCCAACGCTACAGCTTCAACGGTTGCTGCTGTCGGCTTGCTGGCGCCAGATGTGCGTGTCGCCCAGGCTCATTGAGCTATCGGATGCGCCCGAGGCAGTATTCGCGGGCGCACTCGGCCTTTCCTGGCTTTGCTGCTCAGGCCCGCTCTCTTCTTCCGAATCCTCGGCCGGAGGAGGGTCTTGGTAGATCCACGGTTTTTCAAGTCTATGCAAGGTTAGTACAGATTCAAAGTGAAGAGGAGACCAGGACATACCGCGCGGTGAGGCTGGGGTTCATAAACTTCATGCCCTTCTCCTTGTCCTCGTCGACAGTGCTGCCACGTCTCAGCAGACCTTGGGAAGGCCTGGGCCCCTCAAAGTCTTCGTCGAAGATGATGGCATCCTCGGCATCAATCTCAGCCCGGATGCTGCGCAACGAGATGAAGCGCGTTAAAGGCTCGAATCGGCGTCTGAAGTAGAACATGTACCAAACCGTAAAGACGACGAGCGGCAGCACCAGCACCGACTGCACAAACCCAGTCTGGAGCGCCATGACGCTGGACAAGACGATCTCGGAAACGACCAGACCCAGCACGATGCGGTACGAAATAGTTCTCCAAGCCGCTCCGGTCGCGTGCTGCGGCTGATCCATGGCATACAGCAGCTGGTATTTGTAGGTGAAGTAGCCGAAGGTGAAGTAGATGACTCCCAGCGGCAGGATGAGAACTCCGAACGGCAGCGTACTGTAGATCTGACAGAGCATGAAGATCAACAACGCCGTCGGCAGGTAGAAGCCGTAGCTGAAAACTGGAGGTTCCATAATCTCTGCAAAGTCTCGCGGGGTCTTGGCACCCATGCGGTAGATCGGGTACAGAAAAACGCTGCCAAACTCCAGCAGTCTGAAGGGGAACAGACCGAGGCCCTGGAGCATGATGAAGTTGGCATAGAAAAGACCCAAGGCTTCAATCTGGGATCCGATCAATCGCGCCAACTTCTGTGTGCTGCCCCAGGAATCCTGGAAGTCCTTAATGATCTTGAACACGCTGAGCGCAGTGCCCGAGACGGCAAAGACGAGGAAAATGTTGACAAACGTGAAAAAGAAGTTCTTCGAGATGATGGACAACTCCACATCGCCCTTGGAAATCATGCCCTGCTGGTAAGAGAGGTAGTCGTACAAGTACGGCACTGCAACGTTGAGCAAGGAAACGAGCACCGTCGTTAGCGATGTTTCAATCAGGTCCTTGATGGTGGGAAAGTTCTTAAGAAAGTCGACCACCGAGGGGAACCATTGCTGAAAGTTGCAGACGCTGAGGAGACCTGCAATGGCTGCCAGGATTGCAATCCACAGAATGGAGAGAGCTGCAACAAAAGTTGTGACTGTCCACGACCGCAGCCTACGGACACCTCGAGGTGCGTACGTGTTGGCCCACATGATGTCTGAAGGAGCGGGTGCGGGTTTGGTGAGGAACTGACCAGGCCGAGGATCGATACGGGCTTGGATCGCCATCTGGCAGGCCGTAATGGAGTCCATCGTGACAAAGGCCTGATCGGTCGGCGTGTAGTCCTTCTCTCTGGCCTCGTAGATGACCTCGTCAAGCCGGCGGAGCTTTTCCTCGAAGTAATCGATAGCGTCCACCTTGCGACTCTGCAGGTTAAGGAAGCCGTACCAGAGCCGGACCTTTGGGCGCTGTCGCTCGGCAAGCTCGGGTTGAAGTTCGCCGTGACCTAGGAGTCGGCCGTTCTCTCCAGCTTCGGTGTCAACCTCGTCCTCCCGAGGTTCCAGGACGGATGGCTCGGCATTTGGATCTCGGAGGCGTTGAACCGACTTGGGCAGAGCAGACTGTTTCCCCAAGAACACGCTCCAACTTTCTTCCAACTTCGCCAACACCTGGGCCCGTTGCGCCATTAAGCTGTCGATTTGTCTCCAATCGCGAACAAGGCTGACGCTCTCCACTCGGCCGATGTCGAGTTTTTCAATCAGGTGTTTGATCTTGTCTTCAGATCGCATCTTCTGAGGAATGCCTGATAGGCGGAAGGTTCTGTCCGTGATAGTCGACTGAGTACCCAGGTATTCCTGGCGAATATGAATCACCCTGAAGGTCTCCTTGTTCAGAACGTACAGGGTAAGCCCAGAAAAGATGTACACAAAGACTAGCCATGCCCAGAGGTAGCTGCGGTCGGGGTCTTTGGTGTCGTCGTCGTCGCCACCACCCTTGCCCTCGGAAATGTATGCGGCGCCGTCCGAGGCATGGTAAGGCATTGACATCAGCCAGTCGAGGCTGTCAAACCTGGGTTTAGGGAAATCGTCGGGCTTGAATCGAAGGTTGACGGGTAAGAGGACGATGAGAGCAAGCAGGGCCATGGTGACGAGGATTCGAATGGCCATCCTGAAGAAGGAGAGGAACTGCAAAAGTCAGTAACGCGACCTGGTGCAGGGCGAATCATGCAGCACATACGACAAAGGCGTCAAGCCCAGCGGAGGCGAGGACCTGCTCTTCCGTCACGCGATACAGGGCCGGAATCCATCCCCAGAAGGTGTTGGGAAGCGTCGGGAGCCCGACTTTCGGGTTGAGTCGACGCTTGCGCGCCGCGTAAAGTGTAGGCCATCGTGGACGGAGGATGCAGAATGCGATGAAAGCCGAGACACCGAGAATCAAGGACAGAGCCAGCTGCACGACGACAGCGCGGGTGTTTGGTTTGATGGCTTCGGTGACATTACGGTTATCACACCGATCGGTCGAATTTAGTATCAGCGCGTCCATTTCGCGTGCGGCATAGTTTCGAGACGGTGTCGGTGGTTTGTTGAAGAGGTTGGCGGTGTAGATGCAGCTGACAAGCGGCCAAGGACTGCTCGATGGATTCTGGAGATGCTGTTGGTGGGAGCTGGACGTGAAGTGGGTTGAAACTGAAGCTGGAGCTCCAGTGTCAAGGCGCGAGAATGGAAGGAAGGTCTCCACTTCGTCTGAACCTCTGACGTGATGATGCAGCTGGAGAATGACCGTTCGGTTATGTAATCACCGCAACGGCCACCAAGACACGTGAAGGCCGGCCGCCCAATTCCTCAAGTGTCATTTCCGGAATTTGCAGACACGACGAATTTTTCACCACCACAATAGTAATCTTCGTATCTGATATGTAGTCAGATCAATGAGAGGTATCTTCCAACTCTTCACCAGGTTTTCCAGAGCCTCCATGCAGGTGATTAACTTCTCTCGATTGGTCTTTTGGGTTATCACCTCTGCCTGATGCCCACAGCTCAGACTTGGATCCACGAGCCAAATGAGCCAAGTTGAAATTATCAACATTTGATCATGAAAAGAAAAGCGAACCCGATTCAGCTCAGGATTTATCGGTTTAGCTTGCACATACCAAACAGTCTTCCCAAAAAACGTGAAGAGGCCAGGCCCAGCCTCCAAAGGCAGCGTGCAGGACGTCTCCCAGCCACTCAGCCCTATTTTGATGGAGCTCTTTCGATGTTCGGGCCTCCTGCCGAGGTCGGTGTTGGCCATCGACACCGAAGACAGCCTCGTGGTGGCAATTCCCATGATCTCGGTTTGACCATTTGGAAGCACGCAGGCACAGTTGAACTCTACGGTGGAATCAGACTTGGGATGACCAACGACGTCGCCTCAAAAGTTGGGAGGTTCCGGGGCTCTGATGCCGCGGACCGCCGACGCACCGACATTAAATGTTTGCATTCTGCCCTGTGCTGTTGCTTGATCTCCAACATGGTCGCCTGTTGCGTTAGTTTGGTGTTCAATGTCCACGAAGGACTACCCTAGTTTCGTTCATCCCGGGCTGCCTGGAGAAGCGTGGCGGCGTGGACAAAGAGGAGAGGCATCACCGTCGCCAGCCACCTGGCGTGTCCTGTGCGTCCTCTTGCAGCCGTTTGCGGGACTGAGTTCAGACTGACATCACGCCCAGAACCAAGTCCAAAAGACATTGAAATCGCGAGGGTAAGATGCTGCCGATGCGCAGTCCCATTGCTTGTAGCTGATGCCCTGGAATAATGTCAGTATGAATTGCAGGCTCGAGAAAGGGACCCTGCAGGCAGCAAGCCGAATAAAACGTCGTGGGAATGATGAGACTGAGCCGAAACAGCGTTGCAGGTCGAGTGCCGAGCTGCGGCCCGGCGCGGTTGAGCCCAGGATGAAATCGAAAAACCATGTAGCTCAGAGCTCAGATTTGAATGTGACCGGTCGCTCATTGGCTCTCTTTCTGTTTCCATACATCAACTGGTGAATAAAGAGAGGAATAAGATGGAAGATGGCGCATCATCTTGGCTTCGGCCGAGATCGACCTTGGCCAGTACCTTCCAATGTTGAAAACTTTCAGCAAAGTTCGAGGGATCGAGGGCCAATCGAAAGTCTCCTTCCGCCTTTGTTACCTATCAAATGATCTGTATTGGCTGAGGTACATTACATACCTACAATAGTAGTTACCTACCTACCTCACCTTCAAGGTACCTGCCGTTGCTGGCTCCGGAACCTCCCATTTATTAATTAAGTAAAAAATGTCCAAGGGAGGCGCCAATTTCCCCTGCTCTTTCCCTCTTTCCCCGCGGATTGTCCCCTCTAGGCCCCTCCTTCCCCCTGTCACCCCTGCTTTCCCCAGCGCTTTCCTTCCCGTCCGTCCCTTCCCTGCCGCTCCCTCCCTCCCTAGCTAGGTTCCTTCCTGCTAACCGGCTCACCGGGTTGGGACCTGCCTCCTCCCGTCATTCCCCGGACTCTGGCCAGACCTCCAGCGGCCTTCGCCTCGCACCTTTCTGCAGACTGTCACTGCCGTTTCCTCGCTGCGACGCTACCTCTCCGGCTTTCTTCGGCCCACAACTTGAATTGAAGGCCGTCCCGTCTACCCCTCCAAAATTCTCTGCAATTCATTCTCATCTCGCAAAATAACCACGCAAACACGTGTTACCGACGTCTCCAATCTGCTCCGTTGCGATCTTACTTCCGCCCTCGTCTTCGCTGACGACTCCAACGACATACTTTTAGCCATTGACTCGCCGTTGCCTGGCGCCACACCAGACACAATCATGATGGCCGATGACTTCGTCGTCGTCCCGAAACCTCGGAAGGGCATTGCCTTCGTCGAGGCGCGATTGAAATCCGACGTACGTGCTCTTGCTTCATGCACAATTGACGACAAAAAACATCGCTCACACTTCCAACAGTCCTCCCATACCAGAAGGGGTTACGAGCAGGTAACTTTCAATACCCGCTACCTGTCTTTGCTCGTACCACGACGCTGACTCCCTACCAGCTCATCGCCCAACTGGAGCGTGAGCTGAGGTGCCGAACGGAATCCAAGACTGGTCCTAGCATTACCCTCGACAGCGATCTTCTCGACAACCCCATAAGTAGGTTTGGTGAATCATCAGACGTCTTCATACCCATTCCTAACCACCTGTCAGTAAAACGAGGCGTACCCGACATGTTCGAGTCGTTGCGCGTTGTTGAGTTACAGGGCTTCGCTCCCTCTGAGCGCAATGTCCCGGTGCATGATGTCACCATCAAGATCAACATTTACGGCTTCGACGACTCGCCCTCTGACCCCAGCGCCAGTCCTACCTCTGACGACGACACGGTCACCGTTCTGCCCAGCTCACACTATGACGGTCTTTGGGAGCTGTACGACACCCAACTCTACCCTACAGAATACCGTTATTAACATGTTGCTCTCTGCCTAGCTGCTAATCCTGACCAACATGTAACTTGGTTCTCGGTAATCTGAAGCCTTGGCTGTTTCGACGGGCTATGCATATAGGTAAGACTTTTGTTTCCTTCTCCACCGTTCTGTAATATTCACTGACCTCGCCCGCGGAGCAGCCTCAAACCCATCACACACTGCCATTCTTCTCACGGGCCCATCGGAATCTGGCAATACGACCTTCGCCAGAGCCCTCGCTTAGAAGATCTCCATATTCCTTCACACGCGCTACCAGAAGATTCACCTTCAGCACGCAACCCCGAGCAGCACGCTCGACTTCGATGCTCTGGCCAGGAACGCTCTTGCTAAATCGGACCACAACTTCATAGTCATCGTGGATGACGTCGATGAGGCTTTCAGCCACGGCCGACCTCACGAATCCCAAACGCTCCTTGATGACTACGTGCGTGGACTCGACTCTCTGGAGGCCATTATCAACGTGCTGGTCATATGCACATCCAGCTCAATTGAAACTTCTGACCAGCAGTTTCTTGACAAATGCCTCGCTCGGCGTGCCTTGAAACCACCGTTCATGGTCGAACGTTATGAGATCTTCCGTCAACACTTTGATGCATACATGAGAGACAAGGTCATCAATTGCAACTTCACGCTAGCTGGATACGAAAAGGCGGTTTCCATGCCTTAGGTGTGTGATTTGCCGAACGACAACGTCAGCCAGCAAGTCCTGAAACTCGCGAGGTGCATCCCAGAGGCACTTCTGCTCGAGACACGACCAACGCGGTGAAAGACGCCTTGACAGGCGCGGTTAGCATGGACAAGGCCTTGGCTCTAGTCTCCATGATCTGCAGCATGCTACTTGGTAAGCAGCGACAATCCAATGACAGGTTTCCGTCAATGTCTACACCATCGAAGTCGAATATGCTTGCTGATCAGTGTACAGAGTCCTCCATATACGCGGAGCCTTTCCCACCAAATGCAATATGCCGCGCAATACAATGCAGCTACCCTTATTATTCTGGTCATTGATATCTCGCCATACCCAACGAGTACACATTTGACGTGCGGAGCCTTCCTCACCTCGGATCGACTATCGAATCGAGTCTTATTTCAACGATGCCAATTTCAACAAGGATGAGAGTGACATTATCGACCACGACGACGAGCCACCAGCTCGCAAGTAATGCTGGGCTTCCGCATCGTCGCGAGCCAGTGGCACCGGATAGGTCACTGGCACCCTATTCCAGAGAAGGGAAACTTTTCAAGGACAACGCCAGCGGTCTCTCTTTCGCCCCGTATGGTGCATCGTATACTCCATTTACACGCAACGATGGATTGTGGGCTCCTGTGACTGCACAAGTCAAGGAAAGTGGGAACAGACTTGAAGTACTTTTTTCGGAGGCATTCTTCCTGGGAAGAGACTGCTCTCTTGATGACTGGATGTTGATGATACCCAGAGAGCTTTGTTTTGTAGAATTGAACTTGTCTTGTCCCGCTAAAACATCAAATTGCCTTTCCAACGGTGACATAGGCGCGAACGATGTCTCTGAGTAAAGTTTTGACGGTTGCAGGAAGTCTTGGACTATGGATCATCAGGCGGCCCGATTCAACACCTTGAATGCCCTCAACCTCTCTATGACCTGCCATAGCCGTAGAACATTGATAAGGGCTAAGTGTATATAATATACTGGGTTTGATGCGGTGGAGATTCGTGGATCGGTTAGCATTTGCTCACCATTCACACTTCATCTGGCTGATATCATGGGTCTATGGATCCAATTGCATGTTAGGTATCCTCTTAAGCCAGCATGAAGGTTCGATCTTCCGCCTTGATCTGACATAGAGATATTCGCAACGCATTAAACCTTGAATACGAGGACCTCTAGCAAGACTTCTCTTCTGCCGGACGGAGAATGAAGGGTGTTTATGCTCCGAACATAGTCGCCGTATCTCTGGCTTTGATATCATCAGTACCCAATCCTAACCACACCCGAAAAAGCAGCTTTAGGCGTTTCTGCGTCTCTGGAGATTTCGTTGATCGTGGGTGGATTAGGAGATGACGTGATGGTAGAATCGTCCGGGACCCCTTCAGGCAGTTTCCGGTGAAGTTCGGTTCGGACCCATGTCGCGATCAAGACGTCAGTAGCGTGGGAGAGGAGGCGTCGTCGTAAAGGGCTGACGGTACATGGTGTGCAGGTTTCGTGGAGGGGGACCTTGGACAGGTGCATGGCAGCCAACGTCTCTAGATTGCCAAGCCCGTATTTCCACACGTTCTGATTCGTTGCTGCAGCTTACCCGCGCCATGCAAAGTGATCAAGTGGAAAAGACTGATGTCTACAGCCAACGTCCTGATCAGGCTGGCCCTACCCCGCGCATGTCGTCAAACCTGCCCACCTCGATGTTCCGCAGTGTTCTCTTCATCTTCGTTGAAGTTGATGCACCAGGAAGCTGTTCGCACATATCGACAGCATCATCAACGTGACAAGATCTTCAGCTTTGTTGTCAAGATGAGGTTACTCAATACGTCAACCCTACGGCTTACCGAATTCATCGGCAACATACCCGTTTACGCCATCCTGTCGCATACGTGGGAGACCGATGAAGTTCTGTTCGAAGACCTTGATCGTGATCCAAGGCAAAAGGCCGGGTGGAAGAAGGTCACCAACGCCTGCAAAATTGCCCTTACGTACAGCTACGACTGGATTTGGATAGACACTTGCTGTATCGACAAGTCTAGCAGCGCAGAGCTATCGGAATCTATCAACTCTATGTTCGAATGGTATCAGAAATCATTTTGGTGCATCGCCTATCTTTCCGATGTCTCTTGTCGTCCAGTAGGCTCTCAAGAGCTTTTCGGAGAGATGGCTCTCAGTCGGTGGTTCACTCGAGGATGGACTCTTCAAGAACTTTTGGCTCCACGTTCGGTCAGCTTTTATTCATCTGACTGGAGGCTTATCGCATCAAAACCTCAGATCAGCAGCAATATTGCGTCAATCACTGGCATCGACGAAATCTATTTGAAAACAGACACGCCGATCAATGATGCCAGTGTAGCTCGGCGCATGTCTTGGGCCGCAAAAAGGAATACCACCAGGGTTGAAGACATGGCATACTGTTTGCTTGGTTTATTTCAAGTCAATATGCCTCTGATCTACGGAGAGGGCAAGAGAGCGTTAAGAAGGCTCCAGGAAGCCATTCTACGTGAGGTGGATGACCAGTCCATCCTCGCTTGGGGACGGATGGCCGCCTTACAGGAAATTGATATACGCGACCGCCACAATCCGAAATTTGGGTTCCAGGTAGATCTCCTCGCCAACTCTCCGGAGGATTTCGAACATTCAGGCGACATCATCACTTTCAGAACGCGTCAAGTCGAGACGGTCTTGCAGGTTCAACATGGTGGCATCGCAGTCAGCGCTCCATTCTGGAAAGGTCCCGAACATGGGAATTCGTTTCTCAGGGTTAAGGATGTCAAGAGTTTCGACATGTTGGTACCGCTACAGTGCAGAAGAGAGAAGTTTCCCCTGGAATGCATTGCACTCTCCTTCACCAGTCCTTCTCCAACCGCCCACGAGTCCGGAGTCGAGAAAAAGCGGATTCCTTGCTACAGGGTATCGAGCTTTCTCTTTCCTGTCCAGACAGCAGTATGGGCAGCAAAACGCAGAAAATTGATGCTCATGTTTAAGGAGGAAGATTCAAGGCGACAACGTTTACGGAATCACAGGAATAGAGGTTTCGTTCTCCGCACTTTGCCACAATGGCGCATCGCAACACAGATGTTCCCACTGAACCACCCCAGGGCATTCGCTCCGTTTCGTTCTCCGGTGGGCATGTCACGACTCGACGTGTACAAAAAGCTAAGCCGTCCCACCATCGTGCGTCTCCATCAAACGGACTTGCCAGATTTAGCATTAGTCATACAGGCCTTGAACACGGCATATCATCATATTGACGATACATTTTCTCCAAAAGACATAGTCGCAAGGATAGTGGTGTTGCCTACTGGATATTCTTTGGGCGAAGTTGGAGATGTCATTAAGCGCGAGACTCAAAATTGGTCTCCAGAAGAGATTACCACAGCGGCTGAATGGAGGGGAGCATGTACGACTAGCGAGCCAATGGTGGGTAGCCCTACTGCAAGAGTTGTAAGAGTGTTACAACAAAGTCAGTTCGAACTGTTCGACGAGTTCGAAATAGTCATAAGCCAGGATGTTTCTTACGGCCACAACGTACTCGTGGTGGACATCAAGGATCCAGTAAGAGGCAATGTCTCGTTGGAACCTTCAGTGGAAGACGTCACGCAGAGTTTTACTCTCATGTCATAAAGTAGCCTTAGAAGGCGTTCCCAATGCATAAATCCTAGGTTCTTAGAGGCTTGACGAAATTCAGATGTCGGTTCCCTGTCGTTTGTCAGCAGTGCCCACGAGAGCTTAAAGTATTCGGCTCAACTTCATCTGTGTACTCGTCATCACGGGTTTGATACATGAATTTGATACTCTAGGTAACTGTTTAGACTCAGTCAAGTTAGGAGGCCCTGGATATGTCAACGGACATATTCGGGATCAACACCCGCTGAACCATGATTCGAGATCGTGTTGTGACCCTCGGAACTGGCAGCAGAGGATTAGTGCCCCGCATCAAGTCCAGCCACCAAGTCGATACAAGGACCCTGTTCCTACTTACCTTGGTTTCGGGTACTGCTATGATGCTAGGTTACGATTTTGTTGCTCTTGGCTGATGGAGCTTAGCTAGAGGAAGGCTGGTTAATTTCGACTCACATCGCAGGAATTACAGCAATCCACATATCATGCCCACAATTGAGATACTTTTGTTAAAATGTCGTTCGGAAAAGGTTTTCAGCGTGAATGTGATATCGCTAGGGCCATCGTTATCGCTGGCGTTGACTGTGTTCCAGCATGCAAGGCGAGAGAACAAGTCATCGACGGCATTCCTTACGATTTCGCTGCTGTCTTGGGCCTCGCAGCTGCTCTGGATCTTTTTGAAGCGTTTGTGAGGAATTTCTGGCAAAATGATCTGGAAATCGATTTTGCGGACCAAAGCTCGTCTCTCGGGGTCGGCAAAGCCTCCTTGAAAACGTTTAGACCCCCGCTGGTTTACTTTCACTGCAATTAACAACTCCTCAACGTTTGTCTCAAAGGGACGAGAAAAAGTGTTCAGGTTGTTCATGATTGTTATTGGAGCTCATACAGGTGATAGGTTGTAGAGGGAAAAGATATCGTTGGCGCTGAGGAAGTAGGTAAGGTTCGTGTTTTGCCCAGTACAACTACGTGTAATCTAACAAGTGAAAGCCGACATGTTTTGTTTGGACATTAGAAGATACGACACGGACTGAGGCCGAAAGCAATGCTACAAGCCATCGAGAATACTGGATGTTGGGTTGGACACGCTCACACACGCAAGGACAAGTTACCGTTCGTGTGTTGTTTGAATTTCATAAGTGACAAAAAGATGTCACTCCCACAGACCGCCTGGTAGAGCCTTGACTTTCTCAATCGATGCGTTCTTTCTGCCAGTTACCGCTTATCAGGTTCCCCATGATCTCGGCAATGGGCCGAGACGGCTTACAGGATCTGTATCATGGTGGTTGTCTCTTGGACATGAGGCGGGGTTGTGGGCTTGTCGCATTGGTCGAACACGAGGCCTCAAAGTGGAAACAACGCCCACAACCGTTCAAGCTATTCGCCTTTCATTCGCTGATATGCAATGGCCAAGCATTCGGCTGCTGAGAAGAGCTAGACGTTACTGTAACGTAAGCTGCATATGTCGAATGAAGGTCGGGATCAGTGTTTGCCTAAAATGGCTCCGAGTTATGGGTGTGGTATGTAGCCTGCTTTTCCCGCTCAGCACTGCCTCTGTCAATTATCTTGCAGACAACACCACGCCAAACCAGGCGTAAGAAATCCCAAGGACGCTGAAGTCCAGAGGAAGTCCTGCGGCTGAGGATGTCGCCATCGACCTCGCAGAGCTCATGCAACGACACTAATATTCTTCAACGTCGAAGCCGAATCTAACGCCAATGCCGAATCCAAACGACAACCTCGCCATAGGCGGGGAAGCCAACATGCGCAGCACGCTCAAGCGCAGCCGTGGGCCAGAGTCTCGTAAGCCTTCATACCTCTGCGTTACCAGATCTCTCAAACTGATAAGCTGGTATGGCATTTAGCTACATGTACGAAAAGCTCCAACATTCAATCATCAAAACGAAACCGAGCGATCGATACGCCCGATGCCGAGCCCGGGATTGCCGCGGAGGAGTTTACGGTCGGCTGGGTGTGCGCCCTTCCGCTGGAAATGGCCGCTGCGAAAGGGATGCTCGATCAATCATACTCGGACCTTCAACAACAGGATCCAGCCGATCATAACAGCTATATGTTAGGTCGGATTGGGGGCCACCATATCGTTATCGCATGCCTTCCAACGGGTGTTTACGGAACCACACCAGCTGCTACTGTTGCTAAGGATCTATTGCGAACTTTCAAGTCGGTCCGGTTCGGGTTGATGGTTGGTATTGGAGGCGGTGCACCATCATCATTAAACGATATTCGACTGGGCGATGTCGTGGTCAGCAAGCCCTCTGGGACTCATGGAGGTCTCATCCAGTACGATCGGGGGAAAACTGTACAAGAAGGGGAGTTTCAACGCACAGGATCCCTCAACATGCCACCCCAGCTCCTCCTAACCGCACTGAGTCGTCTTCAGGCCGAACACCTCAGCAAAGAAAGCCTTATCCCTCAGTTTCTATCAGAGCTCGTCGCCAAAAGCCCGAAAAGAATGAAGAAGAAATTCAGCTATCAGGGATCTTCCAACGATTGCCTCTTCAAGCCAGAGTATGATCATCCTGATCGGGACTCTGGGGACGCTGTGGATCCTGGTTGCAGCCAGTGTGATACCGCGCAGAAGGTTCGGCGCGAAGCACGGGATGACACGGATCCAGTCATTCACTACGGGAACATAGCATCTGGCAATAAGGTTATCAAGCATGGAAAGACGCGTGATCAGCTCAGTAAAGCACTTGGGACGTTGTGTTTTGAGATGGAGGCAGCGGGACTTCAAGATTTCCCGTGTCTCGTAATCCGCGGTATCTGCGACTATGCGGACTCGCACAAGAACAAGATGTGGCAAGAGTACGCAGCGGCAACAGCGGCGGCATTTACAAAAGAGCTTCTGTCGTTTATACCACCAGAACGGGTCCGGCAGGAACAGCCTGTACCACAACTAGTCTCTGGTAAGTAATTCTCATTGACTGCCTATTGTCAGTTGGGATGCAATTCATTACGATGATCGCAAAAGAGTAGCCTTGAAGATCAATATCTTGGAGTGTGCACTCGGAATCCATCGACCGTCATGAGTATCGTAGCTCTATGTGTCTTGGAGGCATCAAGATGGCACAAGAGTATCATATTGACATACGACCCCTATCTTTAGTTGCGAAGGAACAACTACAGGTCACGACTCAGCATCTCAACGTGTCATCTGAGCATCTCGTCGAGCATAAACGTACCAAGTAGGTAACTCATACTGCCTTTGTAGGATTTAACTAATAGAGGTAGCGAATTGCTTGAGGACCGCCCGATCGAACTTCGCGTTGTTCACGAAGCGTACTACGACAGTGCAAACGTCCGAGACAGTCCAAGATGCGAGATGGGCACTCGGACTCAAGTCATGAAGAGGATCACTCAATGGGCAGAGAACGACTCCTCTGAAATCACGTTCTGGCTTGTTGGTCCTGCAGGGACCGGCAAATCCACCATTGCGCGCAGCGTGGTGGACAGTCTCGCCAGCCAAAACCGACTAGTTGCCGGCTACTTCTTCAAGAGAGGAGAACAGGGACGCAACGACACAACTCGACTATTTTCCACCCTAGCTATGCAGCTAATCGAGGCAATCCCGCTTTTCAAATGCTATCTTCAGAAATCGCTGGACAGCCTTGACAAAGACGCAATAGAACAGAGGAGCCTCGAATTCCAATTTGACAAACTCCTCTGGAACCCTTTAGGGGCTCTGCCACCCGTCTCCACCAGTCAAGGCTCCAAAGTAATTATCATCGACGCCCTAGACGAATGCGAGCGACCTGAGCACTATTCACGTGTTCTTGGACTATTATCAAGGCTTTGCGACATTACTACGGTAAACTTGCGCATCTTAATCACAAGCAGGTCTTCTCCTAAGATCATTGACGCCATAGAGCCGCTCGTCATCAGCAAGGTTGTGTTAAGCCTTGAACTCCACCGCGAATTTCCGGAAGATACCAAGGATGATATCCGCACTTTCTTAGAGGCGAGGTTTGCGGACATCAAGAAAAAGCGTACGGTTCAACAAACCCCGTGGCCTGTTGCTGATGATTTGGATCGCCTTGTCAAGCTGGCCACCAATCCCGAACCACTATTCATCTACGCCGCAACTCTTTGCCGCTTCATCTATGATGAACAACGCCCGAGGAACCCGAAGACACAGCTAAAGCTTTGGCTCAAGCAGTGTGAAGAAAACAAGTCTCAGCTTGATCAGATATACGATACCGTTCTCAGTCAAGCATTTTCTAGTGCCTCTGAGAGTGAGTCTAGTAGGCAGTTGCAGTTTCTGGGTGCTATAGTTCTTCTCGTAACACCACTTGCGGCTGCATCTCTGGCTTCCCTCCTTCACCTAGACATGGATGATGTCAACTGGTGGCTCCCAGAGTTGCGTGCAGTATTGGACATATCTGCTGAGCCTCATCACCCAATCCGACTTTTACATAAGTCCTTCAGCGATTTCCTCCTCTCCCCAGACAATTCTACTGCGAGATTTCATAGAGTCGATGCTCTAGAGATACACGCGGCACTTGCGTCGGGTTGTCTTCAATGCATGGAGACAGAGCTCAAACAAGATATTTGCAATCTCCAGAACCTAGACATTTTCTTGGACGACATCAACGAGCAGGTGATTGACGAACACATTCCTGACCACCTCAGATATGCTTGTCTTCATTGGAACCATCACTTGCAATGTAGCGGACGCCCCATGGTCGACGATGTCTGCACCTTTCTTCACGAGCACTTTCTACATTGGCTGGAAGCTCTTTCCCTCCTGAGAAGTCTTTCAAACGGGGTGATTGCGGTTACAAGGCTTCTAGGCACATTCCAGGTTGGTAGCCAAATCTGCCATTGTAAGAGCCTCTGACTAACTCCGGTTACAGCAAATTCCCAACATCCCTGTAGAGCTGATTGAGTTAATTCAAGATGCCAAGGAGTCAATCACACACTTTGCTTCTATGATTGGACGCGCGCCTCTTCAGAGTTACGGCGCTTTATTGTACTTCTCCCCAACAGCAAGTCAAGTACGCCAGAGGTTTTGGCATCAGCGTCTACCAAGCTATGACAGCATTCAAGGAATTGAACGTAAATGGGACTTATGTCTTCAAGTTCTTGAAGGCCACCACAGAGGGGTTTTGGCAGTGGCATTTTCTCTCGATGGTGAGGTCGTTGCCTCGACATCGTCAGATAACACAACACGATTCTGGGACGCGTCAACGGGCATATTACAGCAAACGCTCGACTTCGAATACTTCCCTGTCAGCAGTATCAAATTTACAACAAACAGTGAAATGGTGGCGTTTTCATCATCCCGTAACGTAGTAGAGTTGTGGAGTAGAACAGCTGGTAAACCACCACGAACACTTGTCAGTGACACGAATTCATTGATAGCAGTTTCTTGCTCATACGATGGTCAAGTTGTAGCAACGACATCGAACAACTTCACCGTGCGGCTTTGGGACACACTGACTGGCGCATTATTGCAAACACTTGATTGCAGTAGTGCCGACTCGAACACAACATTCTATTCATCTAATAGCGACAATAACTGGGGCAACGGCGACTTTGGCTATTGCATCGCCGTTTCTCAGAACCGCAAGATTGTGGCACTAGTACCACGCGATGGTAGGGTATGGGTATGGAACACAACGACAAGTTCACTGAAGCACGTACTCGAAACCAACGACCGCCACATCCGGGATCTCGACATTTCTCGCGATGGCCAAAGTATCACATCATATTCGGGAAGGTGAATGGGAATACGACTCTGGGATGCAACCACCGGAAAGCTACGCCATATCCTGCACCACCAGAACTGCCCTGTCAACACATCAGCCTTTTCGCCGGATAACCAGACAGTAGCGTCAGCAGCGGGCGTTGACGTAAGGCTCTGGGACGTGGCGACGGGTAAACTGCAGCATGTGTTCGCGGGTCACAGTGAAATTATCTTTTCACTCGCCTTCTCGCCCAATGGCAGGATCATAGCATCAGGGTCACTGGACGCAACCATACGGCTTTGGAGCATAGAAAAAGACGTCTCGCAACAGGTATTCAGAGACAGTCAGACCATTTCTGGAATAATTACTCTGTCTCCGAATAAACAACTCGTCGCCTCGGCATCAAAAGACAAGTCTATTCGACTCTGGGATACTACAACGGGCGCACCACGGCAAATTCTCCGGGGCCTTCGTGAAGAGGTATTCGCTGTCGCCTTTTCACCCAACAGCCAGATGATAGCGTCAGGATCATCAGATGGCTCAGTCTATCTATGTCACGTGAAAACAGGCGCACTAGAACAAATACGCGAGGGCCCCGACGGACCAATTTGGGCATTCGCCTTCTCGCCTAACAACACCCTTCTGGCAATAAGCGCAGGTTATGGGCCAACGCAACTTTGGGATATAACAAGACGCAGACTCCTGGAAGTGCTCCGGGGTCCCGTGTACTCCAGGGTAAGCAGCAGTTCGATAATTCGTGCAATATCGTTTTCCCCCGACAGCAAGTTCCTCGCAACAGTCCAGCTCAACAATATCCTGTTTGGAAGCAGCGAGCATTATGACATACAAATCTGGGACCCTGATAAAGGTGTCCTGCTCAGAGCATTACAAGAACCCGAACGTGATCGTATGGTAAGGCTAGTCGCATTTTCTCCCAACAGCCAAGCCATAGTTTCAGCATCAGACGATGGAACAATACAAATATGGGACTTAGACGCGGGCAGTCTACTTCGGACAATAAAGGTACGATGTGCGATCGACAACCTGGCTTTTGACAGGAATTCCAACACACGCCTACTTACTGAGTTTGGAATTATCGACATGCACTCTGACTCTTCAGCATGTTCAGGCTTGACTGAAGAAAGGGGCGTTCCAGCGGTGGCTATTTGTGAATACGGTCTGAGCCTTGACAGGGAATGGATCGTCAAAGATAACAAGAAGATCGTGTGGATCCCTTCATTATACAGGCCTGTGAGAGTTGTCGTAAGGGAGCTTATAATGTTCATCAACTGTGCTTCCGGCCATGTACTTAGATACAAACTCGAGAAAGCCTGATCCCGACATAGAGGGTATGGGCTTGGTGGATAGGCTAAAGTCCATGGGAACGTACAGAATGCAATCTGGGCAAGCATATGCCTTAGCTTTGTCTAATAGATGTCAAGTCCTGCTTTGGCTTCGAGCAAACGTCAGTCGATTGGGCAAACCGTTCTGTCCAGAGTTATGGGAGTGTTGTGGATGTCTCAACTTTGAACACGAGTCGCAGACTTTTGGAAAACATCAAGTACTTTAAGCCCTACAGACCAGCAAAGGCTACTGATCAGAAGAAGGTTATCTGCATCTTTATCTGTGGCGATGGTTCCAGAGTTTCATCTGTCTTATTTTGATTCCGAAGTCGCAGATAATACTAATATAATGCTGATATCCTTGAGACGCAGACTTAGCTTTCTTCCATTTAAATATCTCAGATTGTGTCGATGGCAACTGGCTCACTTCGTTAAGTTGGAACGCATCATGGATGTTACAAGCGCTTCATACAATATATTATGTCTCGAGTTCGTAGGCGAATATATGGAAATACCATCGATATAAACCAAGCATCGGACTAAGGACGTAAACTTTGCGCACCCTGACCTTCCGAAGTACTTCGAATGTCGTTAACGTTGCTTTTTGTAACTGAATTCCGTGTCTTATAGGGGGAGTTTCATGCGATTGTGTTTCTTGGCCCTGTTGACTACGATGGGACCAATCCATGCTTTGAATGGCCTGACCTGCTTCAAGTCGACCTCGACATAGACTTGTCGAACATGGAACTGACTGGCCGTGTTGACTCGGCATCTCAGCTGGCTGCGCCTGTCGTTTGAATCGGTACAAGCTCAGAGCGACTTCATAGCGCTGATGTCACTGCCGTCTCAAAACGTTCCAGTCTGAACGCGGCTAAAAGCTGCCACTAATCGACAGGTGGCAGGATTGGCTATACAATGGCTGGCTTTATCGCCGTGAATTCTGACACCTTTGTGGCTATATTTGCTTCACGATGTTGTTTGGAAACACAGGAAAGGCCCCAGAACTGGCATGTTGAAGCTGATGGGCAGTACATTAGGAGTGTGAAACGGAACTGAGGTTCTCATCTATGTAGCATCTCATAAACCTGTCCTATCCGCTCATCCGTCCATAATTTGCCGTGTCTGGTCAATGATCTCATCGATAATGTCTTCAACCTTCCCTTCCACGTTGACTCTCAATACGGTCTCTTCTTCCAAGGTCATAGCTCTGATCAAATTGAAAGAACCAAGGCAAGCGAAGCTGGTCATGGTTCTAGGGTCCAGCGGCGTCAACACGGGTAGGTCGTCGTCTTCCTCTTCGCAGAGCGGCACAAAAATGATGCCAATACCGTACTCTCCCACGGTCTTCCTGATAGAATCTTTGTGCCACTGCTGAAGCTCTGGATGAGTGACAACCATCAATGCTGGGTTCGCCTTCCGAAGCTTCTCGTTCTCTGACAAGGCGGCCGCAGGGGGCTTGTTGATGTACTTGGCGGTGGGTGAGACGAAGCTTTTGGTGATGCTTGCCGTAGAGTTGGTAGTATCCGAGAATGACGATGCTGACGCGATTGAGCTGGCGGAACCGCGGCGGCTTGTCGAGGTTGACGACGATCCGCCGAAACCAGAGAAGCCCTCGTTGGCAGGCCGCGACTCCTCGGGAAACAGGAGACCGGTTCTTGTCATCTTGGACAGCCACATGCGCTGGTATCTCGCTTCGTTCGGCCCAAAGCCTTGCTCGTCATCTTTACCTCCAGGAAAACCTTTCTTCGCTCCGACGGTAGCAGCCTTGGCTGAGGTCTCGTGTAAGCTGTCGCCTTGAAAGAGAGGGCAAGAGAGGCCGGCGGCAACTGATTTGGCGATTTGTACTTTTCCTGCCACTGAAGTCGAGGCGATGATGACGATGATGTACTTGGATGGCTTCGTGCTCTCCCGCGGTTCGTCGGACTTGTCGGGCAGACGGTGTAGCATTGCCTGAGGCGTTGGTGGGCGGATTGGATAGTCGGACATTGTGAGTGATCTTGGCTCCGTCGAGTGACTGTGTGAAAGCAGTTGAATAGGCTGATGGTTGTTGGTTGAAGTTGTTTGATAGCTTCCTGTGTGATAAGTGTAGTCGGCCGTCGTAAGCTACCCCGCTTTTGTGTGACCGCGCCGTCGAAGGAAGGGACGGCGCGCGGGAGGATCACATGATTGATGTCATTGGTGACTTTCAATTTAATGCAACGCAGAATCAGTTCTATTGAGCCCAGATATACCATGAAATTCTGTTCATAAGTTGCGCCTATGTCTTTTGATATGCGTAGCGGGGTCCAAACGAACTAAGAACCCTCAGTTCTCGAGGCGCGACGTAGAACGGTTCCGTCGCATCGAAATAATCGTTATAATAATCCTTCGTCATTTGATGCTGCATGGCAGATGAGTGTCAATGGCAATTCCAAGAAAATTATTCAAACAAGTGAAAAGTTATTACCTTCATGATCCATTCCACCGGCTCCGACCTGCCGTTGTTAGTTGTGTGGTCGACTAACATGGAAAATAGGGGTAACTCATTTACCATTTTTCAATCCACGTTATCGTCCCAGGTGAGTCATGAACCTGGTACATCTCAAAGTACATCAACGCAGACTCCCTCTTCAACTTCTCAATAGTTGGCTCCGCGGCCTCCAGGAATCGGGCAACATTTCGCGGTGCGACGTGGACGGTGACGTGGAAAACCGTTGACATGGCTTCTGTATCTCCGAGCGTTTGTTTACCGCAGGTGAGGTGAGGTTGTTTTGTCGGACGAAAGACGTTGTCAAAGCCACCGAGCTATGATCCTGGGGATCTCAAGCTTTATGTAGCACGCAACAATAATCGGCCCCGGACATCCGAGGTCAAGACGGGACCAAGCTCCGATGGTGAAACGTCTGATGTCTTCCCAGTTTCGCTGCCGTATGCCGCTGTTGTATTTACGCACGGTCATAAGCTGACATGATTTTTGATGTCATTCAGCCCTTGTAATGCTCGTTAACCATGAGCATTTAGATAATGAATTGACATTTAACCTAGTTAGCCTCAATAATACAGTCGTCCCTTAGTGGTCCGCTGTAGTTGACGCCCTACTCTCGTAGTCTGAGCTGTAGTGCTTCTCAGCAACATTGTTACGACGCCTTTCACGACCTTCACGTATCGATGCCAGCCATGCGCAGGCAGCGATGATTGTCGTGACCAACAGGATGACGCAAGCAACCACCAGTGTGATGGCACAAGGCCCATATCTCGGCGACAACCTGTACTCCAGTCCGTTCCTTTCTGTGGTTCTTAGGATGATATGGTTCCGCATAGCTTTCCTAATCTTCTCAAAGGTTCCAAAAACACAACCGATAGCGGCAGCAGCGAAGATGAGTGACAGTGCCGACAAGACCGTCGTGACGAGAGGCGTAACCCTGTTGCGTTTGACGACACCGATCGCGCTTGATATCATCGCCAGTCCGGCAATAGCTGTCGCGACCGCGGGGAGTGCAAATCCGGGCGTGAGGTCTCTCATGCCTCTCGTCTTGATCGACGAACCGAAATCCGATGGTGTAATGTTGCTCAATATCTCGGTAGGGTCGTAGCCTGGACCATTGACTTTGACACACCCTTCCTGGAATCGGATCCTTGACTGATCGTTAGATACCAAATTCTCTCACTGCTCGATGAGGGAGGAAAGGGGGAACTAGTGTAGTTCTGGAGTAAAGCTCACATTGGCGTATACGTGCTTTGGCAATAACCCCAAAGTCCAAAGTCGACTCTAATTTCTGAACGTAGTTCGCGGTTGATTCTTCGACCAACATCGACTGTGAACACTGGCAGGCTGGTGTTTGGGATTGAAACGCAAGAGACGACGAGGAGGGCGAATGACACCACCAGAGCCGCCGCTCCGACCGCGTTCAGAAGCCGCGATAACATGCTTACTCTGCTTCGACGACTGATACTGGTAGCAAAGATTGCTTAAGAGTTTCGAAAGTATTCGGTCTTTCTGATTGAATGAGGAGTACAAGCGACCACCACAATAACCACAAACTGTAAATGACTGTGGCTTTATACTGCAGAGGACATTAGAGTGAAAGAGTCTGAGACGCATCGCGCCCGAGGACAAGCTCAGCTACAAAATACACTCATACAAGCAGGGCGACAATTATGCCACGATCGTACGTGTGGCAGTCTTTACGTCGCGCAAACGGAGAGCCCTTTTGGTATTTGGCTAGAAATCTGACGTCAAGCAAAGCTGGGCATCGCCCTGGGTCCAATCGCTGCTGACACATGGGATTTAGAGGATGATCGCCGGCTGTCAGCTTTCTCACTCAGGAAGGTCTACCTCAAAGGGCCTCGATCGACCGCAGCTGGGATCAGCTTTCGTTGGAGTAGGATCATCACATGTTCAGCTGGCTACTTTACCATTGATGGGAGAGGGCGTATTTCAGCATGCTGGATTGGATTCGTTCTGTTTTATCCCACGATGGCGATTGGTATTTCGCGAGCGGCAGCCGCACTTTGGCGACGTCACTAAGAAGATCTCGACACTAGCACATTTCAGGCACCAGCTCTTCTCATTCGATCGTTTCCGAAGCATGCACACTCAACTCTGGTTCACAAATACCCAACAAAGCCATTTGCTGGTTCGGACTTGTCACTCAGTGCGGGGCAATCTCTGTGTAACACATGGCCATGTTCAACGACGTACTTTGAATTCCAGTATTGGGGTATCTTATCTACTACTGCTCACACCACCTGAGACACCGTCGAGCGGCTGTGTTCCTCCACGACCTCCCTGAAGATCTGGTTCTTCTTCGCCACGTCGGCGGAACCACTGCGGTCGCCGAACACTTCGTCCATCTGCTCCAGCGTCTTGCCCATGGTCTCCGGAACGCAGAACCAAACCCATACGAGGGACAGCAGGCAGAAGACGGCGAAGAAGACGTAGGTTCCGAAACCTGTGTTTTGGATGAGCGGAGGGGTGATGAGACCGATGATGAAGTTGTTGATCCAGTCTGCGTGGTTGTTAGTATCTGACCTGAGCTATTTTTCTGTGGGAAGTTTGGCGACTTACTGGAACACGTGGAGAGGGCGACACCCTTGGCGCGCAACGAGGAAGGGAAGACTTCGGAAGGCAAGGCCCAGGGGATAGGTCCCCAACTGGCTCCGAACACAAACATGACTGCACGTTTTGGTTAGCGATAGTTGATGGTTGCCAAAGACTTGAGTACTCACAAATCATCAAAAAGACGACACTGACCCATCCCTGGGTTTGGTAGCTCGGCCAGTCATGGGAGTAGACGCCAACCAGACCAGCAATAACCGTGTGAGAGATGGTCATGCCAACGCTACCAATCAGGAGAATCGACCGACGACCGAAGCGATCCATAGTCCACAAACTCGGAAGCACACCGATGAGTTGCACGACGTTAAGAACACCGGACATGACGAGCTGCATGTTACGATCCAAGCCCATGGTCTCGAAGAGAGTGGGGGAGTAGTAAATCAAGGCGTTGATGCCAACGAATTGTTGGAAGAACTGTGGGATGAATTAGTCACATAATTCTTGAATTCTCAGCAGGTTTACGTGAGAGGCTTACCATGAGCAAGACTCCGACCTGGGTTCGCTTCCAGCATCCAGCCTTGAAGCAGTCCGTCCACGACACCACCTCCAGCTTGAAGCTGCTCGCAAGGTCTTTGTTTCCGACGAGGTTGGGATGACGTTCGGCCGATACGGAGGTTTGGAAACGGGCCTCGGCGATGATTTCCATCCATTCGCGACGAACTCGGGGATCGGTATCGGGAAGCGTGCGGAGCTTGGAGAGGTTGTGGAGAGCCTCTTCCTCGCGGCCCTTGGACGCGAGCCATCGCGGAGAGTACGGGAGGAACACGGCGCCGAAGCCGAGGAGGAGACCCGGGATGATCTGGATGAGGAAAGGCAGCTGCCAGGACCAGTGATTTGGGATGCTCTTGGTGCCATACTAAACGTACTTGTGAGCTAACATATACATAAGAGAGAAGAGGTTTGGGCTTACAGTGATCCAGAATGACACGACAATTCCGACCACAATGGAGAGCTGCTCGAAGACGAGAAGAGAGCCACGGATCTCAGGAGGCGAGATTTCGGAGATGTAGAGGGGAACAACCATTGAGAGCCTGTCCTGGTCAGATCAAGTCTGAATAGTTGAGAGAGGGTGTACTCACATGCCGATTCCCAGACCACCGATGAAGCGTCCACCGACCAGCATGTCGTAGTTCAGCGCCGATGTCTGGATGGCTGAGCCGATGGTAAAGACCACAACGGCAACCATGATGGAACGCTTGCGAGAAAGCCAATCGGCAATCCATCCCTGGTTGAGAGCACCGATGAAGGCACCGAGAGTGATCATAGCCGTCATCAAACCCTTCTTGAACCCGGAGCCGGCGGCATGGTCGGAGACTTCGGGGAAGCGTTCGAGAAACTGGTCCATCACCAGCGTGACGGAAATTACACCTTGGTCATAACCGAACAGCAACCCTCCAATTGCGGAGAAAGCTGCGCACATAGCTACATAGTGGGAGGCGAAGATACCACGAAAACCTATGAGGAGTCAATGGTTGTACGAGAGATGTTGTGAGAAAGGAGTCGATGTACCTGAAGGTCCGTAAGGCTCGAGGGACGCATCAGACAGGACTGTCTCCTGTTGTTCTGTGGAGACGCCATAGTTGGTCGATGTCTTCTCCACGTCGGAGGCGGATGGTGAACGATGACCCATCTTGAACCGCAATGCTTATCGGATCTATGAGACTGTTGGTTAGTTCACGACGGTTCAACGTGGTGTTGACATGAAACGACACCCTGACTAAGCCGGGCGTCGTATCTGGGGAGGCCGGTTTGGGACGAACTCACTTGGGATGGGCAGTACCTTGAGAGACGGGTGTGCAACCAAGTGATCAGTGTTGCAACGTGTGGTCAATGTGCCGGTCTATAAACCGAGAAACGAAGATGAGGGTATCAAAAAAAAACAGATGAGAAGAGACTTGAGGTCGCACTCGACTGAATCACAAAAGACCAACTTCAACTTCAAACAACGGCACAGCGAAGTCTTTATAGACTTCTCCAAATCTAGACTACCCCAACCCGGCTCCCCCATCCTTGGCTATGCCAACCCAGCACTGCTGGTCCCGAGGACGCCCGTTCAATTCACGACATCGAAGGGGGTCAAGAATGGCGACCCACAACGCTTGGAAGGCCGTAGATGCTCGTTGACACAAGAGCTGTGGGAATAGCCGCGACGACCAATGACCGGGCGCTAGTTGGTCAAGGAACGGCGAGCCGCTAATTAAATCGTGGGGGAGGCCAAAAGAGGCAAAGAGGGTTTCTGGGGAATTGGGGAATCCGTGTCACACACACACACACATCCTCTCCGCATATTCACCACGCTGTCAACGTCAAAGGCGGCCATCAGTCCGGGCGAGAATAGGACCGGGGTTATGCCCGCGGCAGTTTGGGAAGAACTTGGCAGCAGCTGGGAACGCGAGGCAAGTTGCAATTCGATCCAATGTCGTTGAGAACGTGTTCGAGGTGGAATCAAGGCCGATGACAGTGCTTGACGTGCGATCCTTGTCGGCGTTGGAGTAGCCCGTTAATGGAGCACCCGGGCGGGACTGTAGAAGAGCATCGAAGACGAAGAGCCGTGAGTGGTCTGATGCCCCAACTTCCAACGGGCTCTTCGATAAGAACCCATGTTTCCATTCAACACCAAGGGGTGGTCGTTGGAAGATTCTCGCAATGAGTTGCCCGTGGGGATGGACGGGTTCGGTGGGTATTTGGGCGGCGTCTTCGAAGTCTCGAGGAGGCTCGAAAAGCTCCGGAATCTGGCCGTGGAACGCTCCACATTGAACGGGGGATGGCCCGGGGTGGTGGTTGGTTGACATCGTCTCTGTTGACGCGAGTCAGGGGTATTCGCGCTTTTACGGCTGGAACCTGCATTAACATCTTCGTCATAGGCATGGGGGGTTCAAGGAACATTGGGACGCGGTAATTCGAGCCGGTGTGAGCTTCTCACCGCGTGAACTGTGAGGAGGGGCCGCGCGCGCCCGGGCTAGGAACTTTTTTCCTTTTCCAACGAGCCCGAGCAGATCTCTCCGATGCGGCTATTTCCCATTATTACGAACCGGGAAATGCTTTTATCCTCCGACTTTCCCTTGGTCACCGCAATCGTCTCATTTTCACGAAAAGACGTGCGATTGAGGACGCCAAAGACGGGGTGAAGGGTCAAATCATGTCGACGACATGTCTGGTACGTTTCCCCCTTATTCTTCAACCCGTTTACCCCAGATTGTCATCCCGCAAAGTCTACTTTACCCCGGATTTCGTCTAAGCAGTCTGGAGTCTGGCGTTTTTGTGATGGAGAAAGAAATCAATTGATTGCTGACTTATCCGGGGGCGCACCTCTTCTGCTGCGTGCCGAGATGGGTAAAAACGGCGATCTGAAGATTGGATCTCCTTCGGAAATTCAAACCTCATTCAGCATCACACACATTGAAACCCACCTCCCACGCAACAGAAGAGCCCTTGAGCCCCCAACACTGCCAAAAACAGACTTGCAAACGGCAGCATCTCAAATGCGCGTGGAGCACAGATGACGCCGCTCCCGCTGGTCCGCCGCCGCCGTCGACCTCCTCCCGGCCCGACAGCACCTTGACTTCATGTATTCGATGCAGGGCGACTGGCAAGGAGTGCATCCCGGCCCCCGCCATTCGATTCAAGCACTCGACCGAGTAAGCTACGGGAACTCCAGGCCCCACGTTCGCGCGGGCTCCGTGACCGACGTGCGACTTTCCTGTTGCAGGTTTTCTTCTTTTCTGGAGACCCTCTCTGGCGTTATCGTCGGCCGTGTTATTGTCACGAGGGGCGCCGCATTGGTACTGCGTTATTATTTTGCGGGAACAGATCGCTGATCTATTCGTCGTTATCAGGGCGCCGAGCGCAGTAGGGAACACTTGGGTGCGTTACCCGCGGCGTTGTAAGTTGTCCGTGAGTTTCCGTATCTTGGATCTCGGTGTCTTGGCAGATATGCTCGAGACTGGAGATTTGTCGTGCTCGCTTCCATTTACCGCGTGCGTACGTATTGGGATGAGTTGTTCATCGTTAACCGGGTCTCTTGAGTCTTGATAGTCCACTTCGTCGATGAGACGCAGGAACTTGAAGCCCTCTATTGGTCAGAGACTGGGAATTCGCCATCGGGGAGACACTCTCTTCCTGCAGTTGAAGAATGTCCGGCTGCAGAGTCAACTCCTCCGCACAGCCTTCCTCGGTCCCTTCATCGTGTCGTCAACGAGGACCAGTCTGCAACAATTAGTCCTTTCAGCCAGCCCAGCTCAACCCCAGCCGCGGCCGGGAAAGATGCCCAAACTCCTGTACCGTTGCCTACGACTTACAGCTCGATACCTCCGGGCTCGACCCTCGGGCTAGCTAACTATGAACACCACGGAGACGTTGTGTTTCCATTTACCCAACCACACGAAGTGAGGTTGATGAAGTATTACCTAGAATACATGTGCACATGGGTTAGTCGCGTCTCATTAGCACCAACTCAGTCCCGTGAACTTGACATTTCTCCAGTTCGACCTCTGTGACGCCCGCCGCCATTTCGCCATCGTCGTCCCCCAAAGAGCAATAACCTGCCCGACCCTCCTCAACGCGATCTTCGCCCTCTCCTCCCGCCACCTCAGCCTCCACGACCAATACGACCCCTACGCCTCGGACCGCTACCACCAAGAATGCCTCAAACAGCTCACCACCATCTCCAACGACTCCTCCGCCCTCACGAATGACGACCTCCTCGCCGCCACCATCCTCCTCCGCACCCTCGAGGAGCTCGACGTGCCCCTGATCGGCACCGACCACGAGGGCCACCTCCTGGGCATCCAGCTCTTCATGAACACCCAGAACGCGTCCTCCACGCCGCCGAGCCCCCTGCGGCAGGCCTCGTTCTGGGTCGGGCTCAGGCAGGAGATCACGATGGCGTTCGCCACGCAGCGTCCGATCAAGGTCAAGGTGGACCACCTCTTCATCGACCGCTCCTTCTCGCCGGCCGACGACGACTGCTGGGCGAACCGGATTGTCGTGCACTGCGCCGAGGTGGTGCAGTTCTGCTTTGGCGAGGTCGAGAATAGGAAGAGCGAGTATCAGAGGCTTGTCGAGTATGACCATAACTGGTTGCGCGCGAGGCCGTTGTCGTGGCTGCCGATTGCGTACAGCGAGCCGGATCCCGCGGCGGACCAGGCGTTTCCCCGGATCTTTTATATCAACCACGCTGTCGGTAAGTTACCCCTCGAAGAGTTGTCTAAGAGAGGCACTTGCTGAGCATCCGTAAGTAATCGGAAACGTACACGGCACCCTAGCTCGAGCACTTCTGATGTGTCACGACGAGAGCATCCCTCGAATAGGCCCCGGCCGAAGGATAGCCAGACAGAAACTTGATGTAAGCCACGACCCTCCTATCATTACAATATAACACACGAGGTCTCTAACCAGATTTTACAGAACGACATCAGAACGCAGGTCAGAGAACTCTGCGGCACAGCCCTCTCCAACAAGGACACCATCCCAGCCATGTTCACAGCCTGCATGGGCGTAACGGCCTGCGGAGACAGATTCACAGATCACGCCGAACAAAAAGCTCTTCTCGATATCCTAGTCAAGACGGATGTACATCACATGTGGCCGACGGCATCGGCTCAGTCGCACCTGAAGCGGGCATGGGGTTGGGAAGACGATTCATGAGAATATTGAGTTGCAAAGACATTAAGACAATTCAGAAGTGGGAATCCACTGGAGACAACTTTAATCAAACTCTACCCAATATTCCTGGCTGAAATAAAGTCTGCATAGCCAACGTGACTTGTTTTCTCAGTTACCAGTCGTATCAGGATTTGCACCGCCCATCCCTCGTGACAGTGTTCCCAACAACAATAGTCCCGAGTCCGAGTTCGTCGGTGAGACTAACCGCAACTTCTCCAAACTAACCAACTCAACCCCGGAATTCGTATCCCCAGACACCCCGGATCCCACAGATGAGGGGGAATGGAGGGGCGATGCAGTTCCAGATGAGCGGATCCAATATTTCGGGGGGGTGACGTGCGGAGAAAAGACGAGATCAAGATCAAGTCTCAGCTCTCGACATATGCACGTTAATCTAACAGGTAAGGTAGACCTACGTCAAAGTCTCATCACAGCGTTTCCTTTCTAGTCTCGGTTTAGACCGTTGGGGTAAGAGTCCCATCTTCGTTGCGAATGTCATCCATGGCACAGATCGGGCGAAATTGCCGTCTTCACCCATAAGAAATCGGGGCAACTTTCCCCGACAAACACCACCGACCAATCCCCGACATCGCTTTACGCATCGCCGTAACCCCCACCTACCTCTTCCGGAATTCCAGGCAAATTATTTCGAGAATAAGGGTCCTGTCGAGGCCGGCCGGTCTGGGTTTCGCCTCATGCCAATTTTAAGCCTCCTCCAACTCCACGTCTCCAATTTCTCCAAGTCGCCAAGTGGGATGCCGCTCACCAAAGAGCTTCTTGCGTACGCGCTTCCGCTTGCCATAGGCCAATTCGAGTCCACGAGGCATGGGAGAACTGGGCTCGTTTGACGTGTTTTGGAAGGATACCTTCTCTGTTGCTGGCTGGCGTCGGTGGCGGACGCCCCACGATATGAGACATATCATGCCGGAAACCGGATTCCGATCACGCCCCGAGCATGGATGAAAGCTCGACCGCCTGCGCTCCAAAGAAGAAAAACGGTGAGGCCTGCATGGGAAAGGAGAGACAGTATATAATGCGCCCAGCCGGCTGCTTCTGCAGCTGCTCGAGAGGCGTCCAGCGGAACCCGTAGAAAGAGACAAAGCAGAGTCCCGTTCCAGCCGTTCTCTTTGTGATACCCCAGACCACCCACCCCTCCGGCCTCACCTTTTCGACCTTCGCGCTTCGCCAGCGTCCCGAACGACTGCCGCCAAAGCGAGACTCAAAAGTCTCAGTCATCCCACCGTCCCTACCCGGTCCTTTCACATTCCTCAGTCGACGACACACACAATGTCAACACAGAAGCTGAGAGTAGGCGTCGCCGGCCTCGGGCGCATGGGCAAACGCCACGCCCTGAACTTCCACCAGAACGTCCCCCGCGCGACCCTCGTCGCCGTCTCCTCCCCGGACGCCGCCGAGCGCCAATGGGCCTCCGAGAACCTCGCCCCCCATGGCGTCGCCGTCTACGAGTCCTACGACGGCATGGTCGCGCACAAGGGCCTCGAGGCCGTCTGCGTCGCCTCCGCGACCGCGGTACACGCCGAGCAGGCCATCAAGGCCATCGAGGCGGGGAAGCACGTCCTGTGTGAGAAGCCGCTGGGCACGACGGTCGAAGTGGTAAGTCATTGGTGTCCTTGTCCTTCAGTGAGTCGAGCTCGGCGAAAGTGGTATGCTGACTGTGATACCGTGATAGTCCCAAACAGTCGTCGACGCAGCCGCCAAACGGCCCGATCTCAAGGTGATGTGCGGTTTCTCCCGCCGCTTCGACGCCTCCTACCGCGACGCCCACGCCAAGATGCAACAAGGCCTCATCGGCCGCCCCGCCGTGCTGCGCAGCCAGACGTGTGACGTGCTGGACCCGACGGGCTTCTTCGTCGCCTACGCGCAGTTCTCCGGCGGCATCTTTGTGGACTGCAGCATCCACGACATCGACCTCGCGCTGTGGTTCTTCGACGAGGAGAAGTCAAAGGTCAAGTCGGTGCACGCGGTGGGCATCACGGCAGTCGAGCCGGACCTGCGCAAGCACAACGACCGCGACAACGCCGTCGGCACGGTCGAGTTCTACGATGGTCGCATCGCGTATCTGTATGCTTCGCGCATGATGGCTGCTGGCCAGGAGGATTCGACAGAGGTCATCGGTACCAAGGGGAAGCTGACGGTGAATATTCTCCCGGCGGAGAACCACGTGCGCATTTACCAGCCTGGAGGAATCCGGCAGGAGCTGCCGCAGACGTACTGGGATAGGTTCAGGGCGGCTTTCACGACGGAGGCCATCGAGTTCACCGAGAGCGTGCTGGAGGATAAGCCTGTGCCGGTCAAGCTGACGACTGCTGTGGCGGCTGTCAAGATTGGCGCTGCTCTGCAAGAGTCGATGATTAAGGGACAGAAAATCTGGTTTGACGAGAACGGAAACCGTACTGAAAGAGCTCAGTTGTAATCTACTCCCAAGGTCAATTGAGCCATGTGTTCTTGGTCTACCTACTGGAACTGTGGGTTCTCTGCACAAGATTGATACCCATCTGCCTCCAATGTCCGATTCTTTACTGCAAATATGACAACGCGATCTTGCCCGTCCAGGAAACATCTGTCGTTCAGAGCTCATCGAATCGGATTCTTGTTCCGTAATACGTCGTACAACGATGTCGAATTCGGTTTCGCCATCGCGTAATCGTACTCCTCGGTCACCTGACCGTCAACCTCAGAACTCGGTATTTCGCAATGCTTCATAATGGGCGGTATCGTTCTTTAAGAAGGATTGCAAGCGATCGGAGCCTCATCAGTGCGGCTCCCCAACTGAGATCTCGCGTGGTTTCGACCGGATGATGCGAAGGTATCTATGCGTTGTTAGCAATCATCGAATAAAATTTGAATATCTACGAAACCGAGACGAGTGGTAAAAGGGTCTACGCACCACCAGAAATCAAATGCTTTCTGAGGCTTACCAGATGTCTCAACGTGGAGGCGGCCCTTCTCCACCTGCCGGGTTGTCTTGCGATCAAGTATCGGACGTTGCTCAGCCGGCTCCGGACAGGGCGCAGGGTGTTGAACTGGGACTGCGTATGCGGAAGGCAAGGTGCGGGGACGCGAGGCGGTTGTGGAGGTGTTGGTGTAACTCTCCTGGACCCCCGTGGAAACCCGAGGCTCTTGAAAGATAGAGCTGCTGGGGTTTTTCATGCCACTTCGTCCAGCAGGAGGAGCGTAGTCGCTCGTCTGGTCATGGTGGAGCTGCTTGCTGCTGAAGTGATAGCTGCCGGTACGTTTCTTGAGAGGCTCGACCCCGACTGACTGTTCCTCCTCAAGTCTAGTCGTAGCCTTGGCGGTGTACGCAGGAGATGAGTATGCAGAATCATCAGATACCATGGCTCGACTCTTGTTCGCGATCTCGGTTGTGGTCTGCGCCGATCTTTTCGCCATCGTCGTAGCTACCAATGCGTTACGACCACGCTGCTCTGCCTTTGAATGATCCAGGAGAGTTCCCTCGTCGCATGACTCCCACTGTGACGATGTATCGGACACAGAGATGTTACCACCTTCGGACACAAGGGATTCGTCATCAGAGGCGGCCTTGCCGTCGGTAACCGTGGGAGAGAACTTGACCGTCAGAGACTTCTTCCGATTTGCAGCACGTGGTGTAGGGGATAAGGCTCTCTCGCTTCTGAACTCGAACTTGAAAGGCTTTGAGTCTACATTCGGTGATTAGCTGAGCTGTGAGAAAACAACAAGGGCTCTCGGAGATACTGGTATGTAACATACCAATCGCATTACGGGAGCGAGAGCCAAGGAATGGAGTCGATCCGGCATCAACAGTTCGCAGCGAAGGAGAAGCAGGCAGAACTTCCGTGGTATCTGGGCTCTCGATCTTGACATTGATAGTGGCCGCAGCGGTCTGAATATCCTGGGATTGCTTGGTACTCGTGGAGTGTTTCGTCATCGGCGTCTTTGGCATCGTAGTGGGAGTATCGTCGTCGGTCTTTGCAACCTTCATGTTCTCCATTGCTTTGGCAAGTTTCGTCTCGGAGTCATTGGTGATGTGTTCGATCTGCTTGACAGCCGTCGACAAAGTCGCGAAACAGAACTCCGGGCGACCCTTGAGAAACCCGGAGAACTCTGCCTGTTGCAGAAGCATCACCAGGTGAGGAGCAATAGCGGTCTGGAGCTCGCGATGAACTCCCTCCCAGGCTGCGCCCTCCTCGTTCACGATGATGTCCGCAATCATCATGAACTCATCCAACATGTCGACTCTATCCTGCAAGATGTTACCGAGTTCTTCGCCGATTCGGGAGGCCAATTTCTTCTCCAGGGGCGGGACGAGCAAGGTCGCCGAGACCTCGTAGATTGCGAGAAGCTCGACAATCTCGGTTGTGTCCTCCAGAACATCGTCTGCGTTGCATTAGCCTGGGAACGTGTGTAAGCCAGTGGGAAGCAGTCACCTCCGGCGTAGAAGTACTTCAACGTGGCTTCCAGGGCGGGTGCCGGGAACATGTGCTCTTTGAGTGGGATGACTTTGATCCCGTTGTCCTGTGGGTTTTGGTCAGTCATTTGGATATCGCATGTCGTCGCATCGTGAGGCAATCTGAAAGGTAAGCGAAGGGTGACCACGTACCACGGAGGCTTGCTCATCGAGGATGAGGTCGACTAGATCGCTCCTGCCGCGGATGACCTTCTCGTGAAGCTTCCATTCGTTGCTGCCCATGACCAGGCGGATGTCGGTATCCGCATTCTTTCCCCAAAGGCTGCGAAACGATTAGCAGGTGCCATAGGAGATGTTCGACGAATTTCGTACGAGGCCGCGTCGGCATCTGCCATGGTGGAAGCTGAAAGGTGGTTGGCCGGTGTTTCTGTCGCTGACTGGAAGAAAGCGGAAGAGTGATCGAAGGTCGAGGATGAAAGCGACGGCTAAAAAGTAGGTAGCCGACGAAAATTATCGTCTTTGTGTTGGAGGGGAGAAGAAAATGAAAGTTCGGATGACTGGAAGACGACGGGAAGTTGGAAGTTGAAATCCACAGGCAGAAGGTAGGGGCTGTTGTCAGAGTAGGCAGGAGCTGCGGCGGCAAGAGTTCCTTCCTTTATTTAGAAGCCGCAATTTTTTTTTCTTCTTTTCTAATGCTGTGTTATAGTCGTCTTATTTATTTCGGAGCACCATCGTGAAAGCACACAATTACGCACAGAAACTTAGTAATGACAGAGCACCTTGATCTGGATATTGATACTCTATGAAACATAATTCCGAATTCGTCAATCTTTGGTTTTCACAGTCCTGCAAGTAAGACCGAAATCATCCGGTCATCAGATGATAACAACTCCCTTCTAGTCCTGCAGCAAAATCTCCTGCCATAAAGAATCATTCCCAGCTCCGCGCAGCTACCCACAGTACTCCGTTCACTCAGCTTCTAATAGATAGAGATTCGACATCAACAGTGTCGAAAACATCCTCGTCATCATAAATATCGGCGTCGCCATCATCTTCGTCCATCACTTCAGTGACGTTGTCCTCTTCCGCCTCATCACCACCATGAAGGGCCTCTAGCCGATTCACAAACTCGACCTGGAGACGTTTCAAGTAGCTTCGCAGCGCTGAATCGTCCATCTCGGATTGATAGGCTTGCTCCAGCTGCGCATGCAGTTGAATCATCAGCTTGCGTTCGCTGAGAACCTTCCTCGCCTCGGAGCTCTGCTTGTTCTTCATTCTCTGCTCGCGGAGAGACTGAGAAACTTGTTCCGCCTTCTCCAGAAAACGCTCCGGAAAGCCCATGGCCTTTGCGAGGATGATACCGTACAGTTCCTGTTCGAGCTTGCCGGTTTCGACCCTGTAGGTCATTGTCATCTTCGGATCTCCGTTGGCCGAGTTCGACAGGTGGCTTCCGAGGTGGAGATTCAGCACTCCAGGGCGGTCGTTGAGAACCTCCGCTGTCGCGAGTTAGCTATTGACCTCCGAATCTTCCGAGAATAAAATAGCTCACCAAGCTGCGAGAAGTGAGTGGCGAACCAGACCTTGGCTCGGCTTTGTACAAGTGCCTCGGCCATCGCCACGGCAATTGCGAGTCCATCGCGCGCACTCGTAGCTCGGCCCAACTCGTCTATGATGACCATGCTCTTGTTGTCGACGTTTCTGCACGATGTCAGTATGCGAACAGTTTCTTTCGTAATGCTACCTACCCGAGTATGAAGGCCATTTCTCTCATCTCCACGGAGAAAGACGACAAGTTCGCCTCGATGCTGTCATCGGCGGTTACTCGAGCAAAAATGCTGTGAATGACTGGAAAGCTGGCGCTCTCTGCGGGAACGAAACATCCGATCTGAGCGATGATCTGTAGCAAGGAGATACTTTTGATGTAGGTAGACTTCCCACTCATGTTGCAACCCGTAACGACCTGAAAACGGTAGTCATCGCTTGCGTAGTAATCATTAGGTATGTATTCTTGTTTGAGATTCTGTAGTCTATCGTCAGGAAGGCCGAAAAGACAGAGCATAGTTCGACGTACCTTGTCCAGGATGGGATGTCTGGCGTTCTTCAGTGCTAATGTGTCTGTTATCTGCGGCCGTACCCAGTCATTCATCGAACTGACATGCGCAAAAGATGCGAGCATGTCAAGTAAGGCGATAGACTCGCAAATCCGATACAGCGACGTGATTTCAGTCCTGATGCTGTCGATCAGATCCTGAATCACCTTGTCGCACTGCATCGCAACCTCAGAGACAGAGTCCGTGATACGCTGATTGAGCTGTTTCAGGCGTATCGTCATGCATTCGATGTTGCCACGTTTCCTTGTCACGTTGACCAGAACAGGTGGGATCGGACGATCATTGAACTCGACTTCCCGTATTCGAAGGGAGTATCCGCGCTTGTGGTCGTATTGTATCTGGGCAGGGAGGCCAAGTTCGGCTGTGAAATGTCAGATATTTGCTGCTTGGACGTCGGAAACGGCTATTCGCACCATTGAGTAGGTCTACATGATTCTGAACTTCCTCAGTGTTCTCCTTGTAGGCTTGTCGAGCTACATCCAAGAGACCGTTCACACCAGGCTGATGGCAACGGCAGTCAGCGGCTTGGAAGACCAAAAAATACAGTGGAATCTTACCTTGACTGCAAACGTCCTCTGGTTGCGCAGATCCAACGAGTTCTTGGCGTATCTGACGTCTTCGTGAATAGTCTCGTATATGAGATCTCGGACTGGTGCAATTTTCTCTGGGCGAAAGGGCTCCCGTATCTTCGTTAGGAGGGGAGAGACGGCAGGGCTTAAAGCTTGGTACAGGCCTGACATCGCGTCAACGAATGATTTGACTTTCAGAACATTGTTCATCGACATTTCCGTTGCGGCAACGGATGGTTGATTTGGTATGATGACGAGCTTCTGAAGTTAGACAGTGTACTAATTCAAGGTCGTAGGAAACATACCTGTGTCAACATCTTCTCAATGTCGGGGAATGGACCAAGAGCTGCTGAACGTCAGGAAGAATGCCTTGATGCTTGCAAGAGCCAACATACCACTTCTAACCTCGACGAACATGTCTTGGGATCTGTGAAGTTCCTCCACCGCCTCGTATCTCGGATCAAGGTAAAGGTCTTTCAGCGTACTCGGCTGTAAGAGATTGCTCCGAAGCACTCGGGCGCCCATAGGAGTGCGCGTGTGTCTGAGCAGACCAATTAGGCTATCCTTCGACTTCGGGTTCCGTAGGTTCTGGAGAATCTCGAGGGAGACAATGGTGGATACGTCGATCATCATCGTGTCCTCGCACGGCTGGAATCGAACACGAAGGGAGTTGTGGTAGATCCGCAACGCACATTGGGTTTCCAGATAGCTCATGGCCTACAAACAGTTAGCAAGTTGCAAATATGTACAACAGTGCACTCACAGCGGCAAATGAGCAAGTAGCGTAGAAACTTCCGTTGAGAGCCACCTTGATCGATTCCGAGTCCTCTCGGAAAGCGAACGTGTTGACACGTTCCATGCCTTCCGTCTCGGACCAATGCTTTCTGTCAAGAGAAACGATCTTGGTGCCGGGCATGTTGTCCTCGATATGGCTGTATAAGCGTGACTTTGGATTTGGAGGGCAGCTTGAGCTGACCATCAACACAATCGTTGGCTCCAAGATCTGAAGTTTGTGGATGGTTCGAGTGAAGAACCTGCTGTCCGAGATTTGGCTGAGGATCACCTCGCCGGTGGCTATGTTTATGGATGCCATTCCAACAGAAGGTGTCACCCCACGCGCCTCAGCCAGAGCGCAGACGATCTTGTGATTCTCGCCATCGGGCAGGGGAGTTCGCGATGTCCGTGAGGTTCGGGTGGTGCAGGAAGTGCTCGCACGAGAAACTGTAGACTTGGCGGGCTGAGAGTTATAGGAAGATGGTCCGCTTGTGTAGCCAGTCTGGCTGTTCTCGCCGTAGTAGTCGTAGCTTGGGGTATGTACCACGCCTGGCCTGTGGTCTCGGAAGGAGGACGACTCAGGGGATGGCGTGAAGTAGGTAGAAGTGGAAGGGTCGATGATGGGGTGATGAGATGAACTTGAGAAGTACGGCGATGACCCTCTGGACAGCTCTGGCGTACGGGTCTGTGTCGTGCGGAACGAAGCTACCGACTTCGAGACTGGCGGCCGAAAGGGATCCATGATGGGCAGAGGCGTAGACGTACTCGTAGTCGAAGACGCTTCCTCCAATCTCTCCAGGAGAAGAACAGGATGAGGCTGTCCAGCTCGGATGAATACGACATCTCCAATATAGAGGAAGCCGCGGAAAGAAATGAAGAAAGCCTAGAGGCCAAGTCGTGAAGCTCCAAATGGAAGTCTCGACCAGACATGACAGGCGGACCTGCCCGACTTACACGCAGCAAGCACAGCCGGGGTTGTCCCGGACATGTGGGTCTTAATCAGCACAGACCACGTGAAATCCGCCCCACCTCAGCCACCAATGCGATGACCTGGATGACTCGCAGTGGAGCAACCTCACCGAGGCGGACACGTCTGGAAGAGTTTGCACAGGCTCACCAAGACAATCCACACAGCTTTGCTCTGCGCAGGACCCGAACCGCGTCGCGCCGCGACACCCTCGACACCGAAGAAGGACCCCCCCATCTAGACTACTCACCGACCCGATAGTGGGTGAAGCCATCGCGACTTTTTTTCTGGGGTGACCGTGTCTGGCCTGTGTCTGCCTGCGACCGCCGGGGGCTCCGATCCTGGTCCAAACGCCCAACATGTTCGGCATCCTGGGCGCAGTCAATGTCGACAACAACACCAAGACCTATGGCTCGTTCGAAGAGCTCTTCGCCGCCCTCAAGGCGCGCATGCAGAAGGATGGTTACAAGGTCGTCAAGTCGCGTACCCATCGCAACAAGGTCGGCGGTACCTACGAGAAAGGCAGCGAGGTCGTGCGATGCGATCTCGTTTGCGACCGTGGAGGCCAGCCCTACAAATGCACCGCGACCCAGCTCAAGACTACCACAAAGAAGACCGACTGTCCATGGAAGGCCAAGGCAGTCAATCGCAAGACCATGGGCGCGTGGCTCTTGACCATCATCTGCGATGAACACAACCACGAGCCTAGGACGCCCGACCCGCCGACCGACGAGGAGGATGCAGACGCCGAGGGCGATGCGGATGTCCAGGAAACTTCAGCCCGTGTGTTCCACCCTTCGTTGCTGTATCTCGTCGTTGTATAATACTGACCTTGAACAGTGCCAGAACCGGACAACTCGATCGCCGCTATAGATTCTAATACCTCGACTGCTCTGGCTGTAGCCGGTGTCTCGAACGCCCAGATGCGACTCACGGGCGAGACTTTCCACAACTTCAAGTCGGAGTATCGCAAAATGTCCAAACCCGAGCGCTTCGGCATCATGTCCCAGTTGCAGCTGCGCATAGCGGCGCTCTATGCCATCGAAAACGAGGATCTGCAAAGGCAAGAACGTCAGGCAAGGCAAGAGAGGAAACACCAAGAGATTGAGGACACCCGTCGGAAGTCTCAGAGCGCGCAACAAACACAGCAGACGCAACAAACACAGCAGACGCAACAAACGCAGCAACACCAACAGCAGCAGCAGCAAGCTCAAGGTCAAACCCAACAGCAAACTCAGACCCAGCATCATCAACAACCGCAACAACACCAGCAGCAGCATCAACCGCAACACCAAACACATCCGTCACATCAACAGCATCAACAGCAGCAGGCCCAGAACCATAACCATAATCACAACCACGCTCAAGTGCATAATCAAAACCATAATCGTGCTGCCCAGCAACAGCAGCATCAGATGACCCAGATGTCCCGGGACAGCATGACGGGCATGCCAAAACACCCGTTCGAGCAGCCAGGCCACGATGAGCACGCGCAGTATCGTGACCGGCAGGCCGAGGTGGGCCACCGCCATCAAAGCTTCATGAACATGGCCCGCGAGCACATGGGTAACGCCGTGCAACAAACGCCTGTTCAGCAGACACCTGTTCCGTTGCCGCAGTTCGGCATGCAAGGCGGGCCGGGACCTAATAACCAGGTGTTCCGACACTATAATAACGGACCGGCGAACACTGGCGGTGCATCAGCAGGCGGAGGCACGCCGGCAGTAACCCAGCAGAAGCGCCGAGGTCGACCTAAGAAGACCCCCTTGGATCCGAATCTCGAGGCGAGCATGCACATGAGGTAGGAATCTCCATCCGAGTCTGAACAAGAGGGGGCCGAAGAGGTTTGCAGTTGTGAAGACTGCCAGTGGTTAATGCGGGAGTGGGAAAAAGGCGCGGAGGTTTTATCTGAGTATTTGGAAGCACCGTACGGAGGAATTGGGGCGTTTATATGCACTGGACAGGTGCGAGGCCTGGCCGGACATGGACATGGTCTTCTTTCCTGCGTATTCTTTCTTATCCTCGCGGGAAAAGCACAGTTTTGGGAATGGAGTCGCAGGGATTTGCGCTCCGGAGTCAGTTTGTCGTCCTTTGATTATTCCCTACCTTACCTATCCAGCCGGGGGACGCTGTCGGTGTTCGACATCCGGGCCCCCGTCAGGTCTTAACAGAGATTCGCTCTTCACCCCACCAGTTCCAGATAGCGGCGACCTCCCACCTGGAGTGTGATCCTCGTCGGATTTTAATGTGGAGAACGGTCGCAACCACGGACAAGTTCTCCCCGACGTCCCGTCCTTTTTCAAAATTTCTGCCCCACCATCCCGCATCGCATCCGCCGCCATCGAAATAATTTCACTGCCGTCTTTTGGAGACGCACCAAGGCGGTCAAAACAACACAAAACCACCGACGACGAAAAAATGGCCACGGTAGTCCCCCCGCCGTCGAAGCGCCAGAAGCGCGAGACCCTCGCGAGGACACAGACGCAGCAGGATGTCGACGCCGTTGCGCCCGGCCTCGAGGGCTCCTTCAAGGCCCGTTTCGTCGACGGCGACGGCCAGCAGCTCGCCGAGGTGATCGAGGTGCCCCTCGCCGATGCGTCGGAAAAGAACCTCACTCTGCTCCTCAACACCCTGCAAGGGAAGGTCAGTCGCGACACTCCGTCCTTCTTATACCACTCCAGGTTTCTAATGCGCGAGACTAGGAGAGGGAAGAGTTCCTCCCGTACAAATTCCGCATCCACATCCCCGACACAGACATCATAGTCGACACATACCCCTCGAACCTCCTCGAACTCCTCCGAAGCCATGGCGTCGCGAACCCCTTCGAGACAACAATCACCCTCTCCGCCGAGCCCCAGGCCGTCTTCAAAGTCCAGGCCGTAACGCGCATGGCGCACCGCATCCCGGGCCACGGCGAGGCCATCCTCGCCGCCCAGTTCTCCCCCGAGACGTCCAAACGCCTCGCCACCGGCTCCGGCGACAAGACCGCCAGGATATGGGACACCGAGACCGGAACGCCCAAGTACACCCTCGCCGGACACGCCGGGTGGGTTCTCTGCGTGGCCTGGTCCGCCGACGGACGCCGTCTCGCGACGGGGAGCATGGACAAGTCGGTCCGCCTGTGGAACCCGGACAAGGGCGTCGCCGTCGGCCAGCCGCTCACCGGGCACGCCAAGTGGGTGACCAACATCGCCTGGGAGCCCTACCACCTCTGGCGCGAGGACACCCCGCGCCTCGCCTCCGCCAGCAAGGACGCCACCGTCCGCATCTGGATCGTCAACACCGGCAGGACGGAGCACGTCCTCTCCGGCCACAAGTCCAGCGTCAGCTGCGTCAAATGGGGCGGCACCGGCCTCATCTACACCGCCTCCCACGACAAGACCGTCAAGGTATGGGACGCCGTCCAGGGCACCCTCGTGCACACCCTCTCCTCCCACGCGCACTGGGTCAACCACCTCGCCCTCTCCACCGAGTTCGCCCTCCGCACCGGCTTCTTCGATCACACACCCACTCCCGAAACCGACGACGCGCGCCGGCAAAAGGCCAAGGAACGCTTCGAGAAGGCCGCCAGGGTCCAGGGCAAGGTCGCCGAGCGCCTCGTCTCCGCCAGCGACGACTTCACAATGTACCTCTGGGACCCCTCCGCCGGCACCAAACCCGTCGCGCGCATGCTCGGCCACCAGAAGCAGGTCAACCACGTCACCTTCTCGCCCGACGGCACCCTCATCGCCAGCGCCGGCTGGGACAACCACACCAAGCTCTGGAGCGCCCGCGACGGCAAGTTCATCAACACCCTCCGCGGCCACGTCGCACCCGTCTACCAGTGCGCCTTCTCCGCCGACTCGCGCCTGCTCGTCACGGGGTCCAAGGACACCACGCTCAAGGTGTGGTCGATGGCGACCCACAAGATGGCCGTCGACCTGCCGGGCCACCAGGACGAGGTGTACGCCGTGGACTGGAGTCCGAGGGACGGCGGGCGCGTGGGGAGCGGTGGGAAGGATAAGGCCGTGAGGTTGTGGTGTAACTGAGTGTTTGCTGCGGGCCTTGAGTTTTTTTTTGGGATTTAGAGAGACGGATTAGAGAAAATCAAAAGTATATACCCCCTTTCACCCCGACGGTTTGGAGTATGGACGGTAAGATCACTTGCATTGGCGTGATCGTGAAAGATGCAAGCTGTTTGAGTTGTGATTATATGTACTGCGCATAGCATGCTTCGATGAAGGTCAGGGCACATCTTGACTACGCATTTGCCTTCTGAGAGATCATTTTCTTGGGACCGGGTTATAGGTGGCTATCGGACGGCGCTGAGGTAGCTTCGTCCACGATATTGGATGCGACGGAGGTCTTTCTCGGAGGACACTACCCACTGCTACTCCAGAGCGGGATACTCCCACGAGCCTGTATATGAAAATCGTAATTACGTCGACAAAGCATCTAGATCTGAACGTAGGAGGGGCATGACTACGTGACTTGATTTATTCGTGTATATCGTGATAGTAGAACGCCTCACCATGCCCTTCTCTCGAAACAAAGCTCTCGAAGCTGCATTTGAACACTTCTCTCTCGATTTCCTATCCAGTACGAGACAGAACGCCGGGCAGCACTCTCTCTTCCGCCTGACGCAAGAACACCCATCATTCTTTCCCTTCAATCCCGGCCCGTAAACCGGCTACCTCCCGGCACCCCGCCCCGGGGGCCCCACCCGCGGACTAACGGAGCTGCATCGGGATCCTCGCGGCATCGTGTGTCAGGTGGTCCTCGGCGCAAGTCACACCATGATCTCCTTTCTCCACACCCAAGACCGAGAACCCCTCAAAATATGGATTCATCACGGCGCGGCTGCCTCGGGTGTTCGTCATTGCAACTGGGGAGTCCGGGGAAATCAGGCCTGGTTGGTGAAGGCGGCATCGCGAGATACCCGGCCCCGTTACTAAGAATTACCACATCGAACCCGTTGAGAACGCGTACCTGGGTGGAACTCAACGGATGGCCGCCCGATCAAGACGATCTCCTACAGAAGTTGTCGATCCCTGAGGTCGACGGTGTGGACTGGCTTTCCTCCCTTTCTCAACGTCTCTTCGAAAGGACGCGGGAACGAGTAAACGAACAGCAATGTATCTGTAGAGAAACCAAGAGAGGCTGAACGAATCCAGGCCGAGCGATCCTCCCTTGTACAGAAGATGCAGATGCCAGCAACTCCTGCATCCGTTCTGCAGCGCGTCCTTGGCGAAAGCGCGCATCAGCCCGTCACCCCAATCGTTCCATTCGACCATTCGCTCCCCCCAATGACACCAGCTTATCAGTAGTTCATCATTCTCTTCGCTCCCCGAGACGACCGCCCCCACCGGCGCTTGGGAGGCTGTAGTGTCGTAAAACTACTCCGGACTGGCAATTCCCCATGGAGAGAGAGAGAGAGAGAGAGATAACGACCGCGACGACGGAACACGGGACCGGGCCGCCCCTAGTGAGCAGTCGACTTTCGCCGAGTCAGGCCGCGCTTGTGGCCGCTTGGGCCGGATGGCCGAACGCTAGATGCTATTCTGTGATGGCGAAACCGCGAAACCATTTAAGCCATGGGGAAAACAGGCCGATGTCGAGCCGTCATTTTGGATCACTGATTCTAGAACGCGGGAGATATCCTGGGAGTTGATGTGAGTGCGCTCGTTGTGCATGGCCTGGCTGCGGCGCGACTGAGATGTGAACCGGAAAACAGGAGGCGGGGATGTTCTGTCATTTATGACGATTTTCCTTTTTTTTCCGTTGTCCGAGTTGGTGGATGGCCACATGCAAATCGCCGCTCTGGACGCGACGAGCAATTGGAGCTACCTCATTATCAAGTTCAGCGAGGGCTGTGTTTTGTTTGGCATGCCGCTAGCTTCTTAGAATCGAGGAGGGTTGTTCGCCATGCCATTTAGCCTATGAGGAGTTCATGAGCTGAGAAAGCCCGCTACACCATCGGGTAATGTCGGACTGCTGTCGTTGGGGCGGATCATAGCGAGATAGAATTAACAAAGAAGATGAGGAATATGTCGACTCTGGTGTTGGTTGGGATGCACCACGGGAGAAGCAGCCCGCGAGATGCGTTTCCAGCGCGAGATCCTGGCAGTGTCGATGTTTGGAAAAGATGGTGGTTCGGACTGTGGTCCCGTTGCGTGTGGGGGAGGGCTCAGATGGACATGGAATGGATCTGACTGTGGATTATTCCGTCTGGAGAAGATGTTTTGGAGATGCCACGGGGTCGGTGCGAAACTTTTGACTGGAGGGGAGATTTCCAGGTTTGAGGCCAGATCCGTGGCCCGGGGTTCGTTGGGCCGCGTCGGATGCGCAGTATCAGAGTCGCAGTCGTTGCTTTGCGGCCGCGAGTGAGGCATTTCCATTGACTTACATGCGCCCAACGTTGCGTACACCTAGCGGTTCTTGATGGTGGTTAATATCGAGACGTTGGGCTTCTGTTGCTGTTGCCTCTGCCGATCGTTTGAACAGCCAAGCGAACGCCGATCATCAATGTGTCACCCGAGGGCGCCGAATCCCATCAAGACGCATGTCCAGTTGCGAGATCCGTCGTGATGATCACCAGGAATAACGGAGGTGAGGGTTCAGGTGGCTTGACACATCGTGAACCAAAGTGACAGAGGTTGAACCCCTCACAACACCGAGGCCTCCTGGCAGGAGTCGACTGTGCCCCTCTTTACTCCATTGCCCAGCAGCCCAGAGTTTGGGAAACACGCGTCGAGGCTTTGATTCGGTCCCGGCTGCCCTATCTCGCGAGTGTTCACCCCTCACACCCAAGTGAGCTGAAAGGAGGGAAGAATCTTGGTCGAATAGCGTCTGGTCTGATTCGAGTGACATGCAGCAAGCGCATGTCGATGTTTCTTGGAGCGGCTTTGACTGCAGTAATGCGCTAGGGTGGCCGGCCATCCAATGCCAACGAACATGAAGCCTTGGGAATTTCTTGAACAGGTATTATGCGCCCTCGCGGAGAGAAGAGGGAAACTCTCGCTGCCCCGGTGTCCGTCCTCCGAGTGACGAGCCCCTCACTGGTATGCTGTAAACTGGCCGGGTGATTGATGAAAGCTGTCTTGCGTGATGGCGAGCATCGTTCTCGGCAGCAGCCCAACTGGAGCGCGTCTCCAGCAAGAAAGACCCTCCCGTCACACGGGCAGAGTTCTCCAGCAGGGGTCGTCTTCTTCTCCAGCAACGCGCCGTTGCAGGTCCAGAGACATCGAGGGACGAAGAAAAAAACGTGGAACACTGGTCCAAACCCGCAGGGGCTTGTGGACCCGGCCAGAGCCGATGTTATGTCAGGGGTGGCCGGCGCGAAATGGGATTCGAAGATTTGTTTAGAAGGTTGCTTTGGCCGCTCGTTCAAACTCTGAAAGCTTCATTGTAGACTCTGCCAATCTGAAGTGAGTGGAAGCCGCTTCCACCAGGCTGAGTCCGGCAGTATCAAGAACCTTCTCCATTCACCGCACGTGCCGGTAAACTCAAGGGTACAAGTGATTAAACCTTGAAGTAGTAAGAGCTGGGAGAGGTCCGCCGTGATGAGAGACCGAGGTGGATTGACTTCGGAGCTTGGAGATCAGCGTTGCGCCAGGCTCAATGCGAACCGCCCGGGCGGAGACAAGCTCTCGGGAGAGCGTGGCCGAGAGCGAAGCTGTTAATAGCTGCAGCTGGGGTTTGGGTAGCTGTGAGCTAGCTCAAGCTCGAAGCTGCACCGGACGGTGTTTATTCTTGATGAGAAGCTTGAATGTTTTTTTGCGGATGCTTTCGAACGGCCATGAGGGTTTTGCGACGGCAGTTGTCCAAACGTAATCTTCCTCGAACACGACTCGAGTGCCTATTCGTTCGCGGTACGCGTCGGCGGCCGGCAGCAAATGATGGATCACAATCTCTGGGCAATCCAGAGTTCTCCAGCAGGGGGTGTCCGATGGCGTATGGCCAACTTCTCGACGATCGAGGACACGCAGCCCGGCACGGCTGGACTCCCAATGTTGGGAAGTGATGCTCTTCGCCGCTCACATACCAGCAGGTGAAGCAGGTTTACCTAGCTAGTAGAGGTATCTGTAGGCCGAGGTAAGGTACACCTGGCCGGGCTCGGTAAGGCGAGGTAGCATGTATGAGGTGCATATGCAGAGTCAATGCTGGATGCGCAGCTGCGCTGGACGACATGCGCGCGCGGTATGGGTACGGGGTGGTAGGCGGCAATCTGACAGAAGACGGCGTGCGTGCTGGCATGGTGGTATCGCCGAATCATTGGAGTGCCTGGTCCCTCAAGGCCGATGGACGTGCCGAATCTCGCCATGCAAAACAAAAGAGGTGGGAGTGGTGTGGCTTCGAATGATTTGTGGTGATGATGAAGGAGACGGAGGAGGTGGTGTTTAGTCTTTCCGTTTCCCCTCAGTCTGGCCAGAAGGAGGCAAGAAGAAGAGGGGTTAATGGAAAGAGGAGACAATGGAAGGGGCACATGATACTGGCGACGATGCTCTCAGATGGTTCCTCTTACCTACCTTACCCCACGGCCGTTGAACTTTCATTTGCGCCAAGGGCTCTTACCAGACATCAGTGGCTTCGCTGGCTGCCAGACTAAGCAAGCAGGAAGGCAGCCACATTGTGATACATTGTGATAAGGCGAGGCGAGGCAAGAAGGCAAGGCAGAGGCGGGGAGGCTAAGCCGTTACATCCACGCGGTCATCTCATGGTGACCCAGATGAGGCGGTCGGGATGAGGTAACGATGAGCAAACGGCGTGCGATGTTTGCGGGACGCACATGGACGGATACCCGGCCCCAAGACGAGAAACATGGATGGGACGGCCTCTGGATAGTGACATTCATCATCTAAACCAAGACCACAGCCTGGACCGGGCCATTGCGACTGACAAGTTTGGATTATGAAGCTTGAACGCGCGTGAGTTTGTTTTGGTCACAAATGAGAGAATTGACGAGCAGAGTCAGAGTGAAGGCCGGCTCGCGTCGGCCAGGGAGAACGAGATGCTATTAGTCCATCATCAATCACATTTTGGCCACGGCCAGGTCAGGTTAGCTGTGGTTTTTTGTCTTCGTTTGCAACTTTGTAGATGGCTCAAAAACTTTGAACTTCCGTCCAACCATCTCATTCTCAAGCCGTCGAGCAAGCAAGCAAGTCAAACAAGCACACCCTCAGAAGTCCAGAGAACGACCCTAGGCCCTTCGTCCAGTCGTCCCCGAAAAGAACCCCTGCTGGTGGTCTTGGACTCTTGGGCCGGTCGCCTGGTGCACCGGCGCGATCCCTGTACTCCAGTCTCAGCGGCGCGGTACGGCTGCTTCCAGTGCTCGGTGAGCTTTTCCATCAGCAGAAGAATCTCGTTCCAATTCTTCCCGCATGCCCAGCCAGGGGGTGCCGAGTGGCCTATCGAGGTAGGATTCTGGTGGTTGTGTTGCTTCGCATTGCTCGGGATGGCACTGTACATTACCACACAGTGATACAGATGATGATGGGAAAGATACAAGCTACTTTGAGGGTGAGAAACTGGTAGTTACTTCAGTACACATGTGCTGACTTGGCGTTGTGAGGTGTAGCTTTCCCGAGACGAGACGATGGCCAGCCCGGACGAAGCTCAGCCCCAGTCCCCTGGTCCCAAGCATTCTTCTTCCAGTAAGTTATTCCCCAGGAACTGCTCTTTGCATGGAGTATCTTGCTAGAGAGGGATAGACTCGAGGAGAGTCGGGATGCCGTGCCGTAGCCGTAGCATGTAGAACAATATGCCGCCGACATGGAGGACAAGAGCGTGAATTGCGTCTCATTGATTCGGGCGGAAAATTCCAGGCGGCCCTCCCAGTTAAAAGTGTCGTATCCCTTCCCCGATCGTCAGTTCTCTGCCGTTCCTCGTCCCCACCCCAGCCTTTCGGTTCTTGGTGTTCCTCTTCCTTGATTTCTTCCCCAAGAAACCACCGCGATCACGATCACGATCATCATCATCATCAGAAGAAGAAGAACCGTCTCGTTGCGCTGGACCTCGCGGACCAAAACCTCCTGACCCTATCCTCGACGCCGAAGACACCCGTCGCGACCCATTACACAGGGCGGTCCCCTGCTTCTGGGTCATCCTCGTTTCCGGGCCTTCTCTCTGCTGGGTCTCTTCTGTTCCATTTAACCCCCGGACGTGAGCTCCGTTCTGCTGCCCCCCAGTCGGGTTCCGTCACATTGCCTGTTCCCTGGCTTCGGTGGGTGCAGCTCCCGGTTCTCCAGCCAGGCTCGACTCCAGAGGCGCGGCAACGTGGTGTACCCTGCTTTGGGCCAACTTAAAACGACATCAACACCAAGAAAAAAACCTCGAGGGCGCTGGTGACCGGAGACGAAACAGGAGCGGCCGATCAGTATATCCAGCTTCGATCGGGTCCAAGTTGTAGTCGCATCTCTTAGTCTCTATCAAGGACTCTCAAGACTCCAGACCTTCAATTTTACTTGGCCCCCAACAAGACGGCCAACAAAACGGAAGCGAATAAACGATCGAATCAAGCGCACCTCTCAACCGAGATCGCCATCTAGCGGCGGCGTCCGTCCAGGTTGTCTCGTGGGTTCTCGTCCAGTCCTGTCCGGTTCCGTTTCCTGGGCTTGGGCCGGGTGCATTAGGCGTACAGGTGGTGCATTAGCTCCCATTTGACGCCTCGGATACGTAACTGGGTTCCCTATTACGTCAGTGACGTTCCTGGGGTTCGGTTTGCCGTATTTTGAGAGGTACGTTGGGCTTTTTGTTTACTTGGTGTTGAGAATGGAAGCGTGTGTTTTGTCCGGGTGACGGTCGGTTTGTCCCACGCGATGCCGTCACTGTTTATTCATGTTGTGTGTATTCTGACTGTTTGCTCCGGCCATCTATCACGTATCATGTATTGTTGGAGGTAAACAGCCTTTCTTGGTGAGCAAGGGGTAAGCTGCAAGTGCGAGCGCAAGTGCGACTCCAAGATGCATCTCATTCTCATTCTCATGAATTCCATTAATTACCGTATCAACATTCCATTTCCATCTATTTCTGGGCGGTCCAGCCAAGGCTATCTGTCGTTGGGTGTCATTCTCTCCCTGTCCAATCCCGTCTGCCGC